>NW_027362770.1:143371620-143971620 GCF_046119375.1 Phyllobates terribilis
TGCATTCAGGCAGCGCAGCTCTGGAGACCTCCTTTACGGCACTGCTGTACCGTGGGAATTTCTCACGATACAGCAGGGCCGTAAAGGAGCTGACCGGAGCAGCGCTGCCTGAACTCCGGCGAACCCGCTTATGCAGTGACGGGGCTGCTTTACGGCCCCATCATTCTAGCGGCGGCAGCGGTTCAGAGCGGTCACATTCTATGTGGCTGCTCTAAACTGGAGATCATCGTGGGACACTCGTGGACTACTACGGAGGGGTAAGGATAAGGTTGTGGTTTATTATTTTATATTTTATTACAGGAGATTGATGGCTTCGGGGAATTAGGTGTCTAGGTGAGTATAGGTGTAGTTTTTTATTTTTTACTTTATTTTAGGTGGCGATCGGCGGGGACAGGTAATTTATTGTAGGCAACCACTGGCCACCAATGACATGTATTTAACATTTATTGGGGACACAGTAGGGCAATTTAAATAGCAGGATCAGGCTGATGGGAACTACTGCTCCCATCGAGCTGATCCTGCTGGCACGAGTGGACGGGGGACAGACATAGGCCGATGGGAGTAGTAGTGTCACATCGGCCTATGTCTGCCTGCACGCACACACCCGCAGACATCGCACAGACACCGCACACACTCGCAGACATCGCACAGACACCGCACACACCCGCAGACATCGCACAGACACCGCACACACCCGCAGACATCGCACAGACACCGCACACACTCGCAGACATCGCACAGACACCGCAGACATCGCACAGACACCGTGCACACCCGCAGACATCGCACAGACATCGCACAGACACCGCACACACCCGCAGACATCGCACAGACACCGCACACACTCGCAGACATCGCACAGACACCGCACACACTCGCAGACATCGCACAGACACCCCACACACCCGCAGACATCGCACAGACACCGCACACACTCGCAGACATCGCACAGACACCGCGCACACCCGCAGACATTGCACAGACACCGCGCACACCCGCAGACATTGCACAGACACCGCGCACACGCACAGACACCGCACACACCCGCAGACACACGCACAGACACCGCACACATCGCACAGACACCGCACACACCCGCAGACATCGCGCAGACACACGCACAGACACCCCACACACACTCGCAGACATACGCACAGACACCCACACACACCAATCATGACGGGCTGATCATCTGGGAGGTGACGCTGTGCGGCCAGCCAATCACTGTAATGCCCACAAACAACATGGCTGTGGCATTACAGTGACTGGCTGGCAATCCCTGCATGTTCATTGGCTCTGTAAAGAGCACCAAACATGCAGGGCGGAGACCTGAGCTCCCGCCCGAGTATCCCGGAAATGGTCGGTGCTCGCCGAACATCCCGAGTAGCGTGATGTTCGGGCGAGTACCGAGCAGTGTCGAGCATGTTCGCTCAACACTATTAAGTATATAATTCCACATGTGTTAATTCATGGTTTTGATGTCTTCGGTGTGAATGTACAATTTTCATAGTCATGAAAATACAGAAAAATCTTTAAATGAGAAGGTGTGTCCAAACGTTTGGTCTGTACTGTATATGTCCCTTATCTTGGGCCCCATCCTTGTATATAAGTCCCTTATCCTGGGCCCCATCCTGGTATATATGTCCCTTATCCTGGGCCCCATCCTTGTATTTATGTCTCTTATCCTGGGCCCCATCCTGGTATGTATGTCCCTTATCATGGGCCCCAGCATGGTATGTATGTCCCCCATCCTGGTATATGTCCCCCATTCTACAGCTGTCCTTTAATGCATAGAAAGAAAAAAAAATTCTACTCACCTTCCCTCCGCTCCTCTTCTGAAGCCGACAGCAGACTTCAGCATAGAACCGACGGGAGCGCATGATGTCACTGCCCTGCTCCCCCAATCACGTGCACGCCGATGTCAGCTGCTGGCCTCTAATTGGCCGACAGCGTGTATTGAAGCGCTGCGCTGTGAGGACGCACATTCGGTTGAAGTTTGCACTGGAATCAGGGGCCCAATACCCGCACGGGCGCTGTCGTGACCTCTGCTATCGCGATCATTACGCCCCTGTTTATATGATAGGTGTATTGGCTGTATATGAAATTAGCGAAATTAGATTGTCAGCTCTGTTGCTGAATAAACTGGTGCTGTATGAATAGCAGGAAAAAAAAAAAAAGCAGGTCAGGCGTGACCAATTATTATTTTATTATCGTCACTGATATCCTTTAATAATGAGAATTGCTGGCGCGTGCAGTGCTGGGCTGTTTGTTTCTATGCTGAGTATCATTATCTCAGACCCTGGGGGTATCCAGGAGGAAGAGGAGGAAGCCCAGTAATGTAAAACATGTGTTCCCCACTCTATTTCAGTGAGCAGGAGCCTCAGATCCTGGCAGTGTGTCCATGCAATAGTGAGGCCGCAAGGCTTCAATAGAGATGAGGTAGAGGAGCAGTCCAGGAAATTCTTAGGGGCTGGGCAGGGTCTTGGCTGCAAGTTTGTGACTGGAAAATGTGAGACAGAGACAGTGCAGGCATCTGAGCTCAGGCCTGGCGGACTGGGTACGAGAAGCCCGTGGAGACCCTTCTCTTCCTGCTATGTTGGTGTCGAGGGGCTTGTTCATGTCCGGATATTAAAAGGTAAAAGCGCGTCTCCTTATAGAAATCAGAATTGGAGGCTTAAAGGGGTTGTCCAGGATAGCGGGGTCTCATGGCGTGATTGATCGTTAACTCCTTCCAGCACGGAAGGGAAAGCAACATTCAGCCATAGTTAGACCTCCTACTTTTCACCTAAAACCCATTAACCCGAAATGTCCATGGTATTTGATTTACTATACTGCCCTAGACTATGCCCGTCTTGTTTGTTACCGTTGTAATATTTGTTACCTATATTATTTTGTCGATTTTTTGTGGTATTATTTTGCTATAAGTCTCCGTTCACATTGCATTTTTAGGCTGTGAAGAATGGCCATCTCCTATAAACTAATATAGGATACATTTAATTAATACAGTGAGAATTCTTTCATGACGTGTACATGAAACCAATGCTTTTGTAGCCCATGAGTGATTGAAGGCTACATACAACTTTCATACAGGTTTTTAGAACGGATGGAGAAGGGGTTGTATACAGATCTGCAGTGGAGAGAGGGGAAAGTATCTAAGGTTTTATGGAGGGTAGACAAGGAGTTAAAGAAGTTGTCCACTACTTTTCACTATGGATAGGGAATCAATGTCTGATTGGCCAGGGTCCGACACCCAGCACCCTAGCCGATTAGCTGCTATCGGTGTTGGCCGCGGCGGCTGCCGGCTGGAAGTGCTTACTTGCTGAGCTTGGCCGTCTAGTTGTAGTGGCCGCCGCAGGGCACTGCACATTCGCCTTCCATTGAATTGAATAGGAGGCAGATGTGCAATACACCGCGGCGGCCATTACAACTAGATGGCCAAGCTCAGCAAGTAAGCACTTCCGGCCGGCGGCCACCGCGGCCAACTCCGATAACAACTGATCAGCAAGGGTGCCGGGTATCAGACCCCGGCCGATCAGACATTGATGCCCTATCCAAAGTGTAGGGCATCAATGTAAAAGTAGTGGGCAACTTCTTTAAACACATGAAGAAGAAATAATTGCAGGATAGAAGCTGTATTTATATGAATACGACAGAAGCCTGGATACACACACCTCACATCCAGCCTATATTACAGGGAGAGACACTCCCAAAAAAATTGAAAAATCTGTAACTTGAATCTGCATATCGAGGGGTCTGAATAATGAATGAAGGAATTAAGATTGGAGACTGAAACTTGTGAAAATCATTTTTTTTCCTTGTCAAAGGTGTCCATAGCCTTTAATTCCAATGTTTTCAGGTCTCCGCTTCCCAATAGATCCCTGTGGATATATTTAGAATGTAGAGAAGCAGCTGTACGCTAATTGTAGGGCTTAAATGTGATCTGCACAAGGCCTGACATGTATATTTTAAGATTGAAAATGTACGTACATGAAAAATGGATTTCACAGCTGAAAAATCAAAATCTCTTCAGGGCAAACAGGCGTAATATGGTTCTGTATGATGTCTAAGTTTTATGGCGCCATAATGCATCACCTATAGTATTTTGGGATGCATTACTTTATCTACACGTATCTTTGATTTCATGCAAAGTTCCATTAAACCCCATTAGGCCACGTATATGGTCATTAAATTTACATCAGTATTTGTAAGCCAAAAATTGAAAATTGAATTGAAAAATTGCAGAAATGGTGCCCTTGTTTCTATTATACTTTTCTTCTGACTGTTCCACTCCTGGTTTTGACTTACAAATACTGATGGAAAATACTGACCTAATACTGTTCTACACATTGAAATTTCAACACCAAAAATGAATTATGGAAATCATGGGATCGATAGACATGTTACTGATATGCAGATGATGTTTTGAAAAATTTCTTTCCGTTTTTCAGAATTTGCACATTGTTAACACATGTATCAATCATGTGATTTTCATAATTCTTTTTCCTTGTTGGTGTTGGTTGCAATGTCAATGTTGAGGAGCTCTACAAATATCAACACAAAGCGTGAATACGGCCTCTACAGCGTGAATACAGCCTGTACAGCGTGAATACAGCCTGTACAGTATGAATACAGCCTCTACAGCGTGAATACAGCCTGTACAGTGTGAATACAGCCTCTACAGCATGAATACAGCCTCTACAGCGTGAATACAGCCTCTACATCATGAATACAGGCTCTACAGCGTGAATACAGCCTGTACAGCGTGAATACAGCCTGTACAGTATGAATACAGCCTCTACAGCGTGAATACAGCCTGTACAGTATTAATACAGCCTCTACAGCGTGAATACAGTCTGTACAGCGTGAATACAGCCTCTACAGCGTGAATACAGCCTGTACAGCGTGAATACAGCCTCTACAGCATGAATACAGCCTCTACAGCGTGAATACAGCCTGTACAGCGTGAATACAGCCTGTACAGTGTGAATACAGCCTCTACAGCATGAATACAGCCTCTACAGCGTGAATACAGCCTGTACAGTGTGAATACAGCCTCTACAGCATGAATACAGCCTCTACAGCGTGAATACAGCCTCTACAGCATGAATACAACCTCTACAGCATGAATACAGCCTCTACAGCGTGAATACAGCCTGTACAGTATGAATACAGCCTCTACAGCGTGAATACAGCCTGTACAGTATGAATACAGCCTCTACAGCGTGAATACAGCCTGTACAGCGTGAATACAGCCTGTACAGCGTAAATACAGCCTCTACAGTGTGAATACAGCCTGTACAGCGTAAATACAGCCTCTACGGTGTGAATACAGCCTGTACAGCATAAATACAGCCTCTACAGCGTGAATACAGCCTCTACAGCGTGAATACAGCCTCTTCGGAAATCATGCTATAATCATATGACTTTCAAGGGGATGTTACTGGGGCACGTTATGGGAGTTCTGGAGGAGGGGGAGACAACATTATCAGTATGTGTGTCTGTAGATCAATCACTGAAACCATTGAATCCTCATTTCTGCTGATTTGTCTAGCTATTCCATTATTTCATGTTGGCTCAGGGATATGTAATGTCGCCTTGCTGCATCAGAGCCCTAAGTCTGAACATCACCCAAGTGATATCTGCACAGAGCTTGTATGTTTTAATTGGGTTTGCATAGGTTTCCCGCTGAGTGAATCTTTTGAAATTCGTTTCGACAAATTTTACCAGGAAATTCAGTTCACAGCGAAACGATTTGCCGTAAGTTGAAAGTTCTCCAAACCTTCCAATTGCCCTGAAAAGACGTGTATGATGCGTGACTCTCATATCCATTAATTCTGTGTTTTTCTATTTTCCTCGCACACTAGTCTTCTTCATTGCTACACCCTTACAAATGTGGCCGTTACATCCCACAGTTTTCGCTAGAATTCTGGTGTAAAGCCGCTTGAAACGTTGCAAAAATTTTTGCATAACTCAAAGCCTCTTAAAAAAAAATTTCAACATTTTCCGTTGTTACATGAGTCCAGCCCACTCCTACAACTTTTTTTTTTTTAAAAAAGCAGAGCTTGGGTGGGACAGGACAAGGGCAACGGCGCCCGAAAAATTTACAAAAGGGCATAATTTAGAACAAAAATTTACAGCGTTCCCTTCATTAAAACTGGTATCCAAAAAACTTGTCTTAATGAATTAGGGCCTATCTATACAGGTTCTTCAGTGTTTTATGGCTTTCACTCCTAATCTCTATTGCTGAGCTGTGAGCTCTGATGTCCTATCACTATCCAGATTCACCACAGAATGGCTGCTGTATTTCCTGCCTCAGCTTTTATACAGTCAATGATAGTTACTACCGATTGGCTGGGCTTTACCATGTGATGTGATAGCTGCAAAGCATTATGAGGAAACGCGCCTGGCCGCATCCTAGGTCTTGAGAGCCTTAGGCCTCATTCAGACATCATTTTTTTGGTTGCGAGTTCTCTCCGTGTTTTACAATAGTAAATGGGGTCAATCACATGTCCGTGATTTTCCGTGGTCTGTGCAAAATTGTGGGGACATGTCCGATTTTGATCCACGTGTCAGATCAAAATATACAAAGCAGACTGTAAGTGCACTGCTTCTTCCAAGTGCATTGACACGCCTCCAGTGCACTTCCACCCTGATTTGCATATGGCTTCAGATACACTAGATATCTCATGATTGGCACATCGGATCTCTACAAAAAAGGTATAATTTTTCTTGGAGGACAATCAGCTATACAGCCATACCACTAGTTCCCTATGTAAAACATGCTGACAGTTTCCCTTTAATTATACAATTAACCATGTGGTTTATCATTTTTATTGGAGGACAAGTGCCAGTACAGCCTCTATATGTAAAATAGTCCTGACGGGTTCCCTTTTAAAGTCAGCATTCGCTTTTCATTTCAATGAAGGAAAACTTTCCCTATAAAAATATGATGTGATTTTTAAATAAAATATTCTGGCATTTATTTCCGCCCCCTTGGGCAGATAAGCAAGTAAGCTGGAAATGGTCTTTTAGTAAGTAGACTGTGTTTGTATTGTTGCAGCGCACATTTACAGCGGGCCTCATGGGTATGCCATCTCATTGCCGGCTGGTCCTTACCCGCTTTATTTATTAATACAATGAAGTCTTTTATTTATACCCTCTCCTCTTGCAGACTGTGGGTAGCAGTCAATTCCGTATTGTATTCTGCATTATTAAGTTGCATAAAACTACAGTGTGTTGTCATGACATTAGGAAATGGAAACTGAAGAAATAAGAATTTCATAACCCGCACCATGGACCCGCCATTAAACATTTAGATAGTATTTAATTGTTTATCAGCCAGTAGGATTTTTTTCGTGGTGCCATCGGGATTTTGCCCTCGTAATAATAGATGTGAATTGCGGTTTTACACGACATAGGGCTTCATGTTCTGATGCTCAGGGTCATCTTAGTAATCACTGTTCTCTTGGGTCACGTCGATCATTGTTAAACTATCTGATGTCCTTTGCTGGGAACCCGAGCATAGATTTTAACCCCTTAATTATCACCAAGACACCTGCTGCCATTAAAGGGCAAGATCCTATCCCAATATGTAGTAGGTGTAATAATATTAGCAAATACCTTCAATTAGAAATATAGTATAGTTCTTCTGATAAGCTATGTCTCTTACCCCATGTGCTGGGCATTGCAGGAGCTTAGGTATCCATGGTTCCGAGCACTCATATAGTGACAGTTAGTTGTTAGTCCGTGGATATCTAACAACTAACTTCGCTTCGCTCATACTTACTTTCGATGAAACTCAGTGGGGGACATGTGAGTGCTGATTGGCTGCAGCTAGTGATGAGTGAGCATGCTCGTTACTCGAGATTTACGAGCATGCTCTGGTGTTTTCCGAGTATCTTCAGCGTGCTCAGTGTTATGTTTGAAGCACATCCCTGTGTATGATTTCTTAGGCATTCCTCACATGTAATAAAGCTGTCAAACAGTGGCAAATCATGCACATGGGAGTGATTCAGACATAACACTGAGCACGCTGTAAATACTCGGCGAGCACTCCGCATGCGACAGCATGCTCGCCGAAAGGGTTAACAGAACATACTCGCTCATCACTAGCTGCAGCCCATTAGCGGCCACTGATTTACTGATTTAGGTTTTAAGATTTTTTATTTTGTTCATGGACTACAGCATTTAAGATGTGGTTATCCATCTAGTGGACCAACCCTTTAAAGGTATTCCATTTTATAAATTCACAGCATATCGCTCTCACCTAGTGAACCGTGGGGGTCCTAATTCCCTCCTATCCCGAGAATCTATATGCTACAACGCTGATTTAATTCTGTGTCCGTTGCACTGTATTTCTCTTGCACAATGGTCCATCAAGTCCTTCAAGGAACTGTGAGTTCATTCTCAGAATCTATTGGGGTCGTAAAGGTACAACCCCCCTCTGATCATAAAGAAAAGTTACGTCTTAGCAATTTATAATTGCTTTTTAAGAGGAAAATACCCCTCTAAGTGGACCTATCTGGGTCACCCATCATGTCTGTTTTAGTCATATTATTTTAGCAATGATAAGTATTGCTCATAGTCTAACCATTCCGGAGCATTCTTTTTCTTGTTATTCTGTATTGTTCTGTTATTCCTCCTGGAAATGTAGGAATAATTTGACAACTGGGTGTTATCAGTGGAGGGGTGTGTCCCTGCACACTTGACATTGTCCTATCGGAACTAAAAGTGCCAGAGTATGTAACGAAATGTCCACGTGGAATGGTAATGGGAGCCTTTCCTACAGAGGGGCTCTCCTTTCTGGTTCATAGAGGGGGAATCCGAGTTGGGAACCACCCCCTACGACGACAGTGAATGTTGTCTTCTTGAGACTTTTGCTTATACTTAGTGTTGCCTTTAACAGCGTATGTTGTCTTCTTGAGACTTTCGCTCATACTTACTGTTGCTTTTAACAGCATATGTTGTCTTCTTGAGACTTTCGCTTATACTTAGTGTTGCCTTTAACAGCGTATATTGTCATAGAATCATAGAATCATAGAATCATAGAATGGTAGAGTTGGAAGGGACCTCCTGGGTCATCTGGTCCAACCCCCTGCTCAAAGCAGGATTCACTAAATCATCTCAGACAGATGTCTGTCCAGCCTCTGTTTGAAGACGTCCATTGAAGGGGAACTCACCACCTCTCGTGGCAGCCTGTTCCACTCATTAATCACCCTAACTGTCAAAAAGTTTTTTCTAATATCTAATCTGTGTCTCCTTCCATTTAGTTTCATCCCGTTGCTTCTAGTCTTTCCCTGTGCAAATGAGAATAAAGATGATCCTTCTACAATGTGACAGCCCTTGACATATTTGTAGACAGCTATTAAGTCTCCTCTCAGTCTTCTTTTTTGCAAGCTAAACATTCCCAAATCCTGCAACCGTTCCTCATAGGACATGGTTTGCAGACCAGTCACCATTCTGGTCGCTCTTCTCTGAACTTGTTCCAGTTTGTCTATGTCTTTTTTAAAATGTGGTGCCCAAAACTGTACACAGTATTCCAGATGAGGTCTGACCAAAGAGGAGTAAAGACCGATAATGACTTCACGTGATCTAGACTGTATGCTTCTGTTAATACATCCCAGAATTGTATTTGCCTTTTTTGCTGCTGCATCACACTGTTGACTCATGTTCAGTCTATGATCTATTAGTATACCTAAGTCTTTTTCACATGTACTGTTGCTTAGCTCTATTCCTCCCATTCTGTATATGCTTTTTTCATTTTTATTGCCCAGATGTAGTACTTTGCATTTTTCCCTGTTAAAAACCATTCTGTTGGTTGCTGCCCACTGCTCCAGTTTATTTAGGTCTTTTTGAATCCTCTCTCTCTCTTCTCTAGTATTAGCTATCCCTCCTAGCTTTGTGTCATCAGTAAATTTAATCAGTTTACCCTCAATTCCTTCATCTAAATCATTGATGAAGATGTTGAACAATACAGGTCCCAGGACAGAGCCCTGTGGTATCCCACTTGAGACATTCATCCAGCTGGATGTGAAGCCATTTACAACCACCCTTTGAGTCCGATCACTAAGCCAGTTATGAATCCACCTAACAGTTGCCTGGTCCATTGCATACTTGGTCATTTTTTCAATAAGGATGGTGTGAGATACTTTGTCAAATGCTTTGCTGAAGTCAAGATATACTATATCTACAGCATTTCCCTGATCCACCCAGTCAGTGATTCTGTCATAGAAGGAAATTAAGTTAGTCTGACATGACTTGTTAGTTACAAACCCATGCTGACTCTGGTTAATCACTTCATTCTTATCCAGGTACTTACATACATGATGTTTAATAATTTGTTCAAAGATCTTTCCTGGTATAGAAGTCAGACTCACCGGCCTATAGTTCCCTGGGTCCACCTTCTTCCCCTTTTTGAAGATAGGAACAACATTTGCTCTTCTCCAGTCTTCTGGGACTTCTCCTGTTCTCCAAGAATTTTCAAAGATTATGGAGAGTGGTTCTAAAATTTCTTCTACGATCTCCTTCAGTACTCTGGGTTGTAATTCATCTGGACCTGGAGACTTGAACTCATTTATGTTAGCTAAATATTCCCTCACAATCTTTCTGTTTACAGATAACTTGGATTCTTCTATTCCTTTAAAAGGACAGTGAAAATCAGTTGATGTTACATTTTCTTTCTGAGAGAAAACAGATGCAAAATAGGAATTAAAAAGTTCGGCCTTCTCAACATCCTCTCTTACCATTTCCCCATTTTCATCCTGTAAAAATCCTATAGCATCTTTGACTTTTCTTTTACTTTTGACATACCCCCAAAATCCTTTTTTATTGCTTTTGACATCTCTTGCAAGCCTTAATTCATTTTCAGCTTTAGCTAACCTGATACGTGCCCTGCAGGATCTGCAGACTGCATTATAATCTTCTTTAGATATGCCTCCCTCTTTCCATTTAATAAACATTTCTTTCTTTCTTTTTAGCATGTGTTTAAGTTCTGTGTTCATCCATCCTGGTTTCCTTAAATGCTTCCCATTCTTCCTACTTTTTGGGATTGTTAACGATTGTGCTTTGAGAATCTCATTTTTAAAAATTTCCCATCCTTCCTGGACATTTTTGTCCTTAAGGACATCCAGCCATTGGATCCCTCCTATTCTCTTTCTGAGTCTTTCTTGTCTTCTTGAGACTTTTGCTTATACTTACTGTTGCCTTTAACAGCGTATGTTGTCTTCTTGAGACTTTCGCTTATACTTACTGTTGCTTTTAACATCGTATGTTGTCTTCTTGAGACTTTCGCTTATACTTAGTGTTGCCTTTAACAGCGTATATTGTCTTCTTGAGACTTTCGCTTATACTTAGTGTTAACAGCGCTGTAGAATAAGCAGTGGTTGGGTGTCCACTGATGGCCTGGAGCAGGTGCACAGCTATCTTTGAGATCCATGCTCCTGCCGTAGCATCAAGGTTCAGAGGGATCTACAATATGACTGTTTAACCCTTTAATTTGTATGGCCTTCACTTTTTAGTTGGGTCATAAATTTTAAGCTGGCCATACACATGAATGAGATAGCTGTTGTCACCACTCTGCCAACAGCTATCTGTTCCGACTTCCCATACAAGTGTTTTACAATGGGCACAGAGGAGAAAGCATCCGCCAAAACCTTTGTAAGCGGCTTATATCTCCTGCAAACAAAAAGATTAGGGATGAAAATTTTAACTGCCTTATCTGTTGCAGGTGAGTTGGAAGGCCTTCTACATATCTGATGTTCATCTGGTCCCACCAAAATATCAGGTCCGGATAACGTTTATCTAATGCATGTGGGGGCTTTTTAAGGGTGACACAATCTGACGATTGCTCATACAGTCAATCCTGGAGGGTCTAAAGGGTACCCCATGGCTGTCCCTCCTCATGTAGCCTGTTAGGACACAGATGTATGCCAATGAGATATAAGGTCAAAGTAAGATTTAAAATAGGACTCCTTCATTGTAATTGAAGGGAATATGTCAGCAGGTTTTGCTATGGAATCTGAGAGCAGCATGATGTATGAGCAAAGACCCTGATTCCAATGATGTGTCACTTACTGGGCTGCTTGGTGGAGTTTTGATAGATTCCCTGTTTTATCTGCTGTAGATGTAGCAATTCTCGGAATGCTGAGCTGTGTATAACCCAGCCTACACCCCTGATTGATAGCTTCCTGTGTACATTGTCATCAAACTGCCAGTCAGTGGTGGGAGCGGGGTTACACAGATTAGCTGGACTGCCTTGCACTCGGCCTTAGTCCTGCAGTGATAATATCCTGCTGATAAAACACTGATTGTATTTAAACTACAAACTACTAAGCAAGTGGCACATCCTTGGTATCTCCTCCCCTATATTATGCTGCTCTCAGGTTACATAGCAAAAATCTGCTGACAGATTCACTTTATAAAAGTTTAATGAAAATTATGAGAAATGTCTAGGGCCACCTGAAAGATGGGAATGCATCCATCAAGTGCCAAATTTGTGCCTATTCGTCCAGTAGAGCACTTGTGAGGTCAGACCCTGATGTTGGGGTTAGGCCGGTTCACAATTTCCATTCTAGTTCATCCCATTGGTGTTGAATGGAGCTGAGGTCTGTGTGGCCGGTCATGTTTTTCCACCAAACTCCCCCAACTATGCCTTTTTGGACCTTGCTTCGTGCACTGAGCCACAGTCATGGGGAACAGAAAATTGGCCTTACCCAAACTGTTCCCAAAAAGTTTGAGGCTACAAATGTCCAAAATGTCTTGTGCTGAAACAATAAGATTTTCCTTCACTGGAACTAGGGAGCCAAGACCTACCAGTAAAAAATAACACCATAGTATTATCCTCCTCCACCAAACTGTAGAGTGGGCACAATGCAGTCAGGCGGGTAACGTTCTGGCATTCACCAAACCAAGACTCCTCCATCAGACGCCAGATGGAGAAGTTTGATCCGTCACTGTACAGAACACATCTCCTCTAGAGTCCAGTGGTGGCGGCTTTACACCACTCCATCCGACGCTCAGCATTGTGCTTGGTGATGTAAGGCTGCATGCAGCTGCTCGGCCATGAAGCTACCGGTGGGGGCGCAGTGTTTGTGCTGATGTTATACCAGAGGATCAAAAAAAAAGGGATAGTTGTTCCAGCGTCTGGTAAAATAATTCTTTCTTTATTTTTCGTCCATTAAAAGCTTGCAAAAATTACAAAGGTTGCATAGACAGGGTAGGGGAGCAAGACGCGTTTCGAACGCTCACTTGCGTTCTTTATCACTGCATAGCAATGAAAAGGATTTTCTAAAATACTAAAAATGTGCCAATGAAAACAGTTGGAACAAATCACATGACATAATTACCACATTAAGCAAAAGGTGCATGAAAGCAGTCAATAGTGATACCTGGTTTCTCTCTTCAGACCCTTTGGGCTTCTTGAATCCAGATTAAAGATCCAATACGCTTCTTTTTTCAATAATTTTCGTTTTATATCTCCCCCTGTTGCATGTGGAAAAAGTTTTTCAATACATAAAACTTGCAAAGAAGACATGTCACGATTGTGCTCAATAATAAAATACTTTGCAATAGCTGAGACATTTCTACTGGTGTTATTTGAATTAAGTATGTCATTATAATGTTCATTAAACCTAGTTCTTAATTTACGTGTAGTACAACCTATATAAAATTTATCGCATATAGAACAATTCATTTTGTATGCCACGTTCTCTGAATCACAATTAATATACTGTTTGATTTTATATTCATTTTTTACCCCTGTCCAATACCCATTTTTATGACAAAAAACGGACTGATCTATTGCGTCCTAAAACAAAAGTAAAAAATGATTTTTTGAAAACCGCGCAGGGGCCAGATGTTATACACAGGGGGCGAGGGGCCGGGTGTTATACACAGGGGGTGAGGGGCCGGGTGTTATACACTGGGGGGCGAGGGGCCAGATGTTATACATCAGGGGAGAGAGAGTCTGTATGTTATACACTGAGAGGCCGGATGTTTTACACAGGGGATGAGGGGCCGGATGTTATACGCTGGAGGGGGCGCGGGGCCGGAGGTTATACATCAGGGGCGAGGGGCCAGAGGTTATACACCTGGGCGAGGGGTCAAATGTTATACATCGGGGGAGAGAGAAGTTGTATGTTATACACCAAGGGGCCAGATATTATACACTGGGGTAGAGGGGCTGGATATTTACATCGGGGGTGAGGAGCCGGATGTTATACACTGGGGGAGATTGGCCGGATATTATAAACTGGGGGAGAGGGTGTGATGAAAGCCGGCCGGTGGGTGCAGCTCTCTGGCGCCCCCTTACCTCTCAGGTCAGTCAAGGTACTGCACCTAGAGAAAGTAGTGCCAGGTAGCTGCAACCAGCGCAGGTAACACGGTAGTGTGTTATCCCTTCAACGTCACTACACAGCACAACTCGCTAGCGCCCTCTTAGCCTCAGGTCAGTCAAGGAACTGCACCTAGGATAAGCGGTCGCCAGAGAGACTGTCCTGTAACCTACTGGGTATCGGGGCCCTCTGTAGTGAGGGCGGTATATATATCTTCCTTGGCCGCGCCAGGAATATATATATCTGAACCTCCGACCGTCACTACCAGCCTTCCCCAATCCCCAGTTGGTATGCTGCCACCAGTCCCTATTTTAGATATACGCCCAGTCCGTGAATGGGCCTATATCGGGTCAGGAACCAACCCTGGGTAGCGTTTTTGGCTTGAGCCGAGCTCACACGGACGTGCGTTCGTTATGCAGAATAAAAGGCAGGCCCACAATTACTTGAGGTAATTGATTATAATAATACACTAGATACACGATATACAACTAAATATACACAGGTATAAGGTCAGGCTAAACTATACAACAATGGAATACAACACACAGAATCACCACAGCATATCAGTTACCGGTTTCTTGATTTTCTTGTGACGCAGGGAGAGGATTCTGCGGTCGCAGGCACGGTTCTTTGTTACAGGCTGAGGCCTACCACCGCATGGTCAAACTGCTCCTCCCCTTGGTGGCCTCAGCTGGTGCTCAGATGTTCAGCACACCACTCTTGGGTCAAGACTGACTTGTCTCTTGTCTGTCCTGCTATCTTACCTGCCCCGTCCCGCCCACTGCTGGTGAGGTCAGCTGGCTCAGTCTCCACCCTCAGGTCTAACTTCGATCAGAAGCCCAAATTCTATGGAACCCAATAACTTCTTCTGGGATGGTCTCATGATACCCCCAGGGGTTCCCATGGATTCGGGCCGCCGTAACCGACCTTTTGATATCAATTATGATACCATACGGTCCTCAGGAATGGCTCCGCGCTATATCTTGGCTTCCAGAGCACGTACAAACGTCTACCGCGGAGGCTTGTGTGCGCAATGGCTCCGGGACGCCGTGATATTTTTTTATTGGCCCATCCCACGCAACATGCGTGTACTATTCATGTTTCTATATCTTATGCCTCCATGCTTGTGACAGACAAAGAAACTAGTCCTATGGGACAAATGGTCAGGTACAGATAGACGAAGCACCCCCCCCTGCTGGCTGTGTTTCCTCTCGAAGTCTTTGAAGCTCCCAGCATTCAAGTGTTAAGTAGGCTTCTTATCTTACAGGAGCCTGGATGGGGGGAAACTATCTAGTTGACGTTTTAACAGAAGGTCCCAAGGGTGGGGGCTGCTGAAGTGTGGCCATCCCTGGATATGATTTATCATTACCAAGATGGCGGCTACAGGTTCATCACACCTCCCCCTATACGAGGGCGCGAGGGGGTAGCACATTCCTGTGTTCCCCCGTGCGTCCTTCTGCACCCTCCCCTTGCCGGGATAACCCGTCAGCGTTACCGTGGTCACGGCCTCTTCTGTGGCGAATGGAGAAGTGGTACTGCTGGAGAGCGAGGCTCCAGCGTAGCAACCTGCCATTCGACCCAGAGACCGTGTGTAACCAGCTGAGGGGGTTGTGGTCCGTCTCCACGGTGAAATGGCTCCCGTACAAGTAGGGCTGCAGACGCTGCAGGGCCCATACAATTGCCAGGCATTCTTTTTCCACCGTGGAGTAAGCCACCTCCCGGGGCAGTAGCTTCCTGCTCAGGTACAAGACAGGATGTTCCTGGCCTGTCGTGTTGACCTGACTTAGCACAGCACCGAGGCCAAAGTCACTGGCGTCGGTCTGTACCACAAACGGCCGGTCGAAGTCGGCAGCTTGCAGTACAGGGGAGCTACTTAGGGCGGCCTTGAGTGCCCCGAAAGCTGTCTCGCAGGCGACTGTCCAGTCGACTGCGACGGGCAGCTTCTTCTTGGTGAGGTCCGTCAGGGGCTTGGCCAGGGTGCTATAGTGTGGGACGAACCTCCTATAGTACCCGGCGGTCCCCAAGAAGGACATCACCTGCTTTTTGGTCCTAGGAGTGGGCCAGGATGCGATGGCATCCACTTTCCCCGGTTCTGGCTTCAGAACCCCCCCGCCTACCCGGTGACCCAGGTAGAGGACCTCACTCATGCCCAGCTGGCACTTTTCCGGCTTGATGGTCAAGCCTGCCCGGTGGATCCGACCGAGCACCTGCCGCAGGTGCTCTAGGTGATCCTCCCAAGTGGGACTGAAGACTGCAATATCGTCCAAGTACGCAGCCGCGTACCCTTCAAGTCCCTCAAGCAGCGTATTGACCATCCGCTGAAAAGTGGCAGGGGCATTCTTCATGCCGAATGGCATCACTGTGGACTCGTACAGTCCAAAAGGGGTGATAAAGGCAGAGCGTTCCCTTGCCGCGGGGGTCAGAGGAATCTGCCAGTACCCCCGGCTCAGATCCATGATGGTCAGGTACTTAGCCCCGGCCATCCGATCGAGCAGGTCATCGATGCGTGGTATGGGGAACGCATCGGTGGCCGTTACAGCGTTGAGCCCCCGGTAGTCCACGCAGAACCGTGTAGTTCGGTCCTTCTTTGGTACGAGGACTACAGGCGAGGCCCACGCGCTGCTGGATGCCTGGATCACCCCCAGCTTCAGCATCTCGTCTATCTCTTGGCGCATGTTTCCCTGCACCTCGAAAGAGACCCGATATGCTGAACGCCGGATCGGCGGGTGATCGCCAGTGTCCACGTCGTGGACAGCCATCTCAGTCCTTCCGGGCAGGCTGCTGAACAGCCCCCGGAAGGGGTGCAGGGTGGTCCCCAGCTGGGACCGTTGGTCCTCCGTGAGCTGGTGGCCAACCCCCACATCCTCGATGGACCCACCCGCCTTGGCTTGGGTGAGCAGATCCAGGAGGGTTTCTACCTCTCCTTCCTCGGGAAGGTTGCACACTGGGTGGGCAGTCGCTTCCCGCTCATGATGAGCCTTCATCATGTTCACGTGGAAGGCCTTCCTCCTTTCACGGGCGTGATCCAGGGTGACCAGATAGGTGACGGCGTTGAGTTTCTGGTGCACGAAGTAGGGACCTTCCCAGGCTGCCTGAAGCTTGTTCTGTGGTACGGGGACCAGTACCCACACCTTTTGACCCACCTGGTAGGTCCTCTCACAAGCATTCTGGTCGTACCACTGCTTCTGGTCGGCCTGGGCCTGGGCCATATTGTCCTGCACCAGCTTTGCCAAGGCCATCATCCTGTCCCGGTGGCGCACGACATACTCGATGACCGACACCTCGGGGGTGGCCAAATCCCCTTCCCATGCTTCCTTCACCAGAGCCAGGGGGCCCCGTACCCGTCGCCCGTACAGGAGCTCAAAGGGGGAGAACCCCGTTGAGGCCTGCGGAACCTCCCGGTAAGCAAATAGGAGGTGTGGGAGGTAACGCTCCCAGTCTCTCCCGTGGGAGTCGACCAACATCTTAAGCATCTGCTTTAAGGTGCCATTGAACCGCTCACACAGGCCATTAGTCTGTGGGTGATACGGGCTGGCCACCAGATGTTGCACCTGCATTTGCTTACAGAGGGACTCCATCAGCCGCGACATGAACTGGGTCCCTCGGTCGGTGAGCATTTCTTGGGGGAAACCCACTCTGGAGAAGATCTCCAGTAAGGCGGTAGCCACCTTGTCGGCCCGAATGGACGACAAAGCTACCGCTTCCGGGTACCGGGTGGCATAGTCCACTACCGTGAGTATGAAGCATTTCCCGGAGTGGCTGGGAGTGGACAGAGGTCCAATAAGATCCACAGCGACCCTCGAGAAAGGCTCTTCGATGATTGGCAGAGTTACCAGTGGGGCTTTGGGGCGCGGCCCCGCCTTCCCCACCCTCTGACAGGTGTCACACGAACGGCAGTAGGCACCCACCGCGGCTCCCATCCCAGGCCAGTAGAAATGCTGAGCTATCCTGGCCTTGGTTTTAGCGATCCCTAGGTGTCCGGCCATCGGAATCTCGTGTGCGATCCGCAACAATTCCGCCCTGAACGGATAGGGTACCACTAACTGTCGGTCCCTGGGCCACGCCTCCGGTGAACCCTGCTGGACCGTTACCCGGTACAGCCGTCCCTGGTCCCAGACCACGCGCTCGCAGTCTGACTCCATGGGAGGCTGTGCCGCCTGTTCCTTGAGAGCTTTCAGGCTGTCGTCTGCTTCCAACGCAGCCTGAAATTCCTGACTTGATGTGGCCAGAATCGACGAAACTGCCACATCCTCCGTCAGCCCCTCCGGGCATGTCACCTGGCCGCTGTCTGACCCGGCAGACACTTGGTCAGAAGTGGGGAAGCCGTCGGACCTCTGCAAGGCTCCTTGGGCTCCGGCGCTCCCACTCCTGGTGACAGCGGCTATGACCGCTGTGACCGTGGGTAGTGCCTGCTTCCCCTCTGTTTCTGACCAAGCCGCCCGATCAGGCAGGCTTCCTAGGCCTTTGGACATCTCGGATGTGGGGAACTCCTGCCCTGGGGTCTTACCTGGCGGCTCCTCTCTTGGGACACCCCCACCTCCCATGGCCTGTTCCTCCCCCTGCAGTGGGCCTATACTCAGCAGCCTGGATACCCCTGGGAGCCCTACACTGCCGGTAGCTGCCCCCCTCTCCATCCCTGAGCTTCCCTCTACAGAATCCTGCCCGCCCCCTCCCTCACCGGAGGACAAGAGGTCACGGCACGCCGGCTGAGCACCTCTGCGGGCATCCCCACACTCCCCACCTGCTTTCACTAACCCTGTTTGTGTTGTGTCTGTGCAGGTGTTACCCTCAGGTTTCACTCCCTCCTCCTCAGCAGGACACACACTACATACAACATGGTTGGCATTAGCAGCAGACGAATCAATACACTCTTGGGGGGCCGAACTTGGGGGTTCAGAGGGTACATACTGCGATACTAGACGCCCCAAGTCGGTCCCTAATAAAACATTTGCGGGAATATTTGGCGTTACTCCCACCTCCCGCATCCCCCTTCCGGCACCCCAGTCCAAATACACCATGGCAACGGGAAGTGCCGGCTCCACGCCTCCAACCCCGGAGACGGAAAGAGTCTTTCCTGGTACCAAGTCCTGGGGGGACACCACCTCAGGCCGTACCAGTGTTCGTTCAGCGCCCGTGTCCCGCAGTCCCATGACCGCAGAACGGCCTATGGTGACGGGTTGGATGTTGTCCAGGGACCTACCACCACCCCCTCCCACACACAAAACATTGGGCGCTCTCTGGGACTGGGATGGGGTCTTTTGGCGCTGGGGACACTCAGCCCTAAAGTGTCCTGGTTTGTTGCATAGATGACAACGTCTTACGTCTGGTCCTTGCCTGGAGAGGGCAACAGGGGGATACACCCCTTGTGTTCTAGGGGCCGGGGAAACAGGGGCATGACTGGGCTTACCCCCTCTCCAGGTGCTGCTGGCAGACTTCTTCAGCTCAGGCGCCCTGTTATTGGCATACTCGTCTGCCAGGGCGGCTGTAGCAGAAGCCCCTGTTGGTTTTCGGTCACGGAGGAACTGTCGGAGGTCCTCTGGGCAGTTCCACAAGAACTGCTCCGTGACGAACAGTTCCTGGACCTCCTGGCGGGTAGTAAGCGCTAGACCCGAGGTCCAGTGCTCTGCGGCTCTCAACAGCGCCCGCATATGATCGGTCCAGGTGTCCTTGGGGCCACGCAGCAGGCTCCGGAACTTCTGGCGGTACGACTCGGGAGTGAGGTTGTACTGCCGGATCAGGGCCCGCTTGATGCAGTCGTAGTTCTGTACCTCCCCGGCAGGTAAGTCCCCCAAGGCATCCAGGGACTTACCCCTCAAACGGGGGGTCAGGTATCTGGCCCACTGATCCCGGGCCAGATGGTGCTGAAGACAGGTCCGTTCAAATGCCACCAGAAAGGAGTCCAGGTCCCCATCCTTCTCCAGTAGAGGGAAGTCCTCAGCTCGGACTTTGGACGACTTGGTCTCCTGATGGGTTGGTTGCTCTAGCGGAAGCCCCCGCTGGGCCAGGTCCAGTTGGTGCTGGCGCTCCGCAGCTCGCTCTGCACGCTCCGCAGCCTCCCGGCGCTCTGCAGCTTCACGCTCCGCAGCCTCCCGGCGCTCTGCAGCTTCACGCTCCGCAGCCTCCCGGCGCTCTGCAGCTTCACGCTCCGCAGCCCGCTCCGCAGCCCGCTCCGCAGCCCGCTCTGCACGCTCCTCCTCCGCTGCCTTCTCTGATGCTGCCAGGAGGGTTTTGTAGACGGCATCGCCATGAGACTGGAGACTTGCCATAGCCGCTTGTAAAAGGGCTTGTGATCTGGACAGGCTGGGCTGGGTAGGTGGTGGGCAGCCCACTGCGGGACCGTATACTGGGGACTGGCTCCCTGAGGTGCCCGGGCTGGACTCCTCCTCGCCATGAGTAACAATGTCCTCCCCTCCTGCCACACGGACCGTAGCATTAGCCTCTTGCAGGGTCTTGCTCCTGGTGCCGTCTGCCATCTTGGTAACCGACACCGCTGCAACCCTGAGTTTGCACACACCTTGTTATACTTTTAGCCTGACCGTCTAACGTTGGGCTGACCTTAAGACTCCAGCAGTGGAAGTTACCACTGGCAGTCTTTAGTGCCTGGGAGTAGGGGTCCCACAACACTATTATTCTGCAATCCCACCGCTCTGCCACCAATGTGATGAAAGCCGGCCGGTGGGTGCAGCTCTCTGGCGCCCCCTTACCTCTCAGGTCAGTCAAGGTACTGCACCTAGAGAAAGTAGTGCCAGGTAGCTGCAACCAGCGCAGGTAACACGGTAGTGTGTTATCCCTTCAACGTCACTACACAGCACAACTCGCTAGCGCCCTCTTAGCCTCAGGTCAGTCAAGGAACTGCACCTAGGATAAGCGGTCGCCAGAGAGACTGTCCTGTAACCTACTGGGTATCGGGGCCCTCTGTAGTGAGGGCGGTATATATATCTTCCTTGGCCGCGCCAGGAATATATATATCTGAACCTCCGACCGTCACTACCAGCCTTCCCCAATCCCCAGTTGGTATGCTGCCACCAGTCCCTATTTTAGATATACGCCCAGTCCGTGAATGGGCCTATATCGGGTCAGGAACCAACCCTGGGTAGCGTTTTTGGCTTGAGCCGAGCTCACACGGACGTGCGTTCGTTATGCAGAATAAAAGGCAGGCCCACAATTACTTGAGGTAATTGATTATAATAATACACTAGATACACGATATACAACTAAATATACACAGGTATAAGGTCAGGCTAAACTATACAACAATGGAATACAACACACAGAATCACCACAGCATATCAGTTACCGGTTTCTTGATTTTCTTGTGACGCAGGGAGAGGATTCTGCGGTCGCAGGCACGGTTCTTTGTTACAGGCTGAGGCCTACCACCGCATGGTCAAACTGCTCCTCCCCTTGGTGGCCTCAGCTGGTGCTCAGATGTTCAGCACACCACTCTTGGGTCAAGACTGACTTGTCTCTTGTCTGTCCTGCTATCTTACCTGCCCCGTCCCGCCCACTGCTGGTGAGGTCAGCTGGCTCAGTCTCCACCCTCAGGTCTAACTTCGATCAGAAGCCCAAATTCTATGGAACCCAATAACTTCTTCTGGGATGGTCTCATGATACCCCCAGGGGTTCCCATGGATTCGGGCCGCCGTAACCGACCTTTTGATATCAATTATGATACCATACGGTCCTCAGGAATGGCTCCGCGCTATATCTTGGCTTCCAGAGCACGTACAAACGTCTACCGCGGAGGCTTGTGTGCGCAATGGCTCCGGGACGCCGTGATATTTTTTTATTGGCCCATCCCACGCAACATGCGTGTACTATTCATGTTTCTATATCTTATGCCTCCATGCTTGTGACAGACAAAGAAACTAGTCCTATGGGACAAATGGTCAGGTACAGATAGACGAAGCACCCCCCCCTGCTGGCTGTGTTTCCTCTCGAAGTCTTTGAAGCTCCTAGCATTCAAGTGTTAAGTAGGCTTCTTATCTTACAGGAGCCTGGATGGGGGGAAACTATCTAGTTGACGTTTTAACAGAAGGTCCCAAGGGTGGGGGCTGCTGAAGTGTGGCCATCCCTGGATATGATTTATCATTACCAAGATGGCGGCTACAGGTTCATCACAGAGGGGCCGGATGTTTACATCGGGGGTGAGGGGCCGGATGTTGTACACAGGGGGCGAGGGGCCGGGTGTTATACACAGGGGGTGAGGGGCCGGGTGTTATACACTGGGGGGCGAGGGGCCAGATGTTATACATCAGGGGAGAGAGAGTCTGTATGTTATACACTGAGAGGCCGGATGTTTTACACAGGGGATGAGGGGCCGGATGTTATACACTGGAGGGGGCGAGGGGCCGGATGTTATACACTGGAGGGGGCGAGGGGCCGGATGTTATACACAGGGGGCGAGGGGCCGGGTGTTATACACAGGGGGTGAGGGGCCGGGTGTTATACACAGGGGGTGAGGGGCCGGGTGTTATACACTGGGGGGCGAGGGGCCAGATGTTATACATCAGGGGAGAGAGAGTCTGTATGTTATACACTGAGAGGCCGGATGTTTTACACAGGGGATGAGGGGCCGGATGTTATACGCTGGAGGGGGCGCGGGGCCGGAGATTATACATCAGGGGCGAGGGGCCAGAGGTTATACACCTGGGCGAGGGGTCAAATGTTATACATCGGGGGAGAGAGAAGTTGTATGTTATACACCAAGGGGCCAGATATTATACACTGGGGTAGAGGGGCTGGATATTTACATCGGGGGTGAGGAGCCGGATGTTATACACTGGGGGAGATTGGCCGGATATTATAAACTGGGGGAGAGGGGCCGGATGTTTACATCGGGGGTGAGGGGCCGGATGTTGTACACAGGGGGCGAGGGGCCGGGTGTTATACACAGGGGGTGAGGGGCCGAGTGTTATACACTGGGGGGCGAGGGGCCAGATGTTATACATCAGGGGAGAGAGAGTCTGTATGTTATACACTGAGAGGCCGGATGTTTTACACAGGGGATGAGGGGCCGGATGTTATACACTGGAGGGGGCGAGGGGCCGGATGTTATACACTGGAGGGGGCGAGGGGCCGGATGTTATACACAGGGGGCGAGGGGCCGGGTGTTATACACAGGGGGTGAGGGGCCGGGTGTTATACACAGGGGGTGAGGGGCCGGGTGTTATACACTGGGGGGCGAGGGGCCAGATGTTATACATCAGGGGAGAGAGAGTCTGTATGTTATACACTGAGAGGCCGGATGTTTTACACAGGGGATGAGGGGCCGGATGTTATACGCTGGAGGGGGCGCGGGGCCGGAGGTTATACATCAGGGGCGAGGGGCCAGAGGTTATACACCTGGGCGAGGGGTCAAATGTTATACATCGGGGGAGAGAGAAGTTGTATGTTATACACCAAGGGGCCAGATATTATACACTGGGGGAGATTGGCCGGATATTATAAACTGGGGGAGAGGGGCCGGATGTTTACATCGGGGGTGAGGGGCCGGATGTTATACACTGGGGGAGATTGGCCGGATATTATAAACTGGGGGAGAGGGGCCGGATGTTTACATCGGGGGTGAGGGGCCGGATGTTATACACTGGGGGAGATTGGCCGGATATTATAAACTGGGGGAGAGGGGCCGGATGTTTACATCGGGGGTGAGGAGCCGGATGTTATACACCGGTGGCAATGGGACTGAATAAAAAACCTGAATTAAGTGATTAAGATGTATGTCCCATTACATTGGTCTATATAGTGTCCAGGATTAGAGAAACATGGCTGCTTTCTTCCAAAAAACCCAGCGCCACAGCCCACACCTATCCATACGCTGTGTCTGGTATTGCAGCCATGCTGTGTTGACATGAAACAAAGCAGCTACATTTTTCTAATCTTGTACAATCCCTGTAAATGCTGCTGCGGACGCCCAGACTGTATCCTTGAAAGAAAGAACCAGGTAAATACAAGCATCATCTTAAGAGACTTAGAAAGACGGAAGCTCAGAGAAACATCCTAGAATAACTAAATATACCCGAGACTAGTCGTGCGCTCCTTACAATGCGATTCTGTGATAAGTATAGTAATTATATAGTAGCGGGGAACACATTCTCTATTAATTACAGGAGACAGAGGATAATAAAAGAAATTTCAAAGGTTGACGGGTTCCAAAATAAATGCATGTTGTCCATCCAGCGGATCGTTTCCATGGTCACACGAGAACAGTCTGAAAATACCTATATTAAAGCTGACCTACGGCTCACATATAGGTTGTCCTGACTGAAATGTGGCTTAAAATGTCATCAGAGACTTCAAGTTGCCCTTGACGTCAACACCGTTTAGCCTTGGATTCCACATATACATTTTTGCACTTTAGAATTGGAACTGATGTCCCAGCTTATAAATACAGTAGGGTATTGTTATGGGGTATTTGGTCCTGCACAATTATGGGGGCATTGTGCCTGGTAATGTTATAAGTGTGTTGAGGTGGGCTTACAAACATAGCCCACTCACTTCACATATGAATCAGATGCGAATGTACAGGGGAACTCCACTTCTCACACCTATCGCAATAGGCTGCCGATGAACCAGTTCACACATCCACACCCCAGTTATTGCTGCCACGACTTGCCGTTTTAATAGGCCAACAGGACACAGGGTTATGAGGGGGGCCATTATACTGTTTGCAGGGCTATGAGGGGGCCATTATACTGTTTACAGGGCTATGTGGGGGGTCATTATAATGTTTGGAGTGCTATGTGGGGGTCATTATACAGTATGGAGGACTATGTTGGGGTCATTATACTGTTTGTAGGGCTATGAGAGGGCCATTATACTGTTTGCAGGGCTATGTGGGGGTCATTATACTGTTTGGAGTGCTATGTGCGGGTCATTATACAGTATGGAGGACTATTTGGGGGTCATTATACTGTTTGCAGGGCTTTGAGGGGGCCATTATACTGTTTGCAGGTCTATGTGGGGGCCATTATACTGTTTGCAGGGCTACGTGGGGGCCATTATATTGTTTGGATGGCTAGTGGGGGACATGTATGCAAACACAGGCTAAAACAACCAGGCTATACTTTCCCTCTTCAGGCTTGTCGGTACGTTTGCAGCAAACTTATTAAATTTAAGTTTTTTTATACAAAAAATAAGGTACTTAGAAGGGGGGTTACAAAAGGTGAAATAATAAAAAGACACACATAAAAGTAAAAAACAGTATAAAATAATAAGGGATAAAATACAGAAATGTTATACTTACTTATCGCAATAGGCTGTCAATGAGAAGGGCACGCACAGCCAATTCACACATCCGCACCACACTTTTTTGCTGCCACCGCACGCCGTTTTGATAGGCCAGCAGGACACCTCCTCTGGGTTAGACACTAGGATACATGCCGCCCAGCTTTTCCAAGATAAGTACCGTACCTTTGTTGCACACGGGCAAACACAGGGTAACACAACCAGGTTATACTTTCCCTCTTCAGGGTTGTGGGCACGTTTAGAGCAAACTTATAATATTTTAGGTTTGATATACGCAAAAATAAGGTAGAAGAGTTACAAAAAGTGAAATAATAAAAAGACATACATAAAATTAAAAAAAAACAGTATAAAACAAAAAGGGATAAAATACAGAAACGTCTTACAAATTGGATCTGTGAACGCTTCGGGCCGAGAAGATGCTACAGAAATTTTGACAGAACAACCATGCACATGGTTCTCCTTGGATCTGACCCAGAGTTTCCCTTGATGAGGTGTTACATAAGGTCTTATCCAGACCATGTACCCTGCCCTCTGCTGAGGAGAGTCGAGGAAGACTAAACATATGCGCGGACCACTGCAGTTTTGGACATAATTTTACTTTTAAGTCATATTTTCTCGCAGGAACCT
Organism: Phyllobates terribilis; assembly: GCF_046119375.1. NCBI lineage: Eukaryota > Metazoa > Chordata > Amphibia > Anura > Dendrobatidae > Phyllobates > Phyllobates terribilis. The sequence goes on from NW_027362770.1 coordinate 143,397,828, forward strand.
CCCAGTGGAATAATCTGACCGCCATGTTTCCAAGCATATTTTGACCATCCTAGAAACACCTAACATGACTATGAGATATCCATAATTCAGGGGTGAGATTGCATTCCTGTGGTTTGCCATATTGGTTTGCAGCCACAAAAACAATCATGCTCCCCGAACCCAGGTACATTCATGGATAGTTTTGACATCTGATATTACATATGGCATGGAAAATAATTCACTCCCCATAAGAGGAGGATTGGTACTGGTGCTGGGGCATTCTGTTACTGACAGTGTCATGGGGGTACAGGTTTCAGATGAACAATGTTATGGATGCACTATATTGTACACTGTAATATGGGCAGTATGTATGGCACTCTTATGGTTAACTATGGCAGTCCATAGTGGGTATTATTACTAGTACTGTTATGAGTGTATTTTGGGTGGACTCTTTGTGGGGTATTTGAAATGCCTCTAATATAGGGGCACTAGGCGTGAGTATTAATACTTGTATGGGGGTATAGTGAGTAGAATGGCACTTGTATATAGCTGAAGCACTGTGGTTGGCCCTGGAGGATATTGTTACTGGTACTCGTATAGGGGTATTGTGAGTATACCTGTTATAGTGGGAATGGAGATTGGTAGTGTTATAGATACACTGGGGTCTGTCCTTGAGGTACTGTTATTGTCACTATTATGAATGTATTATGAGTGGAACTTTGGGATACCGAGATTGGTCATGCTGTAGGAACACTGAGGTTGCCTCGATAATTAGGGTACTGTTACTGACACTTATGGGGGTACATGTTAAAGGAGAATTGGGCTGTGTTATAGTACACTGAGGTTGGCTCTATAATGAGCTACTGGCACTGTTGTTGAGATTTTGTGAGAGAAATGTCTTTGAGCTTATTGTTGTGTATGAGATAGCCAAGACGATTGTCTATAAATAATGACAGTCTCATGTTCAAAGCAGTAGTGGATGGTGAGATATGGAGCCTGAAAGTCAAAAGTTCAAAACATTGTTACACTTTTGCTCGTCAGTGTATTTATGAGAATTGAGGCTTTACATAGGACTGCCATCAAACCTTCTATATGATCGGGACCTTGAAGATGCCTTAACATTAGACCCTGTTACAGCAAAGAAGAGGTTAATGTCTTCAGTGTCTCCAAAACCCATAGAGTGTGGTAATTCTCACTGTAACACACTGAAACAAAGACATGCCAAAGAGGTTGTCCACTACTCGGTCAACCCCTTCGCTATTACAATATTCCTCCATGTAGAATAAAAACCCCTTATACTCCCCTCCAATGCTGGCGCTATTCCAGCTACATCAGCGCCGGGTCTCCCTGGGCTTGCTTGACTTTTTCATGTCAAGGGAGCTCTGCAGCCAATCAGTGGGCCTCTTCACTCTCACTTAGTTCCTTGGGACATAGCTGACATCTGGAGGAAGTCATAAAACAGGAACACCTCTCACTACTTCCAGATTTCTTTTTCATCAGAAAGTAGTGAGAATGAAGCGGCCACTGATTGGCTGCAGGGCTCACATGACATAACAATGTCAAGCGAGCCCTGGGAGATCCGGTGCCGATGTCTCTGAAACAGCACCTGCTCCGTAGGTGAATATAAGGTGTTTTTCTTCTATCTGGGTTATTATTGAAATTGAGAAGGGATTGTTTGAGTAACGGACCACCCCTTTTAAGGGGTGGGACTAAGCTGGGCGGATACAAGGAGTGTATACTTATTATGCAGCTCTGTAATCTGCTATTTGCTATGTCAGAAACGCCTAAATGTATATACGGATCGCCCATATTCATGAAGGGTATAAATAAACGAACACTCCAGAACTCTTTGGAGATTGTTGGAAATCACAATCCTGGAGAAAGGATAGCTACAACAACCCCAAAGAGTCAAGTGGCAAATTTGTCTTGCTCTGCTTTTTTATGACAATGCATTTTAGTTAAGATATAGCTCATCATTACATATTGTATAAGATATGGCCGGGATCAGTCCTTCTCCTTTGTATCATTCACAATGTGCCTCACTCCCTGTATGTTTCTGTTGCAGATGCCTCAGGAACAGTATGCTCACAGGAGTACGCTCTCCAGCACCGAAGGACCCCACATCTACAAGGTGGGAATATACGGCTGGAGGAAGCGATGCCTCTATTTTTTCGTTCTGCTCCTCATGATACTCATCCTGGTGAACCTCGCCATGACCATCTGGATCCTCAAAGTCATGAACTTTTCTATTGTAAGTAACCATGGAAACCAAACTATCTAGAAGGAATGGGAACAGAGGGGAGCTTCCTTATGATGTGGAAAAAAAAGCAGCAGGAATGGGATTATCACCCTGCGGGAGCTGGAGGGAGAACAATACGGAGGTTATGGCGGGCCACGGACTACATTCACTACTGATAGAACTTTATCTTAAAGCTGAATTCCCTCCCGGAGTGTAATTGTGCCATAGAAGCAGCGGGGAGCTGAGATGGAGCATAGGGAGGCGTAGTTACAAATTTGGCGTACAGCAGGAAGCCTGGTCAGGGTTAGCATCCAGTTACTTAACACACGGGACTGAAAAAAAATAGAGAATATTTCACCGTATGGTTCATTTTACTCACGTAGAAGAGGGGAATGAACTGTCTGCAACCCGCGGTTCTCCCTCCGCTGTGAATCTAGCATGATGGGGGTCGTCATTCTACAGGTAGAAGAGCGCTCGAAAATGCAACCATATATCTATGGTAGACAGGTATCAAGGCTTTTGTGTTAGTTTTCTGGTTGTTAAAACAAAAATTGCAAACATTTTTGGGATTTTTCACTGCCGGATTTATGACTTTAAAAAGTAAAAAAAATTGTAAATGACGGGGTAAAAATTGGAGTAACATTTGTAAAAAGAAGGGTCATATGTCAAAATGCGCCAAGTTTATCAAGCAAATAACGATATTGCAGTCACAAGGAAAAATTGCTTTAAAAAGTTCCCTCATTAAATTTTGCCCTTTATCTTGGTGTATTTTTTACCCTTTTTAACCCCAGATTGTAAGAAATGAATTACAGTTTATTTTATGTAAAAATTATTCGTCATATGGGCCTAATTACTAATTTATGTTTGCTTATATAGCGCCGTCATATTCCACACCATTTTATATACATCATCATCTCTATCCCCATTAGGGCTCACAATCTAAATTCCCTACGAGTATGTCTTTGGAGGAAATTGGAGTTATAGTTTTTGTCTCTGTGATCCTTATTGAAATGAATGGGAACTCTAAGAATAAAATATTCTCATTGTTGGCTCCAAGAATATATGTGGGCTGTCATATGTGCGCTCCTATTTAAATAGGCACACAAGAGGCTTTACGATAGGAATAGTATTTTAAGAATTTCACACTATTTAAAGAGGACCTATCACTAGGTCAAAAATGTCCAATTTTTTGTCATGTGACAAGGCTTGTTAAAGGGTCGATATTGACTTTTAGGATTGCTACTTCCTATAGGTGGCACTAGAGTTCTATTTCTCTTCCTCTCTGAAGATACAATTTGCAGTTTTTTGCCTTATTTTCTTCCCCCTGCTCCTGAGTTAACCAGTTTTTTGTTTTTTTTTAACCCTTTCGCAACACTGGGATTTTCCGTTTTTGCATTTTCGTTTTTCGCTCCCCTTGTTCCCAGAGCCATAGCGTTTTATTTATTGGTCAATATGGCCATGTGAGGGCTTATTTTTTGCGGGACGAGTTGTACTTTTCAACACCATTACTAGTTTTACCATATCGTGTACGGGAAAATGGGAAAAAAATTCCAAGTGCGGTGAAATTGCAAAAAAAGTGCAATACCACCGATGTTTTTTCTTTATTTTTTTTACCACGTTCACTGAATGCTAAAACTGACCTGCCATTATTATTCTCCAGGTAATTATGAGTTCGGAGACACCAAACATGTATAGTTTTTTTTTTATTTAAGTGGTGAAAAAAATTACAAAGTTTGCTAAAAAAAAAATAAAAAAATGGCACCATTTTCCAACACCCGTAGTGTCTCCATTTTTCAGGATCTGGGGCCAGGTGAGGGCTTATTTTTTGCGCACCGAGCTGAAGTTTTTATTGATACCATTTTGGGGTAGATCCGATGTTTTGATCGCCCGTTATTGCATTTTATTGCAATGTTGCGGCGACCAAAAAACGTAATTCTGGCGTTTAGAATTTTTTTCTCGTTACACCGTTTACTGATCGGATTAATTATTTTTTTATATTGATAGATCGGGCGATTCTGAACGCTTCGATACCAAATATGTGTATGTGTTTTTTTTTATTATTATTTTATTTTGAATGGGGCGAAAGGAGGGTGATTTAAACTTTTATATTCTTTTAATTTTTTTAATATTTTTAAAACTTTTTTTTCACTTTTTGCTTGCTTCTATAGTCTCCATAGGAGACTAGAAGCAGCGCTTGTCTGATCGCCTCTGCTACATAGAGATGATGAGCAGATCACCTCTATGCAGCAGAAATGGTCCTGTGCTATGAGCGCCGACCACTAGGTGGCGCTTATAGCGACCAGCTCAAGACAACCACTGAAGTCTGCTGCAGACCCAGGGTTGTCATGCCAACCCATCGGTGACCCGCGATCATGTGACAGGGTTGCCGATGGGCGGGGTAAGTGACACGCGTCCGGTTTGCGCAAGTTAAATGCTGCTGTCAGAGATTGACAGCGGCATTTAACATGTTAACAGCCGCGGGTGGATCGCGATTCCACCCGTGGCTGTTGCGGGCACATGTCAGCTGTAATAATCAGCCCTCACTGAACCCGGAGTTACAGCCTGTGCGTACAAATACGGCACAGGCTGTAAAGGGGTTATTAAAATCCGCCATACGGTTCCAGAGATATGGGCTTTTTTAATGAGTGCTAATTTTTAAGATCTTTCCAAGGGGGCATGACTCACAGGATCCTCGGGGTCGTGTTCTTAGGCAGCTCTGCATTATTATGCTGTGAACACTGCCCCCTTGAAAAGATGAGAAAAAATAGAACTGAACAAAAAAGGCCCATATCTCTAGAATGGTGTGGAGGATTTTTTTTTTTAAAAAGAACGGCATTCTATGGGGAGAAGTGGAAATAAAATAAGAGCAAAAACTGGCCACTCTTGCCCTGGTTACAGGTCCTCTTTAGAGGAGAACAATGAAAAAAATGCAAGAAAGACCTCTGTTTGCTTATACTGGTTTGCTAGTCAGTGATCGAACATAGATCTCCATGACATCCAAAATGGCCGTTGAAGATTTCTGTTCCTTCTTGCAGTAAAATGAAATGCTGTAAAACACAAACTTTTCATTTAGCAAATATTGAGAACTGGATCTTTCCTAATCGCATTCTTTAATATTTAATTAGACAGGAGCTTTAATAACAGCCCAAAATAAAAATTAGGTTAAAGGTACTGATCATATTATATGATGAATTAGTTGACAAAGTTGCATTTTATTGTATTTTGTACTAGTAAATTTTGATATAGTGATTGTCACTGGTGTGCCAGAAATGACAGACAATCGCTCTGCAGTTGGTTGCAGGAGATCTCTACTTTTGGCATTAAAGACATCTTCTTAGAGGCTGCCTCTAGGACCCTGCGGCTACCTTCCTCTGGCTATTAACTCCCTGCCCTGGGTGTATAAATACCTCGTGTGTTGTTGTATTGCCAAGTTTTTAGCAATAAGGTTCGGATACGGCTTTAAAGAAGGCAACCACTTGTAATATAACGCAATTTTATTTATAATAGATAATTTGAAAGATAAAATACAGAATCAAAGGAATAGTATGATATTATGATATTGCGTACACTTTTGTAGATTAAAGGTTACTAAGGTTAAATACTTATAAAGGTTACCTACTTACTATTGGATAAAAGAAGAAAAAAATTTCCCTAGTAGCATATACATCATCTGTCCGGAAACTTCAGCTGGAGAAGCGCTCAGCGATGGACAGAGAATGCGTCCTAGGTCCCGATAGAAGAAGAAAAAGATTTCCCTAGTAGCATATACATCATCTGTCCGGAAACATCAGCTGGAGAAGCGTTCAGCGATGGACAGAGAATGCGTCCTAGGTCCCCCTACACTTTGAAGAGCGTCCTCTTCAAAGGTCCACAATGCTTCTGCCATAACTGAATTCTTCAACAGCTTTATACTTTAGAAAAACGCTTACCCAACCTAATATTATGTAAGCATGAAAGTTCATAGGTTGTTGTCCAACATTCCAATCTTGTGACAGTGGCCAGCTATCACAGATGAGCAATACTGGACAAGACCTGTTCACGGACCATTCTACTTCATAATGTTTACATATGATAAGAGTAAATCCTACACAAATCAGAACAAGGTTTTCTTCCCAGACAGTATATTGTGTTAAGAAGCTATATATCAGTGAGATACATTCACAGATAAAGTATACCTTAACACAGAATATATAATCAGAATATTGATTAATGGTTGGATACATCATAATGGGTTTCAGATAGCCACTTATACTTTTGGTACTACAATAAGCTTCTCCATCTTAAATCATATATCTGTACTTTCATTTACAATTTTGTGCAATCGTCTGTCTCTGGTTCTACATCGCCTGACAAACACAGCGTATACAAAAGGCTAATTCCCTTCAGTAATAAAGATTAAACCTCAGACTTAGCAAACTTAGCCTAATGTTTTAGTATGTCTGGACTAATGACCCCTAGAGTCTACTGAGGTAAGACACCTACAAATGCTGATGTCTGGTTTATATTTCAATATGGATTTGAAATATAAAATAGCCATTTTTCATGTTCATACTACAGTTGTAGAGGGAGGTGCCGGCAATATTCATTCCTACTGGTGAAGGCTTTAGCAAGAGCAGTACTTTGTCCTTTCTGTAGCTTGAAAACGTGTGTATATTTGTCTGGAGAGGTCTAAAGCTAAGCAATTTCCCCCTGTTTGTCCTTCCTTGTTGTTTTTAGTGTTCAGTGGGGATCGACTAGTGCTCATCCCCTCCCTTCCCTAGCCTGAGCCAAACGCCAGGGAAAGACAGGGCGAGGTACGCATGCAGCGATTGGTGAAGAGCCAATACAGGGACCTTAGGGGAGACAGGGTGACGCTAGATCAACCTAGGAGGTCTCCACTTCCCCCCTTTCCCTAGAGGCTCCCTTTCCCTCTTCCCTTTCTGTTGCACTAAGTCTTTCCCACACCTTGCGTGACAGTGATCCATATAATGTAGCAATGGTACAATAGGGGGGGTTGGGCAGGGTTAAGAAAGCATTGCAGTTTTCTTCCAGAAAGAGTGCCACACCTGCCTACAGGTTGTTTGTGGCATTGCAGTACAATCATTTTTTAATTCGGTGGAGCCGAGCTACAATACTAGCCATGGACAGGAGTAACGATGTGTTTTTGTAAGGAAGCAGCCATGTTTTTTAATCCATTAAATGCTAAAGACTCTGTACTCACAATCATCTAAGCTTCAAGTTATTTTTAACCCTGCTGAGTAATAAGTAAAAGAAAGATGATGGCAACTATTGTGAAAAACAGTTGTTAAAGTTAATTACAAGCAGCCATAGATCTGGCATGCATCTGAGAAGTTTGATGGTTTACCTAGCATTAAACTGAAAAGGTGAGCCAATCTGGATGGATGATGAGATCAGCTGACATAAAGAGTTTGCAATGCTCCTCCCATAGGTCCTTTTCAGCTGAATGCCAGGCACAATATACAACACTTTCCCTCCAAACTTTGGCACTAGGATTGATTTATATGAAGTCCTCCATTTATCGTTACTGATTGTCCTAGGGATAAGTTTGTGTTACGGTAAAATTATTTTTGGATACGGTTTCTATTAACCTTTGTTAATTGGATATATCACGTAAAACATTTTTTCAAACCTCTCAGCCAAGATTCTTATTAATAGATGATATAACAAGAATACTTTTCTAATTTTTGAAAATTCTCTCACTTTGGGGTTAGTGTTTTGCCCAATCTTCAGGAAGTAGAGATTTTGAGTGGTACCCCCTAGTAAAAATTAGCGGAATCAGTGTCCATGGCTACCTAAACCGTAGCAGCGGAAAAATGGAAGAAAATAAGGGTGATTTTATTTTTTATTGTTCTTCCCTGCGGACAGCGAAATGCACGTAAGGAATGAAATTCAGGGAGGGATTTTGTGCAAATATCATCATTTTCCTAGTAATCCCAGTGTCTCTGCAGGGAGCACGCCTCGCGTTGTAATTAAAGGCTTTGTGAGGGGAAATATTGAGAACAAAGTGGTTTCATTTCACCTGCCGTCCTTTCCCGCCGGCTCATTTAGTAACGGTTTCTATATGATAGGCATGTGTGGGCTTGTGTGTTTACCGCTGGCATTAAAGCCATTAACATAACTAGATGCCTACTTGGGCATCGGCTTCGTGTGCAGGGTGATTCTTTCTTCTCCGGTGTCTACTCATTGTTCTTCTAGAAATTCATTTTTTTATCTTTTTTTTTGGATATGTTGTCCCCATAAGACAGGACCTTTTAAAGCATACATGTCAAACTCTGGCCCGTGGGCCAAATCTGGCCCTCAGAACCACCACCCCTATGTGGAGCCCATTATACTGTATGGAGGACTATGTGGGACCCATTATTCTGTAGGGAGGACTATGTGGGGCCATTATTCTGTATGGAGGACTATGTGCTGCCATTATTCTGTATGGAGGACTATGTGGGGCCATTATTCTGCATGGAGAACTATGTGGGGCCCATTATACTGTATGGAGGACTATGTGGGACCCATTATTCTGTAGGGAGGACTATGTGGGGCCATTATTTTGTATGGAGGACTATGTGCTGCCATTATTCTGTATGGAGGACTATGTGGGGCCATTATTCTGCATGGAGAACTATGTGGGGCCATTATACTGTATGGAGGACTATGTGAGGCTCATTATACTGTATGGAGGACTATGTGAGGCCCATTATACTGTATGGAGGACTATGTGAGGCCCATTATTCTGTATGGAGGACTATGTGAGGCCATTATTCTGTATGGAGAACTATGTGGGGCCATTATTCTGTATGGAGGACTATGTGGGGCCATTATTCTGTATGGAGGACTATGTGGGGCCCATTTTACTGTATGGAGGACTATGTGGGCACATTATTCTGTATGGAGGACTATGTGGGGCCATTATTCTGTATGGAGGACTATGTGGGGCCCATTATTCTGTATGGAGAACTATGTGGGGCCCATTATACTGTATGGAGGACTATGTGGGGCCCATTTTTCTGTATGGAGGACTTTGTGGAGCCCATTATACTGTATGGAGGACTATATGGGGCCCATTATACTGTATGGAGGACTATGTGGGCCCATTATTCTGTATGGAGGACTATGTGAGGCCATTATACTGTATGGAAGACTATGTGAGGCCCATTATTCTGTATGGAGGACTATGTGAGGCCCATTATTCTGTATGGAGGACTATGTGGGGCCATTATTCTGTATGGAGGACTATGTGGGGCCATTATTCTGTATGTAGAACTATGTGGGGCCATTATACTGTATGGAGGACTATGTGAGGCTCATTATACTGTATGGAGGACTATGTGAGGCCCATTATACTGTATGGAGGACTATGTGAGGCCCATTATTCTGTATGGAGGACTATGTGGGGCCATTATTCTGTATGGAGAACTATGTGGGGCCATTATTCTGTATGGAGGACTATGTGGGGCCATTATTCTGTATGGAGGACTGTGTGGGGCCCATTTTACTGTATGGAGGACTATGTGGGCACATTATTCTGTATGGAGGACTATGTGGGGCCATTATTCTGTATGGAGGACTATGTGGGGCCCATTATTCTGTATGGAGAACTATGTGGGGCCCATTATACTGTATGGAGGACTATGTGGGGCCCATTATTCTGTATGGAGGACTTTGTGGAGCCCATTATACTGTATGGAGGACTATATGGGGCCCATTATACTGTATGGAGGACTATATGGGGCCCATTATACTGTATGGAGGACTATGTGGGCCCATTATTCTGTATGGAGGACAATGTGGGGTCCATTATACTGTATGGAGGACTATGTGAGGCCATTATACTGTATGGAAGACTATGTGAGGCCATTATACTGTATGGAAGACTATGTGAGGCCCATTATTCTGTATGGAGGACTATGTGAGGCCCATTATTCTGTATGGAGGACTATGTGGGGCCCATTATACTGTATGGAGGACTATGTGGGCCCATTATTCTGTATGGAGGACTATGTGAGGCCATTATACTGTATGGAAGACTATGTGAGGCCCATTATTCTGTATGGAGGACTATGTGAGGCCCATTATTCTGTATGGAGAACTATGTGGGGCCCATTATACTGTATACAGGTTGGCCTGCGACTTCGTCCAAGTTTTTCATTTTAGCCTTCTGTGTGTTTGAGCTTGACATCTCTGTTTTAAACCATCCAATAAAGGGTTATTCCCATTTGAAATGCTTTATCGGAATGGAGCATTGGCCATGCCTTCATTGACTCTTGAAATGTCAAAGATGGCCTACTACAACGCTCAACTTTTTCTGGCAGTCCCATAGAGAATTAATAGAGCAGGGTCGCGAATGTGCAGCCACCGCCACTCAAGTCCAACATGGCATTTCAAGGGATTGGTTTCCTAGCGGTCATGCTTGCCCCGATTGACAAGCTATCACTTTATATTTTGGATAAGTGATAAATTTTAATGATCGGACTGCAGTTAGTGAAAGGCCTGTTCAGGCGGTCAACACTTCCTTTCTTGCACCCAACTATAGTTTGAGAAACGCTACAGTATGATGATGCTGGGAGTCATAGTGGCACAGGAGATATTGGGGCCGATTCATCAAAGCTTTTAAGATAGAAAAGTGTCACAAAAACTCTACGTTGAGTAAAAATGTTGAGAATTTTAGCGTTTTTACACTAGTTTGAATCAGCTTTGTTGAAATGGGCCAGCTGGGGAGGAACTAGGGTGGGATGAGGCTTGGCCACCGCCACCTATCCAATTCTTTAAAAGTTCTGATGTTTTATATGGCAGAAACACTACTCCAGTGCCTGACTGGAGTAGGATTTTTTTTTCTGGTGCACGGAGGCGCATGCTACTCAGAAGATGCGCAATATTCATTAAGTGACATGTGCCTCTTAATGAATTTGGCGCCTTGTGCTCCAGCAAGATTATCGTAGCGTGAATGTGTGCTATGCCAGTCTTGATGAATCGGCCTCATTGTGTTAGTTTGTGCCTATGCGGAGAAAGGTCATAGAAAGTAATGGTGTACACAAAGCGTATCACTATAATTATTAAACCGGGCGCTCTTTCCGCAGTAAAGATACCAGGGAGATCAGAGGAAGGCAGAGCGCAGAAAAGCAGTCAACACACCTCATAATAAAAAACGATACTTTATCTACTATCTTTAGAGCAGAATCCATACAATCTGGAATCCTCCCTCTTCATCACACTTTCAGCATTAATGGATTCGTCCAATGATGTTGTTATCTGTCTTGCTGACACCAATCAATACTCAATACTATCACAAGCTTCCTTTAAATACCCATTGAACATAGAGCAGCAATGCCAAGCAATTAACTTACAATTGTATATTTTTTTCAAATGCATACAAATATGTCAAAGAGGCAGTACACAAGCTTCTACCTCACCCTGGGTTTCGCCTGTTGGCTTCATCATGGGGCAAGCTTGGATGAATTGGATGAACACACCAATACTGGAAGCGTGACGAAGAGGGAGGAATCAGGGCGATGTGAATTCTGCTCTAAAGATCATTGATGTGGTACAGTGCCCTCTTACTTCTATTGGCCTATCGTCTCATTAAAGCTGGCTATACCTCATACACCCCCATCATATGGTCGATTGTTCCCTCCAAAAACAGCAGAATCATTTTCTTTATTCCAATGTGTATGGCTGCAATCGCCAATAAAAACATGGTTAACCCATAAGTTTCTGTTGTTATTCTAATATTGATGACAGCAGTCGCACAATATGAACTTTCCTCTTTCTTATATTTTAACAAATGTCAAGACCCTCATACTTTTTTTAATGGGGCCATTGCGCACCTCACTTATCTTTAGTGCTGTGTCTCAGCATCCCCCGGCCCCATTCCTGACAATGCTATCAGTACTACTAACGCCAATCATGAAACCTCAGTTTGGGGATCCTTCTGCAGCAAAGTCCCTACTACTTTGCTGACTATGTTGAAGGTTATGGGACTCCGCACATGCGTCTAGCCAGTGCCAAATTGATTAAGACTAGGTAGAGTGTCATGTTTCAGAAATGACTTCTTTCCCTAACACGCCCCTGTCAGAACTAGCCAATTTGGTACTAAATAATAAAATGTATTCATTTTATTTATTTATACCTTACTGAGAAGAGACTCAGTGATGTGTCACTTACTGGGCTGCTTGGTGCAGCTTTGATACAATCCCTGTTTTCTCTGCTGTAGATGTAGCAGTGGTCAGAATGCTGAGCTGTGTATAACCCGCCCACACCCCTGATTGGTAGTTGCTGTGTAAACTGAGCATGCTGCCAATCAGTGCTGGGGGCGGGGTTATACAGATTATCTGGACTTGCATGCATGTGAGACCTAGTCTTGCAGTGGTAATCTCTTGTTGATAAAACACTGATTGTATTGAAACTACAACATATAACTGACGCGCCCCCTGGGCCGTGGGGTACCCGATGCCGGGCCGGTAAATGCTGGGGGATGTCACAGTGGCGGTGACCCGGTCCGTGACCCAGGGCGGTCAATAAAAAGGGGTAATTGATAGGGGATTTATAGTGATTGTATAAAGTTCGTGACGGCACCTGTGGTATGCGGCTAAGGGAGCCGCCGCTGCGGAGCAGTCCTCTGGAGCTGATGTTACTGCAGCAGGGATGGTGTGGCTCTCCACAGGTAGAGCTTAGCTCCAGGGCAGTGTAGATGTAATAGGTTATGCTGGGCGTTGTAGTGCGGGGGTGATGGCGCAGATATAATCACAGAGACAATGAAGTGCAGTCCTCAGGGTCTTTACTCACGGTTGTTGCAGTCCAAGTTACAGGTACCACAGTAACTTCCCTCGTCGTGCTGCTTTTACTCAGGGAGGGGTTCAGTCCACCCTCAGATATATCCGGAGTACTTAGCAGGACCCCCTTCTGTGTCCTCTCTCTGGCCGTCTCCCTGCACCTCATACCAAGTGTCCCAATCCGGTACCTGCGGGCCTTGTCAGGCGACGTCTGTTCCGTCCCCTGGGTCCTCTATAGCTACCTTCTTGGTGAGACTGATATGGACTGTTGGCTGCAGGACTTGAAATACTGCAGCCTCCGTTTCTAGTGGAGTCATAAAGTTCTCTGCTAGTTGAGGGACCGGTCCCCTTTGTGTGGCCTGACCCCTCCACCTCCCGGTAGATTCGGGCATACGGGTGGCCTCCAGCACTGCCTGTACCCCTGGGGTCCCTTCTTCCATTCCTGGAGCCCTTCCTGCTCCCTCTCCTCTTTCTTCAGTCTTGGGCCTCTCCTCAGGCCCTTTGCCTGAGCAGAGCTCCTGCAGAGCCCTGCTCCACTCCTCTCACTGTAGACTGTTCTCTCTCTCTCCTCAGCCTGAACTGGACTCCTCTAAATAAGATGGCTTCTCTATTTATACCTTCCTCTCATGTGCTCCCCTAAGCTACGTCCTCCACCCACACCCACTACATAGTTCCTGTCCCCCAGCTAGGGACCCGGGACTGTGCTCTCCCTTAGGAGCAATCTCACCCTACCCCCACTGCGGGTATGTGTTGGATGCAGGTGTTAGGGTCCTGAGCTGTACTCCTTCCTTACCTGAGAGTGAGATACCACACCTCTGGTTGAGATGCAGTACCTCTGTGGCGACCGAACCCTCAGGGGCGCCACCCCCCCCCCCCCCCCCGGTAAAACACAGCACGTCCGCAGGCTGGAACAGAGTAAAAACAGGGTATGTTACAGACATGCAAATTTTTAGATGCATCACATAGAAGATCATAAACACAACATCTCTTCTTCCCTTTATTGGAGGCACTTTTTCTTGAGCGTTACTGCTTACGTTTTTTTTTATCAAAACATTATAAGACTTTTTAAATAACATTTTTCTTTATACTTATAGAACATTCTTCTTATAAAACATTTTTCATATAAAACATTCTTTAATAGGTTTCAGCACGATCTGCAACCAGGTGTCCTTTTTCGTTATTAAGGTGCAAACTAGCAAACTTAAGTATGAGGGACCCATCCGAAAACCCTCAACGTAGGCCCTGGGCGTGGCTGCAGGGCATGGATGATCCAGATGTTGGACCACGTCTTCGGCCACGCCAAACGGGTTTTTGTTCTGAGGTCATTTTTGTATATATAAAACCAATAGAGGGCACTTTAAGAAGTGTAATTATTTACAATGGAAAGTTCTTTGGTTATTCACCATCCATCACCTACAAGTCTTTATACCCTTGCAGCTAACTAAAGGCATATATCATTTTTAGTTCACACAGAAACAAATTTTAAATTGTAAACTTTCCTGTACCCTTACGGTTACCAATTTTACAGTTTCCACTCACTCTGACTCAGTGGTGGTGACCCCACCGGGGGTATGCCTGGTTCTTGCCGACTGACCCAGCCGGGTCATCAGCTTCAGGCTGCAGGGGCATGTCCTCCTCCTCCCCGACCACACGATACACATGGAGGGCATACCACCTGCGTTCCCTGTGGTGCCTGGTGTAGGTGACACGGTCACCAGGGTAGAGGTTTCGGTCGAGATGGCCCTGTTCAAGGTGGGGCTCAACATCCCGCCGATTGAAAAAGATGTCTCTGTCGAACTGCGGATCGCGGATAAAGCCCCATCCGGCTTCCAGGTCGAACTTTACTATTAGTCCCTCCGCACAGGGACTAGGCCGGATGGACTCCGTTTGATGGACGTGGGCTTTGGCGGCCTTGTTCCTGGCCTCCATCTGTTCCCAGCGCACCCACCGGGCGCGCCGTTCTTTTGCCAGCTGCAGGAGCTCCTGTCTGCAGAACTCCACCCGCTGCAGAGCTTGAGCTTGGGTCTCCTTTGGGAACCCCATCAGGTCCCCCCCCCCGGTAGTTCTACCTAAATTCTTCTCCTCCTTGGCGGGCAGCTGGGGGCGCTGGTGCGGGGACTAGAGGGAGTTGTTGCTGATCCTCATACCTTGCGGACCAGTCAAAAGAGGGCGCTCCGTACACCCACTCGGGTGCCGGGGCTGGCGGTTCTGGGAGGGAGCCGAGCAGCAGGTCCGCAGAGTCGGCACCCGGGGTTGGAGGTTCCGGGCCCAGGAGTTGATCCAGGGCGTACGCGGCCAGGGACGGAGGGTGCTGCAGGAGGCCCAGGAGCAGGTCGGCGCTTTCAGCGCCCAGGACAGGGGAACTTCTCCTACCTGCTCCTGTGCTGCACGCGGCCTCCTGGCGCTCATCAGGCTCCGCCGGGGCTGGGGCGCCGCTGGTGACACGCAGCGCTGGCTGCCGCCGGGCCGTGATCTTCGCCAGCAGCTCCTCCTTCCATCGTGCGACCGCCGCTTGCTCGGCCTTCTCCACACGCTGGCTCAGCTCTTGCACCTCAGCCTGGAGGAATTCGGCATCCTCCGGGGACAGCTTTGTTATCGCTCCCTCCAGGGTGAGGGGGGGCACTTGCTGCTGCCGGCCAGAGGCCGAGGCTTGGTCCTGGCTTCCGTCCATGCTGGCTGCCGGGTGCGGTCTGTCTAGACTGGTTAAGACCACACCCTGTCTCCACTGCTTTTCTCCTACTCCTCTCCCCTTTCGGGGGCGGTTCCATGGCAGCCTGTTGTCGGTCACTCCTAGGAGCGGCCCCCCCACTTTGACAGACACATCTACATACATGGTCACTGTCGCTTTTGGCGCCATTCTGGGACCCGGCCCACGATAGGAGGTGATTCCTTGTTGTCTTTGAGTATGCACATAATGGCGCCCGTTCTTCTGGGGCGGGCGCCAAATTCAGTGAAGAAAAAAACAGTTCAAATACGGCACACAGTACCCAGTGATAACGGGCACGAAATTCTGTTTGTGACGCCAAGTTGACGCGCCCCCTGGGCCGTGGGGTACCCGGTGCCGGGCCGGTAAATGCTGGGGGATGTCACAGTGGCGGTGACCCGGTCCATGACCCAGGGCGGTCAATAAAAAGGGGTTATTGATAGGGGATTTATAGTGATTGTATAAAGTTCGTGATGCCACCTGTGGTATGCGGCTAGGGGAGCCGCCGCTGCGGAGCAGTCCTCTGGAGCTAATGTTACTGCAGCAGGGATGGTGTGACTCTCCACAGGTAGAGCTTAGCTCCAGGGCAGTGTAGATGTAGTATGTTATGCTAGGCGTTGTAGTGCGGGGGTGATGGCGCAGATATAATCACAGAGACAATGAAGTGCAGTCCTCAGGGTCTTTACTCACGGTTGTTGCAGTCCAAGTTACAGGAACCACAGTAACTTCCCTCGTCGTGCTGCTTTTACTCAGGGAGGGGTTCAGTCCACCCTCAGATATATCCGGAGTACTTAGCAGGACCCCCTTCTGTGTCCTCTCTCTGGCCGTCTCCCTGCACCTCATACCAAGTGTCCCAATCCGGTACCTGCGGGCCTTGTTGGGCGACGTCTGTTCCGTCCCCTGGGTCCTCTATAGCTACCTTCTTGGTGAGACTGATATGGACTGTTGGCTGCAGGACATGAAATACTGCAGCCTCCGGCTTCTAGTTAAGTCATAAAGTTCTCTGCTAGTTGAGGGACCGGTCCCCTTTGTGTGGCCTGACCCCTCCACCTCCTGGCAGATTCGGGCGTACGGGTGGCCTCCAGCACTGCCCGTACCCCTGGGGTCCCTTCTTCCGTTCCTGGAGCCCTTCCTGCTCCCTCTCCTCTTTCTTCAGTCCTGGGCCTCTCCTCAGGCCCTCTGCCCGAGCAGAGCTCCTGCAGAGCCCTGCTCCACTCCTCTCACTGTAGACTGTTCTCTCTCTCTCCTCAGACTGAACTGGACTCCTCTAAACAAGATGGCTTCTCTATTTATTCCTTCCTCTCATGTGCTCCCCTAAGCTACTTCTTCCACCCACACCCACTACATAGTTCCTGCCCCCCATCTAGGGACCCGGGACTGTGCTCTCCCTTAGGAGCAATCTCACCCTACCCCCACTGCGGGTATGTGTTGGATGCAGGTGTTAGGGTCCTGAGCTGTACTCCTTCCTTACCTGAGAGTGAGATACCACACCTCTGGTTGAGATGCAGTACCTCTGTTGCGACCGAACCCTCAGGGGCGCCACATAACCTAATAAGTGACACTTCGCTGGAATCGGGCTCTATTCCTCTACATTATGCTGATTAAATAGCTGACACATTCCCTTTAAATGCAGAATTAATTGAGATGAGTGAATTGATTCACAGGACCTTGGTCCCGTGGCCAGGTCAGTATTCCGTGCCCACTGAATGGGAGCAATGTGAACAGCTTCTTACCGGCTGGCATCTCTGGCTCGTCTTTTCAATCGATCTTTGCCGTGTGACGCTCATATGATATCAAGCCAGGCAATCAGAAAGAGGAGCTGGTTCACAAGGTTCCCATCCAGTGGCCAATGAATACGGTACTGTCTGGTGGACCAGGGTTCTTCAAATTCCGCTCTTCTCTATTAGCTATTTTTGGTTTAAAGGAGGGTAAAATTTTGGAAAAATAGAATTTTGGGAGGTTTGTGAGTAAATTTAGGACGAAGGTGGCACATGTTAATATCCTTCTTAAATCAAGCTGCTACTCGATATAACATTTAATTAGCAAAATAGCCCAAATATTAGAAAGTGGGTGTAAGCGGGGGAACGGAGTCCCCCCCAACACCCTCCTATACCGACTCAAAAGCAACATTTTTTTAACAAGAGGGAAACAGAGTCATCATGGTTTAAAAAGGAATGCATATTTTATTGAGACATTGATTAAAAAATATATAACCCAAAAACAAAGTGAGGAGCAAGGTGGACAACGAAATATCCGATTTAGCCAAACAAAGCCTGCCTTAGTGCTAGATACTCAGTCAAATTGACATAACTTTACAGATAGAAAAGAAATTTGCCATGAAAGTAGAAAAACGCTGCACCCCAAATTCTTGACCAATAGAATAAAGATTATATAAATATAAGTAATAGGCCTAAAATTTAATAAGGTACTGTTATGTTCTGCTACCAGAGCTAAGGAAAGAGAGGAGATCTGTCCCTACGATAGAACTCAGCTTAATCCCTACGATGTAACAGGGGACCTGATCCTGCGATCAGACCTGCTAAAGTCCTAAGCTAGTCTGTACGCAGACCTATAGATGTGGGGAAGGAATCCCTACAAGTACTAAGGACTGGGAGGAATATGGGACACCTCCTAACAGAAATAGTAGCAGACAGACGAACAAACAAAATATATAGAACATAGAGGTCAGTAGACCAAGCAAACTAACAGAGCAAGACACAGAGCACAGGCTAGCTAGAAAGTAGATATACAATGAAGTCCAGCAAAGCCAGAAGGGCGGAGCAGGATTAAATAGGCCAACAAGGTCATGTGACCAGCAAAGGAAAAAAAACCTAAGAGCAAGGTTCTAACAGGTACAACATGATGTCAAGATTGACAAGCTATTATTGAACCAACCATATGGTGGCGCACTCTATAGTGCACTGCTAAAAAGCAGCCAAACCAGACTTGTCAGATAAGGTGCAGCGTGCATATTTACACTGGTATAAAGTTATGCCGGTGGGAGAACATCTACACACATTCCCCCCCCCCAAAAAAGAGAGGAAAATAACCTCTTCTTAAGGCCCCATCACACTAAGCGATGCAGCAGCGATCCCGACAACGATACGACCTGTCAGGGATCGTTGCTGCATCGCTAATACATCGCTGGTGAGCTGTCAAACAGGCAGGCTCACCAGCGATCAGGGGAGCAGCGATATCGTGGAAAGAATCGTTCCACGATGTCCTGCTCCCGTTACCAGCCTGCTGAAGCAGGAGCAGGCTGGTAACTATGGTAAACATCGGGTTACTAAGTGCTCGTGTGCCCCTAGTAACCCGCTGTTTACCATGGATACCACTCTGTTACGGTGCGCTGGAGCCTCCGCGCACCGTAGCAGAGTGGTATCCATGGTAAACAGCGGGTTACTAAGTGCGCGCGTGCCCCTAGTAACCCGATGTTTACCATAGTTACCAGCCAGATCGTTGGTCCCGCTGGTCACACACAGCGATGTGTGCTGGCCAGCGGGAGGCCAACGACCAAAAAATGATCCAGGACACTTTGCAACGATCAGCGACCTCACAGCAGGGGCCTGATCGTTGCAAAGTGTCACACATAGCGACATCGCTGGTGAGTCACCAAAACCGTGACTCAGCAGCGATATCGCTAGCGATATCGCTATGTGAGACGGGGGCTTTACTCTTAGGCTTAGTGCCAGAGGAAGTATATCACTTAAATTAGCATAAGGGAGATAGTTGTCTTACCAAAGATAACAGGCTGTCAGTAGGCTTTTCAGATAAAAAACCACGTGCGTCCCCCGATATAACATTTACTTGGAGGACATTAAACTATGTTCTCAGCATTTCCTGTTTCAATCTTCGCTTGTTTTGAAGCTGTGATGGATCATGACATTGCTGTATCCCTTCATTATAACGATTAATTTCTAAACCAGCCTGTCCAAATTAAAACTAGACAGCTGATTGTCAGCGGGCATGGAATTGATTAGTCTTCCATTTTTATTTAACAGTTTAATGCTATGTTTTCTACAAATCTAAAACTAAATGCCTATCCTCTACTCTTCTGTTAACCAGTACAGAATTATATACATATTATTTTCTTAATATATCTTTACAGTAGTCAGAGCTACATTTTTCTGATGCATATGACGCGCCCCTGGGCCTGTGTCGCGCTGCGTTGCGCATGCGGGAGCTTACCCGGAGCCGGATCTCTTGAGGGTTGTAGTCTCGTGGCGGTGATCCGGTCCGTGCCCAGGGAGTCAAACTGAGCGGCGATGTATCAGCGGTAGATGATGGACGACTACGCCACCCGTTGAATGCAGCTATGGAGCTGCCGCTGCAGGGCAGACCGCTGAGGCCGGTGGAAGGATGGTGCAGCGTGGATGGTATAACCCCCAACGGGAGGGGTATGGCCTCAGGGCAGCCGACGTGGATGATGGGGGTAGCAGGAACCACTCAGAGACGATGCGGTGTAGTTCAGGGTCTTTACTGGTGACAAAGATAGACCCTCCCGGAGTACTGGCTAGCGGTTGGGGCCTGGTCAGTCCTTGAGCAGATGGGATCTCCCCTGGCCAGGCGGAGTTGTAGGCCTCCCAAACTAACGATACTCTTCTGGCTACCTTGCTTGAAGCGAGTATAAGTAGCCCACATCCCTGAGTGTACCGTGTGGTGCTCACCCGTATGGCCGGTGACTCGGGGCCTTCTAGTAGCTTCCGCTCCACGACGGCGGTGCTGGTCCCATGCGTGCGACCGTGCCTTCGGGTTTCTTGGCCAGAGGACCTGAAATCCCCTGCCTGACGGATTCTGCTGCTGGGTAGGAGTTAGTCCCCACAGCCTCGGACTCCGGGTCCGGTAAGAAATCTTCTCAGTCAGGGCGAGCTCTGCAGCTGCCAGCCCCTGACTCCTTGTAACACTGCTCCCACAGAGCTCCTGTTGTTTCTTCCTATGCTGCTTCTCTTCTCTACTTCTGGCATGGCCCAGGAGCTGGGCCCAGCCGGAGCCACAGCTCCCTGTCAGCCCTCCTGGCTGAACTCTCCCTCTCCACTCTCCAACCCTGCCTCAGCCCCAGGTTTATACAGGGGAAGTTCTTCCCCTCCCAGGACTGGGCAGGAGGTGTGGCATGCATAGGATTCCTGACCAAGAGACCTCCCACCTGCTCTCAGATGTAATATCTCTATCACTGTGGCAACCAGACCCCTGGGGTGTCACATTCCCCCCTAGTGAAATTTAGTACTCCGAGACTAAACATATTTTTAGAAAAACATAACAAGGTATAAACAATAATAATACAATAAGAAAAACACATAAAGATGGTTACGGCGTGTCCGCAACCGGGTGCAGTTTTGAAGAAAAGCAAGGTGTCCATTTCACCAAAACAGGGAGACGTAACCAGGTAGGGGTCTGTCCTGCCCCGAGTCCTTAACAGTCTTTAGTCCGTCCTGGGTTACGCTCCAACTATGTACACAGGATTCCCGGTAAATCCACCAAAGACTCCTATAAATTACTAGAAACACATAATTATTTACAGGATATGGCCGCTCTCAGTCCTCGGCCAGGTAGAGGGAAAGAACGACCGCTCTCAGTCTTCGGTCAGTGGGGATAAGAAATGGCTGCTCACAGTCCTCAGCCTGGTTTAAGATAGGGGCACATGGGGAACAATTCACTAATCCCAACGGGGACCATATTTTGATTAGCAGCAGTCCTTGTACCCTTACGGGTAACTATTTACAGCTCTTTATTCACGCTACTTCCCTTCAGTAGCTATGTCCTCTTTGTGCTCCCTCCTGAGGGTAGTCCTCAGACCCGTCCGGGTCCTCTTGGCTTTCCTCGTATTGGTAGTACTGCAGCTCCTCCTCGGTTAGCTGGGTTAGTATCTCTGCGACAGTCCTCCTCCCTTTGGGCTGCCCCGGTTAATTGGGCCACCAGGATGCTCACTTTTTGCTCCTCTGTGAGGGGGTACACCTGGAAGAGGCTATCCAGCTTTTCTCTAAAGTCATGCAGAGTATGTGACTCCCCTGAGTACTGGGGTAGCCAGGCTGCCCCCGGGATATAGGGCATGGTGAAAGGCATGACCGCAACAGCGGTGGCGCTGGCGGGGGTTGAAGCGGTGAAGCTCTCCTCCGTATCCGACATCCTTCTCCCCCCTAGTGGACCGTGGCCTACCTTGCGATGATCCTCTTCCGTAGGCCGCGGCTCCGCAGTGGATCGTCAGGGTTGAGGACCTTCCGTCGCGCTCCTGTGACGTCGGCGTCTGCTGGGCTCCTTCCAGGACCTTACGCAACGTCCGGACGTGAGGCGGGGCTTCAGTTCTCGCGCGCTTTCGGAGTCCACGCCCCTCTTCTTCCCGCGCGGCGTCCTCAAGATAGCGTCCAATGGCGGGAAAACTCCACGTGTGGCGGGAAGAAGGCTGAAGATGGCGCCGGATGGCGGGAAAACTCCACCGATGGCGGGAAGGAAGCGGAAGATGGCGCCGGATGGCGGGAACCTTCACCACAGGTAAGTTTGAACAGTCTTTTTCAGGCACGCAGTACCCGGTGGTTGCGGGCACGAGATCCTGCCGACTACGCCAAAAGTTGACGCGCCCCTGGGCCTGTGTCGCGCTGCGTTGCGCATGCGGGAGCTTACCCGGAGCCGGATCTCTTGAGGGTTGTAGTCTCGTGGCGGTGATCCGGTCCGTGCCCAGGGAGTCAAACTGAGCGGCGATGTATCAGCGGTAGATGATGGACGACTACGCCACCCGTTGAATGCAGCTATGGAGCTGCCGCTGCAGGGCAGACCGCTGAGGCCGGTGGAAGGATGGTGCAGCGTGGATGGTATAACCCCCAACGGGAGGGGTATGGCCTCAGGGCAGCCGACGTGGATGATGGGGGTAGCAGGAACCACTCAGAGACGATGCGGTGTAGTTCAGGGTCTTTACTGGTGACAAAGATAGACCCTCCCGGAGTACTGGCTAGCGGTTGGGGCCTGGTCAGTCCTTGAGCAGATGGGATCTCCCCTGGCCAGGCGGAGTTGTAGGCCTCCCAAACTAACGATACTCTTCTGGCTACCTTGCTTGAAGCGAGTATAAGTAGCCCACGTCCCTGAGTGTACCGTGTGGTGCTCACCCGTATGGCCGGTGACTCGGGGCCTTCTAGTAGCTTCCGCTCCACGACGGCGGTGCTGGTCCCATGCGTGCGACCGTGCCTTCGGGTTTCTTGGCCAGAGGACCTGAAATCCCCTGCCTGACGGATTCTGCTGCTGGGTAGGAGTTAGTCCCCACAGCCTCGGACTCCGGGTCCGGTAAGAAATCTTCTCAGTCAGGGCGAGCTCTGCAGCTGCCAGCCCCTGACTCCTTGTAACACTGCTCCCACAGAGCTCCTGTTGTTTATTCCTATGCTGCTTCTCTTCTCTACTTCTGGCATGGCCCAGGAGCTGGGCCCAGCCGGAGCCACAGCTCCCTGTCAGCCCTCCTGGCTGAACTCTCCCTCTCCACTCTCCAACCCTGCCTCAGCCCCAGGTTTATACAGGGGAAGTTCTTCCCCTCCCAGGACTGGGCAGGAGGTGTGGCATGCATAGGATTCCTGACCAAGAGACCTCCCACCTGCTCTTAGACGTAATATCTCTATCACTGTGGCAACCAGACCCCTGGGGTGTCACACATAACGTCAAAACCCCTCCAAAAACTAAGAGTTGAATAATAATATTCTGGATACCTGCAGCCACCACTAGAGGGAGCTTAGGAGCTTCCTGTATACGGCTTATGCATTGAACTCAATAGTATAAATGTATGCAGTGAGCTCTTAATTGCTCTCTAGTGGTGACTGCAAACAGGCGGCGTGTGTTACGATACTGGCGTAGTACTGCTGGAAACCAGTGGCCGAAGGAGCACCAGCAGGAACAGCAAGCAGAAGTAGAAGTTCTTGGATAAAGCAAAGGAGTTGAAGGAAACAATCTGTAGATGAATGAGAACAGTCTGGGTAAGAATGTTCAGGAGCTGGAGAATGAAACTAGGCTAACAGCTAGACACAATACTCAAGCAATGACTATACGATCCATGTGGCTTTAAATCTGCCCAAACAGGAAACAAGATTGATTCCGCAGGTTCAGAATCTGCCATATTAGTAAAGGGCAATTGCAGAACACAACAGCAGCCTCCAGTGGTATGGAGTGGAATTGCAGCACAGTTATTAAGGTGAACAATAGCGGCCACTAGTGGTCAAACTGTAGAAAGACAACGGGAATTCTGACAGCGTGTTATCATTTATCGCTTTGTCTCTGCAGGCGATTTGGAGCTGTGTATCATAACAGTGGTAGTAATAACATTATACAGATGTCTGAAAAAAATGATCAGCACATTTCGAACTTTAAAATATGTTGTCAAAAGGCGAAATTAGGACTATCCTAAATTTGAGGTCCAGTCGAAATTAGGACTGTCCAAACTTAGAGCTCCAGGGCATTATCAGACAAGGTAGACAGACTTGAAAACAGACCTTATTTTTTCAGGAAGAACAGTAGAGCAAATTGGGACAGGAAGGGGTGAGGTTTCTAGACATGAAGGACGTTCCTGAGTGGAACTTGGGTGGGACGTAAAATATCCTGTAATTTGGGAAGTATGGATATGCTTGGAGGAAAGTTACTGATGTATTTATATGCGCTTAGAGGGGTTATCCACTATTCGGACAACTACTTCTCAATCCTCATGTTTCCCCCTTGTAAAACAATAATACCTCCAATGCCAGTGCTGTTCCAGCAGCGAACCAGTGCTGTTCCAGCGGAGAGCCATTGCCAACACCGACGGAACGGTGCTGGCACCGAAAGTGAGTACAAGTCTTATTATTTTACAAAATGAGTAAAGTAAAACTGGAAAAAGAAAAAGTGCAATAGGGAAATTCTATTACGAACAATCAGAACTGGACTCGTTCTTACCTGGTAGGATTGCAAAAAACAAATCTTTTGAAACTCGAGGGAAAAAAGGCTTTTTTTGACAGGACAGAAGAAAAATCCCCTAATAAAATTATTTATAGTTATGCAAAAAATTTTGCGACATGTCAAATGATTTTACAGCAGAATTCTGGCAAAAACTGTGTGATGAATCTGGGCACAAATATTGCAATTTTTTTGCACACCTTTACATTGTGTAAAATTTACAACATTTTACAACAGCCCAAAAAATTGCAAGTTTAATTCCCCCTAAAAACACTAAAATATAACACAAAAATCACCCCCAAATTACTAATGAAATATATTAAAATGCAGCAAGATATATTCCCCAGAACGATGAAAAATGATAATGGTGAGGGTACGTGAAAATAAAATTTTATGGGTTAAATCACATGATGGAAGAAAAAAATGGACTGCCCTGAAGAGCTTACAGTCTAAACCTCAGTATTTTATAAGATGCAGTCAGTGCTATACTGGAGGCTGCTGTAGAATTGTCTGATTGTTCGAAGAAGTCTCTAACTCTTTCCTAGTTATGAGCAAACATGAAATGTAATGGAATTTGTTGCTCTATATATCGCGGTAATTGCTGTTGTGTGGTCTGGAGCCAAGGTTTCGGGTCTGGAAGCAGAATTGCTATTAAACATATTTTAAATTATTGAGCAAGTGATAAAAATGGTATAGAGGATTATATGACTTAATTCCCGTAGTTTATTTAAATGTCTGTGAGTGGAATGGGTAATGTCTGCCAGAATACTTAAACTAAATATATCCTGTATTGTTAGCCAATCCTTTTTAGAAGTTTCTTTCTGGAAAAAAAAATAAACATATACATGGCCAATATATTTTTTTCTTTTTTTACTTTTTAAGTCAATTTTATTTTTTATTATTTTTATATATTTTTAAGACCATTTTATTATTTTATCTTTTATTATTTTAATATTTTTAAGACCATTTTATTGTTTTATTTTTTATTTTTATATATTTTGAAGACAATTTGATTTGTTATTGTTGTTATATATTTGGCCAATATTTTTATTTTTATTTTTTGCCTTTTTAGTCAATTTTATTTTTTATTATTTTTAAATATTTTTAAGACCATTTTATTATTTTATCTTTTATTATTTTAATCTTTTTAAGACCATTTTATTGATTTATTTTTTATTTTAATATATATTTAGAAGACAATTTGATTTGTTATTGTTGTTATATATTTGGCCAATATTTTTATTTTTATTTTTTGCTTTTTAAGTCAGTTTTATTTTTTATTATTTTTATATATATTTTAAGACCATTTTATTATTTTATCTTTTATTATTTTAATATTTTTAAGACCATTTTATTGTTTTATTTTTTATTTTTATATATTTTGAAGACAATTTGATTTGTTATTGTTGTTATATATTTGGCCAATATTTTTATTTTTTGCTTTTTAAGTCAATTTTATTTTTTCATATTTTTAGATATTTTAAAGACAATTTTATTATTTTTATTTTAAGATTTTTTTAACAAAATTATATTTTATTTTGTATTATTATTTTTTTATATACTTTTATGTATTTAATTTGAATTGTTTACATAGGTTTTTTTCTGGTTTCTTCAAAGAGAACTCTTGAAACCCTCCCCATGCCTCCGCACCCTCAAAAAAATGGGGATTTATATAATCAAGTGATCAAGATCTCACTATAGGATAAGATCTAGCCCCATGGTCTCCTAGCCAAAACGTGGCTCTCAAACGGGAAGGTAACAATGACTTGCATGGTCACGGATGCCATTGGGGCAGGACTCTGGGCGCTTCCATCTCTGTCTTGGTCTTAAAGGGATAATCCGTGTCTGCTCACTTCTGCATCATGGAGGAACAAGAGGTATCACACACCTGTCCTGTTCATTACAATTGAAGAGGTGCGTGATACCTACTGCTCACAAACATAGTTGAAGATGTGATCGACCTTCGTGAATCCTGCCACTCACACATGTGAGCCGGCAGATATCTGTAGTCATTACGTCGCCAGCCCCACTCACCTAACAGTGTCAGAAGTGATCAGAGACTAATTACATCTTTAAAGGGGTATATCTTACTTTCACCTTTATGACATATCCATAAGGACCCACAACTATGTTGACAGTAAGGCCCCATCTCACACCCTCGGCTATAAAGAAGCAGCTTCGAATGCGCAGCTCTTTCCATTCACTTCTATGGAAGTTCCAAAAATATCCTAAATGAGTATACTCCTTGAACTTCAAAACCACCGGACCTGTGTAGTTTCCCATATGTAAGGTAGTATATGTAGGGTCCCAACCAAACTAGTAGCTAAAGTCAGACTTGTTGACCTATGACAATACCCTTGACTTGGCTGAGAGCAGCATTGGTCCATTCAGTGAGTCGGCCCTGTCTACTTTTGAAATGGAAATCTGTAAAGTGGATGGAGAATTGTAAGGGTTCTACATTCATTCACTGTATGGTGCCTTGAAGTTCTTGTTGGCGGCCATGCTTTTCCAACAGCTCGAAAGACACTGGAGCAAGTTCAGAGAAGAGCGACCAGAATGGTGACTGGTCTGCAAACCATGTCCTATGAGGAACGGTTGCAGGATTTGGGAATGTTTAGCTTGCAAAAAAGAAGACTTAGAGGAGACTTAATAGCTGTCTACAAATATGTCAAGGGCTGTCACATTGTAGAAGGATCATCTTTATTCTCATTTGCACAAGGAAAGACTAGAAGCAATGGGATGAAACTAAATGGGAGGAGACACAGATTAGATATTAGAAAAAACTTTTTGACAGTTAGGGTGATTAATGAGTGGAACAGGCTGCCACGAGAGGTGGTGAGTTCCCCTTCAATGGACGTCTTCAAACAGAGGCTGGACAGACATCTGTCTGAGATGATCTAGTGAATCCTGCTTTGAGCAGGGGGTTGGACCAGATGACCCAGGAGGTCCCTTCCAGCTCTACCATTCTATGATTCTATGATTCTATGATTCTATGGTTGGAGACCACTTCTCAAAATCATGGTTGAGTTGTGATTACCGTTCACATATTTTATGTATTTTTACGCCATTGTTATTAAAATGGCATTATTATATTTATATTCTCTGATCTACACAGTCTTTCACTTGCAGCAGTTTGTGCTCCAGAGCTGCTCTTCCTTTTTTGGAACTGCCATTTAGAGCCAAGTAAGAGCTGTCTTTGGTCATCCATCTAAATCTTTTTCTCTGATGGGGGTATAGAGGTAGTAAAACTTGCCACCCTTTGGAACATAAAAAGAAACCAGGATCACAAATGGCTTGTACTGGGGCCAGTGAGTTTTCGGTTGCACCTTTACTCTTGACTAAGAAAAGTCCAGGCACAATTTTGGCGGGATCGACAGACCTGTCCATAAGGATCAGGTGGTTGGCATTCAATTACCCAATCCTTTTGTTTTTGGATATAAGTCGTTGACAGATGACTCTGGCTGTGGCTCTTTCATGGAGGACACAGCAACGATCGGCGGCGACAAGTGTTCCTGGTGTGGGGGAAGTCTGGCGACCTAGTTGTCGGCCAAACGACTGCTCTCTAATGGCCAACTTCATCCCAAAGTCAAGATGAAGCCACTCCTGCACTGTGATCCGATTAGCCACTTGACAGCCCACGTGCAAGCTAGGAGTAAGCAGGACACATTTTACAGGTTATGAGTTGAAATATAACTTTTGGGGATTTTTGGTCCCAATTTGCAAGATGCCCATGAATTTGCTCCCACAGAATTCAATGTAAATCACTTGCAATTCGCATTTGATTTGTTCTTTATTTCACAGCGAATTGTAGAAAAGTCGCACAAATACTTTTGGATTTGCAAACTACCTAAGAGATCCTGTTGCCCGACTGGTGTCTTGGTGTAACTGTAGATTTAAAAAAATAAGAAAGAAAAGAGAAGAAACTAATGAATAGACCATTTAGGAAACATTTCCAGTTCCTTAGAATTTACCATAAAAGCAGATAAAATGTTTTCTGTAAATAATTTATCGGCTTAATTGTCTTTGAAAGTTTCTCACCTATTGAAATGTTGAAATTGTTTTTCATTTTTGTGCTTTTTTTTGGTGTTATCCCGCAGTAATTTGAACGTTATCTAGTAATTATTGTTCATTGTCATTAATCTTTATAAACAAATTATTCTGCCACCGTTTTCTAAAGAATAGATGAAAGAGAGAGGGCTCCGGAGGGAAAAATATCCGCCAGTACGCAAACCGGTACACAATGCTACAGTGTCACAAATAGGATTAGGAACATTTCCAGGGAAATTTGTACAAATTTTTTTTTTGTGACTTTGGGACATTTTCTAAAAGATTATTTTATGCTGTTTTTTTATTTGTTTTAACTATTTTAATACTATAGTAATAATCCATTTAAAGGGATATTTGGCATCAGGTTGTTACTATCCCATCTGAAAGCAGCATGGTGATTCCAGTGATGTATCACTTACTGGGCTGCTTGCTCCAGATTTGATAAAATCAATGAAATCACAGTTTTCTCTTCTGTAGATCTATTCGTTCTCTGAATGCTGAGCTCTGTATAACTCCTCTCACGCCACTGATTGGTAGCTTTGAATGCTGAGCTCTGTATAACCCCTCCCACACCACTGATTGGTAGCTTTGAATGCTGAGCTCTGTATAACCCCTCCCACACCACTGATTGGTAGCTTTGAATGCTGAGCTCTGTATAACCCCTCCCACACCACCGATGGTTGGTAGCTTTGTAGGCTGAGCTCTGTATAACTCTGCCCACACCACTGATTGGTAGCTTTGAATGCTGAGCTCTGTATAACCCCTCCCACACCACCGATTGATAGCTTTGTAGGTTGAGCTCTGTATAACCCCTCCCACACCACTGATTGGTAGCTTTAAATGCTGAGCTCTGTATAACCCCTCCCACACCACCGATTGATAGCTTTGTAGGCTGAGCTCTGTATAACCCCTCCCACACCACTGATTGCTAGCTTTAAATGCTGAGCTCTGTATAACCCCTCTCACACCACTGGTTGGTAGCTTTGAATTCTGAGCTCTGTATAACTCTGCCCACACCACTGATTGGTAGCTTTGAATGCTGAGCTCTGTATAACCCCTCCCACACCACCGATTGATAGCTTTGTAGGCTGAGCTCTGTATAACCCCTCCCACACCACTGATTGGTAGCTTTAAATGCTGAGCTCTGTATAACCCCTCTCACACCACTGGTTGGTAGCTCTGAATTCTGAGCTCTGTATAACTCTGCCCACACCACTGGTTGGTAGCTTTGAATGCTGAGCTCTGTATAACCCCTCCCACACCACTAATTGGTAGCTTTGAATGCTGAGCTCTGTATAACCCCTCCCACACCACTGATTGGTAGCTTTACATGCTGAGCTCTGTATAACCCCTCCCACACCACTAATTGGTAGCTTTGAATGCTGAGCTCTGTATAACCCCTCCCACACCACTGATTGGTAGCTTTACATGCTGAGCTCTGTATAACCCCTCCCATGACACTGATTGGCAGCTTTCTGTGTACACTGTGCACAGGCAGAAAGCTGTCAACCAGTGGTGTGGGTGGGCTTATACAGAGCTCATGAATATGGAGGACTACCGGGCTGCAGGTTTACTAGTCCTCTAGTGATAATCTCGTGCTGATAAAACAGTGATTTTATCAAAACTAAAGCAAGCAGCCCAGTAAGTGATACCTGACTGGAATCAGGGTTTCTGTGTCTACATTATGCTCCACTCGGATAAGATGGCAAAAACCTGGTGATGGATTCTCTTTAAAGGGATAATACACAGAATAGTGAGATTTTTGTTACAGTTTAGTAGCTCAGTTTTTGTGTTGGATGGCCTATGGCAGGTGGAGAGCCACAAGTTAAAGACAACCGCTTTGACACATTTTATACTTTCTAGGGCAATATGCTAAATATACGGACCTCAGTATATATACATTTAAAGGGGTTTTCCACATGCCATTAAGGGTTTGACGAGTGGGCCCCCAACACGTCTTACATTTATCTAAATTTTTATTTATTTACAGCAGGGTTTATTTTCATTTTGCTTCTTGTAGGTTTTTCTGATTTATCTCAATATGGTTACCAATAAAACACAATGACGGGAAAAACTTTTACTAAAGTATTTCAATGACCACTCCTGAACGCCGAATTAAAGGGGTTATCCAGCTTTTTGAAGTCAATGGCCTAGTCTTCGGATATATTGTATATACTGGATTGGGTATATACTTTGCAAAAAAAGGATCTAGAATAAGAATCTTCCATGTTTTATCCACATACTGAACAAGGGGTGGTCACCTATATTTAGAGATAAAATGAGCCATTGTCCTTGGCACTGTTGGCGTGCCCCGGTGTTTCTTTGACCTTGCCCTTTAAACTTTTCTCTAAAATATAATCTTGTGCTCCAGCTCAACATGGGGATTTTACCGAGGAAGAAATAGGGTGTTTCGTAAACATGTCTTCTCGTCACAATAGCTAAGGGGTTTAGCACAAGACCTACGACCTGCCAATGCGGTATTTATAAGCTTTTGTAATGGAGGTCTTTGGACACAATCCATTACCCCTTCCAGTCCCTTAAGGACCACAAGTAATAAAGGTGACAGTGTCAAGCCTCTCTGTAATCATTGTGTTCTTTACCGTCAGCAATCTGTATTCTCTTTCAAGATCCCTTAGAACTGTTTTATTTTTCTTTCCTGATTGCTTCTTTGTGTTGTGTTTTTTTTTTTTTTTCACTACATTTATTTTGTTTTTATTCGTTTCACACGGGTTAGACATACCTCAAAGAAAACCTCCAAAAAAATGTTTAAATTGGGTTGAAATAAACTATTTTTACATTATTTATAATTTATTATAGTATAATTATAATTTTATTTTTTAGATTTTTTTTAGAATTTGGATAGGTGTGTGCAGATTATATTCTCAATATACCTTTATAAAACGGTCGTTTTTTTCTGATATATGATGTCCCAATTTCCATGCTCTGCAACTTGCCATATTCTGATTTTTAATGGGCTGTTCCTTTTCATCAGCATTCTGCCAGCACTATAAGTGCTAGAATGCAGGGCTGTGGAGTCGGAGTTGGAGCCCATTTTGGTGGTATAAAATGGACCGACTCCGACTCCTAAGATATATAATAAATTGGGTACAGTAGTTCAATGCAGTTTGTGGGGAATATTTTTTCATAAGAATTTGGGAAAGTTATGAAGTGTCCTATAAATGTCTGTTCTATTCCTGATGGTCTAAGGGTTTAGGCTTTTAGCTGAGATAAATACAGTAAATTTATCACTTAAACATGAGCCATGTATGAGGGAGTCGGAGTCGTGGAGTCGGAGTCATGGAAATTGAGGAGTCGGAGGTTTGGTTTATCGACTCCACAGCCCTGCTGGAATGGAGACAATAGGAACCTATCATTAGGATTTACTCTAATAAACTGCTCCTATCACCATTTGTGATCTTTAAAGAGCTTTCTAAAGTTATATCAATTAGTCAATCGTACCTTTGTTAAAAAGAACTTAGAAAAACTCCTATCCCATATGCAAATTACAATTTTTTTACGCCTTTAGTTTATCTAAATTATCGTAATGTTTCTATTAAACCTTTAATTTACCATAGACAGACTTAACAAAGATTGACCTGGATACTTAGATGGTCTGGTTTCACCCAATGGACACTTAAAGGGGTCTTCCCATCTCCCAAGACCCTATCCCAATGTGTAGAAGGTGTAGTAATGATAATATTAGCAAATACCTCCACCTAGAAATGTAGTATAGTTCTTCTGATTCGCTATGTCACTTACCCCATGTGAAGGACATTACAGTAGCTTAGGTATCCATGGTTACGACCACTAACTGTCACTATGTGAGTGGTTGTAGACATAGAAATCTAAGCTACTGTAATGCCCTGTACATGGGGTAAGCAACATAGGGAATCAGAAGAACTATGCTACATTTCTAATTGGAGATATTTGCTAATATTATTATTACACCTACTACATATTGGGATAGAATCTTGGAGATGGGAATACCCCTTTTAAGCTCATCATTTGTATACAATGTAGGAGTTTTAAAGCTTTTTTTTTATAAGGTATCGGGTTTTACATGCATATTTAGAAGAGTTTTCTTACGGTTGTGTAGCACCCTGAGGATTCGGCTGCTACAGGGGTATTGCACCTCAACCCAGAGGTGTGATATTCCACTCCCGGGTAAGGATGGAGTGTGGAACTGAGCTCAGAAGGCTGCATGCACTACACACATCCCATTTCCGGAGGGCAGACCAACGGTACTCCCACTTAGAAATGTGCAGGTACGATCGAGTCTGTCCTTGGCTGGAGTGGGAGGGGGGGTGGACCATCCCAGTAGTGTAGGGGCAGATAGGGGGAGCAGCCTGGGTAAAGTTAGGAGCTCATTGGGTGCTGGTCACCTGAGCTCACACATAGAGGGAGTATTTAAGGTGGGCACCATCTAAGATCAGGGTCAGTCTGTGGGAGGTCAGTCAGTCTGAGAGAAGCCAGAGGAGAGGAAGAAAGCAGAAGAGCAGAGCAGCCCCAGAGCAAGAGTGAGAGAGGAGAGCCAGAAAGACCCAGAGGGGGAGACAGAAAGGAACTCTGAGAACCCAAGTACAATCACAGGGTGAAGAGTTGGCAACAGGGTACCGGATCCCAAACTGGTGGGGGCTAAAGCATACCTCAGCCAGAGACCGGAGGCCGTGGGCAGGATCTGCCACGGCCACCCACCACATCCACCCTGAAGGCAAACCACGTGTAGGGTCAGGGAACCCAAGGCCAAGGGTCTCCCAACAGAAGGCCCGAGGGAGCTGGACCTAGGTGGATCCCTGGTGGGGACGGCCAGAAGAAAGGACAAGAAGGAGGGCTCAGGGACACGCTCCGGACTTGCTTGGGGGTTGGCTGAATCCAGGACCTGGTGGACGCAGCACGGCTCGGGTGGTCACTGAAGGCCGGAGTGACCGGAATATCTGCAGTAAGTAAACACCCTGAACTGCACAACCCGACTCTGTCTTTAATTATCATCTACGCTGCACCACCACAACCCCCATCCTCTGCACCTGACCCCCTGAGGCCATACCCCTCCCGTTGGGGGTTATACTATCTAAAGCTGCACCAACACCATCAGCCTCAGCGGACCCTGCTGCAGCGGCGGCCGTAGTGACCGCAATCCAACGGGTGGCGTAGTCGACATAACGAACTTTGTAACATCTGTAGGACTGCCACATACTCTGAGCTTGACACCCTGGGCACGGACCGGGTCACAGCCACTCGGAGACTACAACCCCCATCTGATCCGGCTCCGGGTATTCCCCTAAAGAATATGGCCCAGGGGGCGCGTCAACTTTGGCGTAGTCGGCAGGATCACGTGCCCGCAACACCCGGGTACTGCGTGCCTGAAGAAAAGAACAAGTTTACCTCAAAAAGAAGTCTCCTGCCGGTTCCGGAGGGTCCCCGCCATCGGACTCCATCACAGATCGACTCCCGCCGGTTGTCCGCCATTAACAGCTTTTTCCCGCCATCTGCAGAGTTTCCCGCCACTGGGAGACGATTCCCGCCATTTCCAAAGGTTTCCCGCCTTGTCAGAGCGGACGCCATTATGGGCGTACCGGAGGGTGGCAAGAGGCCGCCTCCCATCGTGGGCCAGGACCGAACATGGCGCCAAAAGTGGAAACCGCCCCCACCAACAGAGACTGTGATGCTAGAGGTGTCTGTCAGCGTGAAAGAACTGCCCCTGGAGCTGACAATCACCAAGTGGCCCCGGGACCGCCCTCGAAGTGGGAGGACTGAGAACAAGAGAGCAAAGATGGGTGTCGCCTGGAGCAGTCTGGAGAGAGCGCACCCGGAGACAAGAAGCCTAGAGCTGAGTCCAGAAGAAGCTTACCCGGAGATGGGAGAAGAGCAGAGCAGCACCGGCCCGCTGGCCAGGAGCCTGCTGGAGACAACGGAAGGAGAGCAGAGCAGCACCGACCCGTTGGTCAGGAGCCTGCTAGAAGCAACGACCCCACTAGGCTTAGTGGAGGTCCTGGCACAGCTCCCCCGAGATCGGGAGTGTGCGCAGACCGCGCTGGAGGGCCTCGCACGGAGGATGGCCCGGGTGCAACGAGAGACGTTGGCGGAGTGGAGCCGAGAGATGGCCCAGCGGACCGAGACTCGTCAGCGGAGCACGCCACCCGAGACGAGGAGACAGACCGCCTCTGAGGATGGCGCAGGAGGACTGAAGGCCGGAGACGGCGCCGAGAAGGGAGCCGAACGAAAGGAGGCAGGTAAAGGGGACGTCTCTACCCCAAACCGGGAAACCGCGTACCTGCCCCAGCTCCCCGTCGCAGAGCCCGAAGTACCCCCTGCCGTGCCCGTAACCGCAACGTCACCGCCGCCGACTAGGCCTCAAACGGAAGCCGCGACCCCTGTGACGTCACACGCCTCGACCCCGAGCGTGACCAAGCAGGAAGTACCACCAGTATGGTCGCAAGGCCTAGTACCCCCGGGCGCCGCAATACCAACAGCGCCCCCTACCTCCGCGGAGCCACCGGCCTGGTCGCAGGGCCAAGTAGCCCAGGGCGCCGCCGTCCTTACGGTGCCCTTCACTTTCCAGGTGCCCCAGGCCTGGCCGCAAGGCCTGAGCAACCCGGGCGCCACCACCACCGCGCCCATAAAACCAAGAGTGCCGCATCTGGGAGAAGATCTGTTCGCCCAACATACGTGCCCGGATGGGCAGCCCTTTATATGGCCACCGGAGTTTCACCATCCCCGACTCCGGAAAGAGAGACCCCTAGACGAACCCCTGATTCCGGTTCCAAAGCCCGTAAAAAGGACCTCGCCCCCGCTAGAGGAGGCACAGTTTGAGTGGGACCCCACCGGAGAAGATCTCATGGGGTTCACTCAGGAGACCCGGGCAGCTGCAGCGGAGCGTGCAGAGTGCTGCCGGCAGCAGCTCGAGGTCTTTGAGAGGGAGCGGAGAGAGAGGCGGGTCCGAGAACAACAAGCCCAAATAAGGAGCGCGGAGCAGAAGAGCCGGGCCAGGAGGAGTCCCCGTGCAGCTCATGGTCCCCCTTCCACCGGGACTGTGATCAAGTTCAATATGCAGCACGGGTGGGGCTTCATCCGAGATCACCGCACCCCAGGCGACGTCTTCGTGACCAGGAGAGACGTTGAGTCCCACCTACCGGAGGGACACAGAGGACGTGACCTGTATATAGGGGACGAGGTCACCTTCACCCGGCACAAGTGTGCCAAAGGACCCTACGCCCTCCATGTGCATCGCCTGACGGAGGAGGAGCTGCGGTGTGAGGAGGAGCAAGAGGACCCGGACGGGTCTGAAGTTAAAGGTAACCACAAAGAAAGAGCAGGAGGACGTCGTCGTTGAGTACAGCAGAGTACAAGCTGTATATAGTTGCCCGTCGGGGCACAGTGAACCGTTGCTGCTATTATAGTCCCCGTTGGGACCAGAGAATTGAACTGTTACCCGTATTTCCCTTAATCCCTCTGACCGAGGACTGAGAGCGGTCATCCCTTTCCTAAATACCTGGCCGAGGACTGAGAGCGGCCATATCCCCTTGTAAATAGTTGCGCTTCCTAAAGCGCCCCCTATCGGTTTTATGGGAAGACCAATTTTCTAGAGAAACTGTTGCACTTTTCCCGGGCACACGTTGCACAGTGTCCGGAGGAGGAGTTAGAAGCAAGAAACGACTACGAGAATGTTATTTATATGAAAAGTTTTATGATGCTGCTAATATATGTTGTTTTATATGTTTTATTATGTTGTTTATGCAAAAGTTGTATGTTTTGGTGTTGTTTTATATCTTACAGCCCGAGGACGTGCTGTGATTTACCAGGGGGGAATGTAGCACCCTGAGGATTCGGCTGCTACAGGGGTATTGCACCTCAACCCAGAGGTGTGATATTCCACTCCCGGGTAAGGATGGAGTGTGGAACTGAGCTCAGAAGGCTGCATGCACTACACACATCCCATTTCCGGAGGGCAGACCAACGGTACTCCCACTTAGAAATGTGCAGGTACGATCGAGTCTGTCCTTGGCTGGAGTGGGAGGGGGGTGGACCATCCCAGTAGTGTAGGGGCAGATAGGGGGAGCAGCCTGGGTAAAGTTAGGAGCTCATTGGGTGCTGGTCACCTGAGCTCACACATAGAGGGAGTATTTAAGGTGGGCACCATCTAAGATCAGGGTCAGTCTGTGGGAGGTCAGTCAGTCTGAGAGAAGCCAGAGGAGAGGAAGAAAGCAGAAGAGCAGAGCAGCCCCAGAGCAAGAGTGAGAGAGGAGAGCCAGAAAGACCCAGAGGGGGAGACAGAAAGGAACTCTGAGAACCCAAGTACAATCACAGGGTGAAGAGTTGGCAACAGGGTACCGGATCCCAAACTGGTGGGGGCTAAAGCATACCTCAGCCAGAGACCGGAGGCCGTGGGCAGGATCTGCCACGGCCACCCACCACATCCACCCTGAAGGCAAACCACGTGTAGGGTCAGGGAACCCAAGGCCAAGGGTCTCCCAACAGAAGGCCCGAGGGAGCTGGACCTAGGTGGATCCCTGGTGGGGACGGCCAGAAGAAAGGACAAGAAGGAGGGCTCAGGGACACGCTCCGGACTTGCTTGGGGGTTGGCTGAATCCAGGACCTGGTGGACGCAGCACGGCTCGGGTGGTCACTGAAGGCCGGAGTGACCGGAATATCTGCAGTAAGTAAACACCCTGAACTGCACAACCCGACTCTGTCTTTAATTATCATCTACGCTGCACCACCACAACCCCCATCCTCTGCACCTGACCCCCTGAGGCCATACCCCTCCCGTTGGGGGTTATACTATCTGAAGCTGCACCAACACCATCAGCCTCAGCGGACCCTGCTGCAGCGGCGGCCGTAGTGACCGCAATCCAACGGGTGGCGTAGTCGACATAACGAACTTTGTAACATCTGTAGGACTGCCACATACTCTGAGCTTGACACCCTGGGCACGGACCGGGTCACAGCCACTCGGAGACTACAACCCCCATCTGATCCGGCTCCGGGTATTCCCCTAAAGAATATGGCCCAGGGGGCGCGTCAGTTGCATCCAGGAGAAAAGGGAATTTGTGATACGCACAGATTGCATCCTGAAATTTTTGTCATCGGCCATGATACTTTTACAGGCCATGTCCACTACACGCCAAATCTACACCCTCAAGTGACGTGTTCACGAGATGCCGAGTTACAAGAATTTTGTTGATTTCCTGACTTTTGGTAGGCTTAGTAGGACCCTGATGACTATAAGATCTTTCCTTTTTATGGGAGCCTCAAGGATGTTCCTGGGAGTTGGCCATTGTGGCCTAGGTCCTACAGATCATACATTTCCACTGCTTGCAAGGACTTGTGTGAACATTTCACCCAAAACCAGGGTAATAGCACAGCCTTGCTGCACTTATCCCACACAACAAATTTAAAATGTTTTTGATGCATGACCCAATTTAATATTTCCAAAAACTGTCTAAAAATCTCATGCTCTGCAACTTGCTATACGTTTCCAGTGGGTAGTTCCTCTCCATCAGTATTCTGCCAGTGTCACGATTCCACCACTCATTGGTGGACGCAGTGACTGACAGCACAGTTGTCCAATCTAGTGTAGGGGCATGCTGAGCTGTCAGTGTTTTGATTGACAGCTCAGCCATCTAATCTGAGACTGGGAGGTGCTGAGCTTCCTTCAGGTGTTCCCTGTTCCAAGTGATTACCCAGCTACTTAATTAAGCTGACTGTCCCAGATAGCTGCCAGTTGTAGCTCTCTAATCAGTGTGGTGAGTTCTCTGTGCTTTGTACTCTAAATTCAGACTTTCAGATCTTCTGTTGCCCCTGTTTTTGTCTATTGACTACCCGTTTGTATTACCCCTTTTACCTTGACGCACTCTGACTTTGGAATTCTGACTCCGGACTTTGACCTGACTATGCCTTTGTCTTTTCCCTCTTTTTATGACATACCCTTCTGGTTCTTGACCTTGGACTCTTTGATTACCCTGACTCACTATTGGTGCTGGTAGTTCCTTGTCCTTACTTTCTTGCTTGCAGTGATCCTGACCCCCTCTCTTATGCCTGTACAACAGATAATAAACTGGAGAACGAAGGGACAAAGATTTCATCCTACTCCCTGTAGACAAAG
The DNA here is from genome assembly GCF_046119375.1 of Phyllobates terribilis. Taxonomy (NCBI): domain Eukaryota; kingdom Metazoa; phylum Chordata; class Amphibia; order Anura; family Dendrobatidae; genus Phyllobates; species Phyllobates terribilis. Next base: position 143,436,557 of record NW_027362770.1, read on the forward strand.
ATCTCACCCTACTCCCTGTAGACAAAAATCTCACCCTACTCCCTGTAGACAAAGATCTCACCCTACTCCTCCATGTAGACATAGATCTCACCCTACCCCCTGTAGACAAAGATCTCACCCTACTCCCTGTAGGCAAAGATCTCACCCTACTCCTCCATGTAGACATAGATCTCACCCTACTCCCTGTAGGCAAAGATCTCACCCTACTCCCTGTAGACAAAAATCTCACCCTACTCCCTGTAGACAAAGATCTCACCCTACTCCTCCATGTAGACATAGATCTCACCCTACCCCCTGTAGACAAAGATCTCACCCTACTCCCTGTAGACAAAGATCTCACCCTACTCCTCCATGTAGACATAGATCTCACCCTACTCCCTGTAGGCAAAGATCTCACCCTACTCCTCCATGTAGACATAGATCTCACCCTACCCCCTGTAGACAAAGATCTCACCCTACTCCCTGTAGGCAAAGATCTCACCCTACTCCTCCATGTAGACATAGATCTCACCCTAGTCCCTGTAGACATATGTGGCACCCCAGGGGTCCGGTTGCCACAGTGGCATTGCCTCCCTCACAAGAGGTGATGCCATGCCTGGAAGCAAGCAGGGGTCCCCTAGTCAGGTATACTAGCATGCAACACTTTCCTGGCTCCAGACCAGCAAGGGGAGCTCCTCCCCTTGGCAACTGGGATCTGGAGGCGGGGTTAGTTAGTGTTAGTGAGAGGAGTTGAATACAGGACAGCGACGAGGAAAGACCTGGGGAGTGGAGCTGCACGGCAGTTCACCCCAGAGAGGAGCGTAGAAGAACCGGACACCGGAGTCCGAGGTTGTGGGGCACTGAAGGCCCAGCAGCAGAAAGGGGAGGGCAGAAGACTGCAGGTCTCCTGGCCCCATCAGACGCCCGGAGGCTCAGCAGCACATAGGGCCCAGCACCGCCACGTGGGAGCAATACTCCAGGAAGGCCCGAGCTGCCTACCATACGGGTGAGCACAAAGACGTTTTACTCAGGGACGAGGGCCACAGCACAGCTATAATCAGCAGGGCCAAAGAGATTAGCGCAAAGGGAAGGCCTTCAACTTCACCTGGCGAGGTGGATTCCCAACTTGCTTCCAGGCCGCACGGCCTCTACTACCAGCTAGTACCCGTGCCCCAGTCTGCCTAACCACCGCAAATAAAGATAAGCGGAAACCGCCATAAACCCTACTCCTCCATGTAGACATATATCTCACCCTACTCCCTGTAGACAAAGATTTCACCCTACTCCCTGTAGACAAAGATGTAGACGCACTCTGACCTTGGAATTCTGACTCCGGACTTTGACCTGACTATGCCTTTGTCTCTTCCCTCTTTTTATGACATACCCTTCTGGCTCTTGACCTTAGACTCTTCGACTACCTTGACTCACTATTGGTGCTGGGAGTTCCTTGTCCCTACTTTCTAGCTTGCAGTGATCCTGACCACCTCTCTTATGCCTGTACAACACATAATGAACTGGAGAACAAAGGGACAAAGATTTCACCCTTCTCCCTGTAGACAAAGATCTCACCGTACTCCCTGTAGATTTAGATCTCACCCTACTCCTCCATGTAGACAAAGATCTCACCCTACTCCCTGTAGACAAAGATCTCACCCTACTCCCTGTAGGAAAAGATCTTACCCTACTCCCTGTAGGCAAAGATCTCACACTACTCCTCCATGTAGACATAGATCTCACCATACTCCCTGTAGACTAAGATCTCACCCTACTCCCTTGTAGGAAAAGATCTCACCCTACTCCTTCATGTAGACATAGATCTCACCATACTCTCTGTAGACCAAGATCTCACCCTACTCTCTGTAGATAATGATCTCACCCTACTCCCTGTAGACAAAGATCTCACCCTACTCCCTATAGACAAAGATCTCACCCTACTCCCTGTAGTCAAAGATCTCACCATACTCCCTGTAGACAAAGATCTCACACTTATCCCTGTAGACATAGATCTCACCCTTATCCCTGTAGACAAAGATCTCACCCTACTCCCAGTAGACAAAGATCTCACCCTACTCCCTGTAGACAAAGATCTCACCCTACTCCCTGTAGACAAAGATCTCACCCTACTCCCTGAAGACAAAGATTTCGCCCCACTCCCTGTAGACAAAGATCTCGCCCTACTCCCTGTAAACAAAGATCTCACCTTACTCCCAGTAAACAAAGATCTCACCCTACTCCCTGTAGACAAAGATCTCACCCTACTCCTCCATGTAGACAAAGATCTCACCCTACTCCCTCTAGACAAAGATCTCACCCTACTCCCTGTAGGAAAAGATCTCACCCTACTCCTCCATGTAGACATAGATCTCACCATACTCCCTGTAGACCAAGATCTCACCCTACTCTCTGTAGATAATGATCTCACCCTACTCCCTGTAGACAAAGATCTCACCCTACTCCCTATAGACAAAGATCTCACCCTACTCCCTGTAGTCAAAGATCTCACCATGCTCCCTGTAGACAAAGATCTCACCCTTATCCCTGTTGACATAGAGCTCACCCTTATCCCTGTAGACAAAGATCTCACCCTACTCCCTGTAGACAAAGATCTCACCCTACTCCCTGTAGACAATGATCTCACCCTACTCCCTGTAGACAAAGATCTCACCCTTATCCCTGTAGACCTAGATCTCACCCTTATACCTGTAGACAAAGATCTCACCCTACTCCCTGTAGACAAAGATCTCACCCTACTCCCTGAAGACAAAGATTTCGCCCCACTCCCTGTAGACAAAGATCTCGCCCTACTCCCTGTAAACAAAGATCTCACCTTCCTCCCTGTAAACAAAGATCTCACCTTACTCCCAGTAAACAAAGATCTCACCCTACTCCCTGTAGACAAAGATCTCACCCTACTCCCTGTAGACAAAGATCTCACCCTACTCCCTGTAGACAAAGATCTCACCCTACTCCCTGTAGGAAAAGATCTCACCCTACTCCCTGTAGTCAATGATCTCACCCTACTCCTCCATGTAGACATAGATCTCACCGTACTCCCTGTAGACAAAGATCTCACCCTACTCCCTGTAGACAAAGATCTCACCCTACTCCCTGTAGGAAAAGATCTCACCCTACTCCCTGTAGGAAAAGATCTCACCCTACTCCCTGAAGACAAAGATCTGCCCCACTTCTTGTAATCCCTCTATGATTCTCTTTCTGGAAACAGATTACACTTGGCAACAGGCAGTAGTATGGAAGGGATACACCTTGTGGATGACACTTTGGAGTGATTTTTACAGCTGAAAATATCATTTTGGGCAATTTTATTATCTGAGTTTATTGAAACCACAGGGACCAATTAAGTTTATGTCTGGAACCCCACTTTAAATTTTGCAAATGGCTCTGCATATTGATACTATTTTTTAAATTAAACTGTGAATATTCAAATAGAAATGCATCCTTAATAACTTTATTAAAAATTCAACACTTCTATTTCTCTGGCCAGGTACCGTATGATAATAGTATAGTCATTTATATCACACGAAGGAAGAAAGACTCGGCTCACACTTTTATCCAATGCAGATTCTCGCCAGCTTCATCGCCTTTAGATAAATTAGAAAATAGGCAAAATTATCCAGAAAAGAAATAAATAAAACTAAGCAGGCAGTTTATCACACTGAAAAGCTTTTAAAAGGGTCCTGGGGCTGGTTCACCATAATGTGCTTTTACTCATTGGTTGACAAAATGGTAGAGAGACATACCGCAGGCAAGTAACTCATAAGCGTTGTGTTTCCTAGACAGTGGTTAATGCATAACTTTACTCTCAGCAGTCCGAAGGCAAATTGTAATGATTCTTCTATTTCCTATAGTTCAGTACACTCCAGCCCGCTCTGCCTCCGTAATGGTGATGTTGTTAAATGGGGCTTGTTTATACTTGAAGGGAAAATTCCACATAGAAAGATATTAGATAGATAGATCGATTGATCGACAGAGCGATCAATTGATCGACAGATAGATAAAACAATTGATGGACAGAGCAATCGATTGATCGACAGATAGATTGAGTGATCAATGGATCGACAGATAGATTGAGCGATCGATTGATCGACAGAGCGATCAATTAATCGATAGATAAAGTGGTCGATTAATCGACAGATAGGTAGAGCAATCGATTAATTGACAAGAGTGATTGATTGATCGACAAATGGATAGAATATCGATTGATAGAGCGATTGATTGATCAACAGAGCAATCGATTGATCGACAGAGCGATCAATTGATCGACAGAACAATTGATCGACAGAGTGATCGATTGATTGACAGAGCGATCAGTTGATCGACAGAGCAATCCATTGATCGACAGATAGATCGAATGATAGAGCGATCGATTGATCAACAGAGCGATCGATTGGTCGACAGAGCGATCAATTAATCGACAGAGCGATTGATCGATAGAAGATTGATTGATAGATGGATAGGGCGTTAGATAGCTTTGTATACAAAGAAAAAGCAGTACAATCCACCACACCAATGGAGGTGCAAAAATCCTCCTAGGATATAACTAAATAAAAATCCTCCTAATGTAGAATCTTAAAAGGAAGATAGATATATTGATTAACCAACATTTATTGACCTACTGGTCATTAGCTTGAAGCACCATTTCTGCATTTTTTTATTTCACCTCTGGAGTGGTATTGATAATCCATTTTCCTTGCCCTTAGTCTTATACTTAAAGAGGTTGTCCACTATATTTACATTGATGGCCTTTCCTTAGGTCAGGTCATCAATTTCTGATTGGCCAAGGGCCGACACCGGGCACCCCCGCCAATCTGCTGCCCGTCTACTTGTAGGGGCTGTGGCTTCGTATTGCACATCCACCTACTATTCAGATCAATGGGAGGCGGATGTGTAGTACCCCGCGGCAGCCACTACAAGTAGACAGCCCGATCCGCAAGTATTTACTGCCGGTGGCCGTCGTCAACACCGATAACAGCTGATCGGCGGGGTGCCGGGTGTCGGACCCCAGCCGATCGGACATTGATGACCTATCCTAAGGAAGGGCCATTAGTGTAAAAGTTGTGAACAACCTCTTTGGCAGCCATCATCTTCTACTCTTCCCGGCGCCACTCCGGTCCCATTCTCCCATCTTTTGACTGACCAGAAGTCAGAGATAACAGTCACAAGCTCTCATTGTAAGTCTATAAAAACCTTGTTCTCCAAAAAAAGTTTCCTAGAAAATAGGACTTTATTAGCCGATCTGTGGCTATTAGATCTCTTTCTGCGACCTCGATCTATGGTCCAAGTCAGTAGTTTCTGGCTGCGGAAAGGAGCTGCGCGAGTTTTCTTAGCCTTCGGCATCCCAGGTTCAGTTTTTGATTAGCTGGACTGGCTGTGCCGCACAGGTGACATCACATCAAATTATGCCACTGGGAACCTGGAAGCTCAGGAAATTCGGGCAGTTCCTGGGTTGCGTGAGGTGATCCGCTCATCTCTAGTGACATATCTACTCAGAAAATAATGAGCACTAGATAGATATAAGATGAATTTTTCATAGATAAATATTACATGTATAGATGATAGATGAACAAGCGTTCTGTTAAGTCGGCATTTGAACCCTTTCCTACAACCTCTGCCGGTGTCGCAAGGTGGAGCCGCGCCTATACTACGGATGGCGCTGTTAAACATTAGTATAGCTGGGATGTATGGTGTCGACATGCCAGAGAATCTATGTATTACTGCTGAGTGCTGATTATCAGTTGTAATCTATGCTGTGAGTCTGGGATGGCGCCACATGCTATTTAAACCCCCAGCAGTTTGCTGCAAGCTGCCTATTATTAGTGTACTAGATGGTGGCCCGATTCAAACGCATCGGGTATTCTAGAATAGGTATGCGGCCGACGGGGCGCAATTAGCAGAGCGGCGTTTAAATTTGGCACCCAAATCGCTGATTGGTCGCGTTAGGCAACCGCGACCAATCAGCAAAGCGGTGTTTAAATTTGGCGGTAATATCGGTGATTGGTCGCGGGCGGCGGCCGCGACCAATCTGCGAACCGTGTTAGTGAGGACTGGAGAGCGTGTTTAAATTTGGCACCAAAATCGCTGATTAGTCGCAACCAATCAGCAGAGCGGTGTTAAAATTTGGCGCCAATACTGCTGATTGGTCGCGGCCGCCGACCGCGACCAATCAGCAGAGCGATGCAGAGCGGTGTTTAAATTTGGCACCAAAATCGCTGATTGGTCGAGGCCGCCGGCCGCGACCTATCAGCGATTTTGGCGCAAAATTTAAACAACGCTCTGCTGATTGGTCGCGGTCGTCAGACGCGACTAATCAGCGACTTTGGGGCCAAATTTAAACCCCGGTCTGCATCGCTCTGCTGATTGGTCGCGGTCGCCGGCCTCGACCAATCAGCAGAGCGTTGTTTAAATTTGGCGCCAATCTCGCTGATTGGTCGCGGCTGACGGCCGCGACCAATCAGCAGAGCGTTGTTTAAACTTTGCGCCAATACTGCTGATTGATCTCGGCCAGCGACCGCGATCAATCAGCAGAGCGTTGTTTAAATGTGGCGGCAAGATCGGTGATTGGTCGCGGCCGCTATTTAAATGTGGCGCCCAAATCGGTGATTGGTCGCGGGCAGCGGCCACGACCAATCAGCAGAGCGGTGTTTATCTTTAGCGCCAAGATCACTGATTGGTCGCGTGGGGAGAGCGCGACCAATCAGCGAATCGTATTGGTGGGGAGCGGAATCGTATTAGTGAGGACCGGGGAGCGCCGCTGCCTGTGCGGCTACTACCGCTGCGAGAACCCGGGACATGAGCGGGCGCTCGCAGCAGAAGTATCCCGACGCGCAGCGCCGCTCCCCGGTCCTCCCTTCACACCCTAGCCGCTGATCTCCCCACAGTATCCGCATGGTGTTACAAAGGTCCGGACATTTGTGTTAAAAATCGCTGATTGGTCGCCAAATTTAAATATCATCCGCGACCAATCACTGATCTTGGCTCCAGATTTAAACACCGCTGTGCTGATTGGTCGCGGCCGATATTTAAATTTGGCGCCCAAATCGGTGATTGGTCGCGGGCAGCGCCAGCGACCAATCAGCGTTTTTTAACACAAATGTCCGGACCTTTGTAACACCATGCGGATACTGTGGGGACATCAGCGGCTAGGGTGTGAAGGGAGGACCGGGGAGCGGCGCTGCGGGTCGGGATACTTCTGCTACGAGCGCCCGCTCATGTCCCGGGTTCTCGCAGCAGAACTATCCGCACAGGCAGCGCCGCTGTCATCCATGCGGCAAGGGTGTGAAGGGAGGACCGGGGAGCGGCGCTGACATCCAATTGGTCGCGGCCGCTATTTAAATGTGCCGCACAAATCGGTGACCAATCACTGATCTTGCGGCTAAAGTTAACCACTACTGTGCTGATTGGTCGCGGCCGATATTTAAATTTGGCGCCCAAATCGGTGATTGGTTGCGGGCAGCGTCCGCGACCAATCAGCACAGCGGTGTTTAACTTTTGCGCTAAGATCAGTGATTGGTCGGGTCCGAAGACCGCGACCAATCATCGAATCGTCTTGGTGAGGACCGGGGAGCGGCGCTGCCTGTGCGGCTACTTCCGCTGCGAGAACCCGGGACATGAGTGGGCGCTCGCAGCAGAAGTATCCCGACCCGCAGCGCCGCTCCCCGGTCCTCCCTTCCGCATGGAGGTCAGCGACGCCGGCGGTCCTTCCGCTGCTACCAGCCGGGACATGAGCGCCTCGTGCCGCTCATCTCCCGGCTGCATCTCTGTCCCCCAGATGGGTCCGGCGGTCGGGGTCCTTCTGCTGGTACCGGCCGGGAGATGAGCGCCTCGCGGCGCTCATCTCCCGGCTGCAACGCCGCTGAGCTCCGTCCCGCAGATGAGCCGCTAACGGCCGCCATCTTTTTTCTGAAATCCCGCGGCGCTGATTGGCCGCTGCCGGACCAATGAGCGACGCGGGATTTCCTGGACAGACAGACAGACAGACAGACAGATAGACAGACAGACAGACAGACGGGATAAGATAATTATATAGCAGATTCTGATTCACAGTTGTTGTTTGGATATACTCTGCCACCTGTCAAAACTTTTGATGCTAGAGATGAACGGATCTATTCGCGGGACTCCGGTCAATGGTACCTGGAGACTAGACTGGAGGCCCGCGAATCTCTTACCTACCAGCGTCCACAGCGCAGTATTTGATTTGTCAGGGTGACGCAACATCATCTGTGTGACAGGTCTTTCTCAGACATGTGACACAGCCTATTATACTCTATGGAGAGTGGAAGAGGAGAGAGAAACACAGTGAAGAATCAGGCAGAGGGAGACATAGAAAGATTGTGCTGAGCTTTCTAACAAGTCTTTTAGCTCACTCATATGCTGGATTTAAATCTTCTGCTGTGTAATTTTCTCCATGCTGCTGCTTCTCTCTGTGTGCGATAAAAAATGCCGTATTGTGTGCTGTACTGTGAAAGGCAGAAATCACAGCAACTTCTCTGCTCTCACCATCTCAGAGTGGATTGCAAATGAGAAATAGAGTGTAAAACAAAGAAAAAGGAGGACAAAAGAGCAATATGGCAAAAAAGACAGAATATTTATTCATAATACATTACCAAAGTGTTAAGAATTATGCAGAGATAACAAGGCAAGGAGGTAAAAAGAGGTTCCAGAGACAAGGCATATCCTGGAAGTCGTATAGTGGGCCATCCAACTCTGAAAGGTACATGTAAATGTAGGACGAGGAATCCAGAAATGGGTACAAAAATAGGTCAATCAAGGACCATCCATTAGCAGGGGAACAACCCCATTATAGAGCAGGAAATCCAAACAGTTAATGTAAGAGTATATCAAATATAATACAATAATCAATGACCGAGAAGGACTTTAAGCCAGCAAATAAAAAATGCACCCATATCAGGCACCAACATGTAGTGAGTTGCAGTCTCCAAAATGTACCCAGAGTCTAATATATGGTACTCACCCAAGCAAAAAGAAGGGGAGAAACCTAGGTAAAAGACAGCCGACCAGATCCCAGGAGAGCCGCAGAAGGTGCTAACAGTAAAGGACGCGCCCCGACGCGCGTTTCGCTTCTTCTTTCTCAAGAGGCGCATAATTCTTAACACTTTGGTAATGTATTATGAATAAAGATTTTGTCTTTTTTGCCATATTGCTTTTTTGTCCTCCTTTTTCTTTGTATTTGACCAATGAGTAGGCAATACGAACCTGGTGTCTGATTCATTGTTTTCAGCTCCGGGGTTCGTTTTATTATGTATTTGGCCAGTTTTTCTCTCATATGAGAAATAGAGTCTGTAGAGGGGGAAACTGGTGAAAATGAAAGATGCAAGTCATATAATGGCCCGAAATAGTGTTATTCTTCATGTACGCACACAGGACACCTTATTTTAAAAAGTGAATTGAAAGAACGTTTACACTTTTAAGATTATGTGAAGGGCATAGTAAATAATGTACTGTCTTGGCATAATATGACATTGTTCTCTACTGGTCCACAGCAATAAATCAGGGTTGCGTTAAAGGGAATCTGTCAGCAAGGTTTTTCTATCATGGTGTAGGGCAGAGATCCTGATTCCAGCGATGTGTCACTTACTGCTCTGTATTTTGCTGTTTCAATAAAATTAGTGTTTTATCAGCAGGAGATTATCACTACAGGACTAGGTGTCTCCTGGTCCAACCAAACCCCCAGCACTGATTGGCAACATTCTGCCAATCAGTGATGTGGGCGGAGTTATACAGGGCTTAGCATTCCGAGCTCTGCTAGATCTGCAGCAGAGAAAACCGTGATTCTATCACAATTGCTGCACGCAGCAAGCTAAATAATACATCGCTGGAATCAGGGTCTCTGTCACTACATTGTGCTGATGTCAGATTACATAGCAAAAACCTGCTGACAGATTCCCTTTAACACTCTAACTACCTATTCTTTACACATCCTGATTTTTGTCATATTTTTGGAAAACTAATTTTTATAAAATGTGCTTTCCGAAAATTCAGCAAAGCAGAGAAATATTGCGCTGAGCAAAGGGGGGCTTTCAGGCATATTATCTCAATAAACAGCGCCACCACACAAGTAGGCATTGCCAGGTACTACAATCTAAAACCAATAATCCCCAATAGGACAGATGAAGTACAATAAGAAACGACCGGCTGACTTTTCAACTTTTTTTCCATTCTGCCCATGTCGTAAAGACGAAATGTTCAGTGGCTGAATGACAGCCGATGTTATTAATTCCTCTTTGTGTATTTTGAAAAAATAAAATAAAATAAATTAGGTTCTGGCTTAAAATGAAATCGAATCAGTTTTTTGAAATATGAAATAAATGAGCAGATAAATAGCCGATTACATAATTTTATAACGCTGATTAAAAAAAGAAGAGAAAAAAAAAGAAAGAAAGAAAGCTTTTGGACTTGACTACCCAAACGTATTAAACAAAATCGCTTTTTCTCCTTCATGTAGAAAATGAAGGCTCGGCGTGACTTAACTCTTTCCTGACGACCCTTTTGAAATTAAAGAATATTTGCATTTAATTAAGATCCGTGTAAGTGAATCAGCTGAAATCTCCGGCAGCAGATATCCAGTCTAATTGGCCTCTCCACAGTAACCCAGAGACGGAGAGCTGAATGAGACAATTGGGCGCTCTCAGCGGGCTACCGGGCGACATCCCATTCTTCTCCATAGGAACTCAGCAAAAGCTTCCAGAGATCAGACTCTTCTCTGCATCATTAATGCCGCCATTCCGTCCCCTAAATTTTATATATTGAGAAAAAATTAAGGTTAATCAGGAGCCTGAGCATTTTATAGATCTTGAAGTTTTGTGTTCAAGACACAAGAGGCGAATAACTGGAATCCTACACATTCCTAACCGGCTGGTCTATATCATCAAATCCAAACGAATTTATGAATATTCTTAAAGGGAAGGTTCACTGGGACGTGATCAAAGCAGTAGTCATTGGGGGGCTGTGCCCGGGGACCCCTTTGATCACTATAACACAGTGCTTGCAGCTTCCTACAAGCTCAAGTTCCCTTTGTTTTCTGCCTTAGAGATCTATAGACCTCCGAGTCCTAGTATATGCTCTGCGAGTTGTTAGGAGTCGGACAATCCCTGTCCATTGGCTCTGTTTGGACATTTGAACATTAACGGGCTGATATTAATCTAAATTCCTACAATGCAATACTACATGCTCTTTTGAACTACAGATGGTGTTATGTTTGCATCAAGAATTTGTTGAAATCTCATTGAATCCATTCTTCCCTCTACCCGTGAAATGTTCCCGGTGCCATTGGCTGCAACACAACCCCAAAGCATGATTGATCCACCCCCATGCTTAATGGTTGGCGAGATGTTCTTTTCCTGAAATTCTGTGCCCTTTTATCTCCACGCATACCTTTGATCATTGTGGTTAAAGAGTTCTATGTTAACCTCATCAGTCCATAAGACTTGTTTCCAAAATGCATCCGGCTTGTTTAGATGTTCTTTAACGTACTTCTGGCGCTGAATTTTATGGTGAGAACATAGGAGAGTTTTTTTTCTGATGATGGCGATATTTGTGCCGGTGTCTCTGAACAGTAGAACATTGTACCACAACTCCAGAGTCTGCTAAATCTTTCTGAAGATCTTTTGCAGTCAAGTGGGGGTTCTGATTTGCCTCTCTAGCAATCCTACGAGCAGCTCTCACTGAAATTTTGCTTAGTCTTCCACCCCATGACCTCCATTGTTCCTGGTAACTGCCATTTCTTAATTAGATTTCGAACTGAAGAAAGGGCAACCTGAAAACATCTTGCTATATTCTCCTGCTGGTCTTCTCCTGCTTTGTGGACTGCCATCATTTTAAGAGTGCTAGGCAGCTGCTTAGAAGAACCCATTACTATGTTTTTTGGCACAAGGTTAGAGGAGGCTGGGTTTTTCTAAAGCTGGAAAATTTGCATCATCGACCTTTCCTAACGATGATGGTGAACAATCCGTAACCCTAACAGGCTAATTAAGGTCTGAAACCTTGGTCAAAGTTATCTGAGCACACAAATCTCCAAGGGTGCCCAAACTTTTGCATCGGCCCATTTACCTTTTTGTAATTTTTAAAATGTAAAAGATGAAATTATATATATTTTTGCCTAAAATACAAAGGAAATGTGTCATCTTGAACTTTAGGCCTTTTAGAGATCATTTCATCTTCAACTTGTTTAACTGTTCACAAAAACACAAATTTTGACCAGGGGTGCCCAAACTTTTACATGCCACTGTATATGTTTGTGTAATGTGTATATCATATATGTGTGTGTGTTATGTGTATATATGTGTGTAATATATATATGTGGGTGTAATGTGTTTACGGGTCTTTGATGTGTATGTATATGTGTAATGTGTGTGTAATGTGTATATGTGTTTGTGAATGCTTATGTGTGTAATGTTTATATATGTGTTTGATGTGTATACTTATGCATGTCATATTTGTGTAATATGTACATGTGTGTTTGTGAATACTTATGTGTATATATACAGTGCAGACCAAAAGTTTGGACACACCTTCTCATTTAAAGATTTTTCTGTATTTTCATGACTATGAAAATTGTACATTCACACTGAAGGCAGCAAAACTATGAATTAACACATGTGGAATTATATACTTAACAAAAAAGTGTGAAACAACTGTAGATCACTCCCAGGTATTGGACAACGGGAAAAAACATGGACAGTCAGCAGAATAAGATTATTTGTAGAAGGAGATATTTGCATTAAAGATCTTCTGTCATTAGAAAGATATATTTTAAAGGGTTGTTCAACTTAAAGAAAAAAAAGTTTAAGGTGTATAGATGGAAAATCAGTATTTAACATACTAATATACTTGAATTAGGATAGCTTCTCTGTTCTCGAGATATCAGTGTAAGTTCTTGGTTCCTTTTGGATAGATATATATTTATGTAATGTGTATGTGTAGTGTGTACTTAATGTGTGTATATATATACAGTTAGGTCCATATATATTTGGACAGAGACAACATTTTTCTAATTTTGGTTCTAGACATTACCACAATGAATTTTAAACAAAACAATTCAGATGCAGTTGAAGTTCAGACTTTCAGCTTTCATTTGAGGGTATCCACATTAAAATTGGATGAAAGGTTTAGGAGTTTCAGCTCCTTAACATGTGCCACCCTGTTTTTAAAGGGACCAAAAGTAATTTGACAGATTAAATAATTGTAAATAAAATGTTCATTTCTAGTTGTTGGTTGAAAACCCTTTGTTGGCAATGACTGCCTGAAGTCTTGAACTCATGGACATCACCAGACGCTGTGTTTCCTCCTTTTTGATGCTCTGTCAGGCCTTCACTGCGGTGGTTTTCAGTTGCTGTTTGTTTGTGGGCCATTCTGTCTGAAGTTTAGTCTTTAACAAGTGAAATGCATGCTCAATTGGGTTGAGATCAGGTGACTGACATGGCCATTCAAGAATATTCCACTTCTTTGCTTTAATAAACTCCTGGGTTGCTTTGGCTTTATGTTTTGGGTCATTGTCCATCTGTAGTATGAAACGACGACCAATCGGTTTGGCTGCATTTGGCTGGATCTGAGCACACAGTATGGCTCTGAATACATCAGAATTCATTCGGCTGCTTCTGTCCTGTGTCACATCATCAATAAACACTAGTGATCCAGTGCCACTGGCAGCCATGCATGCCCAAGCCATCACACTGCCTCCGCCGTGTTTTACAGATGATGTGGTATGCTTTGGATTATGAGCTGTACCACGCCTTCGCCATACTTTTCTCTTTCCATCATTCTGGTAGAGGTTGATCTTGGTTTCATCTGTCCAAAGAATGTTCTTCCAGAACTGTGCTGGCTTTTTTAGATGTTGTTTAGCAAAGTCCAGTCTAGCCTTTTTCTTCTTGATGCTTATGAGTGGCTTGCACCGTGCAGTGAACCCTCTGTATTTACTTTCATGCAGTCTTCTCTTTATGGTAGATTTGGATATTGATACGCCTACCTCCTGGAGAGTGTTGTTCACTTGGTTGGCTGTTGTGAAGGGGTTTCTCTTCACCATGGAGATTATTCTGCGATCATCCACCACTGTTGTCTTCCGTGGGTGCCCAGGTCTCAGGACGTACCAAACTGTAGATTTTGCCACTCCTAATATTGTTGCAATTTCTCAGATGGGTTTTTTCTGTTTTTGCAGCTTAAGGATGGCTTGTTTCACCTGCATGGAGAGCTCCTTTGACCGCATGTTTACTTCACATCAAAACCTTCCAAATGCAAGCACCACACCTCAAATCAACTCCAGGTCTTTTATCTGCTTAATTGAGAATGACATAACGAAGGGATTGCCCACACCTGTCCATGAAATAGCCTTGGAGTCAATTGTCCAATTACTTTTTGTCCCTTTAAAAACAGGGTGGCACATGTTAAGGAGCTGAAACTCCTAAACCCTTCATCCAATTTTAATGTGGATACCCTCAAATGAAAGCTGAAAGTCTGAACTTCAACTGCATCTGAATTGTTTTGTTTAAAATTCATTGTGGTAATGTCTAGAACCAAAATTAGAAAAATGTTGTCTCTGTCCAAATATATATGGACCTAACTGTATATGCATGTATGTGTATGGAAACATATATGTGCGCAATTTAACAGTATAATTTATGTGTACAATACAGCAAAAATATGTGTGTGTATGGTATAGAAGTGATATACATGTGTACAGTATAGAAGTACTATTTCTAAAAGGGTTTGTCCACTACTATCATATTTATGACCTGCAGTATCTTTAGGATAGGTCATCAATATCAGATCAGTGCGGATAAGACACCTTGCACCTTCACTGATCAGCTGTTTATAACACCACCAGCTGTCCAATGCAAACTGAATACCTTTAAAATAATTATTCCTAATGATAACGGCCAATCAACGCAAATATCTCCTTCTACAAATGATTGACATTAGTAATTTTTGATGCCGTCACATCCATCTTCTTCTGCTAAGTGTCCATGTTTTTCTCTTTTGTCCAAGACTTGGATGTCATATAAATAGATGTCACTTGATTTTTCAATTTAGGTTTATGGATGTTATGGAGGAGAATACGGCTGTAAAACAAGGTTATTCCTATTAACCTGATTTAAAGAGCTTAATTTGGCAGAGATCAAATATCTATATTAGGGCCACAGAAGGGACGGCTTGGAGAGATTAGATTGACGCTTCGCTTTAGAACATTTCCTTGTAAATTTGTCATAATATTGCGTCTGTGCCGAACGTTCTGATCTTACTTAACTATTTTTTTTTTGGGGGGAAGATTTATGAGGGAAATTTGGAATAAGGGTAAAAAGTTGAGTGGAGTTTTCTTCTAAAATACCTTAATAAAAATAACTGTGTGAGACACCAGCATTTATATCATGGGGAATTTTTGTGATGAGATGACTTTAAGGTAATCCTTTCCTTAAAGGGAACCTGTCGTAACAAAAAAGACTGTTAACCTGTATATATGGGGTTAATCTGCAGGTCAACAGCGTTCTATAGCCGAGCGGCCACTGCACAGACAGTCTGGCTGCTGCGAGGAAATGAACTTTTTTTCTCCCTGCAGCCTCCGGCTTTCAGTCATAGAGGAACGGCCGATGTGGCTTCAGTCAAAGTTCCCTATATAGTTAGTGGTGCATCCTGGAACTGACTGACAACTGGCTTTGCAGTGCATCAGTACAGAGTCAGTTGTCAGTCCGTGCCGGGACTGAAGAGGAAAATACTTCCATAAATGTGTTTCTAACCTTTGTAAACTGAAATGCCACAAGAATAGATTAGCGCCTGTAAAGCTCATAAATTTCATCTTTCTGGAGTAACAAATAGGGGTCAAGGGACCCCATTCTCCTAATATGTATGAAGATGAAATGATCTATAAAATGCCTAAGGTTAAAAATGACATATTTCCTTTATATTTTAGGCAAAATATATATATATATATTTTCATCTTTTATATTTTAAAAATTACAAAATGGAAAATGGGCTGATGCAAAAGTTGCTCGAACAGGCAAATTGGAATTTTGCCTGATCTACTCATCTCTAGGGGACACAAAACCAATGTGCTCCACCCCATTTATCTTTGTTATGGAAACTACATGCACATAGCCGCACAGGGGCCAGCATTGAACCAACAAAAAACGAAAAAAAAAATGGAATAAACAGAAACCACCTGGCGAGAATGTTACCTAAAAAATCACAATACAATAAAAAAATAATCACCAATACAAATGTGTACCCAGGTCTAAAATGGAGAAGATAATTCTGACAACATGGCAAAACATATACCTAGCAGCAATGAAACACTATGTAGGTCAATTCCAATAATATACCATAATCAATGAACAGAACAATATGAAATAGTATATGTAGTGGAATGACATAGGTCTAAAGAGACATGTGATATTCAATGTAATGCTTACCCATGGAATAAGGAAGGATTAGATGAGCCCGCCATAACTGCCTGACGCGCGTTTCGCATACTGCTTTCTCAACCAGATAGTTGGGGACCGCACAAAATGACATTTGGCACCCCATTACTTCCAAACTATTGCTAACTATGCAATTAGTCACATGTTTTTTTCTTATTCCTTATTGATTGACCTTGTAAGTCTTTGTTATTTGATTAGTAACCCAGAAAAGCTAGGATGGGCATACCTATGACCCTACCTAGGGATTAGTGCGGCCCATAGTCACCTGCCTGGTGGGAAGTCCACCCAAGGTGATTGTGATTGTGATACAAGATCTGTGACTGCAATGTATTCGGTTCTCCTAGAATACTTCTTTACCAGCGACACGGTTAACCAGCCTTCTCACGTACTCTTAATTTGTGCAGGCCTTACAGATGTCATATTCGTAGCAGGATAAAATACTTATTTGTCCCAGGAGCCCTTGAAGAAAGCTTGCGGGCCCAACTAAAGATTTGTCTTGATGTATACAACCAACGTGTTGTCTCCTGGCAGCTCCTCTATATTACAGAGCTCCTGCGAATACTCGGGGAGCCCCGGGGGGATCCCAGTCTGACCCCAATGAGAACATGTGATGAGAAATCCATTAATGACTGATGACTGCTTGTTCTACAAATTGATTTCAGATTTTGTCCGTCTCTAGAATAAAAAAAAAAGAAGTTTCTGCCAAAATCAATGCGCTTACAACATTAAAATACCAGCAGGGACATGTATCACTTTATTAGCTCTTTTCATGTATTCTCTACAGTTCTTAAATTAAAAGGGAACTTATTTGCCTTCTTTTCTAGTATGTGCTCCTCTTTTCTTCTGTCCTCCTCGGTAGACCTGTATGCTCGTGTTATTACAAAGATGTGAGATAAGACTTGGCAAGCAGCGCCACAAGACGCAAGTTATCCAAGGTTCAGTACGGAATGATTGTGCCAACCTTTATCATGTACTCCCAGCAGTCATAGTAAATTACTGCTACTTCATATTGATTTGGTAAAATGACACTTTTTCCAATTATCGTAGAGAATCTGTGAACTACATGACAGGTCACAGGCAGATAGCGGCATTAAAAAATGATGGTGTAACGTTTATAGAGTCAGGGTTTGGGCGTTCAGCATCTTAAAGCTTCTAAGGTATTTCCAGATATGAAAGAATTTAGGGTTGGAACAAGATGTACTAATGGAAACAGAGGTAAACTAGTTGTACTTGAGTTGCAAACATACTTGCCAATGCTCCCTGAAGGTGTGCGAAACTCCGGGAAAAAAAAGAATTCTCCCAGAATTCCTGGTATAGTTGGCAAATCTTCCGGACGCACACCAAATTCTCACACTGCGTTTTGGAAAGCAGTACTTCCAGAAGGCTTCTTCCATGATGGGGTAGTGGAAGTATTGTAGAAGGTTCGTCGTAGAAGAGTTGTAAAGAGGCATAAAGGAGATGTGGAGAAGGCATGGAAGAGTCATGGAGGTGACATAGAGGACATGGAAGAGGTGTGAGGGGCATGGAAGTTTGGAGGAAGCATGGAAGAGTCATGAAGGGCATATGGAAGAGTCGTGGAGGGGTCATGGAAGAGGTGTATTGGGGGCATGGAAGAGGTGTGGAGAGGGCATCATGGGAGAGTCATGAAGATGACATAGAAGAGGTGTGTAGGGGGCATGGAACAATAATGGAGAGCACATGGAAGAGGTGTATAGGGGGCATGGGAAAGTAGTGTAGATGACATGGAAGAGGTGTGGAGGGGCATGGAAGATTGGAGGGAGCATGGAAGAGTCGTGGAGAGCACATAG
This sequence comes from Phyllobates terribilis, assembly GCF_046119375.1. Classification (NCBI taxonomy): domain Eukaryota; kingdom Metazoa; phylum Chordata; class Amphibia; order Anura; family Dendrobatidae; genus Phyllobates; species Phyllobates terribilis. The sequence continues at coordinate 143,454,786 of NW_027362770.1, forward strand.
AAGAATCGTGGAGGGGTCATGGAAGAGGTGTATTGGAGGTATGGAAAAGGTTTAGAGAGAAGCATGGTAGAATAATGGAGGGAACATGGAAGAGATGTATAGGGAAGATTGGAGTGGGCATGGAAGAGTTGTGGAGGTGGCATGGAAGAGGCAAGAGTGTATAGGGGCATAGGAGAGCCGTGAAGGTGACATGGAAGAAGTGAAGGAGCATGAAAGAGTCGTGGAGGGGTCATGGAAGAGGTGTATTTGGGGCATGGAAAAGGTGTGGAGGGAAGCATGGAAGAATAATGGAGGGCACATGGAAGAGGTGTACAGGGAAGATTGGAGTGGGCATGGGAGAGTTGTGGAGGTGGCATGGAAGAGGCAAGAGGTGTATAGGGAGCATAGAAGATTCAAGGAGGGAGGCATGGAAGTTGTGTGTGGAAGTGTTGTGTTTCTCAAGGCTCACAGAAATAGAGGAGACCTCCCAGAACTCCTGGTATATTTGTCAACTATTCAGGATGTACACTGAATCCTCACAAAGCCTTCAGAAAAGCAGCACTTCTGGAAGGGTTATTCCATGGAGGGGGAATGGATGAAGCATGGAGGAGTCATTAAAAACCGTGGATGGGGCATGGCAATGGCATGAAAGATGCATGGGGGGTGACATCTAAAGGCTTTGTGGTTATGGCATTGAATTGCATATCACCTTTTAAAAATTTTTGCTCACTCCTTCCTACAAAACAGCTTCAACTGTTATATTTTTGGGTTTTCTTCCATTAACGGTTCGCTCCAGGTCTTTCCCAAAACTTTAGCTTTATTCTTGTTTAACTATTCTTTTTTAGAACAACTTGTGTTATTTTGGCTGTTGTCTAACTACATGACCCACTTTCTCTTGAGATTATACAATGTAGTTCATAGTTCATGAGCAGATGTCCTAAAATAATCTTTCAAAATTTTCTGGTTAAATTCAGAGGTCAGTGTTCCATCAATATCGGCAAACAATCCTGGCCCAGATGAAGCAGAACAGGCCTGAGCCATGATACTACTGACTCGCCCCCTGGGCCGTGGGGCACTCGGATCCGGGCAATAGGGAAACTTTTGGAGTAGTAGTGGCAACCCGGTTCCGTGGCTCAGGGTGGTCAGGCCAGTGGTAGTCAGTTATGTGCTGATGATTATGTCCGACTACGCCACCCGTGGATTTGCGGTCATTAGGAACCGCCGCTGCAAGGCAGACCGCTGGGGCTGATGATGTATGCAGCTGGGATGGTGTGACTCCCCACGGGAAGAGTGCGGCCCCAGGGCAGTATAATGGATGGTGGGAGTGATGGTGGTGAGAGTCCCAGTGCCGTTAGTGCTGGAGGAGCAAGGAGCACACAGACAACAGGTTGCAGTCCAGGGTCTTTACTAGAACAGGTAAACTGACCCACAAACAGTCCCGGCTAGGAGGGGACCTGGATGTCTGAGAGCAATGGGGAAATTGGCCCTGGTCAGGGTGAGGGTGTAGGCCTACCGTGCTTCCTGTGCTCCTTCTGGCTATCTCCTCCTTATAGGGTAACAGCCCAAGTTTCTGAGCTTTCCGTGTACTCTCGCCTGTATGGCCTGCGACGTGGGTTCCTTTCTGCTCCCGGCCTGGTACGGCTGTGCTGGTCCCTTCTGTTGTGGCAGAGCCTCCAGGCTTCTTAGGCCAAGGAATATACAGTCCCCTGTGGACTGGTTATCTGCTGTAGGATGTGGAATCCTCCCAGCCTCAGACACCAAAGTCTGGTAAATTAAGTCCTTTATCTGCCAAGACAGGCTCACTTTGCCTCTTGTCTCTGGCTTGTGGCTCTCCTCCTGCCACACTTACTCTTAGGTGCAATACAACTTTCTGTCCCTGCTCTGCTCCGGGACACGTCTCAGTGCTGAGACAGGTCATCCAGTTCTCCCTAACCCTGCCCCCAGCACCAGCTTTTATAGGGGCAGCCTGCTCCCCCTACTGGCCTGAGACAGGAGGTACTGCATGCTAATGTTCCCCTGACTAGAGAACCTCCCCCTTGCTCTCAGACACAGCTTTATTACATTTTGTGGCATCCAGGCCAGGGTGACACATTCCCCCCTAGTAAAATTTAGTACTCCGGGACTAAACAATAAACAAAGACAATATGCATAACCATAAAACATTAACAGACGAGCCACAGCTTGAGTCCTTAAGGTCACAGTGTGGTCTGTGACCGGGTGTCCATATCACCAATACAACGGGGAGCCTTAACCAGGTGGGGATCTGTCCTACCCCAAGTCCTTTACAGTCTTAGTTCATTCCTTGGCTAGGCTCCGAACGCAGTCCATACAAGGTCCTGGTTATAAAAAGTCCATAACCTGTGAGTCCTTACGGTAGCTGCAAGAAACTGAAACACAGAATTACCAAACATGCATGTAACTTTGCAAACATTTCAACATTTGGCAACAGGGTTATTTACAATCTTAGTGCACCCTACATTTTCCAGCGAGCGGGTATCTGCCCCTTTGTGCTCCTGGTTGACCTCCTTAACCCACTGTCTGGTGGTGGACCGACCTGGCTTTCCCCACTAGCGTTAGGGGTACAGCTACCAGCTGGGTGTACAGGTAGGGCAGGCAGCTGTCTGCGGGTCCTTTGGCTTACCGCAGGCATGGCAGGCTCACTGTCAGCAGAGGGTTGACTCTCCTGGGCTGCTGGTGCAGGCTCTTCTGCCTCTGGAACCGCTTGCTCCTCTTCACCTTCCGGCTCTGGTGTTGGTTGTTGCTGTGACGGTTGCAGGAAATGCAGGACGGGTACCACTATGGCATCATTTATTCGAGTCCAGGACTGAGGGAACTCTCCGAGAACGGTGCTGATCATTTCTTCCTTGTCCTCTGCGGGTTCAAGGTCACTCTGATCCTCTTCTGCACTACGGAGTTGCTCGGGGGCACCTTTTGAGGTGGTCTCTGGAGACGGTACTAGTGGTTTCTCCTCCGTCCTTGGTGATCACGCACACCTTCGGGTTGTCGTGGTCAGACTGCAGTACGGTGTAGGGTTCCCTTTCCCACTGGTCGTCTAACTTATGTAGCCTTCTCTTCCGCTTCAGGACCTGCTCACCAGGTTCCAGGGGACCAGCAGGGGCGTGTTGGTTGAAGAGTTTTTCTTGCCTCTCTCTCACCTGGGCCAGGCTCTTCTCCACACTCTCCTGTACCTTCTTGTACTGCAGTTGCCTTTCCGTATCCCAGTCCGCATCCGGGGAGGTGTCCTCAGGCGTTAGGACTCCCATCTCCAGGTCTACGGGCAGCTTACCTGGTCTGGCTCGCATCAGGTAAGCCGGGGTGCAGTTTGTAGCATTCACCGGGATATGATTGTATAAGTCTATCAGATCCGGCAGTTTTTCTGGCCACAGGCTGCGTTCCTCCAGGGGCAACGTCTTTAGGAGATCAATGACTATGTTGTTCATTTTCTCACACATCCCGTTGGTTTGTGGGTGGTAAGGCGTTGTACGAATCTTCTTACAGCCATAGAGGTTGCAGAACTCCTGGAAGATTTAAGCTTCGAACGCTGGACCCTGGTCAGTCAGGACCTGTTCCGGATACCCATGTGGATGGCAGAAGTATTGCTGGAAGGCTCTGGCCGCCGTTTGGGCTGTCCAATCTTTCACCGGGACCACCACTAGAAAACGGGAATAGTGATCCACGATTGTCAGGGAGTAGATGTATCCTGACCGGCTTGGAGCCAATTTGACGTGGTCCAGAGCTACCAGCTCAAGAGGCTGCGTGGTGACGATGGGCCTCAAGGGTGTCTTCTGGCTGGCACGGTCCTTCCTCCTTAGGTGACAAGGGCCACAGTCTCTGCACCACTTCTCTACAGCCCCTCTCATGCCGACCCAAAAGAACCTTCCTCTTAGCAGGAACTCCAGTTTCTTCCAACCGAAGTGCCCCGCTCTGTCATGGTAAGCCCCCAGGACCATAGCTGCATCCCGCCTTGGGACCACGACTTGCCAGGTCAGCTCGTGCGTCCGGTGGTTGACAATCCTTCTGCACAGCTTGCCTTCGTAGAGGAACAGCTTGCTCTTCTCTTTCCATAGCTGCTTGGCTTCCTCTGGAGCATCCGGATCTATGCGGGCATCTTCCTGGGTCAGCAGATCTTTCACCAGGCGGATGGCAGGGTCACTATCTTGGGTCTCGGCCCAGCTGTGGTGAGGTAGAGGATTGATCATCACGGTTGTTAGATCCTCCTCCTTCACGCGGTGGGAGTATTGAGCGGCTCCATACCGGTGAAACGCGGGGAGTTCTACCTCCTCCAGCTCTTCTGGGTCTTCGTCACCTTCATGTAAGTGAGGCATTCTCGATAGGGCGTCAGCGTTGGCATTGGTTTTGCCTGTCCGGTACTTGATCACGAAGTCATAATTGGAGAGACGGGCCATCCACCGCTGTTCCAGGGCACCAAGTCTAGGTGTGTTAACGGGTTGTTGTCCGTGTACACCGTGAACTTTGCGGAGGCCAGGTGATGCTTGAAGCGTTCCGTCACGGCCCACACCACCGCCAAGAATTCTAGCTTGAAGGAGCTGTAATTCTCCGGGTTCCTCTCGGTGGGTCTCAGCTTCCGGCTGGCGTACGCGATCACCCATTCTCTGCCCTGTTGGTTTTGGGACAGTACGGCTCCCAGTCCCACATTACTGGCGTCTGTGTGGAGAATAAAAGGCTGGCCATAATCAGGGTAGGCCAGGATCTCATCCCCTGTGAGGGCCATCTTTAGCTGGCAGAAGGACTCCTCTTCCGGTTTATCCCACTTGAAGGGTGGCTTTTGGCTTCTGGACTTAGACTGTCCGATCAGGAGGTCCTGCATAGGAGCTGCCATCTTAGTGAACCCGGGGATGAACCTTCGGTAGTAGCCTACCAACCCGAGAAGCTGTCTCACCTCTTTGATGTTCGAGGGGCTTGGCCAGCTCTTGATTGCTGTGACCTTGTCAGGGTCGGGGGCCACTCCTTCCGCACTTACCACGTGCCCTAGGTACTAGACCTTTTGTTTCAACAGGTGACACTTCGATGGTTTCACCTTCATGCCATAGCCTGCCAGTGCTTCGAACACCTCGGCCAGGTGCTTTAGATCAGTGGTCCCCAACCTTTTTTGCACCAGGGACCGGCTTGAAGCAAGATCATTTTTCCATGGCCCAGCAAGGAGGGGGTGGGGTGGCGGGGCTTTGGTCATATGGGGGCGGGGTAATGGAGGGATTTGGAGTTTAGTGCATACTTATCATATAGTGTAGACCAGGTCCCCGCCAGGAGCTATGCCAGGAGCCCCACATAATGTGCTGTGCCAGGAGCCGCATCACTGAGGCCCCATCACGCCCTGCAGCAGGACAGCGCAGCTGTCCTGACAGCTGCTGTTCAGCTGCATTTACTTCATCCCAGGGGCGGACACAGACTGTAGTGGGCCCCTGTGCAAGAAATTTTTGGGGGCCCCCCCGCCCTTCATAAGGCAACAAAGTTATGTAAACATAACCCCCCCATGTGCATCTCTCACCCCCCCATGTGCAGCTCACCCCCGTGCATCTCTCATCCCCCTCCGTGCATCTCTCATCCCCCTCCGTGCATCTCTCATCCCCCTCCGTGCATCTCTCATCCACCCCCCGTGCATCTCTCATCCCCTCCGTGCATCTCTCATCCCCTCCGTGCATCTCTCATCCCCCCCGTGCATCTCTCACCCCCCCGTGCATCTCTCACCCCCCCGTGCATCTCTCATCCACCCCCGTGCATCTCTCATCCCCCCCGTGCATCTCTCACCCCCCCGTGCATCTCTCATCCACCCCCCGTGCATCTCTCATCCCCCCCGTGCATCTCTCACCCCCCCGTGCATCTCTCACCCCCCCGTGCATCTCTCATCTCTCCCCTCCCTCCCATGTGCATCTCTCATCTCTCCCCTCCCCCCATGTGCATCTCTCATCTCTCCCCTCCCTCCCATGTGCATCTCTCATCTCTCCCCTCCCCCCCATGTGGATCTCTCATCTCTCCCCTCCCCCATGTGCATCTCTCATCTCTCCCCTCCCCCCATGTGGATCTCTCATCTCTCCCCTCCCCCATGTGCATCTCTCATCTCTCCCCTCCCCCCCATGTGGATCTCTCATCTCTCCCCTCCCCCATGTGCATCTCTCATCTCTCCCCTCCCCCCATGTGCATCTCCCATTCCCCCCACTCCTAGTTAATTGTATTTAAAAAAAAATAAAACTTGTTATACTTACCCCCAAGCGATCCCTGCAGAATCCTGGCGCTCGTCCAAATCGCTGACACCAGGTTCTCCTGACTTCCGGCCATGTGACGGCGCCGTCACATGACCGGAAGTCAGGGGAATCATGAAGGTGCTGCCGCAGCAGCGCAGCGCTAAGATGTCCCGGACCCGGCGCTTAGCATGCGGCCGGGGGCCCCATGAGGAGAGAGACGCACAAGAGGGGGGCTCCGAGGGGGCTCCTACCGGCCGGGCCCCATACTGGAGTCAGGGCAGTCATGCCCTGATGGCGGCCCTGTTGGAGGCTGGAGGGGCCCCCTCTCCCCGCGGACCGGCTGAAAAACCCCAACGGCCCGGTCCTGGTCCGCGGACCGGCGGTTGGGGACCTCTGCTTTAGATGGTCCTCGTAGGTCTTCGAATAGACGATCACGTCGTCCAGGTAGAGGACGACCGTCTCGAAGTTTCGGTGCCCTAGACAGCATTCCATCAGCCGCTGGAAGGTCCCTGGTGCATTGCAGAGCCCGAAAGGCATACAGTTGAATTTGCTCAGTCCCATCGGGGTGGTGAAGGCGGTCTTCTCCTTGTCAGCCTCTGCCACAGGAACCTGCCAGTACCCGCTAGTAAGGTCCAAAGTAGAAAAGAAGTTAGCTGATTTTAGTGCGGCTAAAGACTCCTCTATTCTAGGCAGCGGATATGCGTCTTTGTGGGTGATACGGTTGATTTGTCTATAGTCCACGCACATTCTCATGGTGCCGTCCTTCTTTTTCACCAGAACCAAGGGGGCTGCCCAGGGGCTACAGCTATCTCTAATGACCCCAGCTTCTTTCATTTCTCTTAGCATACCCTTGGCCTTCTGATAATGTGCAGGGGGTACAGGTCTGTGTCTCTCTTTTATTGGTGGGTGGCTCCCTGTGGGGATGTGGTATTCTATCCCTTTTACTCTGCCGAAATCTAGCGGGTGCTTACTAAAGACTCTCTCGTACTCCTGTACCACCCGGTAGACTCCTTGTTTTTGGTGCAGGGGAGTGGAGTCAGCACCCACATGGAGTTTCTGGCACCAGTCCTCCTTTTGTTTCTGGGAGCCATTACCCTCCGCCTGGGGAGATGGAGGCAAGGGTTCCACGGCCCTGATAGCTTTGAGTTCGACAACAAACAGTTTGGCAAGTGTAGCGTACCTGGGTAAGTGTACCTCTCTCTCCCCAATGTTGAGAATGCGAACGGGCACCCTCCCATAACGGACATCAACCACCCCCCGGGCTGTCAAAATGGTGGGCCTGCTGTCTGAGTACACGGGTTCTACCATGGCTTGGTAGTCTCTACCTCTCAACCCGATTGCAGTCCGACACCAGATCATCATTTCACTTTTGGGAGGCATGGAAATGGGGAATGGGTCACTCAGTCTTACGCTACCGATCTCACCACCAGACAGTTCTACCTGCTGCCGTCTCATCAGGGCTTTTATCTCCTTGTTGAGGACTCTCTGTTGGCTGGAACTAGCATTCACTGCCACCTGTTGTAGAATTACAATTACCTCTGAAAGACAATTTTCAATCACGTTAGTACCCACAGTTATTTTAGGGTGACTTTCACGACGGTCAATGTCCACAATAATCACTCCCTGTGTCGGTAGTTCAACTTTACCAATTTTAATGGTCATCTCCTTGAACCCCATCTGCGGCACGGGCAAGCCATTACTGGCGATGATGCTCAAGTTACTGTCTGAATACCGTGTGATATCAGCATCAGTCCAATACTGCTTAAAAAGTACATAAGGGATAGTGGTTACTTGAGACCCAGTATCCAGCAGGGCACTCATGGGGATAAAGTCCAGCACCACGGGTAAAACCGGGCGCCCCCCAACGTACTTATTACGCCAATTATAAGGGCCTGGTGATCTTATGCCTGGGGGTTGGCCCTCTGCCCCAGGTTGGACCCGTTTAAATTACAGTACCTGGAAATGTGTCCGGGCTGGTTGCATCGACGGCAAATGGGCTGTCCATCCTCTGCGTAGCGGTCTGTGGGCCTCTCTCGGAACGACGGGATCCTCCTCTGTCGACGCCACGGGACATCCTCCGGACTTGAAGCCAGCTCGATGGGTCTGGACGGGTCCACTTGTATTGCCTGGACGGTCCTGGTCAACGCCGCGACGCTCCTGGTCAGTTCCTGGACTTGGTGGTGCAGGTCTTTCGATGGGGCTTGGTTCAGGGCCTGTGCATCAGCCCCCACAGAGTCCATAGGGGAGGGCGCTGCCTCCTGGTGGTAGGTGAGAGCAGGGCGCCGGGGGTTTATAGCGCCACTTGTTGCGGGTTCACGGAGCACCCTTATGGCCCTGTCCTTGAATTGGGCAAAGGTCAGATCAGGGTTCTGAAAGAACATGAGGCGCAGCTGGGTCCTGTGGGCGCTAGACAGCAGACCTTCTATGAACTATTCTGTTAGGAGCTTATCCGTATCCTGCACGCTGCCAGGGTCAGCTTGTTGGATGGCCCTCAGGGCTTCCTGCTAATTTAGGGCATAGTCTCTGATGCTGTCCTGTGCCCGCTGCTTACATCCATAGAACTTCATTTTAATTTCAGCGGAGGTACGTGTGTCAAAGGTACCCCGCAGCCGGGCCAGAATACCCTTCACGGTCCTCTTCTCCTCAGTGGGCCATGATTTTACCTCCCTTTGGGCTGCGCCAGTTAACTGCCCTGTTAATATGCTAGACTTGGAACAAACTGTACAGCCTTTCCTTAAAGTCAGTTAGGGCATGGGGCTCCCCTGAGTACTTAGGCAGCCAGGCCGCCCCAGGGATGTAGGGCAGGGAAAAGGGCATCACCGCTGCTGCAGCTGCGTTGGTGGTAGTGGGCGCCTCTGTGTCCGACATCTTCCTCCCCCCTAGTTAAGCGTGGCCTACCTTCCGACGATCCTCTTCTGTAGGCCGCGGCTCCGCTGCTGCTGCTCTGGACGAGGACCTTGCGTCGCGTCCTGATGACGTCAGCGTCGCTCTCTCTCCCTTCCAGGACCTTGCGCAGCGTCGGTGCGTGGGGCGGAGCTTTGGATCTCGCGCGGTTTGGACGTCCACGCCCCTCTTCTTCCCGCGCGGCGTCCTGAAGATGGCGTCCGACGGCGGGAAAACTACTTCGGATGGCGGGAAAACAGCTGAAGATGGTGGGAACCTTCACCACGGCAGGTATGACAGTCTTTTGAAGGCACGCAGTACCCCGTGGTTGCGGGCACGAAATCCTGCCGATTACGCCAAAGCTGACTCGCCCCCTGGGCCGTGGGGCACTCGCATCCGGGCAATAGGGAAACGGTGGGAGTAGTAGTGGCAACCCAGTTCTGTGGCTCAGGGTGGTCAGGCCAGTGGTAGTCCGTTATGTGCTGATGATTATGTCCGACTGCGCCACCCGTGGATTTGCGGTCATTAGGAACCGCCGCTTCAAGGCAGACCGCTGGGGCTGATGATGTATGCAGCTGGGATGGTGTGACTCCCCATGGGAAGAGTGTGGCCCTAGGGGAGTATAATGGATGGTGGGAGTGATGGTGGTGAGAGTCCCAGTGCCGTTAGTGCTGGAGGAGCAAGGAGCACACAGACAACAGGTTGCAGTCCAGGGTCTTTACTAGAACAGGTAAACTGACCCACAAACAGTCCCGGCTAGGAGGGGACCTCGATGTCTGAGAGCAATGGGGAAATTGGCCCTGGTCAGGGTGAGGGTGTAGGCCTACCGTGCTTCCTGTGCTCCTTCTGGCTATCTCCTCCTTATAGGGTAACAGCCCACGTTTCCGAGCTTTCCGTGTACTCTCGCCTGTATGGCCTGTGACGTGGGTTCCTTTCTGCTCCCGGCCTGGTACGGCTGTGCTGGTCCCTTCTGTTGTGGCAGAGCCTCCAGGCTTCTTAAGCCAAGGAATATACAGTCCCCTGCGGACTGGTTATCTGCTGTAGGATGTGGAATCCTCCCAGCCTCAGACACCAAAGTCTGGTAAATTAAGTCCTTTATCTGCTAAGACAGGCTCACTTCGCCTCTTGTCTCTGGCTTGTGGCTCTCCTCCTGCCACACTTCCTCTTAGGTGCAATACAACTTTCTGTCCCTGCTCTGCTCCGGGACACGTCTCAGTGCTGAGACAGGTCATCCAGTTCTCCCTAACCCTGCCCCCAGCACCAGCTTTTATAGGGGCAGCCTGCTCCCCCTACTGGCCTGAGACAGGAGGTACTGCATGCTAATGTTCCCCTGACTAGAGAACCTCCCCCTTGCTCTCAGACACAGCTTTATTACATTTTGTGGCATCCAGGCCAGGGTGACACACTACCAGCACCGTGTTTCTTAGAGGGTATGAGTTTTTTTTGCTGTAATGTTGTGTTTTTGTTTCTCCAAACATAACACTTCTCATTTAAACCAAAAACCTCAATCTTGGTCTCATCTGTCCACGAAATGTTCCAGTAGTGTTCTGGCTTGTCCAGGTGATTTTTAGCAAACTGCAAATGGGCAGCAGTGTCGTTTTTTTAAATTAGTGGCTTTCTTCTTCCAATCCTGTCATGCACACCATTGTTCAGTGTTCTCCTGCTGGTGCCCTCATGCACATTAACATTAGAGAGACCTTTAGTTGCTTAGAGGTTACCTTGGGTTTCTTTGTGACCTTGTGGACTATTTTATGCTTTTCTATTGGAGCTATCTTTGTTGTTCGACCACTCCTGGGGAGAGTAATAATGGTCTTGAATTTCCTTCATTTCTCTTACTGTGGAATGGTGGAGTCTAAACTCTTTAAGGATGGCTTTGTAACTTTTTTCAGCATGATGAGCAGCAACAACTCTTCTTCTTAGGCCCTCAGAAATCTCCTTTTTTCATACATTTCCACAGTGTTGTGAAGATCAGACTTTGATTGATCCCTTTTCTTTAAATATAACAGGTTGTCCACTCACACACGAATGTTATCCTATTGATTGAAAACACCACCTTGTAATTATCTGCTAATCCTAAAGGTTCACATACTTTTGCCACTCACAGACAAGTGATATTGGATCAAAAAAACTAATATTTTTGCTTCAGTTATTTGATTTGGTCCTCTTTACCTAGTTTTAGGATTTGTGTAAAAATCTGATGTAATTTTACACCAAGTGTATGCAGAAATATGGAAAATTCTGAAGGGTTTGTTCAAGCTCTGCTGTTTATTAGAGCCTTATTGGGAAGCAACCCATGGTGAATTGGACCACACAGTAGATTTCTGCAGTCCATATGCGGACTGTTTGAGAACTCTTGTTTTTTGTGATGGTAAACGTGAAAATTACTGTAAGATATGTGTTTTGGTTACTCTTTTGGTCCATGATAAATTCCAAATTGAACATTTACTAAAACTTATGTTTTACCAATTGTAAACTTTTTTGTAAATAGACTTCTTCATTGAGAAGTCAAGTTTTCCTTTGCTTATTCATGCAAATGTGTCATCAGAAAATGACCTATTGTTTCAATCATGTTTTTATGTTAAATGAACTTTTGCTTTTACATTTTTAGAATTGTTTTTTTTATAATTTTCCATATCACTGCCTATATAAAATAATTTCTCACTACCTACTAAGTTTTATAGTACAATGTGCATAATTGTACAGCAGTCTCATTATCATCAAAAGCAGGCATAAAATGGCAGGTAACACTTCTATATACAATAGATAACACGGGATTCATCACTCACAATAGGTGATGTCACAGCTCACCTCCTCCCCCTCCTGTATAATGACTGATAACACCTCTATATACAGTAGATAGCACAGGATTTAACATTCACAATAAATGATATCACAGCTCACCTCCTCCTGTACAATGACTGATAACACCTCTATATACAGTAGATAACATAGGATCAACCATTCACAATAGGTGATGTCACAGCTCACCTCCTCCTCTTCCTGTACAATCACTGATAACATCTCTATATACAGTAGATAACACATGATCCACCATTCACAATAGGTGATGTCACAGCTCACCTCCTCCTCCTGTACAATGACTGATAACACCTCTATATACAGTAGATAACATAGGATCCACCATTCACAATAGGTGATGTCACAGCTCACCTCCTCACCCTCCTGTATAATGACTGATAACACCTCTATATACAGTAGATAACACAGGATCCACCATTTACAATAGGTAACGTTACAGCTTACCTCCTCCTCCTGTACAATGACAGATAACACCTCTATATACAGTAGATAACACAGGATCCACCATTCACAATAGGTGATATCCCAGCTCACCTCCTCCACCTGTACAATGTCTGATAACACCTCTATATACAGTAGATAACACAGGATCCACCATTCACAATAGGTGATATCACAGCTCACCTCCTCCTCCTCCTGTACAATGACAAATAACACCTCTATATACAGTAAATAACACAGAATCCACCATTCACAATAGGAGATGTCACAGCTCACCTCCTCCCCCTCCTGTACAATGACAGATAACACCTCTATATACAGTAGATAACACAGGATCCACCATTCACAATAGGTGATGTCACAGCTCACCTCCTCCCCTCCTGTACAATGACAGATAACACCTCTGTATATAGTAGATAACACAGAATCCACCATTCACAATAGGTGATGTCACAGCTCACCTCCTCCTCCTCCTGTACAATGACAGATAACACCTCTATATACAGTAGATAACACAGGAGCCACCATTCACAATAGGTGATGTCACAGCTCACCTCCTCCCCCTCCTGTAAAATGACAGATAACACCTCTATATACAGTAGATAACACAGAATCCACCATTCACAATAGGTGATGTCACAGCTCACCTCCTCCCCCTCCTGTACAATGACAGATAACACCTCTATATACAGTAGATAACACAGAATCCACCATTCACAATAGGTGATGTCACAGCTCACCTCCTCCCCCTCCTGTACAATGACAGATAACACCTCTATATACAGTACATAACACAGAATCCACCATTCACAATAGGTGATATCACAGCTCACCTCCTCCCCCTCCTGTACAATGACAGATAACACCTCTATGTACAGTAGATACCATAAGCCCCTTTTACTTAGACATACGTTCGGCAGATTGTAAATGTATAGGAACGCTCATTCCCGATAATTGCTGAATATGAGGAGTTTACATCGAGGGAAGACTTTTTCTGCCAACTATTTGTTTATTAATAGAGAAGTCGCTTTAAGCCCATGAAAATGCTAGACTCTGAAGTTATGTTGTGTGTTCTCCCTGGAAAAATGTGTATTTTGCTGCAATGTATTTTTTGGCAGCTATTAACATGGCTGGAGGAAGCCGCAGAAGCTTCCTTTTTAAGTGCCTATGACGCGCCCCCTGGGACATATTCCTTTTTGAGGGGAATACCCGGCACCGGATCAGATGGGGGTTGTAGTCTCCGAGCGGCTGTGACCCGGTCCCGTGCCCAGGGCGTCAAGCTCAGTGTTATGTGGCAGTCCTACAGATGTTTCTAAAGTTCTTTTGTGTCGACTACGCCACCCGTTGTGATGCGGTCACTGTGGCCGCCGCTGCAGCAGGGTCCGCTGAGGCTGATGGTGGGTGCGCAGCTTGGTGAGATAACCCCCAACGGGAGGGGTATAGCCTCAGAGGGGACAGGCGCAGAGGATGGGGGTTGTGGTGGTGCGATGCAGCCGGCAATGAAGACAGACTCGGGTTGTGCAGTTAAGGGTGTTTACTTACTGCTGATGTTGTACTGGTCACTCCAGCTGCTAGTGACCACCCGAGCCGTGCTGCGTCCACCAGGTCCTGGATCCGGCCAACCCCCAAACAAGTCCAGAGCGTGGCCCTGAGCTCTCCCTCTGTCCTTTCTTCAGCCGTCCCCACCAGTGATTCACCTAGGTCCAGCTCCCTCGGGCCTTCTTTTGGGACACCCTTGGCCCTGGGTTCCCTGACCCTTCATGTGGTGTGCCTTCGGGGTGAATGTGGTGGGTGACCGTGACAGACACTGCCCACGGTCTCCGGTCTCTGGCTGGGGAATGTCTTTGCCCCCACCAGCTTGGGTTCCGGTACCCTCTTGCTGACTCCTCACCCGGTGCTCTAATTTGGGTTCTTGGGTCCCTTCAGTCTTCCCCCTCTGGGTCTTTCTCTGCTCCACTCTCTCTCTCTCCAGGGCTGCTGCTTCCTTCTCTCTCCTCTCCAACTGACTTGTTCTCAGCGTCTGACCCTGATCTAAGTTGGTGCCCTCCTTATATATCCCTCTATGTGTGAGCTCAGGTGACCAGCACCCAATGAGCTCCTATCACTACCCAGACTGCTCCCCCTATCTGCCCCTACACTACATGGGATGTACCACCCCCCTCCCACTCCAGCCAGGAACAGGCTCGGTTGTACCTGCACATTTCTAAGTGGGAGTACCGTCGGCCTGCTCCTCTGGAATGGGATGTATGTAGTGCATGCAGTCTATCTGAGCTCAGTTCCACACTCCTTCCTTACCCGGGAGTGGAATATCACACCTCTGGGTTGAGGTGCAATACCCCTGTAGCAGCCGAATCCTCAGGGTGCTACATTCCCCCCTGGTAAATCACAGCACGTCCTCGGGCTGTAAGACATAAAACACCAAAACTTACAAAATTTTTATATGAACATATAAAACATATAAACATTATATATATATAAAACTTTTTATATAAACATTCTCGTAGACTTCTCTTGTCTCTGGTTCCTCCTCCGGACACTGTGCAACGTGTGTCCGGGAAAAGTGCGACAGTCTCTTAGAAAAATCTGGTTTTCTTATAAAACCGGTAGGGGGCGCTTTAGGACGCGCAACTATATACAGGGGAAGTTGAAAGTTGGCCGCTCTCAGTCCTCGGCCAGGTAGAGGGTATGGAATGGCTGCTCACAGTCCTCAGCCTGTGGGATGAAGGGGTTAACGGGTAAACAGTTCCCTGGTCCCAACGGGGACTATTTTAGCAGCAACAGTTTCAGTTTCTATATACCCCGATTGGGTAACTATTTACAGCTCCTGCTCTGCCGCACTCAACGGCGTCTTCCTCCTGCTCTTTCTTGATATGATGTTTCTTCAGACCCGTCCGGGTCCTCTGGCTCCTCCTCTCCGTACCGCAACTCCTCCTCCGTCAAGCGGTGTACGTGGAGGGCGTAAGGTCCTTTGGCACACTTGTGCCGGGTGAAAGTGACCTCGTCTCCGACGTAGAGGTCACGGCCTTTGTGACCTTCCGGCAGGTGGGACTCGACGTCTCTGCGGGTCACAAAAATGTCACCGCGGTTGTTACGGTCCCGAATAAAGCCCCACCCATGCTGCGGGTTGAACTTTATCACTGTCCCGATGGTGCGGGGACAATGCGCTGCACGGGGGTCCCTCCTAGTCCGGCTCTTCTGCTCCGCGCTCTGGATTTGGGCCTGTTGTTCTCTGACCCGCCTCTCCTCCCGTTCTCTCTTAAACTCTGCCAGCTGTTGACGGCAACACTCTGTACGTTCAGCTGCGGCTGCCCGAGTTTCTCCGGTGAACCCCATCAAATCTTCTCCCTTGGGGTCCCACACGAATTGGGCTTCTGCTAGAGGAGGCGAGACCCGAGCCACGGGCTTCGGAGCCGGGATTAGGGGCTCACACAAGGGCCCTAGTCTTTGCTGCCGCTCCAGCTCAGGGTACCCTTCGGGCCAGATGAAGGGCCGCCCGTCCGGCCATGTGAGCTGGCCGAAGAGGTCCTCCCCCAGGTGTGGCACCCTAGGTATTGCGGGCGCGGGCGCGGTGGTGGTGGCGCCCGGGTTGCCCAGGCCTTGCGGCCAGGCCTGGGGCACCTGGAAGGTGAAGGGCACCGTTAGGACGGCGGCGCCCTGGGCTACCTGGCCTTGCGGCCAGGCCGGAGGCTCCGCGGAGGTAGGGGGCGCTGTTGGTGGTGCGGCGCCCGGGGGTACTAGGCCTTGCGACCAGGCTGGTGGTAATTCCTGCTTTGTCACGCTCCGGGTCGAGGCGCGTGACGTCACAGGGGTCGCTGCGGCGGCTTCCGGTCGGGGCCTAGTCCATGGCGGTGACATGGCGGCTACGGGCACAGCAGGGGGACTTTCGGGCTCTGCGACGGGGAGCTGGGGCAGGTGGGCGGTTTCTCGGCTTGGGGTATAAGCGTCCCCTTTACCTGCCTCCATGCGTTCGGCTCCCTCCTCGGCGCCGTCTCCGGCCTTGGGTCCTCCCGCGCCATCCTCAGAGGCGGTCTGCTTCCTCTTCCAGGGTAGCGTGCTCCGTTGACTGGTCTTTGCTTGCTGGGTCATCTCCCGGCCCCACTCCGCCAGTATCTCACGGTGTACCCGGGCCATCCTCCTTGCGAGGCCCTCCAGGGCAGTTTGTGCACACTCCCGGTCTCGGGGGAGCTGCGCTAGGATCTCCGCTAGACCTAGCGGGGTTGTGGACTCTAGCAGGCTCCTGACCATCGGGTCGGTGCTGCTCTGCTCGGCTTCCGGCAGGCTCCTGGCCAGCGGGCCGGTGCTGCTCTGCCCTCCTTCCTCGGTCTCTAGCAGACTCCTGGCCAGCGGGCCGGTGCTGTTCTGCTTTCTCTCCATCTCCGGGTGAGCTCCTCCGCTACTCCTTGTTAGACCTCTTGCCTCCGGGTGCGCTCGCTCCAGACTGCTCCAAGCGACACCCATCTTTTCTCTTCTCTTTCGTCTCCTCCCACTTCGAGGGCGGTCCCGGGGCAACTCGGTGACTGTCAGCTCCAGGGGGAGTTCTTTCACGCTGACAGACACCTCCAGCATCACAGTCTCTGTTGGTGGGGGCGGTTTCCACTTTTGGCGCCATTTTCTGTCCTGGCCCACGATGGGAGGTGGCCTCCTGCCCTCCTTTGGCACGCCCATAATGGCGTCCGCTGCTCTTCCAAGGCGGGAAATCTGCGGTTTTGGCGGGAAGCGTCGCCCAGTGGCGGGAAACTCTGCAGATGGCGGGAACAAGCTGGAAATGGCGGACAATCGGCGGGAAACGACTGGTGATGGAGTCCGATGGCGTGGACCCTCCGGAACCGGCAGGAGTCTTCTTTCTGAGGTAAACTTGCACTTTTCTTCAGGCACGCAGTACCCGGGTGTTGCGGGCACGTAATCCTGCCGACTACGCCAAAGTTGACGCGCCCCCTGGGACATATTCCTTTTTGAGGGGAATACCCGGCACCGGATCAGATGGGGGGGTTGTAGTCTCCGAGCGGCTGTGACCCGGTCCCGTGCCCAGGGCGTCAAGCTAAGTGTTATGTGGCAGTCCTACAGATGTTTCTAAAGTTCTTTTGTGTCGACTACGCCACCCGTTGTGATGCGGTCACTGTGGCCGCCGCTGCAGCAGGGTCCGCTGAGGCTGATGGTGGGTGCGCAGCTTGGTGAGATAACCCCCAACGGGAGGGGTATAGCCTCAGAGGGGACAGGCGCAGAGGATGGGGGTTGTGGTGGTGCGATGCAGCCGGCAATGAAGACAGACTCGGGTTGTGCAGTTAAGGGTGTTTACTTACTGCTGATGTTGTACTGGTCACTCCAGCTGCTAGTGACCACCCGAGCCGTGCTGCGTCCACCAGGTCCTGGATCCGGCCAACCCCCAAACAAGTCCAGAGCGTGGCCCTGAGCTCTCCCTCTGTCCTTTCTTCAGCCGTCCCCACCAGTGATTCACCTAGGTCCAGCTCCCTCGGGCCTTCTTTTGGGACACCCTTGGCCCTGGGTTCCCTGACCCTTCATGTGGTGTGCCTTCGGGGTGAATGTGGTGGGTGACCGTGACAGACACTGCCCACGGTCTCCGGTCTCTGGCTGGGGAATGTCTTTGCCCCCACCAGCTTGGGTTCCGGTACCCTCTTGCTGACTCCTCACCCGGTGCTCTAATTTGGGTTCTTGGGTCCCTTCAGTCTTCCCCCTCTGGGTCTTTCTCTGCTCCACTCTCTCTCTCTCCAGGGCTGCTGCTTCCTTCTCTCTCCTCTCCAACTGACTTGTTCTCAGCGTCTGACCCTGATCTAAGTTGGTGCCCTCCTTATATATCCCTCTATGTGTGAGCTCAGGTGACCAGCACCCAATGAGCTCCTATCACTACCCAGACTGCTCCCCCTATCTGCCCCTACACTACATGGGATGTACCACCCCCCTCCCACTCCAGCCAGGAACAGGCTCGGTTGTACCTGCACATTTCTAAGTGGGAGTACCGTCGGCCTGCTCCTCTGGAATGGGATGTATGTAGTGCATGCAGTCTATCTGAGCTCAGTTCCACACTCCTTCCTTACCCGGGAGTGGAATATCACACCTCTGGGTTGAGGTGCAATACCCCTGTAGCAGCCGAATCCTCAGGGTGCTACACCTATATTTGATCTCAGGCTCTAGTCAGTTAATTTCTTTCTGTCTTGACTTTCCAAAGCGAAGATACCAATTAGGGTCTTAGATGGCACAAACGTCGTCTACCTAAATATCTCATGTCAAAACAAATTTGCTAAGAGCATTACATCCCTTGTAGATCACAGATTGGGCCTGGATCCAAAATGTAATTTTAGAAAAAAAAAATAATAATAATTATCCAAAATCTAAAGAAACCGGTGACTTCATATTTCAGTGCTGTTGATTTTACAGAATTATTATCTTACAAAATATTCCTACCTGTTCCCAAATTGATTAGAGCACCGATCAGCACAGATCGGAAAGAATCTGTCTGCCTACAGTGCCCCCACAGGAAAAATAAAGTATTACTTGTCACCTATTGAGTTGTCTGATACATGGACATTCTGGGTCCTCCCGAAGCCTCAATTCAGTTTGTAGATAATTAATGGAGGTCGCAAGGGATTCCCCTTTATTCACTTAGGCCAATTTTTGTAGACCAGGCTACATCTTTAAGGAATTGGAAAGCTCTTAGCTTACAAGATGTATTAATCAGCTGTAATCTATGAGAGAATATGTCTGCCTACAGTGCCCCCACAGGAGAAATGAAGTATTACATGGCACCCATTGAGTTGTCTGATACATGGACATTCTGGGTCTTCCAGAAGCCTCGATTCAGTTTGTAGATAATTAATGGAGGTCGCAAGGGATTCCCCTTTATTCACTTAGGCCCATTTTTGTAGACCAGGCTACCTCTTTAAGTAATTGGAAAGCCCTTAGATTACAAGATGTGTTATTCAGCTGTAATCTATGAGAGAATCTGTCTGACTCCAGCGCCCCCACAGGAGAAATGAAGTATTACATGTCACCTATTGAATTATCTGATGCATGGACATTCTGGGTCCTCCAGAAGCCTTGATTCAGTTTGTAGATAATTAAGGGAGGTTGCAAGGAATTCTCCTTTTTTCACTTAAGCCAATTTTTGTCGACCAGGCTACCTCTTTAAGGAATTGGAAAGTTCTTAGCTTACAAGATGTGTTAATCAGCTGTAATCTGAGAGAATCTGTCTCCCTACAGTGCCTCCACAGGAGAAATGAAGTATTATATGGCACCCATTGAGTTGTCTGATACATGGACATTCTGGGTCTTCCAGAAGCCTTGATTCAGTTTGTAGATAATTAATGGAGGTCGCAAGGGATTCCCCTTTATTCACTTAGGCTCATTTTTGTAGACCAGGCTACCTCTTTAAGTAATTGGAAAGCCCTTAGCTTACAAGATGTGTTATTCAGCTGTAATCTATGAGAGAATCTGTCTGACTCCAGCGCCCCCACAGGAGAAATGAAGTATTACATGTCACCTATTGAATTCTCTGATGCATAGACATTCTGGGTCCTCCAGAAGCATCGATTCAGTTTGTAGATAATTAATGGAGGTCGCAAGGGATTCCCCTTTATTCACTTAGGCCAAGTTTTGTAGACCAGGCTACATCTTTAAGGAATTGGAAAGCCCTTAGCTTACAAGATGTGTTAATCAGCTGAGCTACCCTAGATATTTATGAGTTATCAAGCAGGGCTCCAGTAGAAATGGAAGGTAGCCGGACACATTGGATAAAGTTTGGCAAATTGCACCAATTTTAGTGGCACCAGACAACCATCTACTGTATAGAGGAGTGTCCTAACTGTCCACCGATGGCAGATAAGGAAGTATCGGGCATGATGGAATTTAGCATTCCTGCTTAACATAAGTGTTAAGCCACAAGAGGTGTCTGGCTACGACTTACCCCCTTCTCCTCATTGAGGGTACAAACACAATTGATCAAGTTGAGCATGAAGGAAATAGGGAGATGGTAAGTATAGCTGTTCCATCAACACCTAAGGTTCAGGCTTTAATATTACAATTACACTCAGCCTACTAGAAAAACACCACAATAACTTAGGGTTTCTGCTGTAGCCAGTTACCTTACAGCCAGGAGTGGAAAAAGACCAACCTCCTGGGACAGATATATTTTGATACTCCTGGGTCATCATATACTAATGTAAAGTAGACCTGAGCTGCAATGTCATGCAGAGTCTATGGACTGATCATTGGTGGTCTATCTTTAGGATGGGTCAGCAATATCAGATCCTTGGGTCTCCCACTCCCGGTTCCCTTGCCGATAGGCTAATTGAACTGCTACAGCGGCGTACATTGTGCAACCTACATTAAGAATACAGAGTATCCATTAACCACTCACAAAAGTATATAAAATTAGCCATATTTTATTAAACATATTTAAAAACATGAACCATACAAAAAAATGACACGTATGTAGGATTCAACAAAGAGGATAAGTCAAGTAAAGAAAAGGAGGTGGTGGTAAGTAAGGTAAGACTTAGGATATAGCTACAGTATGTCCTCAGCTTTAAGTAAAATGGCTGCCACGTGACATTATATATGTATTGTCTAAAATAGACCTCTATTTATCCAGACTAATCCATTAAAGCAGAGCTCAGTAAATTCATTGCTTACCCATGATGTAATCACGCAACTATAGGGACCACCCTGACGCGCGTTTCACACTTATGCTTTCTGAAGGGGATTGTGTGCTCCATACATTGTCTAGTGGCTGTGAATGGTATGACCATGAAAGCTCTCTCCCATTTCAAGTGAATTGGATAGAGCTACAGTACCACTCAGGGTCACAACGCAAGCTGCTGATCTAGTTCAGACTCTCACCCTGATAGGAGGAAACCAGACAACTATCTTAGCTATAGGTCATTAAAAGGAACCTGTCACCAGTTGTTTGCCTTATAAACCATGCCTATGACCTTTTAAATCATAGAAATGGGATTCCTACTACCCCTTTATCCTAAGAGGTGCACCTGCATAGGTCAGAAAAGTACATTATTCACGTCCCACGCTAGTACGCTACATGCAGTTGTGTGGTCTAGTCCAATGGGCAAATCCAGATTGCGATCAACGGCGCCCCGGTCCCTCCAAACTTCACCTCTTCTATTTGGATGGAAGTGGATGACGCCTCCACGTCATATAGACAGTGCTCGAAGTCTTACGCTGGCTCCGAGGAATTAGAGACCAGCAGCGCAAAGTCATGTAACGTGTAGGCACCGGCTTCTCTTGTACGTCACCAGCTTCCTGACTGTTCAATAGGGCAGAGTGAGGCGCGCCTGCGCAGGTCTCTGATTCTACTGCGCAGGCGTGAGACTTTGAGCACTGTGTGGAGGACGTATAAACTTCATCCACTTCCATCCAGATAGAAGAGGCGGTGTTTGAAGGCATCGGAGCGGCACTGATCGCAATCTGGATTCGCCCACTGGACCGGACCGTTTAATTTGCATGCAGTGTAGGACATGTAGAAAACACTTTTTTGGGGGTATGCAGGGGCAGCTATGAGTATATAAAGTGGTTTTAGGAACCCCATTTACATGATTTTAAAGGTGATGGGCATGGTTTATAAGGCATAAAACTAGTCACGGGTTCCCTTTAATATTGAAGGGGATGTTATATAGTAGAATATATTTTTCAGCATAGATTTATTAAAAATAAGGCATACTCTCCTCCCAGCGCCCCTGGAGGTCATGAAGGGTGCTTGCTCCTTTCAGAAGTCAGTTGACCGCTGCAGCAGTCAGTTGACTAAAAGAACAGGTCTTCAAAAAAACATTCGATGACGCTCTCTTCTACTTATGTAACCGCTGCAGCCAATGACAGGCTGCGGCGGTGCTGTGATTTCCGCACAGGACTGGGTGCTGGAACGTGGGTATACTTATGCCTCCATTTATTATTTTTAATCAATCCAGTCCTAAGTAAAAAGTATTTTACTGTCGGACAAGTCTAATAAAACCCCATTAATTGAAGGTAGACGCTCACTTTAGTTGCCTCCGGATTGCTAGTCTGCTTTCCCCCCTTCCTCGTCGCTTTGCACTCTTTGATTGTAAATGTATGCATACATTAAAGCGTGTTTATTTGCTGCCTTTGCCGCGGAGGATCTCTATATACGGTAACAAAGACTCCAGTTGAATGCATTCCTTGGCAGAGCGTGCTTTATGTATTGGTCCTGCCACCATCTATTACCAGAGGGGAATTCTTGAGCTGTGAAATAAAGATGATAAAAAATGCAGCCAAAAGCTAAGAAAACCTATTTTCTCTTCATTTGTTATATATATATATTTTTTTTTTACTAGGGAACAGTTTGTGCCACCAGTGATAAAAAAGTCACATTGTTCTGTAAAACCCCATTCACATGTTGGATCCCGTTCAGATATATACACAAAGGTCAATCCACCAGATATTGCCATCCAGCTGATGGCGGTTACATGTAATGCAGAACGACACAATTTATATTAAAAGGAAAGGTACCATAAAACATGATCTGCTATAATATATCGTTCTGTGGGGTTGGATAAGGTTACAGGCAATAAAACAAGGAGTTTTATATGTTATAATGGTTCATTGATCTGGAATTCTTGGTTTCCTTTCTGTTAGGGCATTGTTACTGGTACTTGAAAGCTGATGAACAGTCTATAGTTTGCTGGAGAATTAGCTGGGCGACCTTGGGGAGTTTGATACACAGTATATCCCTGGCTGTCCTCCTGTCTTTAGTCACTAATGGGAATATTATATACACTATAAACTACATATACAGTACTCATATATTGTAAACCACAGGCTCAATATGGAAGACCTGCACCAGATAGTCTATAGGTGACCACAAAAGGCTCATGAGTGGGGTACTTTTTGACCAAGAGTGGACATAGAAGATGGTCCCTGTGCAAGAACAATTTATGGGCCCTTTGCAGTCCAATTGTCACGACTCTGTTGTTGGCTATCCCGGGGCCAGGGGCTCCTTCCCTGTCCCTAGCACTAGGGAGTGCCCTAGCTATCTCTGCTCCCTGGATTACTTCTAGTGGTGAAGATGCCGGGGCCGCGTACCCTGCTGAACTCCTGAATCCGCCCTCAGTCTTTTCCCTCCCCCCACCCAGGGAAGAGGGGTGTAGTAGTAGTGTTTGGAAATACACCAACCAGACTAGCAAGATAATATGTACAGGGATAAAGGACAATACCAATCATGCAAATATGCACTCACAAACAACAGAGGAGAACACCGGGGAGTGAAGGAAGGGAAAAATCAAAGTAAGAGAAGAAGAGAATTTGCACACAACTAAAACCAAGCAACAGTCTTTAGATAAATCCACCAAGCGCCTCCTCAAACAACAAAACTCTTCCAGCTCCAAAACCATGCAGCATGAAGCTAAGTCTGGAAATTCCTGCTTGCAAGAAACAAGTATATATAGGAGAGGGGAGTGGCCAACACTGAACAGCTGAGACCATCAAAGCAGGTAAGCTTCCAGGAGCTCTCAACTGAACAGATTAACTCATGCACTGCTAGAAGAAACCTGAACTGTTTAATATGAAGGTGAAGTGCTTCTAATTAGTGCAGGAATAGGAGAAATCAGACCACGCAGTCTTCTAGCTCCTCTCTGTTGCAGTAAACCTGTGACACCAATATCTCATTTTAATGCACAATCCCACCTACTTTGGAGATAGAAGTGTCCCCCTTACCTCTTAGGCCCCTGTTCTGCTGCACAGGTTGCACCAATGGTATGTCCGCCCCTGCTTTTGACCCTAAGGTATGAGCATCTCACATCAAATGTCATCACAGCTATTTAGGTACATTGTCCCAAGATAAATTTCTTTCGAGAATGTCAAAGATTAGAAAAATGCACCACTGTTGTCCAATGGTTGTTTCAGCTTTGCAGCTCAGTCCCATTCAATAAGGGCATCTCTAACTTAGTACATGATTGGATATCGCTACAGGGTTCCATCACTCAATGTCCTCTCCTTTTGGAGAACATTCTGGTTTGGCTTTATAATCTAACTCATGTGTCAAGGCTCTTTAAAGGGTCGATATTGACTTCTAGAATTGCAACTTCCAATACAGGGTGCTAAAGACCATGTCCTCTTCCTCTTTGAAAAGGCTATATGCATACTTTTTTTCCCCAGAGAGCATTGCTTGGTCTAGAAGTCCCCTTTATGTCAACTTGGTGGTCTCATAGTTACATAGTTTATAAGGCCGAAAAAAGACAAGCGTCCATCCAGTTCAGCCTATTTCTTGTGCACTGCAGCTATTCCGCAGCGTTGATCCAGGGGAAGGCAAAAAAAATAAAACATGCGGTATAGGCCAATTTACATCATTGAGGAAAAATTCACTTCCCGACACCAATCTGGCAGTCTAAATCCCTGGATTAATTAACTAAGCATAAGATGTAATTTTATTGTTCTCAAGAAAGGCGTCCAGGCCTCTCTTGAACTCATTAAGTGAGTTGGATATCACCACTTCCTCTCCCAGAGAGTTCCAGAGTCTCACGGCTCTGACCGTAAAGAATCCCCTTCTATGCTGGTGCAGGAACCTCCTTTCCTCCAGACGCATAGTGTGCCCCCTCGTCTTTGTCACCATCCTTGGTATAAACAGGTCATGGGAGAGATCTCTGTACTGCCCCCTGATGTATTTATACATGTTTATGAGGTCTCCCCTAAGCCTTCTCTTTTCCAATGTAAATAGGCCTAATTTTGACAACCTCTCTGGGTATTCTAGTCCCTCCATTCCCTTTATTACCTTAGTCGCCCTCCTTTGTACCCTCTCTAGCTCCAATATGTCTTTCCTGAGCACCGGAGCCCAGAACTGTGCACAATATTCTAAGTGCGGCCTTACCAGCGCTTTATACAGAGGAAGAACAATGTTCTCATCATATGCCCCTATTCCTCTTCTGATGCATGCCATGACTCTATTTGCCTTCGCAGCTGCTGCCTGACACTGGGCACTCCAATTTAATTTGCTGTTAACCAAGACGCCCAGGTCCTTCTCCATGTCAGATTTCCCCAACGGTTTCCCATTTAATATGTATGGGTGACTGCTGTTTTTCTTTCCCATGTGCATGACCTTACTTTTATCGGCATTGAACCCCATTTGCCATTTTTTGGCCCAACTCCCCAATTTATCTAAATCCTCCTGTAGCTGTGCCCTATCCTCATCTGTATTAACTACTTTACAAAGTTTAGTATCATCTGCAAATATTGCTATTTTACTATGCAACCCTTCCACTAGATCATTCATAAATATATTAAATAATATAGGGCCCAAGGCCGACCCTTGAGGCACCCCGCTAGTAACCCTGACACCCCCTGAGCTTACTCCATTGATAACCACCCTCTGCTTTCTATCACTCAGCCAGCTATTTACCCACTTGCACACATTATCCCCCAGACCAAGCATTCTCATTTTATATACCAACCTTTTGTGTGGCACAGTATCAAACGCTTTGGAGAAGTCAAGGTATACAACATCCACTGACTCTCCCCGGTCCAGCTGTGAGCTCACCTCCTCGTAGAAGGCCATCAGGTTTGTTTGGCAGGAGCGATCCCTCATGAATCCATGTTGATATGGAGTTAGACAGTTATTATCATTAAGATATTCTACAATAGCATCTCTAAGAAATCCTTCAAACATTTTACCCACAACAGACGTTAAGCTGATTGGTCTATAGTTCCCAGGGTCACTTTTAGACCCCTTTTTGAATATTGGTACCACATTTGCTTGACGCCAGTCTAGTGGGACAGTCCCTGTCCATAAAGAGTGCTTGAATATAAGATACAGCGGTCTGTCTATCACATTACTTAATTCTTTTAGTACCCGGGGGTGTATGCCATCTGGGCGTGGTGACTTGTCTATTTTGATATTATTTAGGCGTTTCTGAACTTCCTCCTGGGTTAGGTGGGTGATATTTAGCGGAGGGTTTACTTTATCACTCTGCATTTCCTCCGATAAATTGTTTTCTTTTGTGAAAACAGTGGAGAAGAAGCTATTGAGTAGGTTTGCTTTACCCTCATCGCCCTCTATGATTTTACCCAGGTTATTTTTCAATGGGCCAACTCCATCAGTTTTAATCCTTTTACTGTTTATATAGTTAAAGAACAGTTTGGGATTCGTTTTACTTTCCTTGGCAATTAGTCTCTCTGTCTCCTCTTTTGCTATTCTTATTTGTTTCTTACAGATTTTGTTTTTTTCCCTATAAGATATTAGCGCTTCCTCGCTGCCTTCTTGTTTAAGTTTACCGAAAGCCCTTTTTTTGTTTTTCATTGCCCTCTTGACTTCCTTATTTAGCCACATTGGCTTCCTCCTATTCCTAGCTCTTTTATTCCCATAAGGTATGTACCTTCTACAGTGACTATGTAGGACTGTTTTGAAAATTTCCCATTTTCTATCCGTGCTCCTATTACTGAAGATACCATCCCAGTCTATAAGGTGAAGGGCATCTCTTAGCTGATCAAACTTTGCCCTCCTGAAGTTCAGTGTTTTTGTGCCTCCCTTGCTGGGCACCCTACTGAAGCACATGTGGAATTGTATAATGTTGTGGTCACTATTTCCCAGGTGCCCCCTGACCTGCACCTCAGTTATTCTGTCTGGCCTGTTAGTTAATATTAAGTCTAAAAGGGCCGTCCCTCTAGTTGGTTCCTGCACAAGTTGTGACAAATAATTGTCTTTGATAATTGACAGAAACCTGTTTCCTTTCTGAGATCTACAGCTTTCGGTTTCCCAGTCTATATCGGGGTAGTTGAAGTCCCCCATAATAATCACCTCGTTATTTTTTGCTACTTCGTCTATTTGTCTCATTAATAGACTTTCCGTGGCTTCTGCTATATTTGGTGGTTTATAACAGACTCCTATGATAATTTTATTATTGTTTTTTGCCCCATGTATCTCCACCCATAAGGACTCGACCTCCTCATTTCCCTCCCATACATCCTCCCGTATTGTAGGCTTTAGACACGTCTTTACATATAGACAGACTCCACCCCCTTTCCGACTTCTTCGATCCCTTCTAAACAGACTGTAACCCTGTAAGTTAACTGCCCAGTCATAGCTTTCATCTAACCATGTCTCGGTTATTCCCACTATGTCATAGTTACCTGTAGATATTTCTGCTTCCAGTTCATCCATCTTGTTTGTCAGGCTTCTGGCATTTGCTAGCACGCAGTTTACACGATTTTGTTTTGTTCCAATCTTCTCCCTGTGGATTGTATTAGAAATTTTCTTACCTCCCTTCCAAGTATCTTGTCTTGGACCTTCTTTGTCGCACTTCATATCTTTCATTAGTATGTCCTCTGGTTTCATGTTCGTGTCCGGCGTTTTTCTTCCCATCCCATCTTCTTCTAGTTTAACGCCCTCCTGATGAGTGTTGCGAGTCATCTGGCGAATGTGTGTTTCCCGGGTTTGGGAAACTTTACTCCCTAGATCTATCAAAGGCCTCTCACCCAGCCAACCAGTTTCCTACATTGCACTGGGAAGGGGCATGATCCCTCAAACAGCTGTCTTATCTTTTCTTTTTGACAAAGATATGGGTTTGGCTTTATATCTAGTGATGAGCGAGTATGTTCTGTTAACCCTTTCGGCGAGCATGCTCGGGTGCTCGCCGAGTATATTCAGCGTGCTCGGCCGTTATGTTAAGAAACAGGCATTCCTCACATGTATTAAAGCTGTCAAACAGTCACAAATCATGCGCACGGGTGTGACTCAAACACCCGACCACGCTGAAGATACTTGGAAAACACCCGAGCATGCTCATAAATCTCGAGTAACATCGCTTATCACTATATCCTAAGTCACATAGTAAGGCACCATAAAGGGTTAATGACGCGCCCCCTGGGCCAGTGTTGTTTGGGGGAATACCCGGAGCCGGATCAGATGGGCGTTGTAGTCTCCGAGTGGCGGTGACCCGGTCCGTGCCCAGGGTGTCAAGCTCAGTGTGTGGCAGTCTTTACAGATGTTATTAGTTCTTAGTGTCGACTACGCCACCCGTTGATTTGCGGTCAATACGGCCGCCGCTGCAGCAGGGTCCGCTGAGGCTGATGGTATGTGTGCAGCTTCGGGTAGTATAACCCCCAACGGGAGGGGTATAGCCTCAGGGGGTCAGGTGTAGAGGATGGTGGTAGTGGTGGTGCAGTGTGGATGGTAAGAAGACTCAGAGTCGGGCTGTGCAGTTCAGGGTTTTTACTTACTGCTGTTCTTGTGGTCACTCTGGCCTTAAGTGACCGCCCGAGCCGTGCTGCGTCCACCAGGTCCTGGACTCGGCCAACCCCCAAGCAATTCTGGAGCGTGGTCCTGAGCTCCCTTTCTGACTGTCCTCTCTACTGGCCTTTCTCACCAGGGGTCCACTTATATCCGGCTCCCTCGGGCCTCTTGGTGGGTGCACCTCTTCGGGGTTCCCTGACCCTATGCCTGGTGTGCCTTCTTAGTGGACTTAGTGAGGGGCTGCTCCACATATAATGACGCAGCCTCCGGTTCTTAGCTGAGGGTTGTTTCTCTCCTCCACTAATTTGGGATCCGGTTCCCTTGCGTGCCAACCCTTCACCCTTCTGTTCTAATTCTGGGTTCTTGGGGTTCCTTCTTCTCCCCCTCTGGGTCCTTCTCTTCTCCTCTCTCTCTCTTCAGGCTCTCCTGGACCTCTCTACAAAAGACTGACTGTCTGACTGACTAATCCTCTACAGAAGACTGACCCTGATCTAAGATGGTTCCCACCTTATATACTCCCTCTATGTGTGAGCTCAGGTGACCAGCACCCAATAAGCTCCTAGCATTACCCAGACTGCTCCCCCTATCTGCCCCTACACTACTGGGATGTTCCACCCCCCTCCCACTCCAGCCAGGGACAGACACTGTCGTACCTGCACATATACCTAGTGGGAGTACCATCGGTCTGTCCCTCGGAAATGGGATGTATGTAGTGCATGCAGCTAACTGAGCTCAGTTCCACACTCCATCCTTACCCGGGAGTGGAATATCACACCTCTGGGTTGAGGTGCAATACCCCTGTAGCAGCCGAATCCTCAGGGTGCTACATTCCCCCCTGGTAAATCACAGCACGTCCTCGGGCTGTAAGAGAATAAACATCCAAAAACATACAATTTTTTTTTTATAACAACATTAACATATAAAACATTATATATATAAAACTTTTCATAAATAACATTCTTGTCTTGTTCCTCCAGCCACGGTGCTACTTGTGACCGGGTAAAGTGCGACAGTCTCTTGTGGAAGAAAAACAACAGTTTCCTATAAAACCAGTAGGGGGCGCCTTAAAAAGCGCAACTATGTACAAGGGGAGATATGGCCGCTCTCAGTCCTCGGCCAGGTATTAGGAAAGGAATGACCGCTCTCAGTCCTCGGTCAGTGGGAATAGGGACACACGGGTTTCAGTTCAATTTGCTGGTCCCAACGGGGACTATATTTTAACTAGAACAGTTCTTATACCCTGACGGGTAACTATGTACAGTCTCTTTACCGTACTTTAATGACGGCGTCCTCCTGCTCCTTCTTCATCTTCAGACCCGTCCGGGTCCTCTTGCTCCTCCTCACACCGCAGCTCCTCCTCCGTCAGGCGATGCACATGGAGGGCGTAGGGTCCTTTGGCACACTTGTGCCGGGTGAACGTGACCTCGTCCCCTACGTACAGGTCACGACCTCTGTGTCCCTCCGGCAGATGGCTTTCTACGTCTCTGCGAGTGACAAAGACGTCGCCGGGGGTATGATGGTCTCTTATGAAGCCCCACCCATGCTGCAGGTGGAATTTAATCACAGTCCCGGTGGTACGGGGACCATGAGCTGCACGGGGGTTCCTCCTGGTCCGGCTCTTCTGCCCTGCGCTCTGTTCCTGCAGCCGCTGCTCACGGATCCGCCTCTCTTTCCGCTCTTGCTCGAAGGCTGCCAACTGCTGGCGGCAGCACTCCACTCGCTCTGCTGCGGCTGCCCGCGTTTCTTGAGTGAACCCCATGAGGTCTCCTCCGGTGGGGTCCCACTCGAACTGCGCTTCTTCCAGCGGGAGCGGGGTCCTCCTGACGGGCTTCGGAGCCGGAATCAGGGGCTCGCACAGGGGCCTTGCTCTTTGGAGTTCCAGTTGGTAGTACTCCTGGGGCCATACAAAGGGCTGCCCATCCGGGCACGTGTGCTGGGCAAATAGATCTTCGCCCAGGTGCGGCACTCTAGATGTTGAGGGCGCGGTGGTGGAAGCGGCGCCCGGATTGACCAGGCCTTGCGACCAGGCCTGGGGCACCCTAAAGGTAAACGGCACCGTGAAGACGGCGGCGCCCGGGTGTTCCTGGCCTTGCGACCAGGCCTGTGGCTCGGCAGAGGTAGAGGGCGCTGTTGGTACTGCGGCGCCCGGGGGCACTCGGCCTTGCGACCAGGCCGGTGGCTCCGCGGAGGTAGAGGGCGCTGTTGGAATTGCGGCGCCCGGAGGTACTAGACCTTGCGACCAGGCCGGTGGTATTTCCTGCTTCGCCGCGCTCAGGGTTGAGGCGCGTGACGTCACAGGGGTCGCGGCCGCGGCTTCTGCTTGAGGCCTAGTCTGGCACGGTGACGATGCAGCGACGGGCATGGCAGGGGGAATTTCGGGCTCTGCGACGGGGAGCTGGGACAGGTACACGGTTTCTCGGCTCGGGGTAGAGACGTCCCCTTTACCTGCCTCCGTCCGTTCAGCTCCCTTCTCGGCGCCGTCTCCTGCCTTCACTCCTCCTGCGCCATCCTCAGAGGCGGTCTGTCTCCTCGTCTCGGGTGGCGTGCTCCGCTGACGGGTTCCGGTCTGCTGGGCCATCTCACGGCTCCACTCCGTCAGCGTGTCTTGCTGCACCTGGGCCATCCTCCGTGCGAGGCCCTCCAGCGCGGTCTGTGCACACTCCCGGTCTCGGGGGAGCTGTGCTAGGATCTCCACTAAGCCTAGTGGGGTTGTTGCTTGCAGCAGGCTCCTGACCACTGGGTCGGTGCTGCCTGTCTCTCCCTCCATCTCCGGGTACGCTTTCTCTGGACTCTCTTCCAGACGTCTTGTCTCCGGGTGCGCTCTCTCCAGACTCCTCCAGGCTGCACCCATCTTCGTTCTTTTGTTCTGTCTCCGCCCACATTGAGGATGGTCCCGGGGCAACTTAGTGATTGTCAGTTCCAGGGGCAGTTCTCTCACGCTGATGGACACTTCCAGCATCACAGTCTCTGTTGGTGGGCGCGGTTTCCGCTTTTGGCGCCATTCTTCGACCTGGCCCACGATGGGAGGTGGCCTTTTGCCACCCTCTGGCACGCCCATAATGGCGTCCGCTCTTCCAAGGCGGGAAATCCTTGGAAATGGCGGGAATCGTCTCCCAGTGGCGGGAAACTCCATGGATGGCGGGAAAAAGCTGCAAATGGCGGACAACCGGCGGGAAACGACCTGTGATGGGGTCCGTTGGCGGGGACCCTCCGGAACCGGCGGGAGACTTCTTTTTGAGGTAACGGTGAACTTTTCTTCAGGCACGCAGTACCCGGTTGTTGCGGGCACGTTATCCTGCCGACTACGCCAAAGTTGACGCGCCCCCTGGGCCAGTGTTGTTTGGGGGAATACCCGGAG
The DNA here is from genome assembly GCF_046119375.1 of Phyllobates terribilis. Lineage (NCBI taxonomy): Eukaryota > Metazoa > Chordata > Amphibia > Anura > Dendrobatidae > Phyllobates > Phyllobates terribilis. Next base: position 143,486,668 of record NW_027362770.1, read on the forward strand.
CCGGATCAGATGGGGGTTGTAGTCTCCGAGTGGCGGTGACCCGGTCCGTGCCCAGGGTGTCAAGCTCAGTGTGTGGCAGTCTTTACAGATGTTATTAGTTCTTAGTGTCGACTACGCCACCCGTTGATTTGCGGTCAATACGGCCGCCGCTGCAGCAGGGTCCGCTGAGGCTGATGGTATGTGTGCAGCTTCGGGTAGTATAACCCCCAACGGGAGGGGTATAGCCTCAGGGGGTCAGGTGTAGAGGATGGTGGTAGTGGTGGTGCAGTGTGGATGGTAAGAAGACTCAGAGTCGGGCTGTGCAGTTCAGGGTTTTTACTTACTGCTGTTCTTGTGGTCACTCTGGCCTTAAGTGACCGCCCGAGCCGTGCTGCGTCCACCAGGTCCTGGACTCGGCCAACCCCCAAGCAATTCTGGAGCGTGGTCCTGAGCTCCCTTTCTGACTGTCCTCTCTACTGGCCTTTCTCACCAGGGGTCCACTTATATCCGGCTCCCTCGGGCCTCTTGGTGGGTGCACCTCTTCGGGGTTCCCTGACCCTATGCCTGGTGTGCCTTCTTAGTGGACTTAGTGAGGGGCTGCTCCACATATAATGACGCAGCCTCCGGTTCTTAGCTGAGGGTTGTTTCTCTCCTCCACTAATTTGGGATCCGGTTCCCTTGCGTGCCAACCCTTCACCCTTCTGTTCTAATTCTGGGTTCTTGGGGTTCCTTCTTCTCCCCCTCTGGGTCCTTCTCTTCTCCTCTCTCTCTCTTCAGGCTCTCCTGGACCTCTCTACAAAAGACTGACTGTCTGACTGACTAATCCTCTACAGAAGACTGACCCTGATCTAAGATGGTTCCCACCTTATATACTCCCTCTATGTGTGAGCTCAGGTGACCAGCACCCAATGAGCTCCTAGCATTACCCAGACTGCTCCCCCTATCTGCCCCTACACTACTGGGATGTTCCACCCCCCTCCCACTCCAGCCAGGGACAGACACTGTCGTACCTGCACATATACCTAGTGGGAGTACCATCGGTCTGTCCCTCGGAAATGGGATGTATGTAGTGCATGCAGCTAACTGAGCTCAGTTCCACACTCCATCCTTACCCGGGAGTGGAATATCACACCTCTGGGTTGAGGTGCAATACCCCTGTAGCAGCCGAATCCTCAGGGTGCTACATTAATATTGACTGTTAGCTGTGCTTCCTCCAATAGGTAGCACTAAAGACTTTGCTGTCTTCTTTTTATTTGCCAAGAATATTTGCATACTTTTTTTACATGGAGCATTGCTCGGCCTGTAATTCTCCCTATGCCGGCTAAATCACCTAATGCCAGTAGTTATGGGCAGTCTGCCACTTTTTGGTAATCTGGATCATTTGGATCCACTCACGAAAAATAGCCAGCTCTTTTGGATCCCAAACGTTTCCCTATTAAATATGTGTTCCCCCTCAGGTGAACACATATTCAAGGTAAAATCAGCGCAGTTCAATGTGGTCAAAACTCTACTTACCTGCAATGACACAAAATTTTTCAGTCTGGGTGGGCAAAATTTCGGTCGCATCAAAAGCCTAACACCCTGATTTTACCCCTCGTGAGAGCCATTCAGTAACTACAAGTGACTCTCACTGTTGTGCTGGCTCCTATTGTTCACAAAAGCCCTTTTTCTCAAATGATAAGACTCTTGCCTTTTAAAAAAGTAGAAGATAGCTTCGAAATGCGTGATGGTTTTTACTAATCTTAAACATAAAGCAAGTTCTATCTACTGAATGCCCGGATATGTCAAAAGTTGATCCTTGATTGGATGTGCCAATCTGTAGGTCCATCTGGATCCAATTTGGATTTATATATGTATAATTAGGAGGGTTTATGGGACAATTTTTTAGGGGACAATTGGAGTTTGAATCCAGCGATGTGTCACTTATTGGGCTGAGTTTTGCTTTCTCAATATAATCATTGTTTTATCAGCAGGGGATTTACAGGACTAGCTGTCTCGTGTCTCCTAGTCCAACCACTACTGATTAGCAGTAAGTAGTGAAATCCACCATGATCAGGAAATTGAAATAAGCTTTTACATGCTCCAAAACCCCATAAGTTATCAGACGTCCAGTTTCCATGTAGCTGTGTAATCACTAGACTTTGTAAGTCTCCATATTGTTCTATGTTGTCTTTCGAAAGCCTTACAATTTGCATTGTGAATACTTTAAGGAAAGTGTCTTAGGCAGCTAAACAAGTGGGAACGAGAAGACATTTCCCTTCCAATTTTTATAGATCGCTTCTTAAGACTAATCCATAAATCCCGAACTGCAAACGTAACCAAAATAAAATAATCATTTGAGTACTTGACACTTAATAAGGCATCATATACAAGCAATGAAAATATAGAGAGCATTATTAATTACCACGCAGGATGTCTGGGTGACATTTCCAAATATTAGCCTATTAAATATAGGTTTGCACAGGCTGGCGCTGGACAGAGAGCCAACTTATTTGATTAAAAGCACGGGCATCTGCCAGCTGGAGAGATATGTTTTTGTTTGTAGGAAGCAAATAAAAGCCAAGCATGACCCAGAAAAGAAATCTACTAAATGCCCGTAACAAATAAGCCCTTTTCAGTCAAGCTTAGTCACTTGGGTTATTAATGGGTGAGAATTGCGTTATTAATATGGTTGAGACCCTTGAGATAGTTGAAACCGACCATTACTCAGTTAGTTCTCAATTGAAGGGACATCTTGATAAATAGGTTACTCTGTAGGATTGATCTCAACACTCTATTCTCACTACGGGGAGGTGGGAGGCCTTTGGGGTATTTTTAACCACTTGGGTACTACTATGGATTTTTTGGTGATTTATGAATCGCATCTAAGACTTTCGATTGATCCCCATTAAAGCTCCTAATCAACAAGGCTCCTTATTAAAAGGACAAGGTTAAAGGGAATGAGTCACAGACATTGCCATTAAAAATAGGATACCTAAAAGATGCCCACGAAAACATTTATGAGGCTGAATTGAATAAATGCGCTTAGAGAAGTGTACACACTTGAGTGCTCTCGGCCAGTCTTAGGATAACTTGACACCTTGGGTACAATCTTCCTACATTTCGAGAGTCCATTATTGGGTCAAATATGTAATCTCATTGTTTCAAATGGAAGCTACCACATGGGGTCATTGGTATTTTTATAAACCATCAGAAACAATAAGAAATACCGTAATTCCAAAGAGAGCACATTCTTGCCATAAATATGTAATTTTCCCCCCTGATATAAATGCTGCTGTTCTCCTGAATCCAGCATTGATTTTCTTTTGTTCCTCCATCTCTCCGTTCCTGAGATATGGACCCATCTTCCTTGTATGAAAGTCTAGTCTTTTTAGACAAGTGTGCGTGGTCATCAACTCTTCTCTCTGGCTTCTTCTTGAGGACCATGCCAAGTTGGCTAAAAAAAGGTTAGATTTACATACATGGAAGAGGGGCCTATATCTCAGGAAAGGAGAGAAGCAAAAACAAAAAATAAACAATGCCAAATTCAGAAAAACCATGGCATTTACACAAAGGAAAAAAGTACATATTTGTGATCAATATTCATGGAAAGGGAATGCCTAATCTTTATCTTGATGGAGTCTCTGCTTTGGACAATCTCTACTATTCAAAAAAGTCCTTTGACAATAGACAAATAAAAAAGAGTGTCTCTATTTGTGGGGAAGACTTGTAGTAGGTGTTCAATTTCTCTGCAGTGCCTCCGCAGGAGAAATTAAGTATTACATAGCTCTTATGTAAATCAATGGGTTGTCTGTGTAATGCAGGACAAGATGGGTCATCCAGAGCAATACATGATATTTATAACCATTCTCTCCTCTGACATAGAGGTGAGGATCCTAAACAATATGCCCTAAAAGGTGTACAACAATGGGTTTTTGTGATCTGATAAGACCCATAGGAGGATTAGGCATTGTCCACACAGTGCAGAAATTGAATTGTTTTTGTATGGTATATTTAACCAAATCCATTTCATCCTAAATAGAAGAAAAGTATCATGGAAGCCTTGGAAGGACTTCTCATCTTAAGACCCCCATACACCTTAGCTAACTGTTAGCCTAACAATGGTTAGGCCAATGGTTCGTCTGGCAGCTATCTTGGCCGTCTCTCTCATACACAGGTAGTCAGTCGAGCGCTCTTGTGTTCTGTATGAGAGGGCACTGCCAGACATCTCTGATGGTGGCTTATCTCAGGGAGAACAAAAGGATCGAAATCAGAAATGCCGGATCCTAAATTCCACTGACAATCATCTGTCCGGGACCCCCATATACTGTACATTCGATTTTGGCCAAACCCGTTAATATTGGTCAACGTTAATCTAATTTATATGGTGGGTTTAGACTACTCAAGACAGGAGTCAGGAGAATAGCCCAGTGACCTAACATCAAGATTTACAGATTTCTACTCTTAAGATCTACCAGTAGATCTCAGTCTACTATTTGTCCACCATTGTCTTGGATCCTAGATGTGATTTTCTTTCGCAAAATTTTTGAACAATAGACCCATCGAAGCATCAGACTGGAATAAAATAACTCAATTATGTCTATATCTTCATATTTTTTTTCAGACTTCTTCATCTGTTTCCATACACCCTTTTTTGTGTTGTATGAAGATAACCTTTCCGTTGCTTGATAACCACTGGCCTATGCTGGTATGAAAATGATATTTCATGGTTCTTGACTTTAAAACTAATCATAAGAGAATGCAATAAATATGCATGGGTGAAAAGAGTGGAGCTCCTGTTCCCGTTGATAGCGCGTGTTACAAAACTGCGTATTAGCACAAAAAATATCAGGTGCTCATAATCCACTTCGTAGTCTTTTCAATGACCGTGCTAATAAATACCACTAGATCTCAGATGTTCACATTTCGGCCCCCGGTTTCCATGACTTTCAATTTCCTTTAAACCTTGTTCTTCAGAGACTGAGGCTAATAGGTGTTGCTATTTGCAGCCTGAATTAAGTGATGGAGTGGTGTCCATTATTAGCAGAGCATTAATGAGCATCTACCTGCTGATCATTAGACCACACTGCGGTTCAAGGGTCCATTTTACCTTTCAAAATAAATTGCCAAGGTCCTGTATTTTAGGGAAGGAATTATGTAATTTTCTGTAGAGGAAAATTACACAAGAATTCTTTACTCTTTCCATTTATTCACTTTCCGTCATTTCCAGTTTGATGAATTCTTCTAGCCGTTATGGAGAAAGTGCTCTTCTCACGCTAAGGTCCAAAGTGAAAAATCTGATAAAACAGGAGTTTGTTCGGTATAATTGCTGATGAAACACAGCGTGAGCTCGATCTTGTGAATATTGCCGGGCTTTTAAGGTATCGAGATGGCATTACATTATTACTAGACACAAGATATAGTAGATATTTCAGTATAAGGGCTGCTTAGGACACTTTTACCAGGTACCATCTTAACGTTAAGGGGGTTATCCAGGAATATTTAATTGTTCTATTATGGGTCTGAGAACCAACAAGTAGGTAGTTGCTAACTACCTATGACCAGCCTAGGACAAGCCAATTCCTATAACTAAAACTATCTGACTAAATAAGAGAGCCCACTTAGGTGTGTAGCCCTGCACCCCAACGCGCATTTCACCCAGCTTCATCAAGGGTTATTTCTTTTAGTTTATCAGTTGCTAATTACCTGCTTGTTGTGCCCGGCGCCAATCTCTGCCGACACAGAGCAGTCACAGACCGGTCCCGCCAGTGATTCAGTGGTGTCTGCTAACTTCACGTTGCCTGGGCAGCGGTTTCTCTTCCACTCTGCCGTGTTGACAGAGCAAGATGGATAACGTCATGCGGATTGACAGTCGGCTCCCCGCTGCCTAACTGCGGGGAGCCAGTTGTCATTCAATCAACTTAAGATACCAGGGATGTTGAGGTAAGAAGAGGCTGCTCATACTGCTGTCCACCCGGTCTATCTGATCTAATACTGGAGATACCAGTGGTGTTGAGGTAAGAAGAGGCTGCTCACACTGCTGTCCATCCTGTCTATCTGGTGTAATACTGGAGACACCAGGAGTGCGGAGATTGGTAGAGACTGCTCACACTGCTGTCCAATCTGTCTGTCTGATCTAATGCTTGAGATACCAGAGATTCTGAGGTATGAAGAGGCTGCTCACACTGCTGTTCACCCCATCTGATCTAAAACTTAAGATACCAGGGATGTTGAGGTAAGAAGAGGCTGCTCATACTGCTGTCCACCCTGTCTATCTGATCTAATACTGGAGATACTATGGATGTTGAGGTAAGAAGAGGCTGCTCACATTGCAGTCCACCATCTTTCTGAATGCTGAGCGACTGCTGGGATCTGGAAATAGCTTGACAGTACATGGTTCTGCACTTGTTCTTTTAACATTATACAACAAGTTTCTTTCAGTGTAATGAGATGGTGGCCATTTTGAAGTACAGTACTATTGTGTTAACCTTCCGAGAGAAAACTATTCTGATTTGGTAATTAAAAGTATTAAGAAATGTAATTATAATGACATTTTGTTTCTTTATATTTTCTTGTATTCAGAGGACACTTTTAGTAACCAATATTTTAGGTAACTTGGCTTTAAACCTTTTTATTTGACTTCTCAAAGACAGTAATTTATTTTAAATATTGTAATTGTTCATTTAAATGAGCGGATGCAGACTATCTGAAGTTTTTATAAAAAAGTTGGCATGGTGATATGTGGAAATTGTGGAATCTGGCTATAATTTCGGTCACAATTTAGATCCTATAACATTTGTGCATATAATTTTAGAAACCTCAAGGTATGTCTAGGTGTATCTCAGTGTTATCTCCAGTATGGTAATTGAACTCCAAAAATGTGATTCTGGGGCTAGGATTGTGTGCCACACCATAATTTGCAGGGGTCAGGTCAATGGTGACCTTGGTTAGGCTATGTTCACATAGAGTTTTTGAGGAGATAAAAAGCTTAGACCTTGATTCAACAAGACCAGCAATTTTCTCACTGGTCTTTGAGGGGGCGCATTGGAGTCACACTCTCCTGATTTATCAAGAGGCACAAGCCATGCCAGAAACCTTACTCCAGTCTATGACTGGAGTAAGATTTATGGCATAGAGAACGCTACATCTCATCATGAGTTAGAAGAGCTGTGGTATCAAACCCCCGGTTGTGACCTAGTCCTACCCCAACTCTGCCCATTTTGGAGGATCTGGGAGAGACAAAAGTTGGAACATTTTTACACAACTCTTAGTTCCTTTGATGAATCTGGATCTTAGAGTTTTTCAAGCGGAAACTGTTTCAGGAAACACATATTTTTGGGGAAGCTTTTGGAGCAGCTTTTCTTTTCCTATAGCGGTTTTGAAAAGATTTTGTAGAGTTTTAGACGTTTTTTTTTCCCCCAAATCATTTTTTTAATTTGACCATGCCTACTGTGGAGCGTTTCGTCAGGATCTACTTCAAAGAAGTAACCTGCACTTTTTGTTCGACCAGGCATTTTCAAAACCTCTTCAAGAAAAATAAACACTCAAAAAACTTCTCATAGAAAGGCAAAGTGGATTTCCTATTGAAGGAATTAAGAAGAGTTTTCCGAGCTTTTTTGCAGAGAATCTCTATATGAACACAGCATTACTGTTTGGCTGGTTGCTATATGTCAGGCAGATTTGATTAATGTGGATGTCAACTATGATTTTCTAGAACTACTTATCTGTTATACAGTCTTGAATATTTTTTTGTTATTTTTTTTGTAGCATATATTTTGGGTTCTGTAATGCTATGCTTTGAGTTTCTTTGAGTTTTTGAAGCTGTGTATTCTAGAAAATCCGATATCCAAAACACATGTTCCTGTGCTGAGGTTGTAATGAAACCAGGGGTGACATTTTAATGACAACTTACCCTAACTAGCTGTGATTTTCGCACATTCAAAGCGGAAAATCAAAGACCTATTCCAGATTTCAACATGTAAAATACATTCTCTGGTAAATGAGCGATGAGGATGAACGCTTCAAATGTTTTGACTTTGGTAAATGACATGTGAGGTTTTAAAAGTTCTCTACTCTATAATTTTACCTGGCAAGAGTTCCCGTCTTATTCGCCTAAATAATCGCTGACTGTAATTAACTTTCTATGCTCTTTCACCTCTTTCACAGTAATTGGTGCCACCGTCACCTATTTCGAACAGCATTATAGCAATGTAGTCTGTATTATTATTATAATTTTTTTTCAGATTATATGTGTCTACATCTGTTTTTTTTTAAATTTAGATCTTTAGTTATAGCACTTGCTTGTGGTGCTGAATTGATGAAAATGTAATTTATTTTGCAAAGAGGATGTTTAGAAGAGTCGTAATCGGGGTCATGTACCATGTACGAAGAAACCATGAAGCCATGAAATATTTCTGTGAACTCGTTATCACATCTATATTTTAACTAGTTATCACATGTAGGTGTAAACATATATAATTGCATTAAAAAAATGTATACGTGCCAATGGGTTCATAGAAGAGGAGGAGTTTCTAACAAGGTGCATGAAAATTTATATTTGGGTCATTTTGGAAATATGGGAAAGGGGCTTCAAATGTTCCAAAATTTGAGATTCAAATGATAGTTTGTATAAACTTTGTGAAACATTCTAGTATACAGATGTATAAAGAGCCATCAATAGTCCTACAAGCGCTATGGCGGTATTGTGGAATACCTACACATTCTATGGCACACCTACGCATTTTATGGCACACCTACGTATTTTATGGCACACCTACACATTCTATGGCACACCTACGCATTTTATGGCACACCTACACATTCTATGGCACACCTACACATTCTATGGCACACCTACACATTCTATGGCACACCTACGCATTTTATGGCACACCTACACATTTTATGGCACACCTACGCATTTTATGGCACACCTACGCATTTGTATCAAGACGGGCATGCTGCACAATTAGCGTTTGCGCTGTGTCTAGTGTTTGTTTCAATTGGCAACTTCTGGACTTTGTGCATTATTCCCCTACTCCCTTAGCTTTCAAGATCTTAGCTTGCTGGCAGCAATTAACTCTAATCAAAGGCTGCCTTAAAGGGAGTGTGTCACCAGAAAATGAGCTAAAGTTGTATATTTTAAATCTAACTTTTTTTTCTCATATCACTATTTATAGAAAAAAAAAAAACCTTGTCAATTTTATAATGGCCACTAGGTGTAATTTTAGGCTCCTGCTTCCTATTGGGCACATGAACATTATCAGCAATAGATGGACTCAGACCATATAATTCTATAGAAGCCTATTGAGCTTCTAATATGAGCATGGTCCCATAAGGACAAAGATAATAGAGAAGGTGGAGGTGAGCTGTGATATTACCAACTCTGAGGCTGGGTGCCCACGTTGCGGATTACAAGCGTTTTTGCTGCGGATTTTCCGCAGCGGAAACGCTTGTAAAACGCTTTGTAATCCGCACCCCATGGTCCCCAAGGGGATTCCGCAAGTTCTATGCCCACGCTGCGGATTTTTCTGCAGCGTTTATGCTGCTTTCAAAAATCCGCAGCATGTTCATTAATTTTGCGTTTCCGCAAGCGGAATTGCCTTATTTGATGCATGAAAAAACGCAAGGCAATTCCGCATGTGGAAATCGCGCGATAAATGCGTGCGGAATTCCGCATGCGTTTTTACTTGCAGAAATGAAATTTTCTGCTTCATTTCTGCAATGTGGGCACATAGCCTGAGTGGTGGATCCTATGTTAGCTACAGTGTATAGAGGTGTTATCAGTCATTGTACAGGCAGAAGTGGAGGAGGTGAGCTGTGATATCGCCTATTGCGAATCGTGGATCCTGTGTTATCTACTTTATATAAAGGTATTATCAGTCATTGTACAGGAGAAGGAGGTGGTGAGCCCTGATATCAACTATTGTGAATGGTGGATCCTGTGTTATCTACTGTATATAGAGGTATTATCAGTCATTGTACAGGAGGCGGAGGAAGTGAGCTGTGATATCAACTATTGTGAATGGTGGATTCTGTGTTATCTACTGTATATAGAGGTGTTATCAGTCATTGTACAGGAGGAGGAGGTGAGCTGTAATATCACGTATTGTGAATGGTGTATCCTGTGGTATCTACTGTATATAGAGGTGTTATCAGTCATTGTACAGGAGGGGAGAAGGTGAGCTGTGACATCATCTTTTGTGAATGGTGGATCCCATGTTATCTACTGTATATAGAGGTGTTATTAGTCATTGTACAGGAGGAGGAGGTGAGCTGTGACATCACCTATTGTGAATGGTGGATCCTGTGTCATCTACTGTGTATAGTGGTGTTCTCAGTGATTGTACGCAAGGAGGTGAGCTGTGACATCGTCTATTGTGAATGCTGAATCCTCTGTAATCTACTCTATATAGAGGTATTATCAGTCATAGTGCAGGCAGAGGTGCAGGAGGTGAGCTGTGACATCACCTATTGTGAATGGTGGATCCTGTGTTATCTACTTGTATAGTGGTGTTATTAGTCATTGTACAGGAGGAGGTGAGCTGTGATATCACCTATTGTGAATGGTGGATCCTGTGTTATCTACTTGTATAGTGGTGTTATTAGTCATTGTACAGGAGGAGGAGATGAGCTGTGATATCACCTATTGTGAATGGTGGATCCTGTGTTATCTACTTGTATAGTGGTGTTATCTGTCATTGTACAGGAGGAGGAGGAGGTGAGCTGTGATATCATCTATTGTGATTGGTGGATCCTGTGTTATCTACTTGTATAGTGGTGTTATCTGTCATTGTAATCCTATATATGATGATCATGAGACTGTGGAAAAGTTATCTGTTCAGATTTCTAAATTTGTTTATTTTTAAATATAGTGATTTGGAAAATTGAGGAAAAAAATACATTTAACAAAAGTATGATTTTCTGATTAGGAATTTTCTTTAATAATCTGCTTTCTCGGGAGTGTTGTTATACTGTAATGACGCCAACAAAGAAGACTTTGACACTCTCTATATGCAAGATGTTATTCTTCGTTAATAGGCAATTCAACAAACATACGTGACGTTTCGGTCTATGTCTCTAGCTCTTCATCAGACTCACAAATTGCCACATGGAAATAAAAAAGCTGCACTACTGGAGAGAAGTGATATCCATTGATAGTGGGTACAGCGCATTACCCGCTAGTGATGGAACTTAAAGGGGTTGTCCCACAAACAAAAGTTCATTTTAACCCCTTTCCGACGTGGTACGTAATAGTGCGCCCCAGGTCATCACCCCCGGTTCAGCGCGGGCTTCAGCACTGAGCCTCCACTGAACTGGGCACATGTCAGCTGATCAGGCAAGTGCTGCTTCTAGTCTCCCATGGAGACTATAGAAACAAGCAAAAAGTAAAAAAAAAAATGTTTTTAAAAATATTAAAAATATTAAAAAAATATATGGCGTAACGAGAAAAAAATTCTAAACACCAGAATTACGTTTTTTTTTGTCGCCACAACATTGCAATAAAATGCAATAACGGGCGATCAAAACATCATATCTACCCCAAAATGGTATCAATAAAAACGTCAGCTCAGAGCACAAAAAATAAGCCTTCACCAGGCCCCGGATCCCGAAAAATAGAGACGCTACGGGTCTCGGAAAATGGCGACTTTTTTTTTTTTTCACAAACTTTTTTTTTTTTTTTCACCACTTAAATAAAAAAGAACCTATACAAGTTTTGTGTCTATGAACTCGTAATGACCTGGAAAATAATAATGGCAGGTCAGTTTTAGCATTCAGTGAATGTGGTAAAAAAAAAAAAAAAAAAACAATTTCGGTATTGCACTTTTTTTGCAATTTCACCGCACTTGGAATTTTTTTACTGTTTTCCAGTACATGATATGGTAGAACCAGTGATGTCGTTTAAAAGTATAACTTGTCCCACAAAGAATAAGCCCTCACACGGCTATATTGACCGAAAAATAAAAAAGTTATGGCTCTGGGAAGAAGGGGAGCAAAAAACGCAAAAATGGAAAATGGCTCGGGGGTAAAGGGGTAAATTAATAGATCTTGGAATAATAATAACTTCCACAATTGGATGTATTTAAATAAAATGTTCCTGTGCTGAGATAATCTTATAAATGTGCCCCTGCTGTGTACTGTGTAATGGCTGTGTCTGACCGTGCAGGGACATAGTCTGATCATACCACATCTCCTGGGCAGGGGAGAACACAAAAGAGTATACAGACATTACAGCAGAGGATCACAGCTGATTCTTTCAGATAAAACATTGCTTAAAAACTGTCAGGGAAATGTTTTGCCTTACAAAAAGAATCAGCTGCGATCCCTTGCTGTAATGTCTGTATACTCTTTTGTGTTCTCCCCTGCCCAGGAGATGTGGTATGATCAGACTATTTTGCTGTACAGTCAGACACAGCCATTACACAGTACACAGCAGGGGCACATTTATAAGATCTATTGATTAAAATCAACTTTTGTTCGTGTGAAAATCCCTTTAAGACATCAGAAGATCACTTGGATTGGATCTCCCTCTACATCTATGAGTCATGAGAACTCATTTTTTAGCATCCTGCAGCAAAACCAAATGCAGATTGTAAGTTTTGAAGAAGAGAAATCCTGGGGTGCGCTGATCCCTTATTTTTTTTTTCTGCTGATGTTTGCACGAGGAGCAGATTAAACTCCAGCGATCCCCTGATAGGGTTTTCTTCTAATGAATTATCATTATCATGGTCTGGAATCCGCCATGCTGGTCCCTGAGCTACGAGGCTTTTTTTTTTCTGTTTTTTTCCTCCCTCTAATTTCTTTCATTAGAGCATTAGCTGGTGAAAAATCACTTTGTTCATTTTAACAATGCCGGTGGGGTCTGTCTTTTAATTATTCGGGTCCTTCCATAGTATTAATTTTTAATTATATTCTTTCTTTTTTTTTTTCGCACCATAAAGAGCTTTTTCGTCTATTAAAGATGCTATGCTTTCATTTGTGCTCTCCATGTGGGAATTTGGAGGTTTTGATTACCGGACTAAGGCGCGAAATCACCCTGGTCTTATATACTTCTATTAATACCGCCATATAGTTTCTCATATGTTCCCTGATCAAATATACTGTAAATTATATTGAAAGTGGGAAATAACAGTAAGCAAAGATCAGCTTTATTTTTAAGACAATCAGAGAATTGTTAAAGGGATTTTCCTGGCAAAAAAAAAACCAAACTACAGAAAGACACTTAAAAAGGAACTTGTCACGTTATATATTATGGTATAGAGAAGGAAAAGCTGAGCAGAATGATATATAGGTTTTGTAGGTTTGTTGGAAAAGATTCAGTATAACTTGTATTTTATTCATGGAAATCCCAGGTGTTTGTATGTATAGGAGTCCAGTGGGCGGTCTGGAAGACTAGGACCGCCCACTGGACTCATATGATGCAAACACCTGGGATTTCCATGAATAAAATGCAAGTTTTCCTGAAACTTTTCCCATAAAAATGTATATTAATCTGATCAGCTCCTCTTGGTCTACAGCAGGGGTCTCAAACACGCGGCCCGCGGGCCGCATGCGGCCCCTGAGGCTGCTTTATGCGGCCCGCAGGCACAGACCCCTTGATGATCCCGACCTGGTCCAGGAGGAGCCGCCGACAGCAGCGCTGAATTGCCGCACAGAGACGGTTTCCCAGCACAGCTTTTCCAATGACAGCCGCTGACCAATCAGAGGCCAGCAGCTGATATCGTGTCGGCGCAGTGAGTATGATGTCATTGCCGTACGCTGATGTCAGCTGCTGGCCTCTGATTGGCCGGCGGCTGGCATTGGAAATGCTGTGCTGGGAGACAGTCTGTGTGCGGCAATGCAGCGCTGCTGTCGGCGGCTCCTCCTGGACCAGGTCGGGATCGTCAAGGGGTCGGACTCAGTGGTGCCTGTGGGCCACATCTGCAGGAAGGACGCCGAGGGAACGGAGGACAGGTGAGAATCATCTTTTTTTTTTTTTATGTGTGTGAAGAACAGCACAGGGGGCACATAGCCAAAAGATGGGGACCTGGATGGGGCACATAGCCACAAGATGGGGACCTGGATGGGGCACATAGCCTCAAGAGGGGGACCTGGATGGGGCACATAGCCACAAGAGGGGGACCTGGATGGGCACATACCCACAAGATGGGGACCTGGATGGGGCACATAGCCACAAGATGGGGACCTGGATGGGCACATACCCACAAGATGGGGACCTGGATGGGGCACATAGCCACAAGATGGGGACCTGGATGGGGCACAGAGCCACAAGATGGGGACCTGGATGGGGCACAGAGCCACAAGATGGGGACCTGGATGGGGCACATAGCCACAAGATGGGGACCTGGATGGGGCACATAGCCACAAGAGGGGGACCTGGATGGGCACATACCCTCAAGATGGGGACCTGGATGTGGCACATAGCCACAAGATGGGGACCTGGATGGGCATATACCCACAAGATGTGGACCTGGATGGGGCACATAGCCACAAGAGGGGGACCTGGATGGGCACATACCCACAAGATGGGGACCTGGATGGGGCACATAGCCACAGTATGGGGACCTGGATGTGGCACATAGCCACAGGATGGGGACCTGGATGGGGCACATAGCCACAGGATGGGGACCTGGATGGGGCACATAGCCACAGGATGGGGACCTGGTTGGGGCACATTAGTACAAGATGGGGACATTACTACAAGATGTTTGCCATTATTACTATATGATGCTAATTGTAAGACAATTTTACTGTATGTGGCCAATTGGGGGAAACAAAATTGTAAAAATCAAAAAAATAAAAATAAAGCATGAAAAAATATTGGGCACTAAAAATGCTGTTTTATATGTAAACTAAACACAAAAAAGTGCACGTTTATTATCGCCACATCCATAAGGACCCAAGCCATAAAAAAATAAACTCGGCAAAAATGTTCAAAAGGTGTATACAAAAAAAAATGGTATCACTAAAAATGTCACATTGAGCAAAAAATGCGGCCCCCCAAATTCAAATTTTTTCCATTTGCGGCCCATATACCCAGCCGAGTTTGAGACCCCTGGTCTACAGTATAACATCCTGCTCGCAGATCTGATACCATTTTCAACATGACAGGTTCCCTTTAAAGGGGTTTTTCACTAGTATGACTTTGATGAGCTATTCTTAGGAAAGGTCATTGATATCAGATCGGGGGCGGGGGGTCTAACACACCTATCCCATTTAGCTGTTAGCACAAAGAGTGATGGCCTGATATAAACAGCATTAGAGCTGACTGTCAGTCAGTGCCAGGGGCGCGGTTGCAGCTGGCGCTCACTATGCTTTGAGTGGTGACTGAAGCTGTGCCGGCCGCACCTCTATGACTGAAAGCCTGAGGCTGCCGGGGGGAGAAAAGTTAATTTCCTCCTGGCAGCGGGGCTCTAAGTGAGGGCGCCGGGCAACTTCAGAATGCTATTAACCTGCAGATTAACCCTATATTCCCTTTAGCAATTTTATATATTGGTTAGATTATGCATTTACGGACACAGAAGTATTGTATAAATGAATTGTGAGTCAATCTCAGAAGGGAACTGAACCCACAACCAACAGAAAACACTATTTTCTAACTAGGGAAAAGTAGGGTGATTCAATTTTATCTATCTATCATCTATCTATTATCTATCATCTATCTATTATCTATCACCTATCTATTTATCTATCACCTATCTATTATCTATCTATCATCTATCTATCATCTATCTATTATCTATCTATTATCTATCATCTATCGATTATCTATCTATTATATATCACCTATCTATTATCTATCTATCTATTATATATCACCTATCTATTATCTATCTATCTATCATCTATTATCTATCTATCTATTATCTATCTATCATCTATCTATTATCTATCTATCTATCATCTATCTATCTATCATCTATTATCTATCTATCTATCTATCATCTATCTATCTATCATCTATTATCTATCTATCTATTATCTATCTATTATCTATATTTATCTAGCTATCATCTATCTATTATCTATCATCTATCTATTATCTATCTATTATATATCACCTATCTATCTATCTATCTATTATCTATCTATCTATCATCTATCTATCTATCATCTATTATCTATCTATTATCTATCTATTATCTATATTTATCTAGCTATCATCTATCTATTATCTATCTATCTATATAGATAGACAAAGACATATATAGAGACCAATATTGTCTGTGAAGCGCTGTGGAACTAATGGCACTATATAAGTGAGTAAAATAAATAATTATACTGTATATATAAATTATACAGTACATATGTTTTTTATTATTCATTTTTTTCCCTTTACATATTATTGCAGTATATAGCACAAATCACAGCTGGGCTTCATGGGAGTATCAAAATAACAAAGGACTGCCATCGTAATCCGTTGGCACCCCACAAAAACTCAATGGGCACCCAACCAGAAACACCACACAGCTTAAATCCCTTTGTCAGTGGTTAACAACAACTTTTAAGGGTTATATCCTACCAATGAACGTAAATAAGTACAAATCGAAAAGGTTTTCTGAATAAAAAATATTATTTTATTAGTACATCAAGATAAAAAATAATACTAATTAAAAAGATGTATGGGGGAGGGGAGCCATACACTGAGAAAGTTTCATAGTGAAGTGTATAGAGAATGGGTATAATAAAATTAACAGTGTAATCTTCCCAAAGCAAAACTATAAACCTGTATATAGATATAGCAGCAAGATCATTACATATAGGAAAAAAAATCCAAGTGGATAGATTATAGGTATAAGAGAACCATAGCTAATACAGACATACCATGTGAACAGGGAATAACCCAGGATAACACACCCCAGGACTCCGACGTACGTTTCGCCGGGTGGCTTTCTCAAGGGTTTTTTTTTTTCTTTGAGAAAACCTTTTTGGTTTGTGGTTATTCACGATTATTGGTAGGATATAATATTTGTAGAGCAAATATCCACGTATGTAATGTGATGTTAATTTTCATTGGTGGCGCATTTATAGCAGCATTTAAGGAGTTAAACAGCATCACGAGCTAGCTCCAATCACTGATGTTAGAGGCAAGTGCGGGAGGTATAACACAGCCTGCACCTGCCTTGTGTGGAGTGGGTGTAACACAGGTACTTTAGATGCAGTGACACAGAAGCACAGAGCAGCCAATACATTGTTAATAAACAGGGAAAGTTTATGATAACAAGATGAATCTCCACGCAGGGAGTAACAGGGGAAAATATGGGGAAATAGCAGGTATTAGTCTGTAACTGACAGTTTACAGTTTCACTAGATGTAGCAGAGTCAAACCGGTAACAAACGACAGTTTTTTCACTTAGCTGACTTGTATCCTCTACAAGGCAGTTGCCAGCTGGTGCTGGTGACGCTGTCTTCAGGCTTCCCCACCCAAACAATGCTCCGTCTTCTGGCAGCAGCGGGCGGTCTCCGGTTTTACCCGCTGAGCCCCTAGTCCATAACACGGCACCTCACGTGCTCAGCTCCACGGACCCTGCGTCTCTTCTCCCTATAGTCAGCTTGACTCCTCCGGTCCACTGCACTCGGATCCCTTGCTCCAAGTCCTGTAGCCAGGAGCCTGGACCCTCTCACACTGCTCTGCTCCGCAGGACTCAGCTCTGCTTTCCCGCGCAAACGTCCTCGTCTCTCCCTCTCGTCACACCAGGAGTCCCTCTGTCACCTGACCTCCCAACTCTCTCTCTCGACACTCCCCCTGCTTCCCTGTCACATGACTCCTCTGCTTGCAGTCTGTCTTCCCCCTGCAACAAGAGGCACGGCCCCGGCAGTTCCGGATTCCTTGCTCTGAAGGTACTTACACCCCGATCTTCCCCCTTACATGGGCTCAGCTCCTCAGCCCTTTCCATGAACCCTAACCCGCTTCATGATGGATATATATATATATCTATCACAAAGCAGGTTAGGGTTTATGGAGAGGGCTGAGGAGCTGAAGAGGAGTGTGAAGAGGTTAAAGTTTTAATATACTGGGCAGACCCTTGGTTAGAGGTGTTGTCAAATTTGGATATTCATTGTTTAAAGGACCTTTCCAGACAAGACTGTATATGATATGGCTAGTGCAGGGCCCGATGTGATTCTATTTTTTATTTTGCAGTGTACCTTTACACTGAAAGTTTAAGAGGTTGCACTTTTCTGCAATGAAACCCAATTGCAAAAATGATTTTGCATCAAAAAATGTTGCACCATTTTACCTTTTATAGTCTCTGTGTCGCACTGTCTATTGCTGGCTACAGAACGAGTTAACTGTGAATCCGTCAGTGAGCTCATTCAGATAACTCTTTTATCTGTCTTTTATTTTTAGCACTTTTCGGCTGATTTATGACCCCAGACTACATCAAAGTTGAACGTGCCGCAAAACAAAGAGCCTATTAAACCCAAACGATGCAAACCCAATTGCAAAAATTATTTTTACCCCTAATACATGCATTTGAAATTTAAAAAAAAGAAAAACCCTTCTAAGTAATTGCAGAGGGCACATTCTTGGGAACCTCTATGATCAGTTGGTCGTCTCCAAAAAAACCTTTAGCATAGGTGGGCACAATATTCCTTTTGTCTCGCCAATAATATGCTCTATGAGCGCTTCTGCAGAGTAGCAAAGGGTGAAAACAGCATCTGGAAATTTTTCTAAAACATTTCTGTAAAAAAAAAAAGAATAAAACTTTCCGGTAAGTTTGGTCTATGATTTCTACTTCTGTCCCCTGCTTCGATAATGTGCGAGATGTCCAACTGCTACCATGGGAGAGCGCTAGGAGCGAAACTACAGCGGAAGGATGCCACCGCCTGGAGATATTCCATGTTTATGGATGCAACATCACCAGGCCTTGTAAACCAACAGAGAACAGCTGGGGACAGAAAGCAGAATTTATAAAGAAAGTATGTTACAAAGCTAAAAAAAAAAAGGACAACTTCTTAAAACTAAACCTAAAAATGGATGAGAAAAGCGAAAAACTTCTCCGCAGGGTTTGTCAGTCTGCCTGCTCCTGAAAAAGACATATCTGTAAAAGTACATACTTGTATTCCCCACGACAAATTCTAGACCATCATTTCTTAGAACGTTGCGTTGTACCGTCCCCCTGATATTCCTCTTGGAAATGTATAAAGCACTCCTTCCCCCATGAAAGGTTTTATCTTCTTAATATATTGCAATCATCCTATTATATGGCACTGTTTTCTTACAATTGCTCATTTTGCCTTTCTACCCAGTTAATTCTTCTGTTTTCTCTGCTCTATGTAGAAACAGGAAGTCTCTAGTCCCTGCAGAAATCATTCCCCTCTCCAACTCCTGACCCAGCTGCTCCCTCCTTTCCCCTCCATAGACTTTTGCAGTGACTCATAACTTGCGCAGAGAAAATTGACCTCCTGTTTCTACATAGAGCTTAGAAGGATTCAGCTGGTCAGTTTTTACTCACGTGATGTCATAGACCTAATGGAAAAGAGAATAATTATCTGGGTAGAAAGGCAAAATGAGCAATTGTAAGTGAACAGTGCTGTATAATATGATGATTGCAATGTAATAAGAGGATACAAATTTTAGATAAATAAATATATTTAGAAAAATGTTTCTATTTCTAATGCTAGTTCTTTGGGAAAATAGTGAAAAGTAGTGGACAACCCCTTTAAGTCTTTCATGATCCCTTTAATTTTGGGCTGAAAATGCAACAGGAGTTAGTTTGCTTGACTCCTATTGCAGAGAGCAGTGGGGGAGGGATCCTGCTGCAGCCAGTTACTTACAGTCAGAGACAAGGAGGAGGGACTAATTGTCTCTGACTGTGAGCATCTGGCTGCAGCAGGAGCTAAGAGGAGGGGCTAATCGCTCCTGATGCAGATGGTTGCTTATAGTCAGACGAGGAGGGGCTAATTGCTCTTGCCAAAGCCAGTTGCTAATGGTCAGTGACAAGGAGGTGGGGCTAATCATTGCTACTGCAGCTAGTTGCTTACAGTCAGAGACAAGGAGGAGGGGCTAATCACTTCTGCTGCAGATGGTTACTTTCAGTCATAGACAAGGTGGAAGGAGTAGTCGCTCCTGATGTAGCAAGTTGCTTACAGTCAGAGACAAGGAGGAGGGACTAATCACTCCTGATGCAGGTAGTTGCTTACAGTCAGGAACAAGGAGGAGGGGCTAAGGGCTCCTGCTGCAGATGGTTGCTTACAGTCAGAGACGAGGAGGGCTTATCCCTCTTGCTGCAGCCAGTTTCTTATAGTCAGAGACAAGGAGGAGGACTGATTGTCTCTGACTGTAAGCATCTAGCTGCACCAGCAGCAAAGAGGAGAGACTAATCTGGTTGGTTACAGAGACAAGGGGCAGGGAACAGTTGCCCTTGATGCAGCCAGTTGCTTAAAGTCAGAGGCAAGGAGGAGGGACTAATCGCTCCTGCTGCAGCCAGTTTCTTATAGTCAGAGACAAGGAGGAGGGACTAATCGCTCCTGCTGCAGCCAGTTTCTTATAGTCAGAGACAAGGAGGAGGGGCTAATTGCTCCTGCTGAAGATGGTTGCTTTTAGTCACAAACAAGGTGGAAAAACTAAACACTCCTGATGCAGGTAGTTGCTTACAGTCAGAGACAAGGAGGACTAATCGCTCTTGTTGCAGCCAGTTGCTTACAGTCAGAGACAAGGAGTAGAGGCTAATCACCCCTGCTGCAGACTGTTGTTTTCAGTCAAAGACAAGGAGGAGGGACTAATCGTTCCTGCTGAAGCTAGATGGTCACAGAGACACGGAGCAGGGAACAGTTGCTCTTGCTGTAGCCAGTTTTTTGCAGTCAAAGAGTAAGGGCTAATTGCCCTTGATGCAGCCAGGTGCTTAAAGTCAGAGACAAGGAGGAGGGACTAATAGTTCTTGCTGAAGCTGGTTGGTTACGAAGACAAGGAGGAGGAAGAAAACGCTCCTGATGCAGCTAGTCACTTACAATCAGACAAGGAGGAGGGACCTATTAGTCCCTCCTGATGCAGCTAGTTGCTTTCAGTCAGAAACAACAAAGAGGGGCTAATCACTCCTGATGCAGCTAGTTGCTTACAGTCAGTAACAAGGAGGAGAGACTAATCACTCCTGATGCAGCTAGTTGCTTACAGTCAGTAACAAGGAGGAGAGACTAATCACTCCTGATGCAGCTAGTTGCTTACAGTCTGAGACAAAAAGGAGGGGCTAATCGTTCCTGCTGAATCTAGTTGGTTACAGAACCAAGAAGGAGGGACCAGTCACTCCTGCTGCCAGTTTCTTACAGTTAGACAAGGAGGAGGAGCTAATCTCCTGTGACACATGCAGTTTAGAAAAGTCTTTTATATATAGTCTCACAGCTGAGATTGCAATATGAGATAGAACGGGATCAAAGGAAGGGAGGTTGAATTTCACTAATAAAACATGATTCATTCTTTGATTTTTTTTATTACTGGCACGTGCCTTTTAAATTTTTATGTGCCATATGTCACTTGCTTTCTAATTTTAGCCTTGTCTATAAAAAACTATAATTTGACCAAATATAAAGAGCACCTTTATTGGCATTAGCATTCTGCTAGGATAGTGACTAATATTTATTTCCGAGGCATGCTCTCGTAATTTTGCTTGACATTTCAAACATAAAAAAGAAAAAAAAAATCCGGCAAAGACAAATTGTTAAATATGTCCACCAGATGTGAGAGCATTAAAAAAGCAGCTGCAGCTATTTTACTTAACGGGATTAAGCATTTCCTTTGTTAATTACCTACAAAGTGTTTGCAAAGCTATGTCAGCGGGATTTGTAAATATGGGGCACATTCGGTAAAACTGGTCATACAACTTTTTTTCATACAATCCTGTAATCTGAAAACCATCAGGGTCATGTCGGAGGGAAAATAATAATTTGAGATGATTCGAAAGGGTCAATATTGAACACAGAGATTTTTTCATGAGCTGCCTCCATTTACTGGCTGCTCCCTCTCCCCTCTCACAGCAGGATTCTCACAGCATCTCTGGTGTTAGTGTATGTGTTTTATAAATCGCATTAAATAATGATAAAAAAATTCATCAAACCTCCATATTTATTAATTATACGCACCACGAGTAAAATCACGGTGAGGACTTGGGTCTGACATAACATTTATCTTTCCCTATACTTAACCACGGTGTAGGACTGGAATAACTGGATCAGAACTAATTAATAGAATAATGTAATAGGTTCTTTAGACAGTATATAAATAGATCGAGGTTAATTGATTTACATTTGTTATTATACAATAAAATATTTTGTCTTAAAAATTACTTTTTTTGTGTTTGTTTTTTGTTTTCTAATATTTTTTTCATTTTTTTTTTCTTGCAACCTCTTTTTTATTTCCTGCTGACATCACTGTGCAGGTCCAGCTTCAATGTGAACAGCCCATTGAGACAGACTAGTTGCCGGTCCCATTACTAGAATATTCAGGATTAGAAATTAACTTGGGACAAAGAAGTGGAAGCTTTTAGCAGTTGTGGGTCCCAGCGTTTATTTTATATGGGCAGCACCCGATTTGTCAGTAATCACCATAACCCCCCCCCATCTCCTGTGAAAGCATCATTAACTCAGAGGCTTTAAGGATATGTCAGCCACTAAGACTTTACCTTCTCTATTGGGAACTAGTATCATGTCCACTGCCTGTGCCTATCAGGCATGATGTCACAATCCCATGAGAGTCAAGGTTTCCTTTATCTCTTACACAGCACACCACACCCTCCTCACTCCTACATTATGCAGCAGCACACCCTCTTCACTCCCACCTCCTGCAGCAGCACCCCTCTTCACTCCCACCTCCTGCAGCAGCACACCCTCCTCACTCCCACCTCCTGCAGCAGCACCCCTCTTCAGTCCCACCTCCAGCAGCAGCACACCCTCCTCACTCCCACCTCCTGCAGCAGCACACCCTCCTCACTCCCACCTCCTGCAGCAGCACACCCTCTTCTCTCCCACCTCCTGAAGCAGCACACCCTCTTCACTCCCTCCTGCAGCAGCACACCCTCTTCACTCCCTCCTGCAGCTGCACACCCTCTTCACTCCCACCTCCTGCAGCAGCACACCCTCCTCACTCCCACCTCCTGCAGCAGCACCCCTCCTCACTCCCACCTCCTGCAGCAGCACCCCTCTTCACTCCCACCTCCTGCAGCAGCACACCCTCCTCACTCCCACCTCATGCAGCAGCACACCCTCCTCACGCCCACCCCCTGCAGTAGCACACACTCCTCACTCCCACCTCCTGCAGCAGCACACCCTCTTCACTCCCATCTCCTACAGCAGCCCACCCTCCTCACTCCCACCTCCTGCAGCAGCACACCCTCCTCACTCCCACCTCCTGCAGCAGCACACCTTCTTCATTCCCACCTCCTGCAGCAGCACGCCCTCTTCACTCCCACCTCCTGCAGCAGCACACCCTATTCACTCCCACCTCCTGCAGCTGCACACCCTTTTCACTCCCACCTCCTGCAGCAGCACACCCTCTTCACTCCCTCCATCAGCAGCACACCCTCCTCACTCCCACCTCCTGCAGCAGCACCCCTCTTCACTCCCACCTCCTGCAGCAGCACACCCTCCTCACTCCCACCTCATGCAGCAGCACACCCTCCTCACTCCCACCTCCTGCAGTAGCACACACTCCTCACTCCCACCTCCTGCAGTAGCACACACTCCTCACTCCCACCTCCTGCAGCAGCACACCCTCTTCACTCCCACCTCCTACAGCAGCCCACCCTCCTCACTCCCACCTCTTGCAGCAGCACACCCTCCTCACTCCCACCTCCTGCAGCAGCACACCTTCTTCATTCCCACCTCCTGCAGCAGCACGCCCTCTTCACTCCCTCCTGCAGCAGCACACCCTCTTCACTCCCACCTCCTGCAGCAGCACACCCTTTTCACTCCCACCTCCTGCAGCAGCACACCCTCTTCACTCCCTCCTGCAGCAGCACACCCTCTTCACTCCCACCTCCTGCTGCAGCTCCCGCTCTTCACTCCCACCTCCTGCAGCAGCACACCCTCTTCACTCCCTCCTGCAGCAGCACGACCTCTTCACTCCCACCTCCTGCAGCAGCACACCCTCTTCTTTCCCACCTTCTGCAGCAGCACACCCTCCTCACTCCCATCTACTGCATCTGCACAGTCTCCTCACTCCCATCTATTGCATCTGCACACCCTCCTCACTCCCACCTCCTGCAGCAGCACACCTTCTTCATTCCCACCTCCTGCAGCAGCACGCCCTCTTCACTCCCTCCTGCAGCAGCACACCCTCTTCACTCCCACCTCCTGCAGCCGCACACCCTTTTCACTCCCACCTCCTGCAGCAGCACACCCTCTTCACTCCCTCCTGCAGCAGCACACCCTCTTCACTCCCACCTCCTTCTGCAGCTCCCGCTCTTCACTCCCACCTCCTGCAGCAGCACACCTTCTTCACTCCCTCCTCCAGCAGCACGACCTCTTCACTCCCACCTCCTGCAGCAGCACACCCTCTTCTTTCCCACCTCCTGCAGCAGCACACCCTCCTCACTCCCATCTACTGCATCTGCACAGTCTCCTCACTCCCATCTATTGCATCTGCACACTCGCCTCACTCCCATCTACTGCATCTGCACACCCTCTTCACGACTTTGTACTGCAGTAGCACACCCTCTTCACTCCCTCTAATGCAACTGTACCTTCTCTTCGTTCCCATTTTTCCAACTGCACACTCCGATCTAGTGCAGCAGCACTCCCTCCTCACTCCTATCTACTGCATCTGCACACCCTCTTTACCACCATCTACTGCAGCAGCACACCCTCTTCACTCCCATCTATTGTAGCTGCACACTCTCCTCACTCCCATCTACTACATCTGTACACCCTCCTCACTTCCATCTACTGAATCTTCACACCCTTTTCACAACTTTGTACTGCAGTAGCACACCCTCTTCACTCCCTTCTAATGCAATAGCACCTCCTCTTCAGTCCCATCTATTGCAGCTGCACACTCTGCTCACTCCCATCTACGGCAGCAGCATTCCTTCCTCACTCCCATCTACTGCATCTGCACACCCTCTTCACGACCATCTACTGCAGCATCAAACCCTCTCCACTCCCTTCTAAAGCAGCAGCACCTCTTCACTCCCATCTACTGCAGCAACACCCACCTCCTGAAGCAGCACACCGTCCTCACTCCCAACTCCTGCGGCAGCATACCCACCTCACTTCTACATCCTGCACAAGCACACGCTGCTCATTCCTACCTTCTTCATCTTCAGCAGCACACATGTCCCACTCCCACCCTACTGAATTAGGACATCCTCTTCATTCGCACCTCCTTCAGCCACACAACCTCCTCATTCCCACCTCCTGTGACAGCACACCCTCCTCACTCCCACCTCCTGCCACAGTACACCTGACTCAGTCTTACATCCTACAGCAGCACATGCTCCCCACTGCCACCTCCTGCAGTAGCACACTCTTCTCACTTCCCTACTGTAGCAGCACACCCTCCTCCTGCCCATATTCTTCAGCAGCACACCCTATTCCCTCACACCTTCTTCAGCAGCATACCCTTCTCACTCCCACCTTCTTCAGCACCACTACCTCTCCACTCCCACCTCCTGCATCCGGACACTCTCCTTATACACCTACTGAGTCAGACAAGCCTCCTCATTCTCACCTCCTGCAGCAGGTCAACTTATTGCCATATCCATCAATTATACTATTGTGGGAAAATGAAAGCGTCCCAGTGGTTGGTTGATATAGGTACCATTGTCAGATTTTTTACTAGACAACTTTGATAAATTAAACCTATTTTCATTTTTTCCTACACTGCATTCACAATATAGATTTTTTTTTTAAAGGTGGGAGGGCGTTAAATATTGATGGACAAAACCTCTGGAAAAAATACCACCTAGAGACTCGTCTTTGGCCCTCATGCACATGGATGAACCATGTACATGGAGGTTGCACAGAGTTCTTGCAGCTGTGAACTACAAAGCTGTAGATATTCTGCCCGCCGCCATATAGCGCTTCAAAGAGCTCTGTACTACAGAGATATTTTTTTTCCGCCTGGAATCAAATCTAGAATGCCTTTTTAATACTGCATGTGATATGGCACTCCACTGTTTTATTTTTTCTGCTGGTTTTACACAGAATTTGTCTGTATGAAATAGGAGCCATATATAGGCGCTATAGGGCACCATAGAAGTCAAGTGCACATGAAATATAAAGTGTACACCAAAGTTACTCTTTATAGAGTAACTTAGTTTTCGTATTGCTGGGAGTTCATGGCCACCCACTGCCAAAACCACCCTTGGGATGTCACTTTATTACACGGATTTATGGTCGTGGTTGACAGCGATACCATATAGCATGTCACCATCTTCTAGATGTTAAGCGTGTCGTTCTGTCTTCCTATTCCTAATAATGTTTAACAAGCAAAACCCAATTATCAGCACATTTAATCAGACTAAAGTCAGGGAAAATCTCATCTATTTTAATGCCATCCTCTGTCCCTGAATAATTCACAAGCTGCTTGGACCATCAAAGTAGCGGCTAGTCCATTACCGCTGTGAATCCAACCACTTAACTCCTTCACCGAAGAAGAGCACGTATCACTGTAGGCTACGACTAACGACAAGTAGATCTGAATGTCAGTATGTAATGCTAATTTCTCTTGCAGCGACTGACCCTAGGAGGTGTCCTGTGGTTCAGGTCTGTTAATCCATGGACTGTTTACAGATGGCCGTCATGCCACAAACCCGTATGGCTCTAACTCAGGGATGTCAAACTCAAACACACAGACGGCCAAAATGAAAAACTTGGACAAAGTAGCGAGCCAACCAGTATACAGAATAATGTGCCCAACAAAATCCTCCATACAGAATAATGGGCCCCACATAGTCCTCCATACAGTATAATGGGCCCACATAGTCCTCCATACAGAATAATGGGCCCACATAGTCCTTCATACAGAATAATGGGTCCCACATAGTCCTCTATACAGTAGAATGGGCCAACCTAGTCCTCCATAGAGAATAATGGGCCCCACATAGTCCTCCATAGAGAATAATGGGCTCCACATAGTCCTCCATGCAGTGTAATGACCCCACATAGTCCTCCGTACAGAATAATGAACCCTACATAGTTCTCCATACAGAATAATGGGCCCCACATAGTCCTTCATACAGAATAATGGCCCCAACATAGGCCTCTATACACAATAATGGGTTCAACATAGTCCTCCATAGAGAATAATGGGCCCCACAATAGTCCTCCATACAGAATAATGGGTCCCACATAGTCCTCCATAGAGACTAATAGGCACCACATAGTCCTCCATACAGAATAATAGGCACCACATAATCCCCCATACAGAATAATAGGCACCGCATAGTCCTCCTTAGAGAATAATAGGCACCACATAATCCTCCATACAGAATAATAGGCACGACATAGTCCTCCATACAGTATAATGGCCCCACATAGTCCTCCATACAGACTAATGGGCCCCACATAGTCCTCCATACAGTATAATGGGCCCCACATAGTCCTCCATACAGTATAATGGGCCCCACATAGTCCTCCATACAGTATAATGGGCTCCACATAGTCCTCCATACAAAATAATGGGCCCCACGTAGTCCTCCATACAGAATAATGGGCCCCACATGCGGTTGTCGCCAAATAAAACCACCCTGAGGGCCAGATTTGGCCCACGGTCCAGAGTTTGACATATACAGGTGCATCTCACTAAATTAGAATATCATAAAATTTCATTTATTTCAGTTCTTCAATACAAAAAGTGAAACTCATTATATAGAGTCATTACAAACAGAGTGATCTATTTCACGTGTTTATTTCTGTTAATGTTGATGATTATGGCTACAGCCAATGAAAACACAAAAGTCATTATCTCAGTAAATTAGAATACTTTATAACAACTTGAAAAATGTTTTTAAAATCCGAAATGTTGTCCTACTGAAATGTATGTTCAGTAAATGCCCTCAATACTTGGTCGGGCTCCTTTTGCATCAGTTACTGCATCAATGCAGCGTGGCATGGAGGCGATCAGCCTGTGGCACTGCTGAGGGGTTATGGAAGCCCAGGTGGCTTTGATAGCAGCCTTCAGCTCGTCTGCATTGTTGGGTCTGGTGTCTCATCTTTCTCTTGACAATACCCCATAGATTCTCTATAATAGATTCTCTATGGGGTTAAGGTCAGGCGAGTTTGCTGCCAATCAAGCACAGTGATACTGTTGTTTTTACACCAGGTATTGGTACTTCTGGCAGTGTGGACAGGGGCCAAGTCCTCCTGGAGAATGACATTTCCATCTCCAAAAAGCTTGTGGGCAGAGGGAAGCATGAAGTGCTGTAAAATGTCCTGGTAGACGGCTGCACTGACTTTGGTCTTGATAAAACACAGTGGACCTTCACCAGCAGATGACATGGCCCCCAAACCATCACTGATTGTGGAGACTTCACACTAGACCTCCAGCAGCTTGGATTGTGGCCTCTCAACTCTTCCTCCAGACTCTGGGACCTTGATTTCCAAATGAAATGCAAAATTTACTTTAATCTGAAAACACCTTGGACACTGAGCAACAGTCCAGGTCTTTTTCTCCTTGGCCCAGGTAAGACGCTTCTGGCGTTGTCTATTGGTCATGAGTGGCCTGACACAAGGAATGTGACACTTGTAGCCCATGTCCTGGATACGTCTGTGTGAGGTGGCTCTTGAAGCAATGACTCCGGCAGCAGTCCACTCCTTGTGAATCTCCCTCAAATATTTGAATGGACTTTTCTTAACAATCCTTTCAAGGCTGCTGTTATCCCGGTTGCTTGTGCACCTTTTTCTACCACACTTTTTCCGTCCACTCAACTTTCCATTAATATGCTTGGATACAGCACTCTGTGAACAGCCAGCTTCTTTAGCAATGACCTTTTGTGGCTTACCCTCCTTTGTGGAGTGTGTCAATGACAGCCTTCTGGACATCTGTCAAGTCAGCAGTCTTCCCCATGATTGTGGAGCCTACTGAAAAAGACTAAGGGACCTTTTTAAACGCGTAGGAAGCCTTTGCGGGTGTTTTTTGTTAATTATTCTAATTTACTGAGATAATGACTTTTGTGTTTTCATTGGCCGGAAGCCATAATCATCAACATTAACAGAAATAAACACGTGAAATATATCACTCCGTTTGTAATGACTCTATATAATATATGAGTTTCACTTTTTGTATTGAAAAACTGAAATAAATTAACTTTTTGATGATATTCTAATTTTGGGAGAAGCACCTGTATGTTCTAACTGAACCCTCACAGCTATCTTGAGCTATCACTTCATAGCATATGCCAAACATCTTATCTTCTGAAACCGTCTGTGGTCAACTGATTGCTGCACCAGCTTATAGAGGTTGACCAGTACTTTAATATTGATGGCCGCTTTCTAGTGGTGTATCACTTACTGGGCTGCTTGCTCCAGTTTTGATAAAATCACAGTTTTATCTGCTGCAGATCTACTAGTTCTCTGAATGCTGAGCTCTGTATAACCCCGCCCACACCACTGATTGGCAGCTTTATGTGTACACTGTGCATAAGCAGCAAGCTGCCAATCAGTGGTTGGAGTGGAGTGCAGCAGATAAAACTGATTTTATAAAAACTGGAGCAAGCAGCCCAGTAAGTGACACTTCACTAGAATCAGGGTCTCTGTCTCTACGTTATGCTGCTCTCTGATTAGGCGGCAAAAACCTGGTGACAGATTCCCTTTAAATTATATAATTCTTGTTGCTGGCTGCCACCACAAGGGGGAGCTTAGTAGCTAATGGCATACAGAGGAGACATTTTTGTATATTTTATTATACATTTTAGACTCAGATATTTTTTTTTTTTAATTTTCACAAACCCAATATGATTTTATTTATGAAATCCCCCTTGAATCCTCATTATCAAACTAATACATTCACCCAGTCCTATAGAAAATCAATATAGCATATCCGTTTTGCTTCAGCTCACCTTACAGAAATATCATTGGCAGCTTTCCTTTTCCAAGCCGGCTGGCTAACGTCCCTGATGTAATAATTAATACATGACGATAAAAGTAAACCAGCAAGCTTAACCACAGTGTAAGTGAGATGGTACCGAGCTGCAGCGAGCATTTATATAGGACTGATGAAGCTTTACGTTTTCTCCCGGCGCCAGAATTCTCCTCCCCTGCTGCACTTCACGATCATCTCCCCGGATCCCTCCAATTCCATATCAATTATCAGTGTGAAAAGACAATGTTAGCATTACAGTCTTCTAAATAAGCAAACGAGAGAACATAATCTGTCACGGAGAGAAGCAAAGGTGCCAGCACTTGGCTGATTTTTCGTTCCTACCGAAATGCATAAATAAGTGAAATTTCTGCAGTCTTGTGCATCACCGTTCTGTTTTTTTGCTTTTTGTTTTGTTTTTTTATAACCATACGCCTGCTTGTAAGATTTATTTACAGCATTGGTCTATTACAAACGCATGATGTAAGTAGTAATCTTCTACTGCATACGTAGCACAGCTGAATTTGGTGTTTACAGAGTTTCTGTTACCAAGACAGACATCTGGAAATGAGTAAGGATGAGTGGACCCATGGGTGGTCGAGTTCGACCTCAAGTTCGGTTCGGGTACCAAAATCCTATCTGAACTTGAACCCAAACTCCATAAAAGTCAATGGGAACCCGAACTTTGGTGTTGTAAAGGTGCTGTAAAATGGTCATGGGCTAGGGGACTGCCAAAGGAAGCAGAGTATCTCTCTCTCTAATGCAGTTCTCCCGGAACTCTGAAGAGTAAAACTTACTTTTGGAGAAGTCCGTGTTCGGAGTTCAGCACTGGACACTACGAACCCTGAACTTTGCAGTTCGGGTTCGCTCGTCTCTAGAAATGAGGGCTTCTGATGTGGTAACACTTCTTCAGTAGATGTAATTTTACCCTCTGATGGATGAAGCAGGGGACCTTGGAGAAGAGGAGACCTTGGAGAAGGGGAGTTATTTAGTGTCTACCGTTGCAGACATTTCAACCTTTTAGAGCACTTCCCAGGATAATAGATCATGGAAAGAGTGGAAATGGTGCACATTCAGCTGAAATGTATTATGGTCCAAAGCCCCGTTGGCTACCTGCACTACAATATACGCTGCCGACATCGGTGTGTCCGTCACGGGCAGCACATGGCAGTAACGTCAGACACTGCCCATGGCTGGCACTGTGAACTCAGCTTTTGGCCTCTGTACCGGCTATAGAAGGGGACGCCGCACTTTGTGGGAGTGTGAGAAGGTGAGAAGAATCTTTTTTTTTTTTTTTAAATGTGTCAGAGTAGAGTGGCAGAATGGAGAACATAATAACAGGAAAGGGCTCAGGATGGGGGACATTATACCAGGAAGGGGCCTACGATGGGGGACATTACTGGAAGGGGTCCAGGATGGGGTACATTATTACTGGAATGGATCCAGAATCGAGGACATTATTAGAGGAAGTGGCCCAGGATGGGGGATATCATTACTGGCAGGGGCCCACGATGGGGGACATTATTACTGGAAAGGTCCCAGGATGGGGGACATTACTACTGGAAGGGACCTAGGATCGGGGACATTATTAGAGGAAGGTGGCGCAGGATGGGAGACATTATTACAGGATGGGGCCCAGGATGGGGGACATTATTACAGTAAAGGGCCCAGGATGAAGGACAATATTACTGGAAGGGGCCTAGGATCGGGGACATTATTAGAGAAAGGGGGCGCAGAACGGGAGACATCATTACAGGATGGGGGCATTATTACAGTAAGGGGTCCAGAATGAGGGACATTGTTACAGGAAGGGGTTAGGGGGGACATTATTACTGGAAGGGACCCAAGATGGGGGACATTATTATAGTTTAGGAACATTATTACAAGATGGGGCCAGGATGGGGGACATTATGACATGGGTGGGGTGAACACGTATGTCTTTATAGGATCTAGAACGCTATAAGGGCCTATACATCTGTCCAACATGCAGGTGGGGGCCCAAGTCCAAATTTTGCACCTGGGCCCATCGAAGTCTAGTTACGCCACTGTTTGAGACTACTTAGTTCCTTCATTATTATGCCGGTATGTATGACTTTTTCTTGCATTTTTGTTGTCATTATTTATTAACGTACATCTTCTTGCTCAGTCAGTTTATGGAATCAATTCATTTTTAATTTGGTGCAAGGGACTCGGGTAATGCTGGTGGTCTACAGGTTAGGGGGTGCAAAATGTTTTGTCCCAAACACTGGAAAACCCACGCAAGTGCCACTAGTCTTCCATATTAGAGACTGTTGACACCTATGCACACACAGTGTGACAGGCCACTTCTGCCTACACGGCCACTTCTGCCTACACTGCCACTTCTCCCTACACGGCCACTTCTCCCTACACGGCCACTTCTGCCTACACGGCCACAAGAGTAATAGGGGTGCATTTCTGTGCCCGTTATACGACTACAAGTCCCAGTTCTATTGTGGGTCTATTGACCCCAGCTAACAGTATCATAGTGATTTTTAAGGCATTTTCACTTGTATGAAAGAGAATGTGTCAGGAATGGAAGCTGATGGCAAATTGTATTGGGAATAGCTCTTTTTATTACCTGGTATTTTATGATTTTTACATAGGACTGCAGGGAAACCTTCTGCATTATCTTTATATCGGTGTATGAATATTTCTTTGTCTATCTATGCTGCATGTACTTATACATTCTCGGGAAGTTTTATACAATAAAACGTTTTGCTTAGACAATAATCAATGTCTTTTTTTTATTCTTTTTTTTTTTTTGCACTTCTCATAAGCAAAATATCATAAAGATCCTCTATGTAAGTCTTCACATTGAGCGAAGCAGAACCTTGAATGGAGGAGAGCACGAAACTCACACACAATGGCCTGCATAGCATTTCATGGTTACCATGTGAACAGTGGGAGTCAAGGTTGAGGCCTACACAGGAACAAAACAAAATGCATAATTACACAAGAAAAGATCGAATAGAAAACTAAATGTATGGAGACCAGAAAGAAAAATGAAATACCACATTAAAATGTGTGTGTTTGGGGGGGGGGGGGTTAAAAATACTGACTGACCATAACAATAAATTATATATATATATATATATATATATATATATATATATATATATAATGTCCTGACCTCACTAACACCCGACAATATCCCACACCTGAAATTTTTGCCTCTTAAATAGTGACAGGAAAATCCACTAAGTCATTAAAAATTCATCCCGTCAGACCATTTTTAGAAATGCTGGGTGATGAACCATCTTTCTCGGACTGCTAAAGTAAATTTACCCCCAAAAATGTCATTTAGCAATGGTTGAATACGAAAATTCAAGGAATTTTTCTAGTGTTTTTTTTTTGTTTTAGAGGAAAATAGGGGTGGTCCATTTTTTTTATCAGACTAGAATCACATTGACAGGTGCTTCTCACAAAATTAGAATAGCATCAAAAAGTTAATTTATTTCAGTTCTTCAATACAAAAAGTGAAACTCATATTATATAGAGTCATTACACACAGAGTGATCTATTTCAAGTGTTTATTTCTGTTAATGTTGATGATTATGGCTTACAGCCAATGAAAACACAAAAGTCATTATCTCAGTAAATTATAATAATTAACAAAAAAACACATGCAAAGGCTTCCTAAGCATTTAAAAAGGTCCCTTAGTCTGTTTTAGTAGGCTCCACAATCATGGGGAGACTGCTGACTTGACAGATGTCCAGAAGAGTACTGGACATAGGGTACTTAGTTGATCAAAAAAAGCATAAAACCCATCCCACCTCAACAAGATGTACCCAATCGGGACCAAAAAACACCTGCAAAGGCTTCCTAAGCATTTAAAAAGGTCCCTTAGTCTGTTTCAGTAGGCTCCACAATCATGGGCAAGACTGCTGACTTGACAGATGTCCAGAAGGGTACTGGACATAGGGTGCTTAGTTGATCAAAAAAAGCATAAATCCCATCCCAATCGGGACGGACCCTAACTCTTGTAGTTCACCTCACTATATTTCAGCGGACCCCAGTATAGATGGAGGCAGAGCAGGACCCAGACCCAACTGCCCATGGAAAGTTATATAGACAAAATGGCCATCCCAAAAAGGAGTTGCCACAGCCCTGTTTGTACAAAGTACAAAAAACTAAAGCAAAACCAAAGAAATGAGCCGGAACATATGTTGGTGTAGGTGCACATTCACACTGTTGCCATTTAACGAACAGAACCTAAGATAAAGACAAAATGAGCAAATACTCTACACGACTGTTCAGACACCTATGGAAAGCTATGAAGACAAAATGCCCATCCCAAAAAGGAGGAGCCATGCCCTGTTTGTACAAAGTACAAAAAATAAAGCAAAACCAAAGAAATGAGCCGGAACACATGTTGGTGTAGGTGCACATTCACACTGTTGCCATTTAATGAACAGAACCTAAGATAAAGACAAAATGAGCAAATACCCTACACGACTGTTCAGACACCTATGGAAAGCTATGAAGACAAAATGCCCATCCCAAAAAGGAGGAGCCATGCCCTATTTGTACAAAGTACAAAAAACTAAAGCGAAACCAAAGAAATGAGCCGGAACACATGGTGGTGGTATAAGTGCAATTGTGACGCCTCAATTCTCGAAAGAGCCGTTTGTTTTTGAGTTTACCCTGGGTGATGGGGGACTCGGTGTCGGGTCCTGTGATGAAGAGATGGGATGTAGCCGTGGCCCGGACCCGACCCGTGCTCAGGGCCGTCACATGAAAAGGAAGATGTTGTGGGCTCATCCGGGTTGAGTGGCTTATTTTAACGACTACGCCACCTGTGGTGCCTGGTGAAGGGTCACCAGCACTGCTACAGTCTGCTGAGGCCCGGTGTCATGGCGGCCAAAGTTCTCACTGCTCCCCACAGGCGGAGCAAGGCCTCAGGGCAGGCAAACAGGATGGAGGGGGGGGTAGTAGTGCGGGGAGTACGGGCACCGTTTCGCATGGTATGGCGCATAATGAACAGTCCGGAGGCCATAGGGGTGAACTTCCAAGGCTTTACTCACTTAGAGATGACAGCGGGAAGGCGACTCCCTGCTCCCCGCGGAGTCCTGCGGACACCAGGGACGGGGGTCCGACTACCTCCGAGAAAGTCCAGTGTTCGGTTGCGACCCTACACCAGAGTGTTCCTGCACTGCAGACTTCACCCTTTCCCGTCTGTGCGTGTGTAGATAGGCCGGGTCTCCCTCTGAGCTCCTCTCAGGACTAGGGCACGGGTGGCAATTCCTCTCCATCCGATGCCCGGTGGGATCCTCAGGGCCTAACCGGGCTTTCCCGTACATGACATGAAGTACAAGGTCGGGTGTCAGGGGCCGGTACCCCTCTTGCAGCCGGAATCCCTCTGAATAGATCAGGTAGGCGAGGACAGGTGGCGTACTCCGCTCCGTCTGCATCCTCCCCGGGACCCATTTGCTGGGGAGCCAAACTCTAAAGCTCCCGGGCCTTCTTGATCCTGGTCCTTGGCCGGATTGAGACATTCCTTGTCTGCAACCTACCTCTCGTCCCAAGGCCAGGGTACGAGGGCTGTGTCCCTTACCGGTGCAGGCCCACACAGGATCTGCGCTCCGGAAGGGAGGTCACATTACACACAGCATTTTGACAGCACAGAGACAGCCGACAGACTAGCAAAGGCTAGACAAAGGACCGCTTGACAGACAGACTGCCAGAGACCAAGATCAAAAATGGCTTTCTATTAAATATGAAATTTAAAGTGTAATTGACTTGTAAGTCCTCCACCCTCACCCACTAGCTAGTTCCTACCACTTTGTGTTCCCCAGTATCCCTGTAACCAGGGGAGCAGCACCTAGTGCATACTAGCTCCCTCTGGTGGAGAAGTGTGGTGTTGGATGCAAAAGGTTAGGTCGCGACTATCACACTGGCCTTACCTCAGAGGAGGAAAACTACACTCCATTAGAGAAGTGCAGCATTCCTGTGGCGGTCGAACCCTCAGGGGCGCCACATTCCCCCCTGGTAAAACACAGCACGTCCGCGGGCTGCAAAAGAAGTAACGCCCAGGAAATTTTCTGTTTATAATAACAAAACTATCTTCCCTTTATGGGAGGCTCATTTCTTAAACATTGCATAACAAGGTACATAGTATAAAAGTATAAAAATATAAAATTATAAAATATAAAAGTGCTAGCATTTTCCAGAGACATTATTGCAGGCAGACAGGTTAAGGTGCAAAGACGCAGAATCTGTTCAGAAGTACGAGGGACCTGTCCTAAACCCCCAACGTTGGCCCTGAGGTGGCTGCAGGGCATGAAGATCCCGAGTTGGACCTCCCGGAGAGCCACCCTGACAGGTTTTTCTTCTGAGGTTTTGAGGTAGAGAATATCCGCGGTTTTGTATAAAACCAATATGGAGCACCTAAAGAGATGCAAACTATATACATGGGGAAAGAGTCTGTCTGCTGCCAGTCCGCAGTGACACATGTCTCTAGAAAAACCGGGTAAGAAATCAAACATAATAGCAAAAGTCAACACATTAAAACTTGTGAACAAAAACTGCAACTACAGCCGGGGGCTGCTTTAAACCTCGGGCTGTCTTCTTGGAAAGGGCTCATTCCTCCCGACGGAGGCTAGCCAGTCCCCTGAGGCTGAGCGCGGGGTGACGTCGCTCCCAGACACTTTGTGCACGTCCAGGGCATACCACCCACGCTCCCCCTGGTGGCGAGAGAAAGTCACTGTGTCGCCCGGGAAGAGGTTCCGACCGGGGTGTCCCTTCTTGAGGCGCTTCTCAACATCTCGCCGGCTGACGAACACATCGTCCTGGAACTGGGGACACCGGATGAACCCCCACCCCGCCTCATGATGAAAACGGACGACTTGGCCTTTTTACCGGGGACTGGGACAGGTGGCCTCCTCCTGTCGCACCCGAGATTTGGCAGCTTTGGTCCAGACCTCGAGGCGCTCGCAGCGCTGCTCCCCCCGACGCTGCTCCCATGCGAGCTGGAATATCTGGTCGCTGCACCACTGGCTCCTCCTCCGCGCTTCAGCCCGGGTCTCCCGGGGGAAGCCCATCAGGTCGCCCCCCTGGTTTTCCCAGGCCCACTCCTCAGCCTCGGGCCAGGTTACTGCTGGTGCGGGTAGCGGGGTAAGAACGGGTTGCTGCGAGTCCTCTATAGATGCGGACCAGTCCGGGTTGGAGCCGGTAGTTTCCTCCGCAGCTTCAGGCACCTCCGTGTCAGGGTTTGGGCGGCATCGCAGGTCCCCACCCATAGCTGCCGATTGCAGCTCTGGAGCCAACGTTTGCTCCCAGGTGACCGCGTGGGGAATTAGGTACTCCGACATGAGGTCCAGAATAGTCACGGTAGGCTCTGCAGCCGGGGCAGGGGTTGCACACTCACCCGCCGCTGGGCCGCTCTCGACCTCTGTCACCGAGTCGACTTGTCCTGGGACCTTAACTCCTTGGCGGCGGTCCCGGATACGCAGCAGTATCTCCTCCCGCCACGCAGCTGTCGCCACCTTCTGGGCCTCTTTCTGCCTTTTTAAGAGTTCCGGAGCTTCCTGCTGGAGAAATGCAATATCTCCCGGGGTCAACACGCTGCCGCCTTGCTCTCTGCCGGGTGAAGGGCCTGAACCAGGTTCAGTAGACGCGTGGTCTTGCTCCCCAGAGGCATCCATGTCTGCCTCCGTTGACTGCCAAGCTCCGACTGCAATGGCCGCACCTTGTTGCTTTTCTTCTTCCTCCTCTTTCGGGGCGGTTCCTGGACGGAATGCTGACAGGCCGGCCTTCGTTCAGCCCATCCAGTTTGACGGGCATTACCCCGCGGACAGTCTCTGATGGAAGGGGCAGTCCACATTTTTGGCGCCAAGCGGGAGCCCAGCCCACAATGGGAGGCGTTCAAAGACAGTCTTTTTACAGCATTATGGCGTCCGTTCTTCGTGGGCAGGCGCCATTTTAAGTGTAAAACAACAGTTCAAGGTGTAAGGCACACAGTACCCGGTAGCAATGGGCACTTCTTCCTTTGCTGTGGGCACGCGATCCTGCCGACTACGCCAGGTTGTGACGCCTCAATTCTCGAAAGAGCCCTTTTAGTTTTTGAGTTTACCCTGGGTGATGGGGGACTCGGTGTCGGGTCCTGTGATGAAGAGATGGGATGTAGCCGTGGCCCGGACCCGACCCGTGCTCAGGGCCGTCACATGAAAAGGAAGATGTTGTGGGCTCGTCCGGGTTGAGTGGCTTATTTTAACGACTACGCCACCTGTGGTGCCTGGTGAAGGGTCACCAGCGCCGCTACAGTCTGCTGAGGCCCGGTGTCATGGCGGACAAGGTTGTCACTGCTCCCCACAGGCGGAGCAAGGCCTCAGGGCAGGCAAACAGGATGGAGGGGGGGTAGCAGTGCGGGGAGTACGGGCACCGCGTCGCATGGTATGGCGCATAATGAACAGTCCGGAGGCCATAGGGGTGAACTTCCAAGGCTTTACTCCCTTAGAGATGACAGCGGGAAGGCGACTCCCTGCTCCCTGCGGAGTTCTGCGGCCACCAGGGACGGGGTCCGACTACCTCCGAGAAAGTCCAGTGTTCGGTAGCGACCCTACACCAGAGTGTTCCTGCACTACAGACTTCACCCTTTCCCGTCTGTGCGTGTGTAGATAGGCCGGGTCTCCCTCTGAGCTCCTCTCAGGACTAGGGCACGGGTGGCAATTCCTCTCCATCCGATGCCCGGTGGGATCCTCAGGGCCTAACCGGGCTTTCCCTTACAGGACATGAAGTACAAGGTCGGGTGTCGGGGGCCGGTACCCCTCTTGCAGCTGGAATCCCTCTGAATAGATCAGGTAGGCGAGGACAGGTGGCGAGCTCCGCTCTGTCTGCTTCCTCCCCAGGACCCATTTGCTGGGGAGCCAAACTCTAAAGCTCCCGGGCCTTCTTGATCCTGGTCCTCGGCCGGGTTGAGACATTCCTTGTCTGCAACCTACCTCTCGTCCCAATGCCAGGGTACGAGGGCTGTGTCCCTTACCGGTGCAGGCCCACACAGGATCTGCGCTCCGGAAGGGAGGTCACATTACACACAGCATTTTGACAGCACAGAGACAGCCGACAGACTAGCAAAGGCTAGACAAAGGACCGCTTGACAGACAGACTGCCAGAGACCAAGATCAAAAATGGCTTTCTATTAAATATGAAATTTAAAGTGTAACTAATTTGTAAGTCCTCCACCCTCACCCACTAACTGGTTCCTACCACTTTGTGTTCCCCAGTCTCCCTGTAACCAGGGGAGCAGCACCTAGTGCATACTAGCTCCCTCTGGTGGAGAAGTGTGGTGTTGGATGCAAAAGGTTAGGTCGCGACTATCACACTGGCCTTACCTCAGAGGAGGAACACTACACTCCATTAGAGAAGTGCAGCATTCCTGTGGCGGTCGAACCCTCAGGGGTGCCACACAAAGTGTAGATGCAAATTCACACTATGGTTATTTAATGAGCAAATACCCTACCCGACTGTTCAGACACATGCCCGTGGAAAGCTGCTTAAACAAAATGCCCAGCCCAAAAAGAAGGAGCCATGCAAAGTACAACATTTCTTTTTTATTTATTTACTATACACTCCCTGACAGAAGTTATGTCGCTTATCCATGTTATGTAAATAAAAGCTTATAACCTGACGTTAAATTCATTATTTGGTTTTATAAATTACTCTTTTGAAAGCTGAAACCCTCCCAAATTTGGTTTAGGTTAAGAAAATAAATTGGCATTAATGCTGAAATATTGATCATTTAATGAACACAGAATGGTCAGATTTTGGCAAGACAAAAGTTTTGTCGCCCACAGGAAGTAATGTGATATTCAAACAAATAATTATCTTAAAATACAAATATATGTTGCATAACATTGGTGAATGGAGTTGTGGTGCTATTAGAGTCATATTTAATATTTTGTGTGACTTCTATGAGCTTGAAGGACTGCATCCATGCGGTTCAATAATGATTCATACAATTTATTAATGAAGTCATCAGGAATAGCAGAGAATGCCGTCTTACATGCTTCCCAGAGTTCATCTAGATTCTTTGGTTTTGTCTTCCAAGCTTCCTCTTTCATCCTACCCCAAACCTGCTCAATGATGTTCATGACTGGTGACTGGGCTGGCCAGTCCTTGAGCACCTTGATCTTTTTTGCCTGGAGGAACTTTGTTGTAGAGATGGATGTATGAGATGGAGCACCATCCTGCTGCAGAATTTGACCCCTTTTATGATTTGGAATGTAAGAGGTAGCTAATACTTCTTGATATTTTATGCTATTGATATTGCCTTCCACCTTGCAAATGTTTCGCACACCCCCATACTGAATGTAACCCCAGACCATGATCTTTCCACCACCAAATGTAACTGTTTTCTGGGTGTATTTTGGATTCATACTGGCTCCAGTAGGTCTCCTGCAGTATTTGCGGCGGCTGTGGTGTAATTCTACTGAAGATTCAGAGAAATCCACCTTCTGCCACTTTTCCAGCGTCCATCTGTTTAGCAGGCTGTGGGACTTTGCAAATGCCACACGGTTTTTTATTTGCCTTTTGTTTAGTGCTGGCTTCTGGGCACTGATTCGACCATGGAGGCCATTTCGAGACAGAATCCTACAAACTGTTCTAGTTGACACAGGGACTTGAGGTGACCAGGCCTGTTGGAGCTCTGCTGCAGTGGAAGAGGGGCTTGCTTTGGATTTTCTAACCAACAAACGTTCCTCCTGAGCAGTTGTCTTGCGGGGTCTGCCGGACCTGGGCTTGTCAAACACATCTCCAGTCTCTTCAAATCTTTTTTAATTCTTTGTACTTGACGCTGAGACACATTAAAGGTGCCAGCCACCTCTGCAGTGGATCTGGTCTTCAGCCTCTTGATAATCAAGGCTTTGGTCGCAGGGTGGATTTTTGGCATGTTGTCAGAGCTCAAATTGCAGTTCAAGTGAAGGTCTGGGGTGCTGGGTTTCTTTTTATACACACCCACTAATTAACCGATCATTTACTGAGCACTGGTGAGGATTGGGTGCATTATATCACCAGGCGACAAAACTTTTGTCTTGCCAAAATCTGACCATTCTGTGTTCATTAAATGATCAATATTTCATCATTGATGCCAATTTATTTTCTTAACCTAAACCAAATTTGGGAGGGTTTCAGCTTTCAAAAGAGTAATTTATAAAACCAATGGATGAATTTAACATCAGGTTATAAGCTTTTATTTACATAATATGGATAAGCGACATAACTTCTGTCAGGGAGTGTAGGGTATTTGCTCAATTTGTTTTTATCTTAGGTTCTGTCTGTTAAATGACCACAGTGTGAATGTGCTCCTACACTTTGCACTTATACCACCATAAATTCCAGCTAATTTTTTTTGGTTTTTATATATTCTTTGAAACAAAGTAGCACTTCAAAGTAAAACATGGCTGCATCTAATAAGAGAACCTATCCCTGATTAATACTCGGGCAGCAGTCTTCCATGAGTAAAGGAATATTGCAATTTCCTAGATCGGTATGGCTTGTAAAGAAAAATTACAATTTACTAATTAAAATTTGCCCTCTTTTTCCACATATTAACATTTTTTTTCTATTGTGTACTGCTATTGGCCATCGTTACGGTCTAACAGCAGTGGCCGAACATGCAGAGTGCTTTCAAGCTTTTTTATGGCGAGCTTGTAAGCACTACACTGAGGCAAGCAGGAATTGAACATTCACTTTATGGCTGTTCTGCGTCTTAGGTTCATACTTTTCCATGGGTTTCATTTACGCAAAGCAAAAATCCCTACAAAAGCCTAATTGTGCATGTGAAAATGAATCTAAAATACTTTAGTACAAATTATGCCACCAGGAGTCTTCACATTAGGCGGAAAGACACGGCCCACATAGCGTAGATGGCGGCACATCATTTAATCCTTCCCTTCATTTTAAGTGGCTGTCTTTCCACTCGTTTCTGTCCCTTCAGCACGGTGGTGAAATACATATTGGGCTGCAAGCATCCGACCAGCAAAACATGCTCCATTAAATGTTAAACTGTAATACAGTGCTGCTGTCTTATAAAGAAACCAGGCATCTTGAGATGTTTTCTATCTGAGACTCCCTAGGACAATGGAACGTCAGGGCTGAGCTGTTAAATGCTGTGCCCCTAGAGGAGATGACCAATTCTATTTTAGGTATTTTATTCTTTTATTTTAGATGTTCTCATGACGTTCTGTAACGTAATGCCTCCGGCTGGCGTAGCTATAGGGGGTGCAAAGGTATTAATTGTGCTTAGACCCGGATTCCTGAGAAGGCGCAATACAGTAGTGTGAAAAATTGTTTGCCCCCTTCCTGATTTCTTATCTTTTGTATGTTTGTCACACCTAAATTCAATTCAGTTCAATTTCCCTAGCCACACACAGGCCTGATTACTGCCACATCTGTTCTCAATCAAGAAATCACTTAAATAGGACCTGCCTGACAAAATGAAGTAGACCAAAAGATCCTCAAAAGCTACACATCATGCTGCGATCCAAAGAAATTCATGAACAAATGAGAAACAAAGTAATTGAGATCTATCAGTCTGGAAAAGGATATAAAGTCGTTGCTAAAGCTTTGGGACTCCAGCGAACCACACTGAGAGCCATTATCCACAAATGGCGAAAGCATGGAACAGTGGTGAACCTTCCCAGAAGTGGCCAGCCGAACCAAAATTACCCCAAGAGCGCAGCGACGACTCATTCAAGAGGTCGCAACAACATCGAAACAACTACAGGTATCACTTGCTTCAGTTAAGGTTAGTGTTCATGAATCCACCATAAGAAAGAGACTGGGCAAAAATGGCATGCATGGCAGAGTTCCAAGACTAAAACCACTGTTGAGCAAAAAAACAACACATAAAGGCTCATCTCAGTTTTGCCAGAAAACATCTTGATGATCGCCAAGACTTTTCAGATAATACTCTGTGGACTGACGAGACATTACATCTGGCTTAGAAGTAACACAGCATTTCAGAAAAGGAACATCATGCCAACAGTAAAATATGGTGGTGGTAGTATGATAGTCTGGGGCTGTTTTGCTGCTTCAGAACCTGGAATACTTGCTGTGGTAAATGGAACCATGAAATTTGCTTTCTACCAAAAATCCTGAAGGAGAATGTCCGGCCATCTGTTTGTGACCTCAAGCTGAAGCGCACTTGGGTTATGCAGCAGGACAATGATCCAAAAAACACTAGCAAGTCCACCTCTGAATGGCTTAAGAAAAACAAAATTAAGACTTTGGAGTGGCCTAGTCAAAATCCTGACCTTAATCCGATTTAGATGCTGTGGCATGACCTTAAAAAGGTGGTCCATGCTCGGAAACCCTCCGTGTCTGAATTGCAACAAGTTTTGCGACGATGACTGGGCAAAAATTTCTCCAGAGCATTGTGAAAGACTCATTGCCAGTTATCGCAAACGCTTGATTGCTGTTGTTGCTAAAATGGTGGCCCAACCAGTTTCTAGGTTTAGAGGGCAATCACTTTTTCACACAGGGCCCTGTAGGTTTGGATTTCTTTTTTCCTTAATAATAAAGACCTTAATTTAAAAACTGAATTTTGTGTTTACTTGTGTTATCTTAATCTAATATTTAAATTTGTTTTGTGATCTGAAACATTTAAGTGTGACAAACATGCAAAAGAGTAAGAAATCAGAAAGGGGGCAAACACTTTTTCACACCACTGTAGATGTGTGGTTATGGCACAAAGTCTGGACTTTCTAATACTAGGAGAGATAGTCCATTCTCAATCATGAAAATGTATTCATTAGTGACTACCTGCCTCTCTCCATATCAGTTTCCAATTTAAGTTTTCAAAATTGAATTCCTCTTGAAAAACAAGTTGGATTTGTCCACCTCCAAAAAACTATTTGTGAACCTAGACTTAGGGATCTTGGTTCAAGTTCTACTCCGGTAACTATGACCTTGACGTGTGGAATAAAGTCCTTAATTCTCCCTTAATTATAGCTTGTAAAAGGGGCACCCATTGAAGAAATGCAGATAACCAGATTCACTTGCAGTGCCATGAGCTAGAGCTGGAGACAGGAACCTCAATCTCCTCCAAAAGTGCCACCAAACTGGGTTGAGGAGAAATGGGAGATAGACGTTCTGGTTGACTGTGAGAAAAGAGTAGTTCCACCTATGGTAATACTTTAAGTAGCTTATATTAACGCGTTTCAGGTTTGTACTGAAACTTTTCTCAAACCTGATCTACATATGACCAAACTGGGTTGCACTTTAGTGATTGTAGACTAACAGGCCAAACATCTGTGCCACTGTGGGCCTCTCACAGGCTAGTTTCTGAAGCAGTCTGCCTGC
Organism: Phyllobates terribilis; assembly: GCF_046119375.1. NCBI lineage: Eukaryota > Metazoa > Chordata > Amphibia > Anura > Dendrobatidae > Phyllobates > Phyllobates terribilis. The sequence goes on from NW_027362770.1 coordinate 143,530,956, forward strand.
CTACATGCCACATGTTGGGTTGCACTAGTAACTTATAGGAATGGATCTTCATGCCTGCTGCGCTACTACATTTTGCTAAATCCCAAGGATCTTTAGCTGCCGTCATGCAGTATACACATTGCAAATTACTCTGCGCAATAATCATAGGGTCTCCAGGTTGCTATGTCCGAGTCCATGTTCTTGTTCTAAGGAGGTGCCATTTCTTTAATATGCTTGTAAAAACCAGTAACTTTACACAGTAAGATGATCCCTCCTCTGCCAAGATGGTCGTCTGCAGACTGCATCCTACAGCGACTGGCAAAATTGGCAGGGTTTTTTGGCACGGGTTTCTACACAATCTGACCCTTAATAATAAAAGGCAAACAGGCACACATCATAGATTAGGACAATAGTAGAGACCCCGCAAAAGTAACAGTCACCATTTGAAGAGTACCTGTCACTTGCCATCAGTACGTGATTTTTTTATCAGGTGCACATGCCACTGTTCTCCTGAATCCGGTGATGTTTTTCTTATGTTCCTGTGACCCTCTGTTCCTGAGATATGGCCTCCTCTTCCCTGTATATAAATATGTTTTTTTTTAGCCAATTGGGTGTGGTTCTAAAAAATGCTCACTGAAAGAATTGAGGACCACACCCGCTTGGCTGCAAATACTAGACAGAAGAGGAGGCCATATCTCAGGAATAGAGAGTCTCATGAACAAATGAAAAGCAACTCCGGATTCAGGAGAACAGCGGGATTTACACCAGGTAAAAAGATTACATATTTATGGCAAGGGATACAGTGGGTACGGAAAGTATTCAGACCCCTTTAAATTTTTCACTCTTTGTTTCATTGCAGCCATTTGGTAAATTCTAAAAAGTTCATTTTTTTTCTCATTAAAATACACTCTGCACCCCATCTTGACTGAAAAAAAACAGAAATGTAGAATTTTTTGCAAATTTATTAAAAAAGAAAAACTGAAACATTACATGGTCATAAATATGCAGACCCTTTGCTCAGACACTCATATTTAAGGCACATCCTGTCCATTTCTTTGTGATCCTCCTTGAGATGGTTCTACTCCTTTATTGAAGTCCAGCTGTGTTTAATTAAACTGATAGGACTTGATTTGGAAAGGCACACACCTGTCTATATAAGACCTCACAGCTCACAGTGCATGTCAGACCAAATGAGAATCTTAAGCTCAAAGGAACTGCCCAAGGAGCTCAGAAACAGAATTGTGGCAAGGCACAGATCTGGCCAAGGTTACAAAAGAATTTCTGCATTACTCAAGGTTCCTAAGAGCACATTACCCTCTATAATCCTTAAATGGAAGAAGGTTGGGACCACCAGAAGTCTTCCTCGACCTGGCCGTCCAGCCAAACTGAGCAATCATAGGAGAAGAGCTTTGGTGAGAGACGTAAAGAAGAACCCCAAGATCACTGTGGCTGAGCTCCAGAGATGCAGTAGGGAGATGGGAGAAATTTCAACAAAGTCAACTATGACTGCAGCCCTCCACCAGTCAGGCCTTTATGGCAGAGTGGCCCGACGGAAGCCTCTCCTCAGTGCAAGACATATGAAAGCCCGCATAGAGTTTGCTCAAAAACACCTGAAGGACTCCCAGACTATGAGAAATAAGATTCTCAGGTCTGATGAGACTAAGAAAGAACTTTTTGTTGATAATTCTAAGTGGTATGTGTGGAGAAAACCAGGCACTGCTCATCACCTGCCCAATACAATCCCAACAGTGAAACATGGTGGTGTCAGCATCATGCTATGGGGGTGTTTTTCAGCTGCTGGGGCAGGATGACTGGTTGCAATTGAAGGAAACATGAATGCGGCCAAGTACAGAGATATCCTGGATGAAAACTTCTTCCAGAGTGCCCTGGACCTCAGACTTGGCCGAAGGTTCACCTTCCAATGACCCTAAGCACACAGCTAAAATAACAAAGGAGTGGCTTCAGAACAACTCTGTGACCATTCTTGACTGGCCCAGCCAGAGCCCTGACCTAAACCCAATTGACCATCTCTGGAGAGACCTAAAATTGGCTGTCCACCAACGTTCCCCATCCAACCAGACAGAACTGGAGAGGATCTGCAAGGGAGAATGGCAGAGGATCACCAAATCCAGGTGTGAAAAACTTGTTGCATCATTCCCAAGAAGAGTCATGGCTGTACTAGCTCAAAAGGGTGCGTCTACTCAATACTGAGCAAAGGGTCTGAATACTTATGACCATGAGATATTTCAGTTTTTCTTTTTTAATAAATTTGCAAAAATTTCTACATTTCTGTTTTTTTCAGTCAAGATGGGGTGCAGAGTGTACTTTAATGAGAAAAAAATGAACTTTTTAGAATTTACCAAATGGCTGCAATGAAACAAAGAGTGAAAAATTTAAAGGGGTCTGAATACTTTCCGTACCCACTGTAGGTCCTGTTTAGAAGGGAATACACATATTACAGAAATGAGAGAGTATATGGATTACACCCCTCCTGAGCTTGAGCATTTTCATATATGGGGCCCCATCTTCAGAAAATATGACCCAGGTGGTCTTAAACTCAAAATCCAGAAATGTGCTTTAAAGCTGGGCTTTATTTGAAGAGGAATTCTTTTATACAATCTAGAATTTTTGGTTCAGCCGCTCTCAGGTAACTGTGAACTTGGTAGATGGAATGTGGGCCAAAATTTATAGGTCTAGCCATTCCCCCTAAATCATGGTAGTCAAACTCAAAGACAAAGAGGGCTTAAATTAAAAACTTGGACAAAGTCGTGGGCCAACCTTGATATTTATTAAAAACATGTCAACAATTGGGGAAGTTTTCCTTATCATTCCTTACAGAATAAATGATTCCACATAGTCTTTCATACAGTATAATAGCCCCACATAGTCCTCCATACAGAATAATGGCCCCACATAGTGCTCCATACAGATTAATGGGCTCCACATAGTCCTGCATACAGTATAATGGCCCCACGTAGTCCTGCATATAGTATAATGGGCCTCACAAAGTTCTCCATAGAATATAATGGCCCCGCATAGTCCTCCATACATTATAATGGCCCCACATAGTCCTCTATACAGAATAATGGGCCCCACATAGTCCTCTATACAGAATAATGGGCCCCATATAGTCCTCCATACAGAAAAATGGGCCACACATAGTCCTCCATACAGAATAATGGACCTCACATAGTTCTCCATACAGAATAATGGGTCACACATAGTCCTCCTTAGAGAATAATGGGCCCCACATAGTCCTCCATAGAGAATAATGGGCCACACATAGTCCTCCATACAGAATAATGGGCCCCACATAGTCCTCCATACAGAAAAATGGGCCCCACATAGTCCTCCATACAGAATAATGGGCCTTACATAGTTCGCCATACAGAATAATGGGTCACACATAGTCCTCCATACAGAATAATTTGCCACACATAGTCCTCCTTAGAGAATAATGGGCCCCACATAGTCCTCCATAGAGAATAATGGGCCACACATAGTCCTCCATACAGAATAATGGGCCCTGCATAGTCCTCCATACAGAAAAATGGGCCACATATAGTCCTCCATACAGAATAATGGTCCCACATAGTCCTCCATACAGTGTTATGGGCACCACACAATCCTCCATACAGAATAATGGGCCTCACATAGTCCTCCATACAGAATAATGACCCCACATAGTGCTCCATACAGTATAATGGGCCCCACATAGTCCTCCATACAGAATAAGGACCCCACATAGTGCTCCATACAGTATAATGGGCCCCACATAGTCCTCCACACAGTATAATGACCCCACATAGTCCTCCATGCAGTTTATTGGGCCCCACATAGTCCTTCATACAGAATAATGGGCCCAACATTGTCCTCCATACAGAATAATGGGCCCACATAGTCCTCCATACAGTATAATGGTCTCACATAGTCCTCCATACAGTATAATGGGCCCCTCATAATCCTCCATACAGAATAATGGGCCCCACATAGTCCTCCATACAGTATAATTGTTGGAGCCCTCGTGTTTGTTTTTTTCTTCTTGTGTTTTGCGGTCGCGTGGCCTTTGTGTTCTGGCTCCGCCCTTCTGGCTGTGCTGGACTTCAGTGTTGTTTTGACTGTTTCTCTAGCCAGGTACTAGCTGGGTTTGTTCCGGGAGCTACTCTTCCCAAGAGTCGCTTGTTTAATCTGACTATCCCTGAAAGAAAGGCATTGGAGGAGTACATACAGACAAGCTTGGCTGCTGGTCACATTAGACCTTCTAAGTCGCCTGTGGCAGTTGGATTTTTCTTTGTTAAAAAAAAGGACGGCGGTTTATGTCCATGTCTGGATTTTCGTGAAATTAATAAGATTACCGTACGCAGTTCCTACTCATTGCTGTTAATTCCTGACTTGTTTAACCAGTTAGTGGGTGCCAAGTGGTTCTCCAAAATTGATCTCCGGTAGGTCATTTTGAGAATCTGGTGATGCCTTTTGGTCTTACCAATGCACCTGCATTTTTTCAGAACCTTATTAATGACATCCTGAGACCTTTGATTGGTAAGAATGTGGTTGTGTATTTGGATGACATTTTGATTTATTCACCAGATCTAGAGTCCCATTGGCAGAGTGTACGTGAGGTGTTGCAGTTATTGAGTGATAATTCACTCTTTGCTAGGCTGGAGAAATGTGAGTTCGCTGTGCAGAAAATTAGTTTTTGGGGCTACATTGTCTCCAGCGAGGGCTTTGAGATGGACCCTGTGAAGGTTCAGGCTGTGCAGGAATGGCTTAGGCCTATTGGTTTGAAATCTATACAGAGATTTTTGGGTTTTGCCAATTATTACAGGAAATTCATTAAGAATTTTTCTGTAATTGTTAAGCCTCTAACCAATCTCACCAGGAAAGGTGCGAATACGGCCCAGTGGACTACTGAGGCCATTGAAGCGTTTAAGTATCTCAAAGAGAGGTTCAGTTCTGCCCCTATCCTTATGCAACCTGATGAGACCAAGCCTTTTTTGGTCGAGGTCGATGCTTCATCGGTGGGGGTCGGAGCAGTTTTGTCTCAGGAGAACAGGGATGGAGTACATCCTTGTGCCTTCTTTTCAAAAAAAAATTCGGAAACCGAACTGAATTATGATGTTGGAAATCGGGAGTTGCTGGCTATTAAACTCAGGTTTGAACATTAGTGTCATTTTTTGGAAGGCGCTAGATTTCCTATTCAGGTTTTCACAGATCATAAGAATTTGATCTTTCTGGATGCTGCCAAGCGCTTGAATGCCTGTCAAGCTAGGTGGGCACTTTTTTTTTCGCGGTTTAATTTTTCAGTCACCTATATCCTGGCACTAAGAATGTTAAAGTCGATGCTTTATCTCGCAGCTTTTCTCCTACGGTCGGTGCCGAGGAGGAGGAGAGCATTTTACAGTAAGCAGTTGTGGTGGCAGCATTGGACTCCATTTTGGAGAATGGGGTTCTGAAAGCTGAAGATGATGCCCCATCTAACACTCCCCATGGGAGGTTGTTCGTGCCTAGAACCTTTAGGAGAGATTTGTTTGTGGAGTGTCATGAGTCTCGGTTGGCAGGTCATCCAGGAATTTCTGAGACTAAGAGACTTATCAGTCGCAGTTTTTGGTGGCCTGGATGGCAGAAAGAAGTCATCAAGTTGGTGCGTCAATGTACTGTGTGTGCTAGGTCAAAGGCTTCACATACTCCTGTTGCGGGGTTGCTTTGCCCTCTGGAGGTTCCTAGTGCGCCTTGGACGCATCTCACAATGGATTTTATTACTGATCTTCCTGTGTCCGAGGGTTTTACTGTCATCTGGGTGGTCGTACACCATTTTAATAAGATGTGTCATTTGGTTCCATTCATTAAGTTGCCCTGTGCCAAGACACTCGCTAAGGCGTTTGTTAAGGAGATTGTCAAGCTTCATAGCGTTCCCACGGATATTGTTTCTGATAGAGGACCTCAGTTTGTGGCTCGCTTTTGCCGTGCTTTTTGCGACAGGTTGGGAGTCCATTTGTCATTTTCATCTGGGTATCATCCTGAGTCTAATGGACAGACTGAAAGAGAGAACCAGGATGTTGAACAGTTTTTGCGTTGTTTTGTGGCGGACAATCAAGAGGTGTGGTCTGAGTTTCTGCCTCTCGCAGAATTTGCTCTTAACAATCATACATCCTCCTCTGCTGGGTGTTCTCCTTTTTTTTGTTGTACTGGGAGACATCCGTCATTTGGTTCGTTCTCCAAATTGGGGTCGGCGGTGCCGGAGGAAGAGAATTTTTCCGGTGATTTGAAGAGAGTTTGGACTAATGTACGTTGTACGTTGCAACCTTCAAGAGGCTAACAAGAAGTCCAAGAAGTATTTTGACAGGAAACGTAAGGAGGTTTTGTTTACTGTGGGTGACATGGTTTGGTTGTCCTCAAAGAACCTGCGGTTGAGGATTCCCTCTAAAAACTGGGTCCTAAGTTTGTGGGTCCATTTAAAGTGCTTCAGGTTGTTAACCCGTCTGCTGTTAGGTTGGATGTCCCTACTTCCTGGAAGATTAATCCTGTGTTTCATGTTTCCTTGTTGAAAAAGGCTGATGTATCAGATAGGGATGCCACTGTCACGGTTCCTCCTGTGGTGGAAGACGGCGAATATGAAATTTCTCGTATCTTGAATTCTAGATGGCATAGAGGGAGAGTACAGTATCTTGTTTCCTGGAAGGGTTTCGGTCCCGAAGATAACTCCTGGGTAAGGGCGGATGATGTCTCTGCTCTTAGGCTTGTTAGAGCTTTCCACAGGAGGTTTCCGGATATGCCTGGACCTGGAGGATACGGATGATCCTCATAAAAGAGGGGGTACTGTTGGAGCCCTCCTGTTTGTTTTTTTCTTCTTGTGTTTTGCAGTCGCGTGGCCGTCTGCCTTTGTGTTCCTGCTCCGCCCTTCTGGCTGTGCTGGACTTCAGTGTTGTTTTGACTGTTTCTCTAGCCAGGTACTTTGGTGCCTTTCTCTGTCTGTTCGCTTGGTCCTTCTGGGACCTCTGGTGCCCTTTTGTCAGTTTGTCTTTTTGTGTTCTGCAACAACTTCTCTGTTTAGGGGGTGTCCCTTTTTTGTTCCAGTCCTTAGTTCTTTTAGGGACCCCTCCCCTTATGCTATAGGTCTTTGTTCAGACTAGCCGAGGACTAAGGCGGGTCTGTTCGCTTGGAACAGGTAGCCCGCTACATCGTAGGGATTCAGTTTAGTCTTACTGTAGGGACAGCTTTCCCCTTTCTTTCCTTAGTACTTGTTGCAGATCATAACAATAATGGGCCTCACATAGTCTTCCATACAGTATAATGGGCCCCACATAATCCTCCACAAAGTATAATGGGCCCCACATATTCCTCCATACAGTATAATGGGCCCCACATAGACCTTCATACAGAATAATGGGCCCCACATAGTACTCCATACACTATAATGGGCCCCACATAATCCTCCATACAGAATAATGGGCCCCACATAGTCCTCCATACAGTATAGTGGGCCCCACATAGTACTCCATACAGTATAATGGGCACCACATAGTCCTCCATACAGAATAATGGACCCCACATAGTCCTCCATACAGAATAATGGCCCCACGTAGTCCTTCATACAGAATAATGGCCCCACACAGTCCTTCATACAGAATAATTGACTCCACATAGTTCTCCATACAGTATAATGGGCCCCACATAGTCCTCCATACAGAACAATGAGCCCCACATTGTCCTCCATACAGAATAATGGCCCGACATAGTCCTTCATACAGAATAATGGCCCCACATAGTCCTTCATACAGAATAATGGCCCCACATAGTACTCCATACAGAATAATGGCCCCACATAGTCCTCCATACAGAATAATGGGCTCCACATAGTCCTCCATACAGTATAATGGGCCCCACATAGTCCTCCATATAGAATAATGGGCCCCACATAGTCCTCCATACTGTATAATGGGCCCCACATAGTCCTCCATACAGAATAATGGGCCCCACATAGTCCTTCATACAGAATAATGGACCCCACATAATCCTCTATACAGAATAATGGCCCCACATAATCCTCCATACAGAATAATGGCCCCACATAGTCCTCCATACAGTATAATGGGCCCCACATAGTCCTCCATATAGAATAATGGGCCCCACATAGTCCTCCATACTGTATAATGGGCCCCACATAGTCCTCCATACAGAATAATGGGCCCCACATAGTCCTCCATACAGAATAATGGACCCCACATAGTCCTCCATACAGAATAATGGACCCCACATAATCCTCCATACAGAATAATGGCCCCACATAGTTCTCCATACAGAATAATTGGCCCCACAAAGTCCTCCATACAGAATAATGGGCCCCACATAGTCTTCCATACAGAATAATGGGCCCCACATAGTCCTGCATACAGAATAATGGCCCCACATAGTCCTCCATACAGAATAATGGCCCCACATAGTGCTCCATACAGAATAATGGGCTCACATAGTCCTCCATACAGAATAATGGCCCCACATAGTCCTCCATACAGAATTATGGGCCCCACATAGTCCACTATACAGAATAATGGCCCCACATAGTCCTCCATACAGAATAATGGCCCCACATAGTCTTCCATACAGAATAATGGCCCCACATAGTCTTCCATACAGAATAATGGGCCCCACATAGTCCTCCATACAGAATAATGGCCCCACATAGTCTTCCATACAGAATAATGGGCCCCACATAGTCCTCCATACAGAATAATGGGCCCCACATAGTCTTCCATACAGAATAATGGGCCCCACATAGTCCTGCATACAGAATAATGGCCCCACATAGTCCTCCATACAGAATAATGGCCCCACATAGTGCTCCATACAGAATAATGGGCTCACATAGTCCTCCATACAGAATAATGGCCCCACATAGTCCTCCATACAGAATTATGGGCCCCACATAGTCCACTATACAGAATAATGGCCCCACATAGTCCTCCATACAGAATAATGGCCCCACATAGTCTTCCATACAGAATAATGGCCCCACATAGTCTTCCATACAGAATAATGGGCCCCACATAGTCCTCCATACAGAATAATGGCCCCACATAGTCTTCCATACAGAATAATGGGCCCCACATAGTCCTCCATACAGAATAATGGGCCCCACATAGTCATCCATACAGAATAATTGGCCCCACAAAGTCCTCCATACAGAATAATGGGCCCCACATAGTCTTCCATACAGAATAATGGGCCCCACATAGTCCTCCATACAGAATAATGGCCCCACATAGTCCTCCATACAGAATAATGGCCCCACATAGTGCTCCATACTGAATAATGGGCTCACATAGTCCTCCATACAGAATAATGGGCCCACATAGTCCTCCATACAGAATAATGGGCCCACATAGTCCTCCATACAGAATAATGGCCCCACATAGTCCTCCATACAGAATAATGGGCCTCGCATAGTGCTCCATACAGAATAATGGGCCCCACATAGTCTTCCATACAGAATAATGGCCCCACATAGTCCTCCATACAGAATAATGGGCTCACATAGTCCTCCATACAGAATAATGGCCCACATAGTCCTCCATACAGAATAATGGCCCCACATAGTCCTCCATACAGAATAATGGGCTCACATAGTCCTCCATACAGAATAATGGCCCCACATAGTCTTCCATACAGAATAATGGACCCCACATAGTCCTCCATACAGAATAATGGGCCTCGCATAGTGCTCCATACAGAATAATGGGCCCCACATAGTCTTCCATACAGAATAATGGCCCCACATAGTCCTCCATACAGAATAATGGCCCCACATAGTCCTCCATACAGAATAATGGCCCCACATAGTCCTCCATACAGAATAATGGCCCCACATAGTCCTCCATACAGAATAATGGCCCACATAGTCCTCCATACAGTATAATGGCCCCACATAGTCCTCCATACAGAATAATGGACCCCACATAGTCCTCCATACAGAATAATGGGCCTCGCATAGTGCTCCATACAGAATAATGGGCCCCACATAGTCTTCCATACAGAATAATGGCCCCACATAGTCCTCCATACAGAATAATGGCCCCACATAGTCCTCCATACAGAATAATGGCCCCACATAGTCCTCCATACAGAATAATGGCCCCACATAGTCCTCTATACAGAATAATGGACCCCACATAGTCCTCCATACAGAATAATGGGCCCACATAGTCCTCCATACAGAATAATGACCCCACATTAAAACAAAATTAAAATACATCTACCCTGGTCCCTTGCGGGCCTAATATAATCACTCTGCGGGCCAAATTTTCCGTGGGCCAGAGTTTGACATTTGTGCCCTAAATGAAGGGATTGTAGTCAGTAATATGTAGTCTATAAAAGGTTGCTGTATTTGATTGTGATTATCGTTCTTTCACATAGCGCTAATACATTCAGCTTCACTGCACAACCCCCAGGACCGTAATACCATTATTACTATATATGCTGGTTTGAACAGTGTCTCCATTAGACTATATATAAATAAATACATTTCAGTATTATTGGCTTGCTGACTTCCCTAGAGATCTGCAGAACAATGACCCATTCCCGCTATTACTTGACAGGTATATATTGATTTATTTTGCACAGTATTAAATGTTTGCAAACAAGCTTAGGTTGAAAACGGCAATTATTTTAGTTTGTGATACATCTGCAATTTTTAGAGTTACTGTTCCGGAAAATATGTCTTTTTGACAAGGAGCAGTGAATTAACTCGTGGGGTCCTAGGCTGGTGACCCGCTGCTGTTTGAAAGATGGCAATCTCTGTATTACACCTATATATTGTCTTATGTAGGAGGCTTTTTAGCTTTTAAAATTAGCAATAAATCTTAAAGGGATTGTCCAGTCAAGAGAAGTTAGCACCTATCCATAGAATAGGTAATCATTTACTGATCGGTGAGAATCCGTATAGGTAATAACTTGTTTTCACCGGACAACTCCTTAAAAACATGCTTGCCTTCTTTTAAGAAAGGAGACATGACCCACAGGACACACGCAAGTCATCACATCATATACTGTGACCAAGCCCCCATAACAACTATCCCATTATACGAACCCCAAATCCCCAAAAATTGTGAAAAATGTAAAGAAAACAAAAATGCAATGATTTGGAAATCTCTTATAGGCATATTTTATTCCTTGATCACAGATTAGAAGATGAAAGTCTGACATTTTTCCATGTCATTAGAAAAGAATTAACTCATTTAGAAATGAATGGCAGCAATACATCTCAAAAAAGTTAGGACAGGGTTAACAAAGGGCTGGAAAAGTAAGTGATGCTGATGAAAAACAGCTGGAGGGCCAATTATCAACTAAGTTACATGACTGTATAAAAAGATCACGTTAGAGAGGCAGAGTCTCTCAGAAGCAAAGATGGTCACAGGTTCTTTTTCTTTTCCTTACAATTTATAGCGTCCCAACTTTTTTGGAATTGGGGTCATAGTTATGGACGCTGTTTCTCTATACCTATGCAGATCGAGAGAACTAGGGGGACCAAGCCCATTCTGAAAGCCAATATAGCTGTTGGCTACCTCCGTGGAATTCCCTTAGAATTCAATGTAGAACGACACACATCACTCTGATACTTCCTTTTCCTGCTAAATGAGGTCATTCTTTTATTAGATGGGGGTCTTACAGGTGAGAATCCTACTTATCAGAAATGTCTCTGCCCCTACATCATGCTGCTGTCAAAAGGCTGAAAAAGTAAGTGGTGCTAATGAAAAACAGCTGGAGGGTCAATATCAACTAAATAACTGTTATGCTTCTGGATGCGAACCCTTAATTATGTGGTCGTCTCTTTCCTCTAAGCCACAACTGATACACCTTTTCTTTCAAGGAAAAAAAGGGTTATATCCAGCTCCAAATAAAAACAGTTCATTTATTGAAGGTCTTTAAAATGACACATCCATGAAGAGAGGGTGAAGGGGTAGACGGACAGTGCAACGTGTTCCAGACGCGCCTCAGGCGTCCTTTGTCAAAGCTCATTTTCTTTGGGTGTTTTAGTTCTGTTATATTTGTTTCTGTCTGTTTTGGGTAGCAGGTGTTTTTCATTTACTCTGTTTGTCTATCCTATCACCTTTCGGGTGCAGCTTTAAATATCTTCTCCTACTGGTGTTTCCTGCTGGTGATAGACTTTGTTGGATTCATTCACATTGCTGTTGTTTTGTGTTGGTTGCAGTTGTTTTGTGTGTGATTCCTTTATGCCTTAAGGAACTGCTACTCTAGCGATCCTAGGACATTCAGGGTAATCCACTGTCGAGTGGGGGCACCATTACGTTATCTTAGGGTACCAACCTCCGCAGTCAGGCAGGGACAGACCAGGGTCAGAGAAGGGTTTTTTCGTAGTCTGAACAAGGACCTGTCAGGTTCAGGTATTTGCCTTCGAGGTTTGTACGTTACCCGTGTGAATGTGCTTTGGCAGTCATAACAATAACATGACTGTATAAATAGAGCATGTTAGAGAGGCAGAGTCTCTCCGAAGCAAAGATGGTCAGAGGTTCTTTTTTTTTTCCTTACAATTTAGAGTGTCTCAACTTTTTTGGAATTGGGGTCGTAGTTATGGACTCTGTTTCTCTATACCTATGACAGCCACAATGTCCCCAAAGGTTTTCCTACATAATTGATATATGGAGGCCACACATTTGGGCCTCTTGTAGGTCGAGAGAACTGGGGGGATAAACCCCATTCTGAAAGCCAATGTAGCTGTTGGCTACCTCCATGGGTAGTCTGATTGGACAGGTGGCAAGCCGTTTCCGTAACTCCTATGGAATTCAATGTAGAATGACATGCATCAATCTGATACTGCCTTGGCCTGCAGAATAAGGTAATTCTTTTATCAGATGGGGGTCTTACAGGTGAGAATCCTACTTATCAGAAATGTCTCTGCCCCTATATCATGCTGCTGTCAGATCCCATAGCAAAAACCTACTGACAGATTCCCTTTAAACCATCCAGTGACTAACCTAGATCTCATCTGCTACGGAAATTAGACTTCTATGAAATACCACACCCATACGGGATATACAAGTGGCAAAAAGCCATTGCCAAGAAATCAAGCATCCGCAGAAGGTCATTTATCATAATATATAAATAGCATGGGGGGTGTCACTGTCATTGGCACACAAACTTACTTTACTCTCCCAAATTAAATATTAAAGCCCTTTTCTGGCTTTCAAAGCAGATGAATTCTCTGGAAATTGGAGCGTTACAGCTATTATTGTGCTATTTGACACGGAAAAGCAAGTCAGCAATATGTGCTTGACTTTTGGCGTGTCATATTGCAGTAACTAATTGTTGCAAATTACCTTTTTCCATCTCATCTACAGCGGATAATTCTGTAACGATGAATTTTGCTCAGCATGTGTTTGCATTGTGTGACTTGCATGATTTACTTTTCCCGACTTATCAGGGTAAAGGGTTTTATTTTTTTTACACATACATTTGAAAAACCTTGACTTTCTGTCGCCGGTGTGGTAGCTGCACACAGTTTGAGGTTATATTTCGGGAACACAGTTTAATTGTCGTAGCAAATTGCAGCCTTTCATGATTTAGAATATCCCTCTGCACCACTAATTGCAATAATAAATAGCAAGCATGCCATGTTGTATTGTATTGTGCCCCTACTTGTATACATGTAAATGGGGATGGACAAGTTCGTTTTCGGAGATGTTTCATTCTTAGTGGACCAGCCATACAAAGTTGGGTTACGTGATGAAAAATCCAGGATGCAAACTAAACAATGTCATATCAGGCATGATCATTTTAGATGAATTTAATTCAAGATTTTATAAGGATTTATTTATGGCTGCAAGAACGCAGTCCGACTAGTTTTGATGACCCAAATAAACTGACTCCTAAAGGGATTGTCTGGCCTTAGGCTACAAGTCTGCAGTCATTCTATGTGACTGCAGACTTGTGAATCCTCACATCGCGCGCACTGCATGCTGTGAGGATTCTCCAGTCCGTGCAGTCATGCGACTGCAAGTATGCCGCAATTTGCATACTTTTGGCCACATTCCCACTAGACGTGTCCAGCCTCGCTCAATACACTTGCATTGAGCGTGGCCACTCACAGTCTAGTTGGCATGTGACTGCATGTATGCAAATTACATACTTGCAGTAACGTGCCCGCCACTTTCGGGACTGGCACCAAAGAATCCTCACAGAGCGCAGTGCATGCAATCTGAGGATTCACAAGTCTGTAGTCACATAGAGGGGCTGCAAACTTGTAGACTAAGGCCGGACAACCCCTTTAACAATCTTTGATCCTTGTAATTTCAGTCATTTATTAGAGATGAACAATTTAATTTATGCTGCCCTGATCCGACGTTCATTCCAGTCCTGACCAGCGGCCGGACTTCACTTAGGTTCCCAGCATCCTTGGTCTGGCATCCTGGGTGCCTCCTTAGTTGGCCCCACCATGTAATGAAGTTGCTGATCCTAGTAAGTGCCAGAGGTGGCAAGAATGCCGGACTGAGGTTGCAGAAGTGAAGACCGGCTGCCGCGGAGGAACGGACTGAATGCCGGACCAGGGGACTAGTCTGTTCAGTCTTGTGCTTGTAAAATGTGAAATTGGCCTTATGCTCTGTCATATTCCAATGGTCACTTTCCATCATAATTTTGCATGCATTTCAGCTAAATCCCATAGATGCTCCATCACCAGGGCAATGATACATGATATTATCGTCAAATTTAAGATCCCAATGTAAAGACATTAAGAGGACCCAACCATCATACCTCCAATTAGTGTAATACTGGCTTCCTTAAATGGGGAAAACAGACTTTTTTGGGCACCTCAGGCTTCAAGTCTTGTGCACCACCGATAGTTATGCCCAAAGAGAATGTGGATTTCTTGGTAGGGATGAGTGGACCAATGGAAGTTCAGGTTCTGGTACTCTGCCCAATCTTTAGTCCAAAGTTCCAGAACTGTACCCGAACTTTAACCAGAACCCAAATTCCAATTAAACCAATGGAGACCCGAACTTTGGATCTAAGAAAAAAAATCTATCTCTCTTCCCTCTCTCTTTTCTTTCTCTATCTTCCGTCTCTCTCTTTCCTCTCTCTCTTCCCTCTCTTCCCTCTCTCTCTTCCCTCTCTCTCTTCCCTCTCTCTCTCTTCCATCTCTTTTCCCTCTCTCTCTTCCCTCTCTCTCTCTTCCCTTCTCTCTCTTCTGTCTCTCTTCCCTCTCTCTCTTCCCTCTCTCTTCCTTCTCTCTCTTCCCTCTCTCTCTCTTCCATCTCTCTTCCCTCTCTCTCTTCCATATCTCTTACCTCTCTCTTCCCTCTCTATTCCCTCTCTCTTCCCTCTCTCTTCCATCTCTCTCTTCCCTTTCTCTCTCTTCCCCCTCTCTTCCCTCTTTCTCTCTTCCGTCTCTCTTCCCTCTCTCTCTCTTCCCTCTCTCTCTCTCTCTTCGGTCTCTCTTCCCTCTCTCTCTTTTCCCTCTCTCTTCCCTCTCTCTCTCTCCCCTCTCTCTTCCCTCTCTCTCTCTCTTCGGTCTCTCTCTTCTCTCTCTCTCTTCCCTCTCTCTCTTCCCTCTCTCTCTTCCCTCTCTCTCTTCTGTCTCTCTTCCCTCTCTCTCTTCCCTCTCTCTCTTACTTCTCTCTTCCCTCTCTCTCTCTTCCCTCTCTCTCTTCCCTATCTCTTTTCCCTCTCTCTTCCCTCTCTCTTCCTTCTCTCTTCCCTCTCTCTCTTCCCTCTCTCTTCCCTCTCTCTTCCCTCTCTTACGTCTCTCTTCCCTCTCTCTTCCGTCTCTCTTCCCTCTCTCTCTCTTCCGTCTCTCTTCCCTCTCTCTCTCTTCCATCTCTCTTCCCCATCTCTCTTCCCTCTCTCTCTCTTCCCTCTCTCTTCCCTCTCTCTTCCCTCTCTCTTCCCTCTCTCTTCCCCTCTCTCTTCCCCTCTCTCGTCCCTCTCTCTTCCCTCTCTTCCTTCTCTCTTCCCCCTCTCTCTTCCCTCTCTTTTCCCTCTCTCTTCCCTCTCTCTCTTCCCTCTCTCTCTTCCCTCTCTCTCTTCCCTCTCTCTCTTCCCTCTCTCTCTTCCCTCTCTCTTCCCTCTCTCTCTCTTCCGTCTGTCTTCCCCCTCTCTCTCTCTCTCTTCTCTCTCTCTTGCCTCTTTCTTACTTCCGGGGAAAGTCTGTGTTTGGTGTTTAGTTTGGGTGTGCTCATCTCTTTTTCTTGAGTCTTCCACAGGAAACTATTCTAAAATTTAACCCTCCATCTATATAGTATTAAAGTATACAACAGCTGCAGGCTTATATTGGATGGATTTTGCTGTGCAGACAGCAGATTGCGCTGTATTAAAGTGATCTTGACTGCAATACCGGACACAGCCCATAGACAAGAGTGGCGCTCTTTTTGAAAAAAACAGATTTTCTTTCCTGTATCCTCTAAAACGTCCGATATAGTCCTTCAGGAGACACATAAAAAAACTCAAGTAAATTCCGGGACTGCTTTTTACAGCATCCGCTATGCAGACCCAACCGCTATCCTCTCTCATTTTCTGGTTTGTATTCACTGAATGAGGTTAGTTTTACTATTGATTTCTTTGTAGTCTCCCCACCAGCGCACACTGACAAGTACACAAACACAAACCTTGTCGGCAAAAAAAAAATACAAAAAAAAAAAGCTTTTAATCCAAAGTCCACCACCTCTGGGATCGCCTCCTCTCTCCCTCCTGTCTAGACGGATAGAGAAGCGGTATGGAGCCTAATAGGAAATAATGACAGGTATTTTGTTAGCTATTATGACCTGTCAGACGACTTACTGCATCCGGAGATGGCAGTACCCTATGTGAAAATGCCATCTGTGCACAGATGTGGTCCAAGGTGGTGATCTGGGGGGCAAAATGTATAAAATAAAAGTCTCCATTCCGCCATGGCAGCCATTAATGCTTATAGAATGTAAAATTAATAAGTCCCAGGGGACTAAATATTATTCCAGTTACCGCTTGGTGTGTGATTTCCCATTTTTTTTCAGCTAAGTGACAAGAACAGCAGACCAATTATACGTAATTATCTTACTTAAAAAGCCTAGTGCCAGCTCATTTCTCAAGGTGCAAAGTTGTAACTTGTTAATTTTATCATTATGGTTAAGTTAAAAATGCATGAAACGGCGCGCAACTTCTTTTAATGTCATTTTGTGCCGGTGACGCGCCCCTGGGCCTGTGTCGCGCTGCGTTGCGCACGCGGGAGCCTACCCGGAGCCGGATCAGTGGAGGGTTGTAGTCTCGTGGCGGTGACCCGGTCCGTGCCCAGGGAGTCAAACTAGACGGCAGTCTATTAGTAGTAAATAGTTGATGACTACGCCACCCGTTGAGTGCAGCCAGGAAGCTGCTGCTGCAGGGCAGACCGCTGAGGCCGGTGGTAGGATTGTGCAGCGTGATAGTATAACCCCCAACGGGAGGGGTATGGCCTCAGGGCAGCCGACGTGGATGATGGGGGTAGCAGGAACCACTCAGAGACGGTACGGTGTAGCTCAGGGTCTTTACTGGTAACAACGACAGACCCTCCCGGAGTACTTGCTAGCAAACGGGGCCTGGTCAGTCTTTGAGCAGATGGGATCTCCCCTGGCCAGGCGTAGTTGTAGGCCTCCCAAACTGACTGTACTCTTCTGGCTACCTTGCTAGAAGCTGATGTAAGTAGCCCACGTCCCTGAGTGTACCGTGTGGTGCTCACCCGTATGGCCGGTGACTCGGGGCCTTCTAATGGCTTCCGCTCCACGATGGCGGTGCTGGTCCCACGCGTGTGACCGTGCCTTCGGGCTTCTGGGCCAGAGGACCTGAGATCCCCTGCCTGACGGATTCTGCTGCTGGGTAGGAGTTAGTCCCCACAGCCTCGGACTCCGGGTCCGGTAAAGAATCTTCTTAGTCAGGGCGAGCTCTGCAGCTGCCAGCCCCTGACTCCTTGTAACTCTGCTGTTTCCTATGCTGCTTCTTGTCTCCACTCTCCTTGTCTCTCTCACCCTGCCTCAGCCCCGGGTTTATACAGGGGAAGTTCTTCCCCTCCCAAGACTGGGCAGGAGGTGTGGCAGCACAGGATCCCTGACCAAAGGACCTCCCACCTGCTCTCAGACATAACATTACATTACTGTGGAAAACCAGACCCCTGGGGTGCCACATTCCCCCCCAGTGAAATTTAGTACTCCGGGACTAAACACATTTAGAAAAACATAAAAAAGTATAACAATAACAATACTATAAGAAAAACACATAAGATGGTTACGGCGTGTCCGCAACCGGATGCAGTCTTTGAAGAAAAGCAAAGGTGTCCATTTCACCAACACAGGGAGACGTAACCAGGTAGGGGTCTGTCCTACCCCGAGTCCTTAACAGTCTCTAGTCCATCCTGGGTTACGCTCCAACTATATACAAGGATTCCCGGTAAATCCACCAAGGTTTCCTAAAAACAACTGGAAACACAAAATTATACACAAGCAACAATACACAGATAAACATAAATAAAACTATTTTTACACTTCAAATTCTCCAGCGTGCGGGTAACTGGCCTCTAGTGGCCCTAGTGGACCTACGGAGCTGACTGTCTGGCCCTGAACTACAGGGTGTAGGAGCTGTCAAGGGTAAACTGGGCAGCTGTCTACCGGCTCTTTGTCTCACTAGGGGTACGGCAGGCTCACTATAAGCAGAGGGTTGATTCTCCTGTTCTACTCGTGTGGAGTCTTCTGCCTCCTGGACCGGCTGTTCTTCCAGCTCTACCCGTTGCTCCGTAGGTTCTTGGGATGATGGTTGGAGGAAGGTGAGTACGGGTACCACAACTGCACCATTGACTTGAGTCCAAGACCGAGGGAAGTCCCCGAGCACGGTACTAACCATATCTTCCCTTTCTCCCACGGGTCGATGGTCTTCTTGTTCCTCTTCAGGGTTCCTCAGTTGTTCGGGACACTTCTTCAGGTGGTCCCGGGATACAATGGCTGTGGTTTTCCCTCCGTCTTTACTGATGGTACAGACCTTCGGGTTCTCGTGGCTTGAGGGCAGTACGGTGTACGGGTCCTTCTCCCACTGGTCATCCAACTTGTGGAGCCGTCTTTTCCTCTTCAAGACCTGCTCTCCGGGTACCAGGGGAACAGCGGGAGCATACTGGTTGTAAGTCTTCTCTTGTCTTTCCCTAGCCTGACAGAGACTTCGCTCCACGCTCTCTTGTACTCTCCGGTACTGCTGCTGCCTCTCTGTGTCCCAGTCTGTTTCTGGTGAAGTGTCCTCAGGTGTCAGGACTCCCATTTCCAGGTCAACAGGTAACTTACCAGGTCTCGCCCTCATTAGGTAAGCCGGGGTACAGTTGGTGGAACCTACCGGGATGTGGTTGTATAGGTCCACCACATCGGGCAACTTCTCAGGCCACAGACTGCGTTCTTCCAGGGGCAATGTTTTTAGAAGATCCATTACCACCTGGTTCATTTTTTCACAAAGTCCATTAGTTTGCGGATGGTAGGGTGTCGTCCTTATCTTCCGGCAGCCATACAGATTGCAGAATTCCTGGAAGACCTCCGCTTCAAAGGCAGGTCCCTGGTCTGTCAGCACTTGGTCCGGGTACCCGTGTGGACGGCAGAAGTGCTGCTGGAAGGCTCTAGCTGCTGTTTGAGCCGTTAAGTCCTTGACGGGGACGACAACCAAGAACCGGGAGTAATGATCCACGATGGTTAACGCGTAGAC
The DNA here is from genome assembly GCF_046119375.1 of Phyllobates terribilis. Lineage (NCBI taxonomy): Eukaryota > Metazoa > Chordata > Amphibia > Anura > Dendrobatidae > Phyllobates > Phyllobates terribilis. The sequence goes on from NW_027362770.1 coordinate 143,550,621, forward strand.
GTAGCCACTTCTGCTTGGGGTCAGTTTTACATGATCCAAGGCTACCAGTTCCAACGGTTGCCGGGTGACGATGGACTGCAGGGGAGTCTTCTGGCTGGCCCGGTCCTTCCTTCTCAGATTGCACGGGCCACAGTCTCTGCACCACTTCTCGATGGTTCCCCTCATGCCTACCCAGTGGAACCGCTCGCGCAGCAGGAACTCCAGCTTTTTCCACCCGAAGTGTCCAGCTCCGTCGTGGTATGCCTCCATCACCATGGCTGCGTCTCTTCGTGGCACCACTACTTGCCAGAGTAGTTCATGCGTCCGGGAGTTGACCATTCTGCGGCACAACTTCCCCTTGTAAAGGAATAGTCGACTCTTCTCCGCCCATAGTTGTTTGGCTTCCTCCGGAGCGTCTGGTTCAAGGCGAGCCTCCGGCCGAGTCAGCATCTCCTTCACCAGTCGGACGGCAGGGTCGCTGTCTTGCGTTTCCGCCCAGTTGTAGTGGGGTAAGGGGTTCAACGTAGCAGCCTGCTTACCCCTTACCCGGTGGGAATACTGGATAGTCCCATGACGGTGGAACGCAGGGAGTTCAACTTCTTCCAGTCCCTCCGGATCTTCTCCTTCGTCCGGCAGGTTGGGCATCCTGGACAGGGCATCCGCGTTAGTATTGGAGCGTCCTGCCCGGTATTTGATTGTGAACTCGTAGTTGGACAGACGGGCCATCCACCTCTGCTCCAGGGCACCGAGTCTTGCCGTGTCCAGGTGTGTCAACGGGTTGTTATCCGTGTATACGGTGAACCGGGAAGAAGCGAGGTAATGCCTAAAGCGCTCGGTGACTGCCCATACCACGGCCAGGAACTCTAGCTTAAATGAGCTGTAATTCTCGGGGTTCCTTTCGGTGGGTCGCAGTTTTCGGCTGGCATAGGAGATTACTCGTTCTCTCCCCTGCTGAATCTGGGACAGTACGGCTCCTAGCCCGATGTTACTGGCGTCGGTGTAGAGGATGAAGGGCTGGCTATAGTCCGGGTACGCCAAGATTTCATCCCCCGTGAGGGCCATCTTCAGCTGGCGGAAGGACTCTTCTTCTAGCTCTTCCCATTTGAAGGGCGGCTTCTGGTTCTTGGCCTTTCGGGACTGGCCTATCAGGAGGTCCTGCATAGGCGCTGCCTTTTTGGTGAAACCGGGAATAAACCTTCGGTAGTAGCCTACCAACCCTAGGAACTGCCGCACTTCTTTTACGCTGGAGGGGCTTGGCCATCCCTTAATTGCGGTGATCTTATCGGGGTCGGGAGCCACTCCGTCAGCGCTCACCATGTGTCCCAGGTATTGCACCTTTGGTTTCAGGAGGTGACACTTGGAGGGTTTCACCTTTAGGCCGTAACTCGCCAGAGCTTCGAACACCTCCGCCAGGTGTTTCAGGTGGTCCTCATAAGTTTTGGAGTATACGATGACATCGTCCAGGTACAACAGGACCGTCTCGAAGTTTCTGTGGCCCAGACAGCACTCCATTAATCGTTGGAAGGTTCCTGGGGCGTTGCAGAGTCCGAACGGCATGCAGGTGAACTCGCTAAGTCCCATCGGGGTGGTGAATGCGGTCTTCTCCCGGTCCGCCTCTGCTACAGGAACCTGCCAGTACCCGCTAGTGAGATCCAAGGTAGAGAAGAAGTTAGCAGATCTTAAAGCAGCCAATGACTCCTCTATCCTTGGTAAGGGGTACGCATCCTTGTGTGTGATACGGTTGATTTTCCGGTAATCTACACACATCCTCATGGTGTTGTCTTTCTTTTTGACTAAAACTAGTGGGGCTGCCCAGGGGCTACAGCTATCCCGGATTACCCCAGCCTCCTTCATGTCTCTAAGCATCCCCTTGGCGTGTTGGTAATGTGCAGGGGGTACGGGTCGATACCTCTCTTTTATGGGAGGATGATCTCCCGTGGGGATGCGGTGTTCTACCCCCTTGACTCGCCCGAAGTCTAACGGGTGTTTACTAAACACTCTCTCATACTCTTGAACCACCCGATAGACTCCTTGTTTCTGATGTGAGGGAGTGGAATCAGTACCCAAATGTAGTTGCTGACACCAGTCCTCCATGTCTTTCTTAGAGCCGTTACCTTCCTCCGGGTGAGATGGAGGCAAGGGTTCCACAGATTGTATAGAATTTTGATTAGTGGTATATAATTTGGCTAGCGTGGCATACCGGGGCAGGTACACTTCCCTCTCCCCGATATTTATTATGCGAATGGGCACCCTCCCATGGCGTACATTGACCACCCCCCGTGCTGTCAAAATGGTGGGCCTACTGTCTGAGTAAACTGATTCTACCATTGCCTGGTAATCTCTACCTCTCAGACCAATAGCTGCCCGGCACCAAATCATCATTTCACTTTTTGGGGGCATGGCAATAGGAAAAGGGTCACACATTCTTACGCTACCAATCTCACCGCCGGAGAGTTCCACTTGTTGCCGTTGCATCAGTGCCCGGATCTCTTTCTGGAGCACCCGCTGCTCGCCGGAGCTGGCGTTCTTGGCAACCTGCTGTAAAAGGAAAATCACCTCTGCAAGACAATTTTCAATTACATTAGTTCCTAGAGTTATTTTTGGGTGACTCTCATGTTTATCAATATCTACAATGATCAGTCCCTGTGCGGCCAGTTCGACTCGACCGATTTTGAGGGTCACCTCTTTAAATCCGATCTGTGGCACGGGCTGGCCATTGCTGGCGATGATACTCAAGTCGTCGTCAGGGTAGCGGGTAATATCCGAGTCATTCCAGTACTGCTTGAAGAGCACGTACGGGATGGTGGTGACCTGTGACCCGGTATCCAGTAGGGCACTCATGGGAATGCCATCCAGTACCACAGGCAAGACTGGACGTCCTCCCACATATCTGTCGCGCCAGTTCGATGGGCCTGGTGATCTTTTTCCTGGGGGTTGGCCCTCTACCCCAGGTTGTGCCCGTTTAAAGAACAGTACCTTTCCATATGTCCGGGTTGATTGCAGCGGCGGCAGATGGGTCGTCCGTCCTCGCTGTATCGGTCACTGGGTCTTCCTCTGGCCGGTGGGGTCCTCCTTGGTCGACGCCACGGGATGTCCTCCGGTCCGGATGCCAGCTGGATCTTCCCTGGGGTGGAAACCTGTAAAGACTGCACAGTTCGGGTTAGCGCAGCAACGCTCTTAGCTAGCTCTTGGACCTGATGGTGTAGGTCTGGAGCCGGGTCATTGTCCAAAGCCTGCGCATCAGCTCCCACAGGCCCTGCCGACAAGGGCGCCGCCTCCTGGTGGTAAGTGATAGCTGGGCGCCTGTGGGTAACAACGCCACCCGGTGCTGGTTCTCGGAGCACCCGGATAGCTCTATCCTTGAACTGTGCAAAGTCCAGATGGGGATCCTGTAAGGCCATTGCCCGCAACTGGGTTCGGTGGGCATTGCAATATAAACCCTCTATAAATTGTTCAGTCAATAGCCTGTCCTCGTTTCCCACCCCATCAGGGTCGGTCTGCTTTATGGCCCTCAGGGCCTCTTGTAGGTTTAGTGCATAGTCCCTTATACTCTCATGCGCTCGCTGCTTGCACCCGTAGAATCTAAGCTTAATCTCGGCTGAGGTGCGGGTATCAAAGGTGTCCTTCAGCCGGGTTAGTATCCCTGCGACAGTCTTCCTCCCAGGTGGCCAGGATTTTACTTCCCTTTTGGCTGCCCCGGTTAGTTGGGCCACCAGGATGCTCACTTTTTGCTCTTCTGTGAGGGGGTACACCTGGAAGAGGCTATCCAGCTTTTCTCTAAAGTCATGCAGGGTATGTGACTCCCCTGAGTACTGGGGTAGCCAAGCTGCTCCCGGGATATAGGGCATGGTGAAGGGCATAACTGCAGCAGCGGTAGCGCTGGCGGGGGTTGAGGCAGTGAAGCTCTCCTCCGTATCCGACATCTTCCTCCCCCCTAGTGGACCGTGGCCTACCTTGCGATGATCCTCTTCCGTAGGCCGCGGCTCCGCAGTGGATCGTCAGGGTTGAGGACCTTCCGTCGCGCTCCTGTGACGTCGGCGTCTGCTGGGCTCCTTCCAGGACCTTACGCAACGTCCGGACGTGAGGCGGGGCTTCAGTTCTCGCGCGCTTTCGGAGTCCACGCCCCTCTTCTTCCCGCGCGGCGTCCTCAAGATGGCGTCCAATGGCGGGAAAACTCCACGGATGGCGGGAAGAAGGTAGAAGATGGCGCCGGATGGCGGGAAACCTTCACCACTGGTAAGTTTGAACAGTGGTGGTTGCGGGCACGAAATCCTGCCGACTACGCCAAAGTTGACGCGCCCCTGGGCCTGTGTCGCGCTGCGTTGCGCACGCGGGAGCCTACCCGGAGCCGGATCAGTGGAGGGTTGTAGTCTCGTGGCGGTGACCCGGTCCGTGCCCAGGGAGTCAAACTAGACGGCAGTCTATTAGTAGTAAATAGTTGATGACTACGCCACCCGTTGAGTGCAGCCAGGAAGCTGCTGCTGCAGGGCAGACCGCTGAGGCCGGTGGTAGGATTGTGCAGCGTGATAGTATAACCCCCAACGGGAGGGGTATGGCCTCAGGGCAGCCGACGTGGAAGATGGGGGTAGCAGGAACCACTCAGAGACGGTACGGTGTAGCTCAGGGTCTTTACTGGTAACAACGACAGACCCTCCCGGAGTACTTGCTAGCAAACGGGGCCTGGTCAGTCTTTGAGCAGATGGGATCTCCCCTGGTCAGGCGTAGTTGTAGGCCTCCCAAACTGACTGTACTCTTCTGGCTACCTTGCTAGAAGCTGATGTAAGTAGCCCACGTCCCTGAGTGTACCGTGTGGTGCTCACCCATATGGCCGGTGACTCGGGGCCTTCTAATGGCTTCCGCTCCACGATGGCGGTGCTGGTCCCACGCGTGTGACCGTGCCTTCGGGCTTCTGGGCCAGAGGACCTGAGATCCCCTGCCTGACGGATTCTGCTGCTGGGTAGGAGTTAGTCCCCACAGCCTCGGACTCCGGGTCCGGTAAAGAATCTTCTTAGTCAGGGCGAGCTCTGCAGCTGCCAGCCCCTGACTCCTTGTAACTCTGCTGTTTCCTATGCTGCTTCTTGTCTCCACTCTCCTTGTCTCTCTCACCCTGCCTCAGCCCCGGGTTTATACAGGGGAAGTTCTTCCCCTCCCAAGACTGGGCAGGAGGTGTGGCATGCACAGGATCCCTGACCAAAGGACCTCCCACCTGCTCTCAGACATAACATTACATTACTGTGGAAAACCAGACCCCTGGGGTGCCACACCGGCTTTAAAAATAGGCTGAGTCATCCAAAACTCTACAATATACCTCCTGGAAAGGGACAGCTGGGTGTTACCACTTTCCTTTCCTTGAGGCGTGTCATTATGCAGTCAGACACTGTCCAATCAATGCTGATATTGTCAGACTGTGTAAGGATACGCCCTATTGACACAGGAAATGATAGCACCCTGTTGGCAATTTAGTCATACATTTCCAAGTGGAATAATAAAGAAATGGCATGGTGGAGACTTCTAAAAAAAAATTATACTTTAGAATTTTTTATTTCATGGAGAATAGTTAATAAAACAGAAGTTACACATTTCACTAGACAATTTCTAAAAGTTTGGGACTATGGTATTTAAGAGAAAATATACTTTAAAGTCGGGGACCAAAGCTGGATACTGGTCTGGCACCGCCCCCAGCTGGGTGTACCCAGGTGATTGATAGGTCTCTCCCTTATGTGCACATAGGGAGAGACCTGTCAATCAACTCCAGCAGTGCTGGGAAGAGACGGCCGGGGGCGTTGTTGTACTAGTCTGGTCTAATAAAGTACCATGGCATCCATCTCTGAAGATATATTACTTTTTCAAGTCTATATTAGCACTTACAAAGGCAGTCTTTCAGCACAAAATGACTTCTTAAACCGAGCACATACACTTGGTGCACCCTTGGTGTGGCCGAGCAGCTCAGTGTCCCTTCCCCCAACTTGTTTTAAATCTATCGTTGCCCTCTTCTTACTTGATTGACAGCTCTGGCTTAATATGGGACTAGAAGAACATGGAGACAGTTAGAAAACAAGTAGGTGGGAAGGGGTACTGAACTGTATGGCCATGCAAGGGAGCACCTAGCACCCATGTTTGGTTTGAACAGTCGTTCTGTCCTACCAGAGTCCCTTAAAAATATAGGTTACAAGGTGACAAGATTTCTGAGCTAAAAGCCGCTGGTTCCAACAGGTGGCGCTATAGCGTTCAAGTCCTCTTCCTCTCTGATGAGGCAATCTACATAAGGTGCACATACAAATTCGGCTACTGTTGCCTGAACCCACACTAACCCCTTTGTTTGGAATCTTTAATTTGTATGAGGGTCAGAAGATACTCTCTCGAGGGCAAATGTCGGTGGAAGCAAGAACTGGAAATGTGGGAATGTGGAATTTTAATATGTCCGATCCTTTTTTTCCCACTCCAGATAAGCCATATACAGAGGCGTCAATCAGATCTTTACTCACTTAAGGGGGTTGTCCAAGTCTTGGGCACTAGTCTGCAGTCACTGTATGTGACTACAGACTTGTGAATCCTCACAGCTCGTATAGTGAACGCTGTCAGGATTCTCCAGTACCGGCGCTGGGAGCGGGCAGTGTGAAATTTGCATACTTATGGCCACACTCCAATTAGACGTGTCCAGCCGTGTACATCTAGTTGGCGTGTGACCACATGTATACAGATCTTATACTGGCGATCGCATGCCCACCTGCTCTCGGCGCCCGTACTAAAGAATCCTGACAGCGTGCACTATACGTGCTGTGAGGATTCACAAGTCTGTAGTCACATAGAGTGACTGCGGACTTGAGGCCAAAGCTTGGACAAATCCTTTAAGCTAAACCGGCATTCAACAGACAGCCATCTAAAATGTATGGGCAGCTTAAAGGGGTATTAGTCAAAACTATTTTTACCTATCCACTCTGTAATTTTTTTAGAAAGGTGGAGGTTTGACTGCTGAGAATCCCACCCAGCAGGAAGACTTTGGTTGGGGGGGATTAAAATGGAAAACTGGGTACTTTCCCTTATTACAATTAGTGTTGATCGAGTATGTATCATTAACCCTTTCCGGCGAGCACACTCGGGTGCTCGCCGAGTATTTTGGCATGCTCGGCGTTTCATTTACTGCCGCCGCGCCTGCAAGTGTAACGGCTGTTAGACAGCTGTGACACATGCAGAAATTGCCTGTCAGACAGACAATCTCTGCATGTGTCACAGCTGTCTAACAGTTGTGACACTTGCAGGCGCGGCGACAGTAAATGAAACGCCGAGCATGCCAAAATACTCGGCAAGCACCCAGAAAGGGTTAATGATACATACTCGATCAACACTAATTACAATGTACAAGCTTAGACCTCTCATATAAAAAATAAGATAGGTTCCTTCTAATGGAGAATTATCATGTTGAAAATTGTGTCTGATAAACAGGCAGGATGTTATAGGGCAGGAGGAGCTCTTAACTTGCATTTCATTCATTAAAATCCCTGTCGTTTGAGTCTGGGGGGGGCATTCTTATTTAGTAATTGACACTCTTCTATTTATGATTGTGCTTGCAGACATAGCTGTCAATCACTGAATAGAACTGCCCACTGGACTCCTAAGCATAGAAACAACAGCATTTAAATGAATAAATACAAGTTATACTGAATCTTTTCCAACAAGCCTATATACTGTATCATTCTGCTCAGCTTCTCCTTCTCTATACCCTACCGTCTATATGTGTGACATGAGAAAGTTCCCTTTAAGAACATAGACACCTACAGAATTACTTATGAGCTGCTTAAATGGACCCAAAGGTTGACTACCCTGCTTGTATATGTGAAGTGCAACGATACTTTATCCATTTCAGGCAATGACCGGAGTCACAGTAATAAAAAAAGATTCCATAAATGCACGACACACTGATGTATGCGGCTTTATAAACTGCATTAATGTGCGGCACTATATCACTTATTGAAGAGAAATGCTTTTAAATCCATTATTAATACTGAAAGCGTAATGTAAATTCTGGGCGTATTTTTTCTACTATGATTAATGTGAATTATTTCTTTCATGCAAACTTAATGTATATTTTAATATACTGTATATTATAAATGAAAAAGGCATACATTACAACCCCTGGCAAAAATTATGGAATCACCGGGCTCGGAGGATGTTCATTCAGTTGTTTAATGTTGTTGAAAAAAAGCAGATCACAGACATGGCCCAAAACTAAAGTCATTTCAAATGGCAACTTTAGGGCTTTAAGAAACACTAAAAGAAATCAAGATAAAAAATGTGGTACTCAGTAAGGGTAATTTTTTTCAGACCAAGCAGAGGGAAAAAATTATGGAATCACTCAATTCCGAGGAAAAAATTATGGAATCATGAAAAACAAACACACAAAAGAACACTCCAATACATCACTAGTATTTTGTTGCACCACCTCTGGCTTTAATAACAGCTTGCAGTCTCTGAGCCATGGACTTAATGAGTGACAAACAGTACTCTTCATCAATCTGGCTCCAACTTTCTCTGATTGCTGTTGCCAGATCAGCTTTGCAGGTTGGAGCTTTGTCGTGGACCATTTTCTTCAACTTCCACCAAAGATTTTCAATTGGATTGAGATCCGGACTATTTGCCGGCCATGACATTGACCTTATGTGTCTTCTTTCAAGGAATGTTTTCACAGTTTTTGCTCTATGGCAGGATGCATTATCATCTTGAGAAATGATGTCATCATCCCCAAACATCCTTTCAATTGATGGGATAAGAAAACTGTCCAAAATATCAATGTAAACTTGGGCATTTATTGAAGATGTAATGACAGCCATCTCCCCAGTGCCTTTACCTGACATGCAGCCCCATATCATCAATGACTGTGGAAATTTGCATGTTCTCTTCATGCCGTCATCTTTATAAATCGCATTGGAACGGCACCAAACAAAAGTTCCAGCATCATCACCTTGCCCAATGCAGATTCGCGATTCATCACTGAATATGACTTTCATCCAGTTATCCACAGTCCACGATTGCTTTTCCTTAGCCCATTGTAACCTTGTTTTTTTACTGTTTAGGTGTTAATGATGGCTTATGTTTAGCTTTTCTGTATGTAAATCCCATTTCCTTTAGGCGGTTTCTTACCGTTCAGTCACAGACATTGACTCCAGTTTCCTCCCATTCGCTCCTCATTTGTTTTGTTGTGCATTTCCTGTTTTGGAGACATATTGCTTTAAGTTTCCGGTCTTGACGCTTTGATGTCTTCCTTGGTCTACCAGTATGTTTGCCTTTAACCACCTTCCCATGTTGTTTGTATTTGCTCCAGATTTTAGACACAGCTGACTGTGAACAACCAACATATTTTGATATATTGCGTGATGATTTACCTTCTTTTAAGAGTTTGATAATCCTCTCCTTTGTTTCAATTGACATCTCTCGTGTTGGAGCCATGATTCATGTCAGTCCACTTGGTGCAACACTTCTCCAAGGTGTGATCACTCCTTTTTAAATGCAGACTAACGCGCAGATCTAATTTGATGCAGGTGTTAGTTTTGGAAATGAAAATTTACTGGGTGATTCCATAATTTTTTCCTCAGAATTGAGTGATTCCATATTTTTTTCCCTCTGCTTGGTCTGAAAAAAATTACCCTTACTGAGTACCACATTTTTAATCTTGATTTCTTTTAGTGTTTCTTAAAGCCCTAAAGTTGCCATTTGAAATGACTTTAGTTTTGTGCCATGTCTGTGATCTGCTTTTTTTCAACAACATTAAACAACTGAATGAACATCCTCCGAGCCCGGTGATTCCATAATTTTTGCCAGGGGTTGTATAATACATCGCTTAAACTGTCTCTGCGGACTTTAAGGGACAGCGGACTAATGGTTTCAAGGAACCTTTTCGTCAATATTGAAAAGTAACACTAGCGTTCAGTTGGGTGACAACCATATGGCCACCATTGCATCTCTTATAAAGGTTGACATTAAACTTAAGCTTTCCAAAATCTACTACCGATGGAGCCATGGGAGCACGGTTGTGAACAGCATGAGGAACGCTATGAACCTCATAGGGGATGAGGATATTTTTTAGGCACAGAAAGAGGAGCTTTTCCTCCGGAATACTCAATATCATCATGATTGCCCAATTATTTTAGGGGAAATGTGAAGGCAGTCAGCAGCATATGGAAAGGAAGTGGTCTTCTGTGAATAACCCCTTGGCCAGTGGTCGTAACTAGAGACTGATGGGCCCTGGTGCAAAATTTTAACCTGGGCCCCCACCTGTATGTTGGTCAGATGTATGGGCCCTTGTTCTAGAACCTATAAAAACATGCGTATTTGCCCCCTATGTAATAATGCCCTCCGTCTTGTCTCCTTCCTGTAATAATGTCCCCTGTCCTGGCTTCTTCCTGTAATAATGTTACCTGTCGTGGTCCATTCCTGTAATAATGTCCCCTCCTGGCCCCTTCCTGAATTAATGTCCCCCGTCCTGGGCTCCTTCCTGTAATAATGCCATCCCCATCCTATATCAAATTCCCTCTTCCTGGGATAATGTTCCCATCCTGGGTCCCTTCGGGGTATAATATCCCCCATCCTGGACCCCTTCCGAATATAATGTCCTCCAAACTGGGCCACTTCCTGGTATAAATTTCCCCATCCTGGGCCCCTTCCAGTAATAATATCCCCCTCCTGACCACTTTTTGTAATATTACCCGTCTCCATTCAGTGCCCCATCCTATAATGATGTCCCCCATCCTGGGCCCGTTCCTGGTGTAATGTCCCCCATCCAGGGCACCTTCCTGGTACAATGTCCCCCATCCTAGGCCCCTTCTGGATGTAGTGTCCCCCAAACTGGACCAGTTCCTGTAATAATATCCCCCTCCACCCCATAACCCATCCTATAATAATGCCCCCCTCCTGGGCCCATTCCAGTAATAATGTCCCTGTTCTTCTCCAGTATATTTTAAAAACAAAGAAACAATTATTCTTACCTTCCTCGGCTCTCATGACGTGTGCCGTCCTCTTCTATGCCTGGCACAGAAGCCAGCAGCTGACTTCGGCGTGCCTGCATGGGCAGCGCATGACGTCACTGCCCCCTGATGAGCAAGTCGATGTCAGCTGCTGGCCTCTGATTGGCCGGCAGCGTGTATTGTGGTGCCGGGAACCGGTGGCGGGTGCATGCGCTGCAATACATTTACAGTAGCTGAATGTGAGTCCGAGGAAGCACATCATGATGAAATAATCGCTGGCATTGACAGGTCTCCCTCCCGCATGGGCTTGGTCACGGTTGCTTCTTCTGTGACCGCGATCCTTACTCCCCTGTTCTTGGCTTTGGACAACTCCTTCAAGCAGGTACATATAAATTATATTAAAAAAAATCATTTCCCTTAATTTGAAATACTTTACCATGTATGATCTTTGCTAATAAGTGCCCCGGTATTTGGTTATATTAGATTTCTTTGGAGTTCATTGGATTGTGGACTGATCTTCTCAACCAACATAGGTACATTGGTGCTATATCACAGCCGTTCAGGTTCATTGGGTGTGATGGCTCCAGAAGATGGTAAAAGGTGTGAGGAAAAGCAGTTAGGTTCACATGTGTAAATTAAAAAAAAATATTATTATTACAAAGTATTTTAGGCTGGTGCCACCATGTTTATATTGGAAGAGCTCCTCAACGTGTTGTATATGTAACCTTTGGTTGATAGTGGGAGAGTTAGTGGGTGACTAATATATTGCCTCAATTGTTCGATATAATAAGTATATAATAATGGGAGGTTGGGTGTTTTGAGCTCTGGTGGTAGGTTACGAAAGATTGGTTTTGGAGACAAGGTTAGATGATACCAGTGGATCTGTAGGATGATGTCCTCAACAACTTTGCAATATTCTCTGTTGTTTAATCAGATTCTCCATATAGTGTATGTGTTTTTTGTATCCAGATATTCATGCGATTGTCCAGTTATAGTAGACCTCCAAGGCTGGAGCTCAATCTCCCAAGCTCCAATGTAACAAGGTTTAACACGCTCTATAAGTTTGCCCTTTGGTATAGCATAAAAACAACCTTGTTCGGTAGACGTTGAGCATTTAGAAGTTCTTCCAAACACTGTAACCTGTCTTTGCCCTTTCTGTTGAATGTTGTTCACTTTCATCTATTGATGTAGTGCTCCACTAGTGAAAATGTTCAAAAAACTCAATGGTGGCGATTCATCAAAGTGTTTTCTGCCAGAAACTTGTTGTAAAACACTTTGAAAATTAGCAAAATTTTAGTGCAATGCAAATTTGAACAATAATTTTACGACTTTTGGCGTCACGAGTCTGAAGCAGCTCTGCCAAACAAGGGCAGAATTAGTGAGGAGCCAGGGTGGGACAGGGGCATTTCTGGCAAGTGCACACCACCGAGAAAATGCCACTTAATGAATTCACCAGATCATTAACCAGCGAATCATTAAGAATGATATTGCGCACTCCAGTCTTAATGATGCATCCCAAATATCTTCCCATGATCAGAACAATCAAAAATATTTCATCTTTAAACTTTTTCCCAGTTGTTGTTTCTGGACCTTTCTTTCACATATCTTATAGTGTGATGCTTGAAAGTTTGTGAACCCTTCAGAATTTTCCATATTTCTGCATAAATTTTACCTTTAATTGTGTCCGATATTCACACAAGTCTTAAAAGTAGATAAAGAGAATCAGATCAGACAAATGAGTCAAAAATATAACATGTCATGATCCAATATCACATGTCTACGAGTGGCAAAAGTATGTGAACCTTTAGGATCAGCGGGTAATTTGAAAGTGAAATTAGAAACTGCTGTTTTCAATCAGTGGGATGACAATCAGGTGTGAGTGGGTGACCTGTTTTACTTAGAAGAACTGGGATCTCTCAAAGTGACCACTGTATATGTCCACTGGTCATAGTGAAGAACTGAATGTGTATGTTTATTATAGCAGAGGACTACTTAATCAACTGCTAAAATGTTGAGAACTATTTTAGGAGACCATTTTTATTCCATTGTTCAAATTTTTTTTTGTTCACTCGAGAAGCCGTACTCTGTTGCCTTTTGGAAAATTGTGACATCCATAGCCAGCAAGAGAATTTGGGAAGCCTGTAGCAACTAACTGTGACGCTTATCATCTTTATTAAAGCCCCATATCACTTATCCCATAGAAAAACATATTTTATGCATTTTTCAGATAGCACAATTTGAGTATGTAAATGTATCTTTCCTAACAAATTTTTTAACTTTGGCATGACCAATTTTTTTTCATTATTTTTTTTTTCTTTATTTTTCTTTCTTCACTATTGAATTTCAGACAATGGTTTGTTGTGATGATATTCTTAGTATGTTGTGTGCTGCGTACAGTACAGTAACCCATCTCATGTGACGTCCCACACACATTCTTGTAGGCGCCGATGAATGCAGACCCTCCTTCATGAAGCATTTCTGTAATTCTAATGTCAAGTTTCAGCAACACAAAGTTTATTTTTTCTACCATCAGACAATGACAGAAGTCAAAGCCAAATCTAAAATTAGACAGCCTGTTTGTAGGAAAATTATGGTACAGCAGAATAATAATTGGTGAGGGATGTTTTATATGGAAAAAGTTGAGCTGCTTTGTAAATCCAATTAATTTCTGATTTTCCACATGTTATGATTTATATGAGTACTATATTGTTATATATTTGTATTATATGATCTTAAAGCTGCATTCACTGGTTGTCATTAGAAACAGTCAACAAGATTGTTGTCAGACACACCCCTATCAGCTTAGTCTACCTCCTATACTGCAGTGAGATAGTTTCTACGACATACGATTATTGTGCTTGGTGAAAGGTCTACAACTCCCGTAATGCAAATTAAAGGGAATCTGTCAGCAGTTTTTTTGCTTTGTGATCTGACAGTAGCATGATGTAGGGACAGAGAACCTGATTCCAGCGATGTATAACTTAGATTACTGGATGCAGCAGTTGTGATACAATCACAGTTTTATCTGCTGCAGATCTCGGAATGCTGAGCTGTGTATAACGCCGCCCACACCACTGATTGGCCGCCGCTTTTTGTGTAGTGGCGGGGGCGTGGTTGGACTAGGAGGTACGAGACACCTAGTCCTGTAGTGATAATCTCCTGCTTATAAAACACAGATTTTATTGAAACAGCCATATACACCTATTTGAGGCGGGCAGTAAGAAATAGTCGATTATATTTTAGTGCCCTCCTTAACTAGGCCAAAAATGATGACCGACAAAGCAGTATGACTCGGTCTGCATCATTATAGTCAATGGCCCCGTTGGCGCATACGCCCAAATCCTGTTTTTTCGGAAGTTCGACCATAAGCATGCGCATAAGGCACTGACTGTAGGAGAAGACGCTATGTGAGCCCAGCCTTAGAAGGGGCTTCGATTCTTGGTTGGCACTTGGCGATCACATTGCAGAAGATACTACAGCACTCATAAAGGGCAGTGCAGCTGCCCCTTCAAAGGGTTTCAGGTCATCTTAAAGGGCCAATTTCATGATTACTAGACAAAGTTATAAATACCGTAAAGCAGAGTGATGCCTTACCACTTGGCCTTTGGGAGAGCAGCCCAGCTGAATTTGACCGATGGGTATTTGAAGCTGTGTCCCTTCAAATGTACGGTAGTACAGTTTTAGGAATGAAGGGATGAGAGGGCTAACTTGAGGGTCATGTTGCCCTTCTCTCCCATAAGTTGATGGACTAAACCACTGCTGTGTTCTGCTTTGGATTAGACAAGTCTGGCGCTAAAAACTAGCTCATAAGGTGTACTAACTACTCCGAACCCTCTAAACCAGGGTTCCCTAACTCCAGTCCTCAAAGTCCGCCAACAAGTCATGTTTTCAGGATTTCCTTAGTATTGCTCTGGTGATAATTGCATCACCTTGAGGACTGGAGTTGGGGAACACTGCTCTAAACCATACATGTCAAACTCTGACCCTTGGGCCAAATCTGGCCCACAGGGTGATTACATTTGGCCCACGACACCGAACCGCCACCCCTATGTTGAGCCCATTATTCTATATTGAGGACTATGTGAGGCCATTATTCTGTATGGAGAACTGTGTGGGGCCATTATACTGTATGAAGGACTATGTGGGGCCCATTATTCTGTATGGAGGACAATGTAGGGCCCATTATACTGTGTGGAGGACTATGTGGGGCCCATTATTCTGTATGGAGGACTATGACATCGTAGGTGTAACAGAGACTTGGCTAGACGATAACTATGACTGGGCAGTAAGTTTATTAGGTTATAGTTTATTTAGAAGGGACCGGAAACAGGGGAAAGGCGGAGGAGTCTGCTTATATGTAAAATCATGTCTAAAGCCCAGACTAAGGGAAGATATAGGAGAGGGAGAAGAGGGGGTCGAGTCCATGTGGGTAGAGATAGAGGGGGCAAAAAATAATAATAAAATATTACTGGGGGTCTGCTATAAGCCACTAAATATAACAGAGGAGAATGAGAATCTGCTATTAGGACAAATAGACAATGTAGCAAAACATAATGAAGTGATTGTAATGGGGGATTTCAACTACCCGGATATTGACTGGGAAACAGAAACCTGTAGATCGCAGAAAGGAAAAAGGTTCTTGACAAATATTAAGGATAATTATCTCTCCCAACTAGTGCAGGAACCAACGAGAGGGAAGGCCGTGTTGGACTTAATATTGACTAATAGGCCTGATAGAATAACTGAGGTACAGATAGGGGGGCACCTAGGTAATAGCGATCATAATATTATCGACTTCAAAATGCCCTTCAGTAGGATGATCAATAAGGGAACAACTAAAACATTAAACTTTAGGAGGGCGAAGTTTGATCAGCTGATAGAAAACCTCCAACTTATTGACTGGGACAAAGTTCTCAATCAAAGGAATACGAATAGTAAATGGGAAACCTTCAAAAGAATTCTGAATACTCAGTGCGAGAGGTATATACCGTATGGGAATAAAAGGGCCAGAAATAAGAGGAAACCAATATGGTTGAATAAGAACGTAAAAGGGGCGTTAAATAGCAAAAAAGAGGCATTCAAGAGATTAAAACAGGAAAACAGCAAGGAGGCACTAATGTGTTACAAGGAAAAAACGAGAACCTGCAAAAAACAAATAAAAATAGCAAAGGAGGAAACAGAGAGACGTATTGCTAGGGAAAGTAGATCAAATCCCAAACTGTTCTTTACGTATATAAATAGTAAAAGGATTAAATCGGATAATATTGGACCGATAAAAAGTGATAAAGGCAAAATCATAGAGAAAGATGAGGATAAAGCTAATCTATTAAATAAATTTTTTTCGACAACTTTCACAAAGGAAAAAGAACAGGCGAAATGAGAAGTGACAAGCTTAATCCTCCACTAAGTATGACAAATCTAACCCAAGCTGGGGTACAGAAACGCCTCAGTAACATTAAAATAAACAAATCACCAGGACCTGATGGCATACACCCACGGGTACTAAGGGAACTAAGTAATGTGATAGACAGACCGTTATATCTTATATTTAAGGACTCTGTTGAGACTGGGTCTGTACCACTTGATTGGCGACAGGCGAATGTAGTGCCAATATTCAAAAAGGGAGCAAAAAGTGACGCCGGAAACTATCGGCCGGTGAGTCTGACGTCCGTTGTGGGCAAAATTTTTGAAAGCTTCATTAAAGAGGCAATTACGGAGCATCTTGATGCTAATAATCTTTTGACCCCGAACCAACATGGATTCATGAGGAATCGCTCCTGCCAAACAAACCTGATTGACTTCTACGAGGAGGTTAGCTCTCGAGTAGATCAGGGGGAACCAGTGGATGTCGTGTATCTCGACTTCTCAAAAGCGTTCGATAGCGTGCCACATAATAGGTTGGTATACAAAATGAGAATGATGGGGCTGGGGGAAAATGTCTGCAAGTGGGTAGCTAACTGGCTAAGGGATAGAAGGCAGAGGGTGGTTATAAATGGAATATACTCAGATTGGGTAAGCGTCACTAGTGGGGTACCACAGGGGTCTGTACTAGGCCCAATGTTATTTAATATCTTTATTAACGACATAGTCAACGGGATAAATAGTAAAATATCAATATTTGCAGATGACACAAAGTTATGTAAAGCAATTAATACAAAAGAGGACAGTGCAGACCTACAGAGGGATTTGGATAAACTGGGTAGGTGGAGCATTAAATGGCAAATGAGGTTTAACGAGGAGAAATGTAAGGTCATACATATGGGAAGGAAAAATGGAAGTCACCAGTACTCACTGAATGGGAAATCATTGGGGAATTCAGAGATGGAGAAGGACTTGGGCATCTTGATTGATAGCAAACTAAATTGGAGTGCCCAAAGTCAGGCCGCTGCTGTAAGGGCAAACAGGGTAATGGGATGTATCAGAAGAGGTATAGCTGCAAAGGATGAGAACATTGTTCTTCCACTGTACAAAGCACTGGTCAGACCACACTTGGAATACTGTGCTCAGTTATGGGCCCCAATATATAGAAAGGATATAAACGAGCTTGAAAAGGTACAAAGGAGGGCAACAAAATTAATAAAGGGAATGGAGGGACTGCAATACCCAGAGGGGTTGGCAAAACTAGGACTATTCAGCCTGGAAAAGAGAAGGTTGAGGGGGGACATAATAAATGTGTACAAATATGTTAGGGGACAGTATAGAGATCTTGCCCGGGATTTGTTCAAAAGGAGGGATATTACGGTAACAAGAGGGCACTCACTAAGACTGGAAGAGAAAAGGTTTCAGCACCAGCATAGGAAGGGGTTCTTTACGGTAAGAGCAGTGAGAATATGGAATTCACTGAGTGAGGAGACGGTAATGTCGGATTCACTACACCAGTTCAAGCGGGGACTGGATGCATTTCTAGATACCAGGCAGATTTCTGCATATACTTAAAAATAAAATAAAATAGTAGGTTGATACAGGGATTTATTCTGACTGCTGGTTTCAGAGTCGGGAGGGAATTTTTCCTCAGGTGAAGATTGGCTAAATCATTTGAGGTTTTTGCCCTCCTCTGGATCAACTTTAGCAATTACAGAACTAATAGGTCAAACTTGATGGACGCAAGTCTTTATTCGGCTTTAAAAACTATGTTACTATGTATGTTACTATGTGGGGCCCATTATACTGTATGGAGGACTATGTGGGGCCCATTATTCTGTATGGAGGACTATGTGGGGCCCATTATTCTGTATGGAGGACTATGTGGGGCCCATTATTCTGTATGGAGCACTATGTGGGGCCCATTATACTGTATGGAGGACTATGTGGGGCCCATTATACTGTATGGAGGACTATGTGGGGATATTATACTGTATGGAGGACAATGTGAGGCCCATTATACTGTATGGAGGACTATGTGGGGCCCATTATTCTGTATGGAGCACTATGTGGGGCCCATTATACTGTATGGAGGACTATGTGGGGCCCATTATACTGTATGGAGGACTATGTGGGGATATTATACTGTATGGAGGACAATGTAGGCCCCATTATACTGTGTGGAGGTCAATGTGGGCCCATTATACTGTATGGAGGACAATGTTGGGCCCATTATTCTGTATGGAGGACTATGTGGGACCCATTATTCTGTATGGAGGACTATGTGGGGCCCATTATACTGTATGGAGGACTATGTGAGGCCATTATTCTGTATGGAGGACTATGTGGGGTCCATTATTCTGTATGGAGGACTATGTGCAGCCCATTATACTGTATGGAGGACTATGTGGAGCTATTATTCTGTATGGAGGACTATGTGGGGCCATTATACTGTATGGAGGACAATGTAGGGCCCATTATTCTGCATGGAGGACTATTTGGGGCCTATTATTCTGTATGGAAGACTACGTCAGGCCCATTGTACTGTATACTGGTTGGCCCGCGACTTTGTCCAAGTTTTTCATTTTGGCCCTCTATACAATGGTTTCGCACACAATGATAGTGGCTCACTTTGCATTATACTGTAGGTCACCCTCTCTCCTCTTTGACCTTTCTTTTGCCTTGGTCCTGCTGGCCCGCAGAGCTAACCACTAGGCCATCACGCACTTAATTTTTTGTGTGCATTTACAGTCAAAAATGTCCTTATTATTTCATCATTTTTATATATCTTCAATATCCTGGGGTGCAACAAGACCTGATTTTGTTTTTTCTTTCATGTATATGCAAATCACATTGTGAGAGATCATTTACATTTAGTTTTAAGGTTTTAGGTTTATAACCGGTAGCGGTATAATGAACATCAGCCTTCCAAGTAGAGGTTAGGAATGAAGGTAAAAAGCACTAAGTATATAATTTGCATGAGCATTGATGGTAAAGCCACACATGCCGTATCCTCACATCAATGAAAATGTGACAGAAAGAAGGGTACTTGATAATAAATTGTAAACTATTTCAGCGAACCGCCATGGTCTAGAAATCAATAGCGGCTCTGTAATCACCGCACCCGCTCAGCTTTCCCCAGTGCACTTAATGTACTTGGAGCTGGCTTTTTTGGTGCTCTTTCCATTATCACTAAAGCGTTAAAAGCAAACAAATTGGCTTTGGGTACATAAAAAAAATACTAAGCACATAATACACTGCTCAAAAAAATAAAGGGAACACTGAAATAGCACATCCTAGATCTGAATGAATGAAATATTCTCATTGAATACTTTGTTCTGTACAAAGTTGAATGTGCTGACAACAAAATCACACACAAATCATCAATGGAAATCAAATTTATTAACCAATGGAGGCCTGGATTTGGAGTCACCCCCAAAATTATAGTGGAAAAACACACTACAGGCTGATCCAACTTTGATGTAATGTCCTTAAAACAAGTCAAAATGAGGCTCAGTATTGTGTGTGGCCTCCACGTGCCTGTATGACCTCCCTACAACGCCTGGGCATGCTCCTGATGAGGCTCAGTATTGTGTGTGGCCTCCACTTGCCTGTATGACCTCCCTACAACGCCTGGGCATGCTCCTGATGAGGTTGCGGATGGTCTCCTGTGGGATCTCCTCCCGGACCTGGACTAAAGCATCTGCCAACTCCTGGACAGTCTGTGGTGCAACGTGACGTTGGTGGATGGAGCGAGACATGATGTCCCAGATGTGCTCAATCGGATTCAGGTCTGGGGAACGGGCGGGCCAGTCCATAGCTTCAATGCCTTCATCTTGCAGGAACTGCTGACACACTCCAGCCACATGAGGTCTGGCATTGTCCTGCATTAGGAGGAACCCATGGCCAACCGCACCAGCATATGGTCTCACAAGGGGTCTGAGGATCTCATCTCGGTACCTAATGGCAGTCAGGCTACCCCTGGCTAGCACATGGAGGGCTGTGCGGCCCTCCAAAGAAATGCCACCCCACACCATTACTGACCCACTGCCAAACCGGTCATGCTGAAGGATGTTGCAGGCAGCAGATCGCTCTCCACGGCGTCTCCAGACTCTGTCACGTCTGTCACATGTGCTCAATGTGAACCTGCTTTCATCTGTGAAGAGCACAGTGGCGACTTTGCCAATCCTGGTGTTCTGTGTCAAATGCAAAGCGTCCTGCGCGGTGTTGTGCTGTGAGCACAGCCCCCATCTGTGGACGTCGGGCCCTCATACCACCCTCATGGAGTCGGTTTCTAACCGTTTGTGCAGACACATGCACATTTGTGGCCTGCTGGAGGTCATTTTGCAGGGCTCTGGCAGTGCTCCTCCTGTTCCCCCTTGCACAAAGGCGGAGGTAGCGGTCCTGCTGCTGGGTTGTTGCCCTCCTATGGCCCCCCTCCATGTCTCCTGGTGTACTGGCCTGTCTCCTGGTAGCGCCTCTAGCCTCTGGACACTACGCTGACAGACACAGCAAACCTTCTTGCCACAGCTCGCATTGATATGCCATCCTGGATGAGGTGCACTACCTGAGCAACTTCTGTGGGTTGTAGAGTCCGTCTCATGCTACCACGAGTGTGAAAGCACAACCAACATTCAAAAGTGACCAAAATATCAGCCAGAAAGCATTGGTACTGAGATGTGGTCTGTGGTCCCCACCTGCAGAACCACTCCTTTATTGAGTGTGTCTTGATAATTGCTAGCATATGAAATAGATTTTCAATCAGTGTTGCTTCCTAAGTGGACAGTTTGATTTCACAGAAGTTTGATTTACTTGGAGTTATATTCTGTTGTTTAAGTGTTCCCTTTATTTCTTTGAACAGTGTATATTGCAATTGTGCGGAGTACCGCTGTGAGGCCACTGTGTTCTCATACACTGATATCACATTGCTGAATGAGGTACATTTAGGTGAGTGACCAAAGTTCATAAAGGTTTAGACTTTTTTTCCATTTCTGTTAAACACCTTGGAAGTACGGTAATTTGCAAAATGGTGCTGCACGCCTTAACCGTAGTTTTACACGAGGCACATCCGAAATATGTCCAATATATAACGTGTGAGTTCATGTACTCCTGCATTGAATAGAAGCACTTAGCCTTCTTGTTAAATGGTGCTGGTTTCTTTCAGCAGTGTAGGAGTTAAACTGCTCAGCCTTGAGTCTCTGTAGCTTCCTTCATCGGAAGTTCTCAGCTGTGCAATATCAGCCACTCCCCTCTCCTATATAGTCTCTGCTCTGGCAATCTGGATTGCCAGTGTTAAGTCTTGTAATGGCTGGTGAGGAGTGGAGGATTCCGTGTTCAGTAGAGGTGTTTAAGGAAAGTTGTTCTGTGACGGTTGCTTGGTGTTTTGGTTGTGTGCATAGTCCCTTCCTCTTCTATTTTTGTTTACCCTCCTAATCCCTTTGGTGTTTCCCTCCTGTTGCCTGTGAGTGCATATTTTG
Organism: Phyllobates terribilis; assembly: GCF_046119375.1. NCBI lineage: Eukaryota > Metazoa > Chordata > Amphibia > Anura > Dendrobatidae > Phyllobates > Phyllobates terribilis. Next base: position 143,572,396 of record NW_027362770.1, read on the forward strand.
TATGTTTGGTATTTTCATTTATCCCTGTACGTCCCTTTCTTGTTTTTCTGATTTGTGTATTTACATACACTATTCCTCCCCACTTCCGTGGTTGGGGGAGAGGACAGATAAGGGCTGATTCAGGAGTTCAGCAAGGTACGTGGCTCCAGCATCTTCACCATCAGCAGTAACCTGGGGAGCAGGGATAGATAGAGCACCCCTAGTGTTAGGGACAGGGTAGGAGCCCCTGGTCCCCGGTTATCAGACAACAGTATCGTGACAATGTCAATATTTTTGAAGATATTCTTAAACTTTAAAAGGAGTTCAGCTTCTGTGTGTGACCACCGTGTAGATCGAACTTTAAAGGGATAGTCCAGACATCTAATAATGTATAACCTATCCTTGGCATATGTCACCAATAACAGATCGGTAGGGGTCCGACACCAATACCCCCATTAACCAGCTGTTATTAACTCCAGTGGTACAATGTGTAACGTTGTTTACATCCAGCCCCTGCAGGAGCAGTAGGGGTGTCAGGTATAGGATTCCCAGCAATCTGATATTGATTACCAATAATAATGGTAGGTTTTCAATATTAGATGCAAACCTCTTTATCATTTTGTGCATCACCAAAGTTCTACACGCATGTGGATGTGGTGCATGGCAGCAAATTCTGTAGTGCCCCTATAACAGTGCCAAAACAATGGTCACCGCAACGTCTAGTGCTTAGTGCCTCAGAGTCACCTACAATGCACAAAGCCCAACATTGACCGCTTTACTTTCGTACCTCTTCAGATTCCTCTGGTATAGGCTAAAAGGGAAATGTCTCAGGGAGAGGTCGGTCCATTGGTCACACTCCAGCTAATATGGAAACCCTCAACCTCTGTCAAATTCCTTAGATGCCGCGGTCAGTAGCATCTAAGAGGTTAAGCAGCCAATATGAGAGGTAACGCTGTATATTATGATTTTTACAGTTCCCTTTTGCTGATCGCTGTGGTATAGCTCTGCCATCAGCAGATTGAATGGTTGTTAGACAATCCAATGTGGCCAATCCAACCTCTCATCAAGCAACGATGCTCAGTGTTGTTTGGCGGCAACCCATGAACACGTGATTTTCCTCAGTCTATGAATGGCTTTAAGTGGTCACTCTACTTTCAATTAACGTAGGCCAATATGATGGCCAATGAAAGAATTAACAAAATTGCAAAGTACGTTTCTTACACATTTGATATTTTCACCCCAAAAAAAATCACTGCACAGTGCCAGCCATTAGATGTCTCCATTGGGCCTAACTTACTATCCACTGCCTGTTGTGCAGTGTAATTAGTTTTTAGCAGCAGAGAAGCTGGCAGGGATTAAAGGAAGTGGAGGAGGGTCTTTGTCTCTCTACAGGAAGTGGGGGCGGGTCTTAGTTTCTACAGGAAGTGGGGGCAAATGTTTGTCTCTCAACAGGAAGTGAGGTGAGTCTTTATTGCTCTACAGAAAGTGGGGGTGGTCCTTTGCCTCTACAAATAATGAGGGCAGGTCTTTGTCTCTCTATAGTAAATGGGGGCAGGTCTTTGTCTCTCTACAGGAAGTGGGGGCAGGTCTTTGTCTCTCTATAGTAAATGGGGGCAGGTGTTTGTCTCTCTATAGGAAGTGGGGGCAGATCTTTGTCTCTACAGATAATTAGGGCGGGGCTTTGTCTCTACAAGAAGTGGGGGCAGATTTTTGTCTGTCTATAAGAAGTGCAAGCTGGTTTTTGTCTCTCTACAGGAAGTGGTGGTGGGTCTTTGTCTCTACAGGAAATAAGTGCAGGTCTTTGTTGCTCTACAGGAAGTGGGGGCAGCTCTTTCTCTAAAGGAAGTGGGGGTGGTTCTTTGTCAGTACAGATAGTGATGGCAGATCTTTGTCTCTACAGGAAGTGGGGGCAGTTTTTTGTCCCTCTACAGATAATGATGGCAGGCCTTTTTCCAGATATTTGTCTATCTACAAGTAGTGCGAGCCCATATTTGTATCTGTACAGGAAGTGGGAGTGTTTCTTTGTCTCTACAGATAGTGAGGGCAGGTCTTTGTCTCTCTGCAGATAGTGAGGGCAGGTCTTTGTCCCTCTACAGATAATGATGGCAGGCCTTTTTCCAGATATTTGTCTTTCTACAAGTAGTGCGAGCCCATATTTGTATCTGTACAGGAAGTGGGAGTGTTTCTTTGTCTCTACAGATAGTGAGGGCAGGTCTTTGTCTCTCTACAGATACTGAGGGCAGGTCTTTGTCTCTCTACAGATAGTGAGGGCAGGTCTTTGTCTCTCTACAGATAGTGAGGGCAGGTCTTTGTCTCTCTACAGGAAGTGGGGGCGGGTCTTTGTCTCTCTACATGAAGTGGGGGCGGGTCTTTGTCGCTACAGGAAGTGGGAGCATTTTTTTGTCTCTACAGATAATTAGGGCAGGTCTTTGTCTCTCTACAGGAAGTGGAGGCATTTTTTGTTTCTCTACAGATAATTACGGCAGATCTTTGTCTCTCTACACGAAGTGGGGCGGGTCTTTATCTTTCTACAGGAAGTGAGGGCAGGTCTTTTTCGCTCTACAGGAAGTGAGGGCAGGTCTTTGTCTCTCTACAGATAATGAGGGCAGGTCTTTGTCTTTCTACAGGAAGTGAGGGCAGGTCTTTGTCGCTCTACAGGAAGTGAGGGCGGGTCTTTGTCTCTACAGGAAGGGGGGGGCGGTCTTTGTCTCTACAGGAAGTGGGGGGTGGGTCTTTGTCTCTACAGGAAAAGGGAGCGTTTTTTTTGTCTCTACAGATAATTAGGGCGGGTCTTTGTCTCTCTACAGGAAGTGGAGGCATTTTTGTTTCTCTACAGATAATTACGGCAGATCTTTGTCTCTCTACAGTAAGTGGGGGCAGGTCTTTATCTCTCTACAGGAAGTGGGGGCAGGTCTTTTTCTCTCTACAGGAAGTGGGGGCAGGTCTTTATCTCTCTACAGGAAGTGGGGGCCGGTCTTTATCTCTCTACAGGAAGTGGGGGCAGGTCTTTGCCTCTCTGTCTCTCTACAGGAAGTGGGGGCGAGTTTATGTCTCTGCAGGAAATGAGCACCTTTGTCAATCTACAGGAGGTGAGGGGGAGTCTTGTCTCTCTGTTCTCCTGTATTTTAAACTACATACAGTCATAGCGGAGAGGCAAGCAAATGGACAAAGACAGTTGTAATGCATGCTAAAAAGTGATGGGGGGAATTTTCAGCACCTATAATGCTGGTAGAATCCTGATGTGGCAAAACCACCCACTCGGTGGATGGCAAGTTACAAGGCATGTGAATTTGGATAATTTCTGCATATATTAGACCAATATGTAGATCAAAGGCAGTTTTAATTTATTGTTGGGGATTAGGGAGGCAAAACCAAGGTGAATTGACAGGTACACTTTAATCTTCTATGTGATATATATATCACATTCCATTTTCTTCTGGTTGCCAAGAACTTACGCAATAAATAAACGTCTATAGGCCCAAGGGTCAAGAAGAGGAAATGGAGGGAGAAAATGAATGCAGTACTAGATTCTTCTGTTCGCAACACCAGAACCTGCACTATAATTAAGGGCTCATTGTAATCCGAATATAGTAACATTTGTAATCCAGTAAGCCTAGAGACTGTTCTGGCAATTTTACGCCCCAATTAATAATCTCTAGGTGCGATAAAGGCCTATTGGACTTGAAACGTTGCGATATCTCGTCACTGGAGCAACATTAAGGATCTGGTCAATTACTGAATTCCGACTTGTCATATTTTGGATTACTTTGCGGTTTATGACAATGGGTCCCCCCGAGACTTGCACCGTATACCCACGAGCTTTGCTTTGCTCCGCTATCTATCATATATAGAATGTGATGTCATTCTCATCCTTCACTGTGAAGGGGGCGCTGCCGGTCACACACACGCAGCTTGAGATAAAGGAAATATTAGAGCATGCCGTAATTATTCAGAATCGCTAACTAGGATGGATGACGCCGATCTACCAGGACAATCTGAGATTCCAGCTTATAAATGGATAATGACATTTTTGGCTACGTGTGGGTAGGCTGCTCACTGGAGAGTGGACGAGTGAGTTGTAAGGATCACTAGAGATGTAAATGATACATCGGTGCCAGCTTCCCGGCGGAGTGAGTGATCGGCCTTTCGGGTTTGTCACATACTCCTCTTGCTGTCAGCCGCGTTTGTAAGAGGCCTTCCCGTGATGAGCAGAGTCAGGAGAGCTGGGGAGTAAGCTGGGAATTAATATAATTGCATCGATCAGCCTCATTTCATCGGAAAAGCATCAGAAAATATTAAAATAACATTAAAATTTAATCTAAAATAACATTAGATTTATGTCCATGACATATAGACCTATGGTGTTTGCATGCCCATAGAGCACATAAGTCCTGTAACTGGTCCCATATCCTTGTCTTATTGTCCCTCTGACCTATCCCTGTATTCTGGTCTATTTATGTCCTTAATGTATTCCTAGCCCTATATACTCGTCTCTGTATACTATCCCTGTAAATGTATATACTGTTTCCTGTGTCATAGTCCTCAATACTGGTTTACTTGTCCTTGTATACTAGTTTTTGCTTTTTATACTGGTCCAGGTATACAAGCCTTTTCCTATATACTAGTTTCTGTATACAAACCTAATCCTATATACCTATTTACATGCTCTCTCTATACTAGTCCCAACCCTGATACTAGATTATAGTTTTCCGAATACTAGCTCTCTGCCTCTATATTGGACCACTGGTCCCTATATCCTAGTCTTTCTTCTGTATACTGGTAATTTGTTGGGGAAGAGTTGGGCTCCTCCATACACATTAGACCATGGGTGTATTTGGATATTTATATCGTCCTTCGGGGGCCGTACAAGTTTCATGTTTTCTCCGCCCACAAAGTACGTCTTTACATTGGCACTGATGTCAAGACGTAATATTTCATTGCATGCATCTCAGCGTTCAGTAGTGAACACTGCGTGTTTGTGCTCACAGAGCAAGAAGAAATTAATGGGCTTGCGGCAGTCAAAATACTGCTCCCGGCCCAAGCACTGCGGTCCCCTGGAATCTACCCAGGGGCCGGATAAAAGGTCTTCGAGGGCTGTAAACAGCCCGCGGGCCTGAGGTTCCCCACCCCTGCATTAGACTATCAGCAGAACCCTTCAATATCTGTGATTTTGGCAGACATTAGTTTGTGTATGGGGGACCCCGACAAAGGGGGCAGATAAGGAGCCGGCAAGTCTGATTTCAGACTGTCGATCTTTTTGATCTTTAACAAATAAGCCAAAGATGTCCGATAGTGGCGCTTCTGGACCCAGGAGTGAGCGATTCTGTATATGGGAGAGAGGGCCGAGACAGCTGCTAGCCAAATGATCAGCCGAACCATCGTTTGAATGACAGTTACCATTTTTCCTCGAAAATAAGACAGGGTCTTATTTTATTTTTAGCTCCTAAAAATAAACTTTTATTCAAATATAATCATGTCATCACACACACTGCACATACACATGGAAATACACACACACTGCACATACATACTCACGTATATACACAAACTGCACATACATACACATGTACAGTGGTGTGAAAAAGTGATTGCCCCCTTCCTGATTTCTTATTCTTTTGCATGTTTGTCACACTAAAATGTTTCAGATCATAAAACGAATTTGAATATTAGACAAAGATAACACAAGTAATCACGAAATGCAGTTTTTAAATGAAGCTTTTTATTATTAAGGGAAAAAGAAATCCAAACCTACAGGGCCCTGTGTGAAAAAGTGATTGCCCCCCCTAAACCTAATAACTGTTTGGGCCGCCCTTAGCAGCAGCAACAACTGCAATCAAGCGTTTGCGATAACTGGCACTGAATCTTTTACAACGCTCTGAATGAGAAATCAGTAAGGGGGCAAACATTTTTTCACACCACTGTATATACACAAACTGCACATACATACACATGTTTATACACACACTGCACATACATACACATGTTTATACACACACTGCACATACATACACATGTATACACAAACTGCACATACATACACATGTTTATACACACACTGCACATACATACACATGTTTATACACACACTGCACATACATACACATGTATATACACACACTACACATATGGTACACAATAGCCTAGTTTGTTTAGACTCCCACAGTTAAAGGACCCTTGGTGACATCCTGGTCACATACTGTATCATTAAAGGTCCTTAATCAGTCTTAACCTCAGAGTAGAAACACTGGGTGTCCTGGGCAATTGCCCAGTTTTCAGCTCCCTAACACCGGCCCTCACTGTAACAAGGGCTAATTTTTGCAGTAGGTTTATATTTACACCATACTCCAAAAATTCTGTAAAATCATGCTAGAGCTTATTTTCGGGGTAGGTCTTATTTTTGGGGAAACACGGTATCTTCTGTGTTTGGGAGGTGGGGCTTTACGCTAAAAATATTCTCATATGCAGATATTTGTTCTTTATTTCAAGCCCATAAAAATAGGATTGGTCTAAAGCGTCTGAACCTGATAAGGTTTCTCATCCTCGTTCTGTCGAGTCTCTCGGTAACAATACTTTTCTTTGAATACCAATTGCGCCTTGATGTTACCTACAATCCTTATCTTATCGCACTTATAAATAATTCTACATTTCACGTTTATGGATTTGCTGTATACAAAGTCCCTGAGTCCTTATAAAAAAGCTTGGATTTACTTCTCGGTCTTACTGTTTTGTGTTACAGGATGGAATGGGCAACCTGAGAATCACAGAAAAAGGTTTACGGCTTGAGGGAGATTCTGAATTCTTGAAACCTCTGTATGCCAAAGAAATCCGCTCCAGGCCGGTAAGTGTAAAGCTGACTTTCTAATCCCTAACTAGCATTTCTGTGCGGAGACACCATCAGGGCAGCAGTACCACTGTTACTACTGATAGGGACCCATGCAAATTATGGGCCCAAACTCAGCCACCTGCCCACCGTCACCCAATAAATAATGCAAATTATCTCCCTCCTATAACAAAAAATAACTACCTTGCACAGTGCATGCTGTTAGGATTTTCTGAGCAGGCAATCATGTGGCCACGAGTATACGATTACTTCAGGCCACATTCCGACTAGACGTGTGTGCCATTGCTCGGTATACTTGCATTGAGCGAGGCCGTTCACGTCTAGTCGTCACGTGACCTCATGTATGCAAATCACGTACTTGCGGAAACGCGCCTGCTGAACCTGACATAAGGGAATCCTCACAGCACCAGCAAAATATTATTCCCACCCCCGCTGAGAATAATTATGCACATATTTCATGCATGCAAATGAATGGGGGTCAAGAATTCAGTGTTCAAGTTCCATGCATGTGAATGTGTAATAGTTTTTGAACTCTGTTTATGAACCAAGAAGATCAGGATGAACAGGGGAATCCGGGAGGGTTTAAAGGAATTTGTGAGTAGGATCAACCCTCCTAAGCCGTCTATATTAGCATGCAGTTCATTGGAAGCTGAATAAAATGATACCTTGATGTCTGTGATCCGATGTCTTAGTCCAGAGTTACTCCACGTTTTTCTTAATATGTAAATTAACTGTTAAGATCTATGGGCCGGACATAGTTCTCCCTAACAGCTCATTTACATATTTAGAAAAATGTGGATTTCTCTTGAATAAGACATCGGATCTCGGATATCAAGGTATCAATTTATTCAGCTTCCCATGATCTACGTGCCCATATAGACGGCTTAGTTAGGTTGATCCTACTGACAGATTCCCTTTAACACTGACTGGGGAAGGACAGATAAAATCAGAATTTAAATGGCAAAATAAAAATGTAATTATTATGAGCATGTGTTATTGCTTCCTGTACACAGTTCAAAAGACCCCCTATTGTTAGATTGTGACAACTGCGCCTATTTATCGTCTCCTCCGGAGGTTTGTTCATAAACGTGATATTTTTACATGTGAGAAATAGGTTCAAATCCCAAGTGAGGGAGGGATATCTATCTCCTGCCATTGCCTAGCGCCATCCATTAATACCGCACTGTTCACTTGTAAATTATTCTTGCCTGCAGGTGTAAACAGCAGGTTTCCTAGATCTGTCCTTGGGGAACCAGAGTCACTCCAGGTTTTCAGCATAACAAGTGAATCTGCAATCTCATGTGCCTGCACTTAGAGGTTTTAAAATTCAATTAAATGAAATCGACCAAGAGAAGAATTCGTGTAATCGTTTCTTTTACTTGCATTTCTATTAAAACATTTTTATTGACATCATATTTCAGAAGTCCTTGTTAGGCGAATCAAGTGTGATTGACGATTAAAAAAGGGGGGTGGCAGAAAAAATAAAATCAGATGGAATTTTTTTTTTTACGCCATTAAGGGGGGATTTATTTATTTTCTTATTTATTTAAAAAAAGAAAACCGCTCACAATGAAATAAAATAACAAAAGTAGTAATATTCACCATCCAAATTGAGTGCAGACACTTCCTTGGTTTCCCTACCGGTCTCTGTGCACCAACTATGATGTGTCTATATGACATGTGACCACTATTCCGACTCCATAACTAAGCTGCAAGAGTAGGGTGCTGGAGATACCATTTCTAGGCTATCTCCTTCAACGGTTACTCACACAGAGTGATGTCCTCAGATAGCTTGAACTCGACGGTAGGAGGCACGTATGAAGAGCTTGAACTCGACTGTAAGAGGCACGAATGAAGATTCCAGAACAAGGTTTATTTTCCAGCTGAATTCTTGTAGATATGTTTCTAGGCTATCCCCTTCAACCGTTACTCACACAGAGTGATGTCCTCAGATAGCTTGAACTCAACTGTAGGAGGCACGTATGAAGAGCTTGAACTCGACTGTAGGAGGCACGAATGAAGATTCCAGAACAAGGTTTATTTTCCAGCTGAATTCTTGTAGATATGTTTCTAGGCTATCTCCTTCAACCGTTACTCACACAGAGTGATGTCCTCAGATAGCTTGAACTCGACGGTAGGAGGCACGTATGAAGAGCTTGAACTCGACTGTAGGAGGCATGAATGAAGATTCCAGAACAAGGTTTATTTTCCAGCTGAATTCTTGTAGATATGTTTCTAGGCTATCTCCTTCAACCGTTACACAGAGTGATGTCCTCAGATAGCTTGAACTCAACTGTAGGAGGCACGTATGAACATTCCAGAAGAGGGTTTATTTTCCAGCTGAATTCTTGTAGATGTGCACACATACAGCAGGTAAAAAGTCTTTTCTGACCAAAGCTGCAAACACATGAACTTCTAAGATGGCTGATAGACAGTGATAAGGAAGAGGGGAGGAGTTACTGACATCAGAGCTACATCAGAGAGAGAGACAGGGAGAGAGGAAGGACAAACTTCTAAAGAGGACAAACCTTACTGCATGGCAACAAAGCAGCACAATATAACAACACAATGATAATACAATACTGTCTGTATGATTCCCAAATCATGGGACATTACTGGAGCTGGGACAACAGAGATTGGCAGGGAACCACGAAAACATCAGCACAGAAGGATCACGGGGTTTGGTAAAGTTAGTATTACTCTATTTGTTATTTTACCCCATAGTAAGTTGTTATTAAAAATGTCATGGGGCTGGAAAACTTTTAAGAAGTTTTTTTTTCCTGCAGTAATTGCAAACTAATGGCTCCACAGGTGTAGCCAGAGAGAGATAGACATTAAAGCCCTCATTCATCATTATTTTTGAGACTTTTTGGGGGGTATTTTTTAGATTTGTGTTAAATTCATTATGGCTTTTACGCCATGTTTACACCAGGTTTTCATTCGCTGTCCTTTTTCTAGGTTTGCTCGACAATGTGGACGTTAGTCCTGGACAGCCTCTTTTAAAGGGATTATGCCAGCAAGTTTTTGCTATTTAATCTGTTTAAACATGTTGTAGCGGCAGAGATCCTGATTCCAGGGATGTGTCACTTACTGAGCTTTGTGCTGTCGTTTCAATAAAATGATTGTTTTATCAGCAGGAGATTATCTGTGCCTGACTAGGTGTCACGTACACAGCAGTCCGGCTAATCTGGGTAACCATGCCCTCTCCACTGATTGGCAGCTTGCTGGCAATGTACACATGTTACTGCCAATCAGAGGTGTAGGCGGGGTTATACACAGTTCAAAAGACTTAACAGAGAAAACAGGGATTCTATCAAAATTACACCAAGCAGCCCAGTAAGTGACTCATCAGTGAAATCAGGGTCTCTGCCCCTACATCATACTGCTCTCAGATTCCATAGAAAAAAACCCGCTGACTGATTCCCTTTAACCCATGATAAACATTTATCATGAATTCATAGGATTAGTGATAAATATAAGACCGGTGGGTGTCCCAACAGTTAATAATGGGAATGAGGGACTCGTGTCCCGCATGTGAATGGAGTAGTAGTGGACATTCGTAACCACCGATCCACACACTTCTATAGGTCTATAGGAGCAAGAGTACTCATGCATGACCACCACTCTCACTGTGTGACCGCCACTTTTGAAACATTTTTTAAAGTTTTTAGGCCCTTTAATTACCTTCACATTGTTGGGCCTGGATCCTGAGACCCCCACAGATCGTTCAAAAGACCGCTGAGAAGTGTGAAGGTCAGGAGACAGATCTATGATTTTGTATTGAATCCATACTCCGCTATGTGCGCACCTGCATCCAAGCTACGCAATTTTCAGTGTTTTTTTTGAGCGTCAGGTGGGGGTCTCGTGACTTGGGCCCTTACCAATTACCAGGCATTTAAAGGGACAAAAGATTCTAAAAGAATTGGTGAAAAATTTGTTACTATTTAAAGAGAACCTGTCACGTTGTACTCTGATGACATCCGAGTGCGGTGCAATTTTCACAGACCGACATAAATAACAAGACGGAGAAAGTTTCTTTTTCTCTATGTAAGAGAAAAACTGATCAAACTCGGTTCAAAATCGAATCAAAGTTTGATCAGAATAATCGGTTTATTTTTCACATATACAGTGGGTACAGAAAGTATTCAGACCCCTTTAAATTTTTCACTCTTTGTTTCATTGCCGCCAGTTGGTAAATTCTAAAAAGTTAATTTTTCTTCTCATTACAGTACACTCTGCACCCCATCTTGACTGAAAAAAACAGAAATGTAGAAATGTTTGCAAATGGTCATAAGTATTCAGAGCCTTTGCTCAGACACTCATATTTAAGTCACATGCTGTCCATTTCCTTGTGATCCTCCTTGAGATAGTTCTACTCCTTCATTGGAGTCCAGCTGTGTTTAATTAAACTGATAGGACTTGATTTGGAAAGGCACACACCTGTCTATATAAGACCTCACAGCTCACAGTGCATGTCAGACCAAATGAGAATCATGAGCTGAAAGGAACTGCCCAAGGAGCTGAGAGACAGAATTGTGTCAAGATTAAGAATGGGTTGCGCATGGTAAGGATTAAGAATGGGCTGCACATGGTGAGGATTAAGAATGGGCTGCGCATGGTGAGGATTAAGAATGGGCTGCGCATGATGAGGATTAAGAATGGGCTGCGCATAGTAAGGCTTAAGAATGGGCTGTGCATGGTGAGGATTAAGAATGGGCTGCGCATGGTGAGGATTAAGAATGGGCTGCGCTGGGTGAGGAATAAGAATGGGCTGCGCATGGTGAGGAATAAGAATGGGCTGCGCTGGGTGAGGAATAAGAATGGGCTGCGCATGGTGAGGAATAAGAATGGGCTGCACATGGTTGGAATTAAGAATGGGCCGTGCATGGTGAGGATTAAGAATGGGCTGCACTTGGTGAGGATTAAGAATGGGTTGCGCATGGTGAGGATTAAGAATGGGCTGCGCATGGTAAGGATTAAGAATGGGCTGCGCATGGTGAGGATTAAGAATGGGCTGCGCATGGTGAGGATTAAGAATGGGCTGCACATGGTGAGGATTAAGAATGGGCTGCGCATAGTAAGGCTTAAGAATGGGCTGCGCATGATGAGGATTAAGAATGGGCTGCGCATAGTAAGGCTTAAGAATGGGCTGTGCATGGTGAGGATTAAGAATGGGCTGCGCATGGTGAGGATTAAGAATGGGCTGCGCATGGTGAGGAATAAGAATGGGCTGCGCTGGGTGAGGAATAAGAATGGGCTGCGCATGGTGAGGAATAAGAATGGGCTGCACATGGTTGGAATTAAGAATGGGCTGTGCATGGTGAGGATTAAGAATGGGCTGCGCATGGTGAGGATTAAGAATGGGCTGCACATGGTGAGGATTAAGAATGGGCTGCGCATGGTGAGGATTAAGAATGGGCTGCGCATGGTAAGGATTAAGAATGGGCTGCGCATGGTGAGGAATAAGAATGGGCTGCACATGGTGAGGACTAAGAATGGGCTGTGCATGGTGAGGATTAAGAATGGGCTGCTCATGGTGAGGATTAAAAATGGGCTGCGCATGGTGAGGATTAAGAATGGGCTGCGCATGGTGAGGACTAAGAATGGGCTGCACATGGTGAGGATTAAGAATGGGCTGCGCTGGGTGAGGATTAAGAATGGGCTGCGCTGGGTGAGGAATAAGAATGGGCTGCGCTGGGTGAGGAATAAGAATGGGCTGCGCTGGGTGAGGAATAAGAATGGGCTGCGCTGGGTGAGGAATAAGAATGGGCTGCGCATGGTGAGGAATAAGAATGGGCTGCGCATGGTGAGGAATAAGAATGGGCTGCGCATGGTGAGGATTAAGAATGGGCTGCGCATGGTGAGGATTAAGAATGGGCTGCGCATGGTGAGGAATAAGAATGGGCTGCGCATGGTGAGGAATAAGAATGGGCTGCGCATGGTGAGGAATAAGAATGGGCTGCGCATGGTGAGGAATAAGAATGGGCTGCGCATGGTGAGGAATAAGAATGGGCTGCGCATGGTGAGGAATAAGAATGGGCTGCGCATGGTGAGGAATAAGAATGGGCTGCGCATGGTGAGGAATAAGAATGGGCAGCGCATGGTGAGGAATAAGAATGGGCTGCGCATGGTGAGGAATAAGAATGGGCTGCGCATGGTGAGGAATAAGAATGGGCTGCGCATAGTGAGGATTAAGAATGGGCTGCGCATGGTGAGGAATAAGAATGGGCTGCCCATGGTGAGGAATAAGAATGGGCTGCACATGGTGAGGAATAAGAATGGGCTGCACATGGTGAGGAATAAGAATGGGCTGCACATGGTGAGGATTAAGAATGGGCTGCGCATGGTGAGGATTAAGAATGGGCTGCGCATGGTAAGGATTAAGAATGGGCTGCGCATGGTGAGGAATAAGAATGGGCTGCACATGGTGAGGACTAAGAATGGGCTGTGCATGGTGAGGATTAAGAATGGGCTGCTCATGGTGAGGATTAAAAATGGGCTGCGCATGGTGAGGATTAAGAATGGGCTGCGCATGGTGAGGACTAAGAATGGGCTGCACATGGTGAGGATTAAGAATGGGCTGCGCTGGGTGAGGATTAAGAATGGGCTGCGCTGGGTGAGGATTAAGAATGGGCTGCGCTGGGTGAGGAATAAGAATGGGCTGCGCTGGGTGAGGAATAAGAATGGGCTGCGCTGGGTGAGGAATAAGAATGGGCTGCGCTGGGTGAGGAATAAGAATGGGCTGCGCTGGGTGAGGAATAAGAATGGGCTGCGCATGGTGAGGAATAAGAATGGGCTGCGCATGGTGAGGAATAAGAATGGGCTGCGCATGGTGAGGATTAAGAATGGGCTGCGCATGGTGAGGATTAAGAATGGGCTGCGCATGGTGAGGAATAAGAATGGGCTGCGCATGGTGAGGAATAAGAATGGGCTGCGCATGGTGAGGAATAAGAATGGGCTGCGCATGGTGAGGAATAAGAATGGGCTGCGCATGGTGAGGAATAAGAATGGGCTGCGCATGGTGAGGAATAAGAATGGGCTGCGCATGGTGAGGAATAAGAATGGGCTGCGCATGGTGAGGAATAAGAATGGGCAGCGCATGGTGAGGAATAAGAATGGGCTGCGCATGGTGAGGAATAAGAATGGGCTGCGCATGGTGAGGAATAAGAATGGGCTGCGCATAGTGAGGATTAAGAATGGGCTGCGCATGGTGAGGAATAAGAATGGGCTGCACATGGTGAGGAATAAGAATGGGCTGCACATGGTGAGGAATAAGAATGGGCTGCACATGGTGAGGAATAAGAATGGGCTGCACATGGTGAGGATTAAGAATGGGCTGCGCATGGTGAGGATTAAGCATGGGCTGCGCATGGTGAGGATTAAGCATGGGCTGCGCATGGTGAGGAATAAGAATGGGCTGCGCATGGTGAGGATTAAGAATGGGCTGCGCATGGTGAGGATTAAGAATGGGCTGCGCATGGTGAGGATTAAGAATGAGCTGCGCATGGTGAGGATTAAGAATGGGCTGCGCATGGTGAGGATTAAGAATGGGCTGCGCATGGTGAGGATTAAGAATGGGCTGCGCATGGTGTGGATTAAGAATGGGCTGCGCATGGTGAGGAATAAGAATGGGCTGCGCATGGTGAGGAATAAGAATGGGCTGCGCATGGTGAGGAATAAGAATGGGCTGCGCATGGTGAGGAATAAGAATGGGCTGCGCATGGTGAGGAATAAGAATGGGCTGCGCATGGTGAGGAATAAGAATGGGCTGCGCATGGTGAGGAATAAGAATGGGCTGCGCATGGTGAGGAATAAGAATGGGCTGCGCATGGTGAGGAATAAGAATGGGCTGCGCATGGTGAGGAATAAGAATGGGCTGCGCATGGTGAGGAATAAGAATGGGCTGCGCATGGTGAGGAATAAGAATGGGCTGCGCATGGTGAGGAATAAGAATGGGCTGCACATGGTTGGGATTAAGAATGGGCTGCACATGGTTGGGATTAAGAATGGGCTGCGCTGGGTGAGGAATAAGAATGGGCTGCGCATGGTGAGGAATAAGAATGGGCTGCGCATGGTGAGGAATAAGAATGGGCTGCACATGGTTGGGATTAAGAATGGGCTGCACATGGTTGGGATTAAGAATGGGCTGCGCTGGGTGAGGAATAAGAATGGGCTGCGCATGGTGAGGAATAAGAATGGGATGCGCATGATGAGGAATAAGAATGGGCTGCGCATGGTGAGGATTAAGAATGGGCTGCGCTGGGTGAGGAATAAGAATGGGCTGCGCATGGTGAGGATTAAGAATGGGCTGCGCATGGTGAGGATTAAGAATGGGCTGCGCTGGGTGAGGAATAAGAATGGGCTGTGCATGGTGAGGATTAAGAATGGGCTGCGCATGGTGAGGATTAAGAATGGGCTGCGCATGGTGAGGAATAAGAATGGGCTGCGCATGGTGAGGAATAAGAATGGGCTGCGCATGGTGAGGAATAAGAATGGGCTGCGCATGGTGAGGATTAAGAATGGGCTGCGCATGGTGAGGATTAAGAATGGGCTGCGCTGGGTGAGGAATAAGAATGGGCTGCGCATGGTGAGGATTAAGAATGGGCTGCGCATGGTGAGGATTAAGAATGGGCTGCGCTGGGTGAGGAATAAGAATGGGCTGCGCATGGTGAGGATTAAGAATGGGCTGCGCATGGTGAGGATTAAGAATGGGCTGCGCATGGTGAGGAATAAGAATGGGCTGTTCATGGTGAGGAATAAGAATGGGCTGCACATGGTGAGGAATAAGAATGGGCTGCGCATGGTGAGGAATAAGAATGGGCTGCGCATGGTGAGGAATAAGAATGGGCTGCGCATGGTGAGGAATAAGAATGGGCTGCGCATGGTGAGGAATAAGAATGGGCTGCGCATGGTGAGGAATAAGAATGGGCTGCGCTGGGTGAGGAATAAGAATGGGCTGCGCATGGTGAGGAATAAGAATGGGCTGCGCATGGTGAGGAATAAGAATGGGCTGTGCTGGGTGAGGAATAAGAATGGGCTGCGCATGCTGAGGATTAAGAATGGGCTGCGCTGGGCGAGGATTAAGAATGGGCTGCGCTGGGCGAGGAATAAGAATGGGCAGTGCTGGGTGAGGAATAAGAATGGGATGCGCTGGGTGAGGATTAAGAATGGGCTGCGCATGGTGAGGATTAAGAATGGGCTGCGCTGGGTGAGGAATAAGAATGGGCTGTGCATGGTGAGGATTAAGAATGGGCTGCGCATGGTGAGGATTAAGAATGGGCTGCGCATGGTGAGGAATAAGAATGGGCTGCGCATGGTGAGGAATAAGAATGGGCTGTTCACGGTGAGGAATAAGAATAGGCTGCGCATGGTGAGGAATAAGAATGGGCTGCGCATGGTGAGGAATAAGAATGGGCTGCGCATGGTGAGGAATAAGAATGGGCTGCGCATGGTGAGGAATAAGAATGGGCTGCGCTGGGTGAGGAATAAGAATGGGCTGCGCATGGTGAGGAATAAGAATGGGCTGTGTTGGGTGAGGAATAAGAATGGGCTGCGCATACTGAGGATTAAGAATGGGCTGCGCTGGGCGAGGAATAAGAATGGGCAGTGCTGGGTGAGGAATAAGAATGGGCTGCGCTGGGTGAGGAATAAGAATGGGCTGCGCATTGTGAGGATTAAGAATGGGCTGCGCATTGTGAGGATTAAGAATGGGCTGCGCATGGTGAGGATTAAGAATGGGCTGCACTGGGTGAGGAATAAGAATGGGCTGTGCATGGTGAGGATTAAGAATGGGCTGCGCATGGTGAGGAATAAGAATGGGCTGCGCTGGGTGAGGAATAAGAATGGGCTGTGCATGGTGAGGAATAAGAATGGGCTGTGCTGGGTGAGGAATAAGAATGGGCTGTGTTGGGTGAGGAATAAGAATGGGCTGCGCATGCTGAGGATTAAGAATGGGCTGCGCTGGGTGAGGAATAAGAATGGGCTGTGCTGGGTGAGGAATAAGAATGGGCTGTGCATGCTGAGGATTAAGAATGGGCTGCGCTGGGTGAGGAATAAGAATGGGCTGCGCTGGGCGAGGAATAAGAATGGGCTGTGCATGCTGAGGATTAAGAATGGGCAGTGCTGGGCGAGGAATAAGAATGGGCAGTGCTGGGTGAGGAATAAGAATGGGCTGCGCATGCTGAGGATTAAGAATGGGCAGTGCTGGGCGAGGAATAAGAATGGGCAGTGCTGGGTGAGGAATAAGAATGGGCTGTGCATGCTGAGGATTAAGAATGGGCTGCGCTGGGTGAGGAATAAGAATAGGCTGCTCTGGGTGAGGAATAAGAATGGGCTGCGCATGGTGAGGAATAAGAATGGGCTGCGCATGGTGCTCTCCTTTGACTATACTATAATTTAGCATTAGATGTTACTCGCCAGACAGAATGTCCTTTTGTCTTTTTTTTTAAATGACTTTTAGCTTTTAGTCAAGTTGACTGTATAAATGGTTACAGCCCTCCGGATATATATTAGAAATGCTACCATTAACCCTTAGTTGACTGACATCGCAACCGAAGACTGGAGACGTATGCTACTGATCAGTGTGCGCATAAACCGCCTTTACAGCTTCCTCGCTGGCAGGTTAATGATAAAGATTTATACAGACAGCGGAGGTCAGCGGGATCACCATCTGCATCTGTGGTAGCCGGGTCTCCCACTGATATAGTGTATGCCGAAGACCAGACATCCGCGCTCCACTGGGAGTCAGAGCTTCCTAGTGCCATCGCAAGTCAACGCTGCTGGAACTCTTGCTCCCAGACTGTGGTCGAATTAAGACGCAAAAGTACTTGACACTTTCTAGATGACTCCAGTATTCCTCGGAAATGGAAATAACTCATATATAGCATCTAAATCCAGACGCTTTTCTTCTTTTTTATGACTGTGATATATGTAAACCCTTGAAGCCGACTTGGTAATATACTTTCCAGGCAGCATCTTGATTGGTTTGGTCCCAAAAGGTTGTGGCTAGTGGACAGTTTTATTTTCGAGATTTGACTTCCAACATATATTTATCTACACATGGTTGGGTTTCTTGTAAGAAACCCAAAACGGTCATTCAGCATCAGCCGTCCGGTTGAATGACTGAGTACAGTCGAGGGGCGAGACGTCTAATAAGATATATCACCCTAGGCCACTACGCAGTAAAGAAAAAAAAATCATCCAGAAATGAGAGTTGTTGAAATGCTACTTGTCAAACTGATAAAAATTTTCTTCAACTTTTTCTTAGTTTTATCTGTTATTGGTACTAGGGATGAGCTAGGGATGAGCGAACCCATGGAAGTTC
The DNA here is from genome assembly GCF_046119375.1 of Phyllobates terribilis. NCBI lineage: Eukaryota > Metazoa > Chordata > Amphibia > Anura > Dendrobatidae > Phyllobates > Phyllobates terribilis. The sequence continues at coordinate 143,590,539 of NW_027362770.1, forward strand.
GGGTTCTGTTACCCGACCCGAACTTTAGTCCAAAGTTCGGTTCAAGTGCCAGAACCCGAACCCAACTGAAAACAATGGAGACCCAAACTTTGGATCTGTAAAAAAAATTCTCTCCTTCTCTGCAATGGTCTTCCCCCGGAACTCCAAATTTTGCAACGGACTTCCGGGAGAAATCCGTGTTCGGCGTTCAGCTCCAGTACTGTCCGGTATGAACCCCAAACTTTTAAGTTCGGGTTCACTTGTTAGCAAATACCTTCTGGTTAGTTTTTACGCCCATAGTAAAAAAATATAAAATAGTCTTGGACAACCTCTTTAATAGACTAGCCGTACAATGATATAGATGATGTAATTCTTCGTAAGGAGGTAGAATGACCAAGTAGAAATCGCTAAAAATGGTTGACAACTAAAGTAAGAGCCAGTATGGAAAAAAGTTATCCATATTTACCAACACCAGGTCACAATACTAATGCACTACACGAAGCACCAGGTCCTCATGATGAACGTGCAGAATACTGATGAAACAACCACTCACAAGCCGACCATTCTTGGTGGGGGAGGTTGTCTAGTGTTATAAATGCACATGGATGAGGCATCATGCATATTTTTATGTTACACATTTTTTTTTCACAGGATGCAACCAGGCCTTTTAGTGTTGGCTGGGAGAAGTTGGGGTGCCTGTCCCTGTGGGGGTGCCCTTACATAGTGCTGGACAGGCCGCCTGATGTAATAGTTTAGGCAAGAGTGTACACTACATGAATCTGTGTGACTGGTGCCCTGTACAAGTCTTATCTGTATGCCTTTATACTAAGCAGGGCCGGCTCCAGGTTTTCATGGGACCCGTGTGAAAGAGTCTCAGTTGGCCCCTTTAACACATACCACCATTCATGATGCACAGATACGGCGGAGAAATATTGGTATAGTAAACAGGGCCCAGCCTGCCCCGTCATCCTTCACATATGCACAGACATGCACACACACAGTACGCAGATATGCACACACACAGTACGCAGAAATGCACACACACAGTACGCAGATATGCACACACACAGTACGCAGACATGCACACAGTACGCAGACATGCACACAGTACGCAGACATGCACACAGTACGCAGATATGCACACACACAGTACGCAGACATGCACACAGTACGCAGACATGCACACAGTATGCAGACATGCACACATACAGTGCACAGACATGCACACACACAGTACGCAGACATGCACACAGTACGCAGACATGCACACAGTACGCAGATATGCACACACACAGTACGCAGACATGCACACAGTACGCAGATATGCACACACACAGTACGCAGATATGCACACAGTACGCCGACATGCACACAGTACGTAGATATGCGCACAGTACGCAGACATGCACACAGTACGCAGACATGCACACAGTACGCAGACATGCACACAGTATGCAGATATGCACACAGTATGCAGATATGCACACAGTATGCTGATATGCACACAGTATGCTGATATGCACACAGTACGCAGACATGCACACAGTACGCAGACATGCACACAGTACGCAGACATGCACACAGTACGCAGATATGCACAGAGTATACAGATATGCACAGAGTACACAGACCTGCACACAGTACGCAGACATGCTGAGTACGCAGACATGCTGAGTACGCAGACATGCACTCAGTACGTAGACATGCACTCAGTACGTAGACATGCACACAGTACGCAGACATGCACACAGTACGCAGACATGCACATAGTACGCAGACATGCACACAGTACGCAGACATGCACACAGTACGCAGACATGCACACAGTACGCAGACATGCACACAGTATGTAGACATGCACACAGTACGCAGACATGCACACAGTACGCAGATATGCACAGAGTATACAGATATGCACAGAGTACACAGACCTGCACACAGTACGCAGACATGCTGAGTATGCAGACATGCACTCAGTATGCAGATATGCACACAGTACGGAGATATGCACACAGTGCGCAGACATGCACACAGTACGCAGACATGCACACAGTACGCAGATATTCACACAGTACGCAGATATGCACAGAGTACGCAGACATGCACACAGTACGTAGATATGCATACCGTATGCAGACATACACACAGTACGGAGACATGCACAGAGTACGCAGACATGCACAGAGTACGCAGACATGCATAGAGTACACAGACATGCACACAGTACGCAGATATTCACACAGTACGCAGACATGCACAGAGTACGCAGACATGCACACAGTATGTAGATATGCACACAGTATGCAGACATGCACACAGTATGCGGATATACACACAGTACGCAGACATCCACAGAGTACGCAGACATCCACAGAGTACGCAGACATGCACAGAGTACGCAGATATGCACAGAGTACGCAAACATGCACACAGTACCCAGATATGCACACAGTACGCAGACATGCACACAGTACGTAAATATGCACAAAGTACAATAAACTTAATAGCAGCCTCACCGTGTCCTATTTATATGACTCAGTCCGTCTTACAATGTTATGGGTCTCCACCCAGTAGCCGGCTTCACATAAGAAAAGAATTTTGGTGAGTCCCAAAAATAATTTAAATCCTCAATTTATTTCAAAATAATTTGAAAGATCATACAGGTTGGGAATATACAGTACAGACCAAAAGTTTGGACACACCTTCTCATTTAAAGATTTTTCGGTATTTTCATGACTATGAAAATTGTACGTTCACACTGAAGGCATCAAAACTATGAATTAACACATGTAGAATTATATACTTAGCAAAAAAGTGTGAAACAACTGAAAATATGTCTTATATTCTAGGTTATTCAAAGTAGCCTCCTTTTGCTTTGATGACTGCTTTGCACACTCTTGGCATTCTCTTGATGCGCTTCAAGAGGTAGTCACCGGAAATGGTCTTCCAACAATCTTGAAGGAGTTCCCAGAGATGCTTAGCACTTGTTGGCCCTTTTGCCTTCACTCTGCGGTCCAGCTCACCCCAAAACATCTCGATTGGGTTCAGGTCTGGTGACTGTGGAGGCTAGGTCATCTGGCGTAGCACCCCATCACTCTCCTTCTTGATCAAATAGCCCTTACACAGCCTGGAGGTGTGTTTGGGGTCATTGTCCTGTTGAAAAATAAATGATGGTCCAACTAAATGCAAACCGGATGGAATAGCATGCCGCTGCAAGATGCTGTGGTAGCCATGCTTGTTCAGTATGCCTTCAATTTTGAATAAATCCCCAACAGTGTCACCAGCAAAGCACCCCCACACCATCACACCTCCTCCTCCATGCTTCACGGTGGGAACCAGGCATGTAGAGTCCATTCGTTCACCTTTTCTGCGTCGCACAAAGACACGGTGGTTGGAAGCAAAGATCTCAAATTTGGACTCCTCAGACCAAAGCACAGATTTCCACTGGTCTAATGTCCATTCCTTGTGTTCTTTAGCCCAAACAAGTCTCTTCTGCTTGTTGCCTGTCCTTAGTAGTGGTTTCCTAGCAGCTATTTTACCATGAAGGCCTGCTGCACAAAGTATCCTCTTAACAGTTGTTGTAGAGATGTGTCTGCTGCTAGAACTCTGTGTGGCATTGACCTGGTCTCTAATCTGAGCTGCTGTTAACCTGCGATTTCTGAGGCTGGTGACTCAGATAAACTTATCCTCAGAAGCAGAGGTGACTCTTGGTCTTCCTTTCCTGGGGCGGTCCTCATGTGAGCCAGTTTCTTTGTAGAGCTTGATGGTTTTTGCAACTGCATTTGTGGGAACTTTCAAAGTTTTCCCAATTTTTCAGACTGACTGACCTTCATTTCTTAAAGTAATGATGGCCACTCGTTTTTCTTTACTTAGCTGCTTTTTTCTTGCCATAATACAAATTCTAACAGTCTATTCAGTAGGACTATCAGCTGTGTATCCACCAGACTTCTGCACAACACAACTGATGGTCCCAACCCCATTTATAAGGCAAGAAATCCCACTTATTAAACCTGACAGGATACACCTGTGTAGTGAAAACCATCTCCGGTGACTACCTCTTGAAGCTCATCAAGAGAATGCCAAGAGTGTGCAAAGCAGTCATCAAAGCAAAAGGTGGCTACTTTGAAGAACCTAGAATATAAGACATATTTTCAGTTGTTTCACACTTTTTTGTTAAGTATATAATTCCACATGTGTTAATTCATAGTTTTGATGCCTTCAGTGTGAATGTACAATTTTCATAGTGATGAAAATACAGAAGAATCTTTAAATGAGAAGGTGTGTCCAAACTTTTGATCTGTACTGTATCTCAACACATTTCTGGCAAAAAGCCCTTATTCACTGAGATCAAAAAATTTTTCTTATGCACACAGTACGCAGACATGCACACAGTACGCAGACATGCACACAGTACGTAGACATGCACACAGTACGCAGATATGCACAGAGTACGCAGACATGAACACAGTACGCAGATATGGACACACATACAGTACACAGACATGCGCACACACACAGTACGCAGACATGCGCACACACACAGTACGTAGACATGCGCACACACACAATACGCAGACGTGCGCACACATACATACATGCACATGGTATACAAATATGCACACATACAATATGCAGACATGCACATGCACATACACAGATACATACACATACAGACACACGTACATATTTGAACACAAATTCTTAAAAACACATATAAAACGGAAATAAATATATATACACAGTCAAACACTGACATGCACAAACATTCACATCATACATGCGCACACACACACACACAAAGACAGACACATTAGAAATATTTTTAATATGTGGATCGGGGAAGCTGGAAACAAGCCTCGTCACCTGCCCCCGGCCTGTGTCTCGTCCAACTCCTCAGGCATGTGGCTGTGCAGGCTATCACAGACATGGCCTTGGACCATCAGGGGGGCCCACTCGCCATCGGGGCCCGGGACGCTCCCCCAGGATCTGTACAAGGCCGCCGGCACTGCTTGGTTGTTGGCGCTGTGCGGCTGTGTCTGCTAGTATTGACGCGGCAGGGGCAACACACAAGCACAATTAAAGGCGCAGTGCCGACCCTGCCATGTCATTACTACCAGACACAGCGGCCATGTCTGGTGAAGTGGCGGCAATTAAGCAGCGCCGGCGGCCCTGCACAGATCCTGGGGGAGTGGCCCGGGACCCGATGGCGAGTGGGCCCCCCCTGATGGCCCAGGGCCCCGGCACTTGCCCGTGTTGTATTGGACTATATTCTGCAGTTTTTGAAGGATCTGAGCCTGTGACATATATAATATAGAGGGCAATAAAAATAGTGCCCATGAAGAAAGGGGCCCAAGCTCAGTATTTTCTCCTCCACTTCCTATTCTTACGGTGGTATTAGCCTTGTGGTATTTCCTGACGATTGGCACTGGATATCACTTTCGTTAAGAGATGGAAAGACAGCTACTCAATTCTTATGTTAAAGTGGACCTCAAGTTTTCTCTAAATATGTAATTTTTATTTTTTCTTACCTGGTGTAATTGCCGCTGTTCTCCTGAATCCGGCGATGTTTTTCTTGTGTTCCTAAGATATGGCCTCTTCTTCCCTGTATGTAATTTAGTAATTTTTTTTATACAAGTGAGTGTAGTCCTCAACTCTTCTCATGGTGTCTTCTTAATGACCACACCCACTTGGCTAAAAAGGACTAGATTTATATACAGGGAAGAATGGGCCATATCTCAGGAACGGAGAGGCGCAGGAACAAAAGATAAACCACTTCGGATTCAGAAGAAAAGCGGCATTTACACCAGGTAAACCAATTACATATTTAAGGCAAGTGCCACATTCCTTTATAAACCAGGGAAAGAACAGGGCCTTGTTTTGTAACCCCTTTCTCTGCCTACACTTTTACGCCGATTTTCTTGTTGTAACTTTGATATTTTTCATTAGAGTCAACCCATTATTTCCATTGAGGTGATAGAGATGGATATTTTTGTAAAATAAAAAAAGGTGAAAAATTCAATGGAACATTTAAAAAGATATTTCTTTAGCGAGAATGGCTAAGAATTAATGGTCACCATCAGACGCTCTTGAACAAAACCCGACAAATGGTGATTTAGGATTCTGATATAGAAATGATTCTCATGATGAATTTCTAAAGTATGGATGAAATAGTGCATCCTCCTGGGTATTTAAATGATTAGCAGTGTGAGCCATTTCCAATGTCTTGTCTGATCTTTTGATATTGTAAATTATCAAGAGCTAATCTGTGCTCCCCGTGTTGTACCCGCAGGGGAGCCCGTTATACCTTCAGTCGGATCGAAATATAACTCTCAATATCCTCAACGGGGATATGAAGCCCGTCACTCAACTTGTCACAGGTAAGAAAGTCGAAAGTTCTTGCCAACTTTCCAAGGAGGTCGATACGAAGACCGAGAAGATGATATGTCTTCTTGACAAGTTACATAGATAATTTGGTTTGCTGTTAAAAATCGGTACATTTTTATTCAAATTTTTTTGGGGGTGGCCTGAAATTCTCAATCCAATAAAGACTACAGAATATAGAATATCTTTGAAGGTTTGACCCCAGAATTGCCTTTTCCTGCACATGCAATAAGTCCATTGGTCCAGAATATGTTGGACAAATCATGAGGGTTTTTTTTCCAATTTTATTGATAATACATGGGATACTGTGCTGTAAATTTGGAGATATGTGACCTCAAAGATAAGTTCACATGACGCAGATTTAGTCTAGATTTTCCTCGGGAATCTGCTCAACGGAACATTAGCGATTAACTATAAATTGCAGTTGGAACCTCAGAGGAAGTGTGGAATTTCCCTGCAGCACTCCCACAGGAGAGATTAAGTATTACATGAAGTCTACACACATGTGTGCTCACTCATTGTAGCCTTTCTCTGTTCCAAGTAATTGATCGACGTTCTAGATGACGGACTTTCCTCTTTTATGTTTTAATAAAGTATTTGAAAATAAATGTTACAAGAAAAATCCCTTAAAAAAAAAGTCAAGCTGGACACCACTGACGTCCGTTTTGGAAGACAGGTTTTAAAACATAATAACATCCGTGGTTTTAGTATTGAGACTCTCTCTGCCTTCCAACCTCTCAGTCATTGTTAGCATACACAATAGAGCTGTGAGAGGTGACCCTCTGTCCTCTGCCATTTATCCTATTCCCTTATCTCACCCTTTTTTACCATTGCTCACTGTTTGGTAGTGGAGAAGAAGTATTGATGCTGCAATCTGTAGGTATCGCCAACACTTAAACTAGATCAATGTGGAGATCTTTACATGTCACTTTCAATTATTTTGGCAGATAAAAATGTGTCTTTTGTTACCTTTACACTAATTTTGTTAAATGGTGACTGTCATTTAATCATATAATAGCACAAGCAGATTAAAGAATCTAAGAATCTTTATAATACTTCTTATCAGACAAATCTGCTTCTTTCTCCATTTATGAGACTTTTTTTCCCACCTTCTGAACTCATCATTCACTTTGAAAAATTGCTACAATCCATCTTGCTTTAGACAAGATGGACTTTCAGTTCACTGAGGGATCAGATTACAGCTCCCTATTGAAGTGTGGGAAGTGCAAGGAGGGACAAAGTGTGAGAATAGGTGGAGGGAGACACAAGCAGACAGTGCTGCAGCTTTCAAGTATTTACCATTCCTTAGTATTTGATTCACAATTAGACTGCTCAGTTCTGCGGTGTAATGTCCTCCATGCTGCTCTTCATTGTGAAGATGTGCTACATATAGACAGAAGAGCAGGAATCCCTCATGTATGGGTGTGCTGTGTATTGGATACATCAGAGCAGCTAGTTTCCACCCAGTAGCTCAGAGACAATTAAAAATGTAGAGAAAATATGTCATAAAATGGCAAGAAATAGCCTTCCTCCTCATGTACACACACACGATAGCTTATGCAAAACAGTCACCTATAGATTGGTACACTTTAAAGACTCCAATTTCTCTGTTTAAAATGCAATATATTATTATGTCATGAAAACGAAACCCTTCATATACTGCAAGTCATATTTATGACCACTTAGAGATGAGCAGATCGATTGGCACGACCCTGGACCATGGTCCATGGCCCATAGTCAATGGTCTATGGTCAAGGTCCATGGTCAATGGTCCATAGTCTATGGTCCATGGTCAATGGTCCATGGTCAATGGTGCATGATCAATGCTCCATGGTCAATGGTCAAGGGCCCATTGCCCATGGTCCAGGTCAGTAGTATTTGGGCATGGACATGAGCAGTGCAAATTTCCATATCCTCATGGATCACAAGCCCAGCTTATGATTTGCAGAGCTGGCGAGATGTCACCTGTGCGCAGCACATATGCCATCACACCAGGCTTGGGAATTCAGAAACTCAAAAAAAACATTCATTTCCTGTTCCTGAAACACATTTAACAAAAGACCCTCCTACTATATACAATCCTTTATTAGTCAATATTATGAAAAAGGGACTTTAGACTACTAGAGTTACAGGGGGAAGGACATTGGGCCTCACCCTATAAAGGCCTCTTATACTGTCTTATACTGACAATGTAAGAGGCCTTTATAGGGTGAGGCCCAACGTCCTTCCCCCTGTAACTCTAGTAGTCTAAAGTCCCCTTTTTTATGATATTGACTAATAAAGGATTGTATATAGTAGGAGGGTCTTTTGTTAAATGTGTTTTTAATTATTTTGGGACCTCTTTCCTATCAATTTTTGTTTTGGTTATCTCCTGTTCCTGGCCAGAGAGCACTGACCTGGACCATGGACCGGGGTTTGCACAAAGCGACCGCTCATCTCTATAGCCACTGCTTGGCCACCTATTGACCCATATAGAAAAACATCTCCAAACAGAGTATCACAAAATCATGTTTTTTTTGTTTTTTTTTAATACCGATCCTCTCATGCCATTCATCTTGGGATATGTCGAGCCAAGGGGAAACATAAGGAAGGACACATCAGTACATGGCAAAAGAAATATAATGATGAGTAAGAGAAGCTCTAATTTGACTTGATTGGGCAAGTCCTATGTTGGCATTGAAAAGCACTGAGGTGTTACTACATTAATACATTTTGGGTCACTTTTACTAATTTAATCCTTCCATATGAAATTGTTACTTACAACCAATTGTTAATTTGCAGTTAGAGCCGTGAGGTCTATACATCTTTCCCTGAACTTGCAGGAGACCCATATATACCAGTGACTTACCATAAGTACCTGCCATAGAGGAATGATTTGCTTACTGAATTTCCTGCTACACTGTCTTGCATGATAATTACATCTCCCTGGATATGTAAGGCCATAGATCAATATCTGTTGTCTGTTCTAAGTAGGCCATTCATGTCATTTATTTTATATGGCGGGCCTTTTGTTCCTAACCTGAACGGGTATTCAGCATTCTCCTTTTTTTACAGTAATAATTTTTCAGATTTTTAATACCGGTAACCTTTTACAATAATAGAGAAAGGTTTCTGAGCGATAGATCTTTGTTCTAAAGATTTCAGCAGCTAATACAATAAGTTCAAGGTATTGTTCACTGGAGAATTAAAGGGATTTTGTCCTATTTTTTGCTCAAGTTCAAATAGTTGGAGCAGTGGGGAAAGAGCCACCCTCTGAGAGAATCGACACTTTTAAGGTGACTTTGCAGAATAAGTTGTCCTGTATGTGTGTGTAGATGAGGAATAAAAAAAGGTTTCTGTAAATCATATGACCTGTAAGTAGAATTATTCTCCAGTTTTCCTCTCTGCAGGCTCTATTTCTAATTTTCAGTTGCCTCTGAGCTGGTGGGTGGTGACTACTTGCAGTGAAATCTCCCATACGCTGCACAGAGAGACATAAGGAGTTTGTGCTCTCCTGTCTACATGTAGCACTTGGTTAGAAGCAGCATATCACGGGTGTGTCAGAAGTGACAGACAGTCGCCCTGCAGTTGGTTGCAGGAGATCTCTACGTTTGGCATTACAGACATCTTCTTAGATGAGAGGCTGTCTCTAGGACCTACCGGCTACCTCCTTCTTGTAATTGGCTCCCTGACCTGGATGTATATATACCCGGTGTGTCTGAGAGGGAGGTGGCGGCTATATTCATTACTACCTGTGAGGCTTTAGCAAAAGCTGTACTTCGTCCTCTCTGGAGCTTGAGGCCAAGTTCACATTTGTCTGGAGTTGTCTAAAGCTAAGAATACTCCCCTTGTTTGTCTACCCTTGTTGTCTATAGAGTTTAGTGGAGATCAACTAGTGCTCATCTCCTCCCTTCCCAGCCTTAGCCATATGCCAGGGAAAGACAGGGCGAGGCACGCATGCGGCGATTGGTGAAGAGGCAATATAGGGACGATAGCTGAGACAGGGTGACACTAGACCAGACTAGGAGGTCTCCACTTCCCCCTTTTCCTAGTGTCTGGGCTCCCTTTCCTCTTCCCTCTGTGTTGCACTAAGTCTTTCCCACACCTGGCGTGACACAGCAACAGTGGAGCATGGATGAGATACAGCAGTACTGAGCAGAGAAACGGTCTGTTTACTCTTCTCACTCCCTAAAAGTGGTTGTCCGAGACTTAAACATTGATGACCTATCGCCAGGTACTGCACATCCGCCCCCTATTCAAATCAATAATGGGTGGATGTGCAGTACCCAGTCGCGGCCACTATTCTGTCGATGGAGCTGGCAAGAACTGAGCAGATCCGGCCTCCACCGACACCAGGAACATGATTGGCGGAGGCGCCGTGTGTCACACCCCCCCTCATCACTAATACTCAAGTGTCAATTTATCAATACATTTCCAGGAGGAATAATTGAGGGACATCAAAATGCGGAATTCTATGAAAAGATGCTTCAGCATTGTTATTTTGTGAGGAATAGACAGCTTACTGACACAGACATGTCAGAACAGTCTGCTCCTTTTATGAGAGTAGGCTCACGGACTTAGTAAGTTTACTTTCAGGGTAAGCTGTTATTTGTATACAAGAAGAATAACACCATTTCTGGCCATTATATGACTTGTATCCCTCCGTATAAGAAGCCTCAGCATATTCTCTTTTCCCTCCTCCCCTCTCCATGTGCTTTTATAGGCACTTTACAGGCAGATTTGTAGACAGATCTGAGCAATTTTTGAGCACAAATGATCATTGCAAGAGACAAAAAAAATGTCAGATAATTGGAGAAAAAAAGCAGATTTCTCTGATTATCCATATTACAAAGTTTCTTATCTTTATTTGTCCTATTAATTTATGAAAAAAAAAGTGTAGTTACCATTTAATATTTAACTCTAGTTTTGTTTTTCTACGCAGCATCGGACGGTATTCGGGCACGAGGGAATAATCTGGAGGTGATGTCAAATAAGGGAAAACTACTGTTTTCAGCGAATGACAAGGAAGTGGTCGTGGGAGCGGATAGATTGCGCGTTTTAGGTACATTTTTATCAATATCTTAAAGTCATAACTGTCCTTTCAAAGACTGTATCATATGTTAAAGGGATTGTCCAGATTTACAGAAGCATGGCTCATGTTTCTTCATGAAACAGCACCACACTTGTCCACAGGTTATGTATGGTATTGCAAGTTGGCTTCATTCACTTTCATCACAATAATAGAGCTGAGCTGCTTTTTTGGGCAAAAAAAAAAAAAAAATTGCCTTCCATACTATGTGCTAGATTTATGGATTTAGACACTTTTTATGCCTCACTAGAAGTGTCTGAGTTGTATATTGCTGAAGATTGGTTAATGCCACAAAATAAGGGTGCAGTCAGACGGCAGTATAAATTGGACTGAAATCGTAATGCAGTTCATGGACTGGCCAGCGGCTCTCCCCACCCAAGCATGACAGCTGCATAGAAATACATGAAGCAGTCACTATTGGTTCGGGATAGCCACCAGCCAATCCACGCACTGCGGTCCGATCTCCTTAAGATTTATACTGTCATCTGACTGCACCCTAATGGCGTAAAATAAGCCAACCAAGAGATAGCGTACGACAGAGAAAAGTGTCTAATCTCTTGCAAGGTGAGCCAAGATACACCCAATATTTCATATAGCAAATGTCGCAGTGATAAATTTGGAACATCTTCTGCCTGGTCTAGATTTATAATATCAAGCTTAATAAGAGTCTTAATAAATCTGTCACAATGTATCAGTGTAGAGAAAATTAAAAGGACTATTCAATGTATTTTTTTTTTATTTAACTGAATACATATTCCAATTGCCACTCTTCCACTGATTCTGGAACAGGTTTTCTTTTTCCTCTGCGTCCCTCCTTTCCAAAGTTATGCCCCTCAGAAATAAAGGTGTAAACTTTCTGTACCACAGAACTTCTCTGTGGGCGTTTGCTTTTTCTCCTCTGATGCTGCTGCCCAATCAAAATGCAGCCACGCCCACAGAGGAGTCTTGTAGCATACGCCCAGTTACTTTAAGGGAACATTTGCAGCTTAATTTCCGGAGGGCATAACTTTGGAACGGAGGGGTCTAGAAGAAAAAGAAAAACGGTTCTAGAATCAGTGGAACGCAGAGGCATTTGGAGCAGGCACTCAGGTTTAATTTTTAAAAATCCACTAAAAGGTCCTCTTTAATCAACCTGCGGTGCAGATGGTGGTATGTAGAGATTGGATGCAATTTTGTCATGGCTTGGTTAACAGCAGGATTGAATTGGTACAGTTTTCACCCCTTGAATTTAAACAAGAGTGTTGTCATTCACTGACAACAGACAGAGATCTTAACTAGGGTAAGGAATTGGAACACAGATGGTGTCATGTATCAGAAGTGTCTAAAATAAAAATTGTCTTTTTAACCCTTAGCAAGCAATCAGCGCTTAGCTTTAATTTTTTAAATTGCTCAAGGAAAATAATAGTTGTGCTGAAATTAGTTACTGTGCATAACAAAAACAGTGTTCTGCCCCACAGTGTGTTATAAAACTGTAATTTTTTTTATTTTATATAGTTTTTGAAGTTGTCCATGACTTTGATATTGATGGCCTATTCTTAAAGTAGGTCATAAATACAAGATCGGTGGGGTCTGACAGCAGCAGCTCCCATAGTGGCAGTACGTACATAGGAGTAGAAGTGCAGTACCTGAGAATGGCCACTACACATTGTACGGAGCTGTGGTATTCCTACTCTGTTCACTGTGTAAATCCGGCCGCCGCAGGACCTGCTGACAGCTGATTGGTTGGGGTGGCAGATATCAGACTGCCACTGATCTGATATTTATTACCTATATTAAAGGAGTTGTCCAGCCTTAGGCTACAAGTCTGTACTCACTCTATGACTGAAGACTTGTAAATCCTCACACAGTGCGCACTGCGAGGATTCTCCATTGCCGGCGTGATTTGCATACTTGTGGTCACATGCCGACTAGACGTATGTGGCCTTGCTCAATGTAAGTGTATTGAGACTGGACACGTCTAGTCGGAATGTGACCGGGAGTATGCAAATCGCATACTTGCAGTCCCATGACGGCCGCTCCTGGCACCGGAGAATCTTCACAGTGCACTCGATGTGAGGATTCACAAATCTGCAGTCGCATAGTGTAACTGCAGACTTGTAGCCTAAGACGGACAACCCCTTTAAGGATCAGCCATCAACGTAAAAATGCTGAAAAGCTCCTTTTAAAATAATTATATAAATATACCCAAATCACAGCATCTCATAATTATAAAAATAATCTAAAAAATTATAAAAAAATAAATAAAACAATCCAGCTAGCTAATCGTTTCCATTACGACAGTGATCCTCCGGATTTACTAGTGTTTGGCTGCTAAATCTCACAAAATGCGAGGATAGTGGCCGCTCTTTCGCGCTTGTAGTCATGGTAACAACGGGCAACTTAGTACGAAATAGTTATCTGGTGTACGATGTTCCTGTAACTGAAGCAACATCGTAATTCCTTGTAGAAGGAGCGGAGTTTTTTTTTTTAAGACCCTAGAGAGTCTACTTCAAGTTCTCTTAAATTACACAGAGCGATGGAGGTTTATAAAGCAGGTTGTCAGCGTGATTGAATTCCCAGAACGACGGCATCTCCGATAAAATGACAATTTCAAAAGGAATCTCTTAATTCAAATCTTATCGTTCACTCCGTATTTGACATATTATTTCAAGGAATAAGTGACAATATGGAGTCCTCATAATCAAGCGACATCAATTCATAGCAAGGAGAGCCATAGATTTGTTGATTTTGGATGTTGAGAGCCTCTAGTTGAAGGAAGTAATTAAGATAAAGTCATGGGCCGAAAGTGTTGGTACCCTTGAAATTGATCCAGAAAATTATTGCAGTTACACATGTTTTGTTATACACATGCTTATTTCCTTTGGGTGTTCTGGAACAACACAGGAAAAAAGGCAAATTTGACATAATTTCACGCAAAACCCCAAAAATGGGCCGGACAAAATTGTTGGCACCCTCAACTTAATATTTGGTTGCCACCCTTTGGAATAAATAACTGCAATCAATCGCTTCCTATAACCATCAGCTTCTTACACCTCCCAACTGGAATTTTGGACCACTCTATTTTTGGAAACTGCTCCAGGTCTCTCATATGTGAAGGCGCCTTCTCCCAACAGCAATTTTAAGATCTCTCCACAGGTGATCAATGGGATTTAGATCTGGACTCATTGCTGCCAATTCTAAACTCCCCAGCGCTTTATTTCCATTCATTTCTGGGTGCTGGAAGACCCATGATCTAGGACGGAAACCCAGCTTTCTGATGCTGGCACTACTTAATTGTGACCCAAAATCCATGGGTAATCTTCAGATTTAATGATGCCTTGCACACAGTCAAGGCACCCAGTGCCAGAGGCAGCAAAACAACCCCAAAACATCTTTGAACTTCCACCATATTTGACTGTAGGTACTGTGTTCTTTTCTTTATAGGCCTCATTCCGTTTTTAGTAAACAGTAGAATGATGTGCTTTACCAAAAAGCTTTATCTTGGTCTCTTCTGTCCACAAGACGCTTTCCCAGAAGTATTTTGGCTTACTCACGTACATTTTGACAAACTGCACTCTAGCTTTTTTTATGTCTCTTTGTCAGCAGTGGGGTTCTCTTGGGTCTCCTGCCATAGCGTTTCATTTCATTCAAATGTCAACGGATAGTTTGCGCTGACACTGATGGACCCTGAGCCTGCAGGACAGCTTGAATTTCTTTGGAACTTGATTGGGGCTGCTTATCCGGACTATCAATTTTTCTCTGCCGTCCACATCCAGAGAGATTAACTACAATGTCATGGGTTGTAAACTTCTTGATCATGTTGCGCCCCCTGGACAAAGGAACATGAAGATCTCTGGAGATGGACTTGTAACCTTGAGATTGTTGATATTTTTCAACAATTTTGGTTCTCAAGTCCTCAGACAGTTCTCTTCTCCTATTTCTGTTCTCCATTCTTAGTGTGGCACACACAGACACACAATACAACTTCTCCACTTTTAATCTGGTTTCAGGTATGATTTTCATATTGCCCACACCTGTTACTTGCCACAGGTGAGTTGGAACAAGCATTGCATACTTGAAAGTTGTTTACCCACAATTTTGGAAAGGTGCCAACAATTTTGTCAATAGATGTCATAAACAGGGTACTGAATTTGAAATAGCATCCATGTCCCATATTGGAGAGCCAGTATCCAACTCTTGAGAACGAGGCGAATCCTTATAAAACATTAGGGGATGGCCATTGCTTCTGCCAATGATATCAGCTAATTTGATAAGGGTGAGAGAAGCCAGACCTGTTGCGTAGGGGTTTTCCACTACATTTGATTAATTTAAATTTAAGTCCATGGTCAGTCCTAGAATAAAAAAAACACATACTAACCTACTGGACCCCCACCACTCTTCCATACTGTTATCGGTGTTATACCACCAGTCTCCAGCTTCCTCTTCCAGTAGGCTGCGTCAGTTGATCCCTGCATCCTACGAGCAACCAGCGATTGGCTTCAATAGCCACGTTTCATCTGGGGTCATAGAAAGAGTTACAAACTCTTGTGGAAGACACTGGCAATTAAGTGTAGAGATATTTCAGGTGCCTGGTAAGTGAGTATGTGTTGTTTTTTTAATTTTAGGACCACAAAAATTGACTATTTTTAGCAAACAATAAAATGTAGTGGACACCCCCTTCAATTTAGTGGTAGCTAAAATTGAGGTTCTCCTCTTTGAGATGACCACTCAAGATCTCAATCAGATTTTTCAAAGTTAGGTTAATTTCTAGATAGAATCTCATGACTTTTTTTGTATTGCTTCCATTTTCTGTTGTTTTATATGTGATATTATAGATTATACACGATCTCGTGAGGCCTTTACTGTTTTATTACTTCTTACAGAAAGATTCTGGCCACTTTAAACTTCAGTACATAATAGAACCCAATCAATAAATTGATTATAATCATAAACACTTTAGGAATAAGATCATCACTCAAGTTAAATTCTAGTTAAGGTAGGTTAGTCCATGGCGTGGGCAGAAGAGGCATATTTCTTGGAGAAAATTAACTGTTTGCAGCTTGTAAAATGCACACCCCATAAAATGTGCACATTATCATTATAGAGATAACACTTTACCAATGCTTTATAACCTATGACACTCAGATTTGCAAAACTGGATGACACTCTAGGGATTTTTGGGGGACATTCTACTGGCACTAGTCATGGTACAAATCAATTCGTAGGACCTAGTCTAGCAGATACATCAGTAATCCATGGCTCTTCTTTTGATTAGCCAGACTGACGTTGTCACATGTGCTTCACGCTGCAATGATGACGTTGATCCAGGCCGGCTAATCAAAAGAGGAACTAGCGATGTCGATGGGTAGGAAGTGGTTCACCGGAAGCCCCATCTGTTCGCAAATGATTACCGACTTGGTCTCTGGATTGGGTCCTGCTACTCGACTCGCACCATCTTTAACTGGCACTCTTTAAAACGTCTACACTGCTATGGTTCCCATACACCCAAGATATCTTTCACCTGATGAAATCTCGGCTTAGCCGAGCATTCATGTGTCTTTTCAATGTAGAGTAGTCCCTTCCTGACACCTCCAGCAGCAGATTATATGGCAGGAGAACAAACTGTCCGATCCTTTGAAGACTCATCTGGCAGCAGCTTAGCTGCCTGAAGAACAAAAGGATGGGGCGATTAAATTCAGTCTTCCTGAGCCTTGTCTCTCCTGACATCATCTGTCGAGAGAACAAAAGGATGGGGCGATTAAATTCAGTCTGCCTGAGCCTTGTCTCCTCTGACATCATCTGTCAAGAGAACAAAAGGATGGGACGATGAAATTCAGTCTGTCTGAGCCTTGTATCCACTTACATCATGTGTCGCGAGAACAAAAGGATGGGGCGATTAAATTCAGTATGCCTGAGCCTTGTCTCCTCTGACATCATCTGTCAAGAGAGCAAAAGGATGGGACGATTAAATTCAGTCTGTCTGAGTCTTGTCTCCCCTGACATCATCTGTCGCGAGAACAAAAGGATGGGGCGATTAAATTCAGTCTGCCTGAGCCTTGTCTCCTCTGACATCATCTGTCAAGAGAGCAAAAGGATGGGGCGATTAAATTCAGTCTGCCTAAGCCTTGTCTCCCCTGACATCATCTGTCGCGAGAACAAAAGGATGGGGCGATTAAATTCAGTCTGTCTGAGCCTTGTCTCCTCTGACATCATCTGCCGCGAGAACAAAAGGATGGAGCAATTGAATTCAGTCTGCCTGAGCCTTGTCTCCCTTGACATCATCTGCCGCGAGAACAAAAGGATGGAGCGATTGAATTCAGTCTGCCTGATCCTTGTCTCCCCTGATATCATCTGTCGAGAACACAAGGATGGGGCGATTGAATTCAGTCTGCCTGAGCCTTGTCTCCCCTGACATCATCTGCCGCGAGAACAAAAGGATGGAGCAATTGAATTCAGTCTGCCTGAGCCTTGTCTCCCCTGATATCATCTGTCGAGAGAACACAAGGATGGGGCGATTGAATTCAGTCTGCCTGAGCCTTGTCTCCCCTGACATCATCTGCCGCGAGAACAAAAGGATGGAGCAATTGAATTCAGTCTGCCTGAGCCTTGTCTCCCCTGACATCATCTGTCGAGAGAACCAAAGGATGGAGCAATTGAATTCAGTCTGTCTGAGCCTTGTCTCCCCTGACATCATCTGTTCACCATCCAACCTGATGGAACTGGCAGAGGATCCCCAAATCCAGGTGTGAAAAACTTGTTGCATCATTCCCAAGAAGACTCATGGCTGTACTCGCTCAAAAGAGTGCTTCTACTCAATACTGAGCAAAGGGTCTGAATACTTATGACCATGTGATATTTCAGTTTTTCTTTTTTAATAAATTTGCAAAAATGTCTACATTTCTGTTTTTTTTTCTGTCAAGATGGGGTGCAGAGTGGACTTTAATGAGAAAAAAAATGAACTTTTTAGAATTTACCAAATGGCTGCAATGAAACAAAGAGTGAAAAATTTAAAGGGGTCTTTCCTTACCCACTGTATTTATGTAGTCCAGATATCCAAACATGGATTATTAGGCCTGAACGGCTCCTTTGAGACCAGCAGAACCCAGTAAGTTTTAATCAAAACTGACTTTCCTTTTTTGGTGCAAGTAAAGAACGGGTTACTTTTGCTATCAGACACAGTATTGATCGGTTTGCAGTGTACATATTTTATAAGGGAACATAAACTTATATTAACCCCGTTATTGAACATCAGCTCCATCTGCTGAACTAACTACTGCTATCATAATTTGGAAATAATTATGCAGATTTTTTTCAGAAATTAAAACCAGCTTGTGTCAAATGCCAGGGAAAATAGTCTTAGGCCTTGTTCACAGATAGCATTTTTATATGCGTTTTTTTACAGTAATAGCAAAAAAGAATGAGAATTCTAAAAATTACATTTAAATTACATTTTTTCCATTCATTTTTGACCCGTGGTGCTTTTTTTTTAACTCAGAATGTCAGTTTTTTCATAGTTTTTACTGCACTTGTTCTCCATTGAGATCAAAATGGGGTTGTACCATAAAAGCATAAAAAAAGCATCAAAGACTCTTCAAATCATATAATAAACGCATGGAATTTCCACTATGGTTTTCTGGCCATAATGCTTTCTAGGCCATATATATATATACACCACTCAAAAAATAAAAGAAACACTTAAACTACACAATGTAACTCCAAGTCAATAACACTTCTGTGAAATCTACCTGTCCAGTTATGAAGCAACACTGATTGTGAATCATTTCTCCTGCTGTTGTGCAAATGGAACAGACAACTGGTAGAAACGATAGGCAAACAGCAAGATACCCCCTATAAAGGAGTGGTTCTGCAGGTGGTGACCACAGACCATTTTTCTGTCCTCGTCCTTTTTGGCTGTGGTCTTGGTCACTTTTGCATTTTGTGATTGCTCTCACCCCTAGAGTTACAGTAGCATGAGGCGGTGTCTGCAACCCACAGAAGTTGCTCAGGTGGTGCAGCTCATCCAGGATGACACATCAATGCGAGCTATAGCAAGAAGGGTAGCTGTGTCTGTCAGCACAGTGTCCAGAACATAGAGCAGATACCAGGAGACAGGCCAGTACACCAGGAGATGTGGACAGGGCCGTAGGAGGGCAGCAACCCAGCAGCAGGACAGCTACCTCCTCCTTTGTGCAAGGAGGAACAGGAGGAGCAGTGCCAGAGCCCAGCAAAATGTCCTCCAGCAGGCCAATAACATCCATGTGTCTGCTCAAACTGTCAGAAACAGACTTCCTGAGGGTGGTATGAGGGCCCATGTCCACAAGTGGGTGTTGGGCTTACAGCCCAACACCGTGCAGGGCTGTTGGCGTTTGCCAGAGAACACCAAGATTAGCAGATTCGACATTGGTGCCCTGTGCCCTTCATGGATGAGAGCAGGTTCACACTGAGCACGTGACAGAGTCTGAAGAGGCGGTGGAGAACTTTCTGCTGCCTGCAGTATCCTCCAGCATGAGCGGTTTGACAGTGGTTCAGTAATGGTGTGGAGGGGGGCATTACTTTGGAGGGCCTCCATGTGCTCGCCAGAGGTACCCTGACTGCCATTAGGTATGGAGATGAGATCCTCAGACCCATTGTAGGTGCAGTGGGCCCTGGGTTCCTTCTGATGCAGGACAATGCTAGGCCTCATGTGGCTGGAGTTTGTCAGCAGTTCCTGCAAGATGAAGGCATTGAAGCTATGGACTGGCCCGCCCGTTCCCCAGACCTGAATCCGATTGAGCACATCTGGGACATCATGTCTCGCTCCATCCACCAACGTCACGTTGCACCACAGACTGTCCAGGAGTTCACTGATGCTTTAATCCAGGTCTGGTAGGAGATCCCATAGGAGACCATCCGCAACCTCATCAGGAGCATGCCCAGGCGTTGTAGGGAGGTCATACAGGCACGTGGAGGCCACACACAATACTGAGCCACATTTCCTTGTCTTGAGGCATCGCCACTGAAGTTGGAACAGCCTGTAATTTGATTTACTACTTTGATTTTGAGTATCCGTCCAAATCCAGACTTCCATGTGATATTAATTTTGATTTACATTGATCATTTTTATGTTTTACTGTTCTCAATGCATGCCACTATGTAATGTATAAAGATTTGCAGCTGGAATATTTCATTCAGTGAAATCTAGCACCCCTAATTAATACTTGGTTGCCCACCCTTTTGCATTGATGACCGCCTCCAAACATTTCTTGTAGCCATCTATAAGCTTCTTGTACTTCTCAGCTGGATTTTTCTCCCATTCTTCCTTTGCAGTTTGTTCAAGATCTTGAATGTTTGCAGGGTTCTTTTTCCCAATGGCAGATTTCAGCTCACCCCAAAGATTTTCAATGGGATTGAGGTCAGGACTCATTACATATTTTTGTTTCATCTGTCCACAGAACATTTTCCCAGAAGGACTGTGGTTTGTCAAGGTACTCTTTGGCAAAGATCAGTTTTTATGTCTTTTCTTCAGCAATGTTTTCTTCCTTGGTCTTCGCCCATAAAACTCTGCTTGGTTTAGTGCGCGGCGTTTAGTAGTTGTTGAAACCATGACCCCAAACTGTTCCAGATTGGCCTTCAGGTCTTTGGATGTTTGACATGATATTTTTTCCACTATTCACACCAATCTTTGAAGACATCTCTTGTAAATTTTCCTCTTTCCTCCACGTCCAGGGAGGTTCTTGACGTTTCCATGCTTGGCAAACTTCTAATAACATTGTGCACTGTTGAAACTGGGATACCAAGGTCTTTGGAGATGGCCTTATACCCTTTGGAAGTCTTGTGTTTGCTAATAATAGCACTTATGATGTCCTCAGGCAGCTCCTTTGTCATCACCATTATGACAAAGGAACAAGGCCTACCATGTGACTTTTTAAAACACTGAAGTCATCATTCATTGGCTAATTCATGTCACATGGGCACCGACAATTAATCACAGGTGAATCTCTTTTGTGATTTACCACAGGCGAGTCAAAATGTGTTTCCATACTAAATTAATGTAAAGGGTGCCAATACCAGTGACACAGCAAGCTTTAGGTTTTTCTATTTTGCCCTTCCATTATTTTTTGTTTTAAATTATTTTTAGCATTTGCTCTTTTGTATTTAACACGAGGGCTCTGCAAAAAAACTGTTTCACTTGGTTCATTATCATCAGGAGATATTCCACATTATGTACTTAACCTTCATGGGTGCCAATAATGATGAGCAGGACTGTATATATAGTGAATTGCACAAAATTGCATGTTCTTAGGCTATGTGCACATGTTCAGGATTTGAAGCAGAAATTTCTGCATCTCCTTGGCAGGAAAAACGCTGCAAAAAAAGTGTTTTTGACGTGATTTTTTAAGCGTTTTTTTAAGAGTTTTTATACATCAATAAATGCTTTTTGGAGTTTAATAAAGTTATTTTGGTGGAACATTGCTTTAACTCTTGGATTGCCGTCAGAGCTGGGGTGAGTATATTGGTTAATTTAAATGTTTAAAGAATGTGTCTGTTGTATTTCAAATAAAGTGTTTGCTCTGTGTCTTTTTTTTTTATTTAACTCTTTACTTTACTTTAACTAGGTTTGGTGATGAAAGGGTCTGATTGACACCTTCTCATGACCAAACCAAGTAGCTAGGTGTCAGCTAATCCTATTCACCCAATCTTCATTAGCATTTCCATTCATGTAATTTCTGGGGCAGCTGTGAGCTACTATTTTTAGCCTAGGAAGGTGCCATTAGGCAAACATTGTCCCTGGCTGTTATTAACAGCTCACAGCTGTTTCGTTAGCCGCTACGTCCCCACGAAAAGCAACAAGCAGCGCTTTGGATGCAGCGTATTTTTGCTGCGTCCAAAATGCGATGTTCTAGCGCTGCAGTTTTGTTGTCGGTACATTTGAATCCACCGCTTATAATGACACTTAAATCGGTCAAAATCTGCAGCGGAGACTGGCTTGTCCGCTACAGAAATTGACATGCTGAGGGTGAGCTTGGGTACGTGGCCACGATCACGGTATATAAGACACCTCCATTACTAACCGCATAGTAAAGTTTTTGCTGCTTTTTCAATAAATACACGGCCAGAATAAAGTATTTTAATTAAATAAAAAACACACGGTTTTAAAAAAAATGTTATTGTACGCTCAGTCCCTGAAACCTTCGTCTCCTGAAAAAAAAAGTAAAATAAAAGACAACCATATCCCTCAACTGTCCGCCGTCACGACATAGTCCACGAATACCGCCGTCACGATTATCCCTCGGCGATCTGTGTCACTTCTACAGCAGTGACATCAGCAATCACTGATCTCACTGCCGTAAAAGACAGCAATGTGTACTGACAGGAGTGTAAAATCACTCATGTCAGTGTACATTGCTGCTGCAGGAGTGAGGTTACTGGGGTTCATCAGCTGAAGATCAGCTGATCAGCCCCAGTGACCTCAGCACCAGTACTGGTGGGAACATTCTTCAGAATGTTCCCACGCTGCACCGGTGCCGAAAAGTGAGGTCAAGTGAACTCTCAGCTGATCTGATCCTGGCAGTGCAGTACACTGCTGGGAGCGAGCACGCTCCCGGCAGTGTACCGCTGGGCTGAAGACATCGCCGGGGGACATCACGAGGACCGGAGCTGTCGGACAGGTGAGCATAAGGTTTTGGGGTTTTTTTCTACTTTTTTTTTCTTTTCTTTTTCGCGCGCAGTCCTGGCTCGGCTGAGGACACTACTACTCCCCTCAGCCGCGCCGCTCTCGCTGTTATCAGCGGGAGCAGCGGTCGGATAAGGAGAGTAGTAGTCCACCCGGGTACCACTCGCAGCGTTTCCGCAGCGTTCCTATTGACTTTAATTGAACCGCAGCAAATCTGCAGTTATAAATATTATACCTGCGGATTTGCTGCGGTTCAATTAAAGTCAATGGCCGGGAAACGCTGCAGAAACGCTGTATATAAAGGACATGCTGGTGGGGGCGGGGTTACACAGTCCTGTTGACTAGAAGACACGAGACACCCAGTCCTGTAGTGATAATCTCCTGTTGATAAAACACTGATTTTATTGAAACAGCAACACACAGCCTAGTAAGTGACACATGACAGGAATCAGGGTCTCTGCCCCTACATCATGCTGCTCTCAGATTATATAACTGACCTGCTTACATATTCCCTTTCATGCTAGGAAAAATTGTGTGCTTTATTAAACTATTTTAAATATTTATTTCTTGGTAAAACCATCGACTGTACAACCCATCTCCATTAACAAAAGGTTTCTAGAGAAAGCCGTCTCTACAAAATAATAATAATCGGTACATGAAAAACAAATAATATCACCATGTTCCCATCAGTTGATGTTTTTTCTTAAGATTTGTCACTTCAAAATTATTACTATTGAAAAAATAAAAGTTTTATTCATCAGATTTCGGTTTTTATTTCATAACCTGCAAACAATTCTAGAAACATTTTTTAATTTTACGTAAATTCCATCTATGATGAGCCCCAGTGACCTCCTGCAGCATGTATACTGACAGGAGTGAATTTACACCCCTGTCAGTATACAGTGCTGTATTCTACAGCTGTGACATCAGTGATGGCTGATGCCACAGCTGTAGAAGTGACCCAGATCGTCGTCGGACACTCGTTAGCGGTACGTGGACTGCATCATTGACCGCGGACAGGTGAGGAATATTGTTGTTTGTTATTTTACGTTTTTTCAGGAGATCGAGGGTTTCGCGGAGGTGTACAATAAATTTTTTTTAAAAAAGTGTGTTTTTTACTTCATTAAAATACTTTATTCTGGACGTGTTTTTATTGAAAAGGCGGTGACTATTTTACCACACGGTTAGTCTTATAGACGCCCTCCATTACTAACCTGGGTTTCACATCAGCCGCCAATACAAAGCTGACGTGAACCCCAACCCCATTACCCCACTGCCACCACTACAGGGCAGTGGGAAGAGCGAGGCTAAGCACCAGATTTGGCGCATCTTATGGATGGTTCATTTCTGGGACTGCTGAGGGCTGATATTAATAGCCGCGGAGGGGGCTAGTATCAATGGCCCCTTCCATGGCTATTAATATCAGCCCGCAGCTGTCTAGTTTAGCCTTTGCTGGTTAGATTTTATAGGGGGACCCCACGTCAATTTTTTTCTGGGATCCCCCTGTAATCTAGCCAGTAAAGGCTAAACAAACAGCTGTGGGCTGATATTAATAGCCAGGAAACATTGTTGGCTAATAGCCCCTTCCCCGGCTACTAATATCAGCCCCCAGCAGTCGGCTTTCCCTCTGTTAGTTATAAAAATGACGCGGGAGCCCACTCCATTTTTTAAAAAATTTTTAGGCTCTGTGCCCACGATCCGAATGTAGCAGTGCTTTGGACGCAAATTTTTGCTGCGTCCAAAACCTTGTATTCTATTGATCGCAGGTAAATCCACATGTGTTCACTGAACCATGCAGATTTACCATATTCAATACTTCTAGTGGTCACTCCGCAAGAGAATTTGACATGGTGTGGTCCTGAAAGACGCACCGCATGTCAATGTCCACGGGTGATTCGCAGCCTCTGATGCACGCAGAGTGGACATGGGATTTCTAGAGATCCCATCCACGATGCTGTAACATCTGGACGCTGCGGGTTTGACGCTGTATAAACACGCAGCGTCAAATCTGCAGCAGTTCCTGACTGTGGTCACATACCCAAACTCACCCGCAGCATGTCAATTTCTGTAGCAGACACGCTAGTCTCCGCTGCAGATTTTGACCAATTGAAGTGTCATTATATGCAGTGGATTCACATGTATTGACTACAAAAGTGTGGCATTAGAACACCGCGTTGTGGATGCAACATAAATACGTTGTGTCGAAAGCGCTGCTGAGTGCTGATTGGAGGGACGTAGCGGCTAACAAACCAGCTGCGAGATGTTAATTATGGCCAGGGAAAATTTTGCAAATGGCACCTTCCCAGGCTAAAATTAGCAGCTCACAGCAGTCGCATAAATTACATGAATAGGAATGCTAATGAAGATTGGGTGAATGGGACTAGTTGACACCTAGATCTTTTGTTTGGTTATGACAAGGTGTCAATCAGACCTTTTCATGACCAAACTTAATTAAAGTAAAGTAAAGAGTTAAATAAACACACAGACACAGAGTAAACACTTTATTTGAAATACAACAGACACATTCTTTAATCATTTAAATGAACCAATATACTCACCCCAGTTCTTAATCCAAGGGTCTAAGCAATGTTCCACCAAATAACGCGTCAAATACGCATGTAAATCCGCATGCATTTTTTCTGCCAGGGAGAGGTAAAAACTCTCAGGAAATTTCTGCTTCAAATCTGCATCATGCGCACATAGTGTTGAAGAGCACAATAATTAAGGAATAGTTAATATAAACCTGAAAATGACCAATAAAAAAATTATATAATTTATATAAAAAAATAAAGATATAAAAAAATCAAGATATAAAAATGAAATAAGGTATGAAAGTAGAAAATAAATTATATTTTAATAAAAAAGTTAAGTAGGGTAAAAAAATGAATAACTTAAAAAAATATGTTATGATGTACTAAAAAAGACAAAAATACACCAAAAAAAATAAATCAAAATATATATATATTTTTTCATTAATTGGCATAATAAAATAACACTTTAAAGAGTAGAATAATTAAATAGTTACTACGGACTTGAAAATGACAAAATGAAAAATGATATAATTTATATAAAAAAATAAGATCTAAAAAAAGTAGTATAACAGACAAAAAAGTTAAGATATAAAAATGAAATAAGGTATGCAAATAGGACATCAGTTATAGAAAAAGTTAAATAGGGTAAAAAAATAAATAACTTAAAAAATACGTTATAATGTATTAAAATAGACAAAAAATACACAACATTTTTTTTCTTAAATTGCTATAATAAAATACCACGTTAAAGAGTAAAATAATTAAGAAATAATTAATGTTGACCTGAAAATGAAAATGACAAAATAAAAAATAATATAATTTATATTAAAAAAATAAAGAAGGTCTAAAAAAATAATGAGAGGCATACAAAATCAGGGTATAAAAATGAAATAGGATATGAAAATAGAAAACAAGGTATTGACAATATTAAGAAAGTGAATAAAAAGTTAAATAATGTAAAAAATAAATAACATAAAAAATTAGATATAATGTAATAAATAAATAAAAAATGTAATAAATAAAGAAAATAATGAGAGGCATACAAGATCAGGATATAAAAATGAAGTAAGGTATGAAAATAGAAAACAAGGTATAGACTATGTTAAGAAGGTGAAGAAAAAGTTAAATAATGTAAAAAATAAATAACATAAAAAATAAGATCTAATGCAATAAATAAAAAATGTAATAAATAAAAAAATAATGAGAGACATACAAAATCAGGATATAAAAATGAAGTAAGCTATGAAAATAGAAAACAAGGTATAGACTACGTTAAGAAGGTAAAGAAAACGTTAAATGGTGTAAAAAATAAATAACACAAAAAACAAGATATAATGTAATAAATAAATAAATAAATAATAAATAAAACAATAATGAAAAAAAATCAACTAAATTATTTTTTTCATTTAATTACCAGGAATAAAATACACTTTAAAGAGTATAATAATTGAAAAATAGTTAACGTAGACCTGTTTATCTTTATGGATATTATGACCCCTATCCTCCCACAAATCTTATGCTGTTTTGTTTATCGGCTTCCCGGTGGGGTGTCAGTGATAAATGACTTGTATTGAATCCTTCCTAATGAAAGGTCTCCCACTGACAGCCTTTAATAACGGATGGAGCCCATCTATGTACTTACTGTTGTGATATTGATATACACAGCAGGCCACAAGGTGATTTTCTCCCCGTTAATTAGTCAGAGGTATTTTTCAGATTAATAATAAAATTGCCCTCTAGATACCACCTGATCTTAATTACCGTCATTTGTATCTCGTCTTGATTCAACTGCAGTTTTTAATTAAAGCATTAGGTTAGTTTGGCTTATTAGGGACGGCTTAACTCCTTCTGTCCAGTAAATACCTCTTGTTTGTAAATTAACAAAAAAAAAAATTCATAAATTATAAACATGGATTCGTGTGAATGCATTTTGTCAAGGTTAATGTCTCTTTTGAATTTTGGGGATTTTTAAAAGATTTTTCAGTAATAGAAAACTTTCTCTATCATTCTGCATTGTCACTGAGAATATTGAGGCCAATGAGGTTCCCCCGTTGTCAGAATCCTCACTTTTCTGTTCAAAAATATCCCGAGGACCTTGATAGTAGTGGAACCTTTAGGTGTTTGTTTGAGATTTACGTAAGGCCTTGTTCACATAGCACTCAAAGAAATCTATTGACATAAACCTTATCTTGGAGGGTTTTCTCTCTTGGATTCATACGAAACACAAAAACAAAACAAAAACATGCCATATTCTACCAGATTCTATACAGCCTCTATAATTCAGTGTATTCTTTCCTGTAAGAGCAGTGACACTCTGGATTCTTTACTGTAAGAGCAGTGAGACTATGGATTCTTTACTGTAAGAGCAGTGAGACTATGGATTCTTTACTGTACGAGCAGTGAGACTATGGATTCTTTACTGTAAGAGCAGTAAGACTATGGATTCTTTACTGTAAGAGCAGTAAGATTGTGGATTCTTTACTGTAAGAACAGCGAGACTATGGATTCTTTACTGTAAGAGCAGTGAGACTATAGTTTCTTTACTGTAAGAGCAGAAAGACTGTGGATTCTTTACCGTAAAAGCAGTGAGGCTATAGATTCTTTACTGTAAGAGCAGTGAGACTATGGATTTTTTACTATAAGAACAGCGAGACTATGTATTCTTTACTGTAAGAGCAGTGAGACTATAGATTCTTTACTGTAAGAGCAGAAAGACTGTGGATTCTTTACTGTAAAAGCAGTGAGGCTATAGATTCTTTACTGTAAGAGCAGTAAGACTGTGTATTCTTTACTGTAAGAACAGCGAGACTATGGATTCTTTACTGTAAGAGCAGTGAGACTATAGATTCTTTACTGTAAGAGCAGAAAGACTGTGGATTCTTTACTGTAAAAGCAGTGAGGCTATAGATTCTTTACTGTAAGAGCAGTAAGACTGTGGATTCTTTACTGTAAGAACAGCGAGACTATGGATTCTTTACTGTAAGAGCAGTGAGACTATAGATTCTTTACTGTAAGAGCAGAAAGACTGTGGATTCTTTACTGTAAAAGCAGTGAGGCTATAGATTCTTTACTGTAAGAGCAGTAAGACTGTGGATTCTTTACTGTAAGAACAGCGAGACTATGGATTCTTTACTGTAAGAGCAGTGAGACTATGGATTGTTTAATGTAAGAGCAGTGAGTCTATGGATTCTTTACTGTAAGAGCAGTGAGACTATGAATTCTTTACTGTAAGAGCAGTGAGGCTATGGATTCTTTACTGTAAGACCAGTGAGACTATGGAACTTTCTGCCACATGATATTCTAATGGTCAGTTCACTAAACTGCAAGGAGGGATGGATGCCTTTTTTAAAAAATATAATATTACAGGTTACAGGTACTAAATTTTGAGGATGGGGCGATTCTTTACAGCCTCTATAATGCACTGTATTCTTTACTGTAAGAGCAGTGAGACTATGAATTCTTTACTGCAAGAGCAGTGAAACTATGGATTCTTTACTGTAAGAGCAGTGAGAATATGGAGCTCTCTGCCATATGATATTGTAATGTTCGATTCACTTAACTGTAAGGAGGCCTGGATGCCTTTTTTGAAAAATATATTATAGGTTACAGGTACTAAATTTTGAGCATGGGAGGATTCTGCCTCTATAATGCTGTATATTCTTTATTGTAACACCAGTGAGACTATGGATTCTTTACTGTAAGAGCAGTGAGACTATGAAGCTCTCAGCCAATGTCATGCACAGTGTAGGAAAGACAAAGTGCGACACGAAGGGAAAGGGGGATCTGGAGACCTCCTAGGCTGATCTGCAATCACAGACAGCAAGGGGAGACAGACACAGGGGAAGTAGCTTAGCTTGAGTCGGCTTCAGAGAGGTGGCACACACGTCCTCTTAGCACCAGAGAGGAAGTAAGAACTGCACTTGCTCCAAGCCTTCACAAGGGGTCATGTGAATATCGCCGGCACCTCCCTCTAGCAACAGCCAGCATTTAAACACCCAGCCTAGATGTCAGCCGCTGGGTCCCAGAGTGAGACATGCCAAACAAAGAGATCTTCTGCAACCAACTGCAAGGAGACTGTCTGTCACTTCTGACACACCCATGACAGCCATACGATGTTGTAATGGTTCATTCACTAAACAAATGTAAGGAGGGGCCTGGATGCCTTGTTTGAAAAATATAATTACCGGTTACTGGTACTAAATTTTGAGGATGGAACATTGGTCCAGGGAACTAGTCTGATTGCCATATCCAGATTTGGGAAGGAATTTTCTCCTAATATGGGGCAATTAGAATTCAAGTAGTGGAGTTTTTTCTTTTCTGTGAATACAGTAACAGTAAACTGTTAATTAATATATTTGGATATGTACCTCTCTTTCCTGACTGATGATGTCAGCTGTAGGAGCAGATGAATGGATGAAAGGATTACCGAAAAAAAAATTGAGTAGCGGGAAGCTGATAGTTAATAAAGTCCTGTGATTACAGCAGCCTCTGCATGAATTCAAACTGCATGTAGTAGTATATGTAGTATATTAAAATAGAGAAGAGTGACATGGCAGGTGATAACAAGCTCCTATTTGTAATCTTAGAGCAGCATGATGTAGAGACAGAGACTGATTCCAGTGATGTGTCACTTATGGGGCTGTGTGTTGCTGTTTCAATGAAATCAGTATTTCATCAACAGGAGAATATTACCATAGGACTAAGTGCCCCGTGCCTCCCAGTCAACTGCTCTGTGTAACTCCACCCCCAGCACTGATTGGCAAATAATGTACAGTGTACACAGAAAACGGCCAATCAGTGGTGGGGGCGAGGTTATACAAGGCTCAGCAATTAGAGAACTGCTAGATCTGCATCAGAGAAAACTGTGATTGAATCAAAGTATACAGTAAGTGACACATCCGTGGAATAAGGGTCTCTGCCCCTACATCATACTTTACTTAGCAAAAACCTTCTGACAGATTCCCTTTAAAGGGGTTGTCCAAGACTGACATAATGGTGATCTATCCTATTGACAGGTAATCAATATCAGAATGGTGGGAGTTGACTCCCGGCATTCCGACCAATCAGCTATTACATTCAATGTATAGTGGCCGCTGCTTGGTACTGCAGAACAGCTACTATTCTATGATGTTTCATCATTTGTATATGACGCGCCCCCTGGGCCAGTGCTGTAGTGCGGCGCACGTGTGCGCGGGGGAATACCCGGAGCCGGATCCGATGGGGGTAGTAGTCTCCGAGTGGCGGGGACCCGGTCCGTGCCCAGGGTGGTCAAACTAAGTGTGTGGCAGTCTTTGTAGATGTTGTTTAAGTGTCGACTACGCCACCCGTTGATTTGCGGTCGCAAGGCCGCCGCTGCAGAACAGTCCGCTGAGGCCGGTGGTATGTGTGCAGCAATGGTGGTATAACCCCCAACGGGAGAGGTATGGCCTCAGGGCAGCTGGTGCGGGTGAAGGGAGTGATAGAAAGGGCGTCCCGGTACCTTTAGTGCTGGTAGTGCGATGGAACACAGAGACTGATTGCAGTTTTCAATGCTTTACTCACAGATGTTATCAGTGTCAGTCCTGCAGGTGATGACGACCCGAGCCGTGCTGCGTCCACCAGGTACGGGGGCTCGACCAACCCCCAGGCAGTTCCGGAGTGTGACCTTGAACTCCTTTCTCCGTTCCTTTCTCTGGCCGTCCCCACTAGGGACCCACCCATGTCCAGCTTCCTCGGGCCTTCTGGTGGCGAAACCTATCTCCGGTTTCCCTGACCCTATGTGGCGTGCCTTCGTGGTGAGTGTAGTGAGTGGTCGCGCCAAGACGTGGCCACGACCTCCGGTTCCTGGCTGAGGATAAGTGGCCTCCACCAGTTCGGGATCCGGTACCCTTCTCTGCCAACCCTTCACCCGTTTTAGTTCACTCATGGGATCTCAGGGTTCCCTCTTCCTTCATGTCTCTGGGCCTTTCTCCAGGTTCCATTCCTTCCTTGTTCCTTGTTCCTTTCCTCTTGTCTTTCTCTCTCTTGCTCCCTTCAGGAGCAGCACCCAGACAGGGCTGCTGCTCCCTGTCACTACTCTTCTCCTCTTCTTCTGTCTGACTGAACTCCTAAGATGGTGCCCACCTTTTATACTCCCTCTGACACCCGAGCCCAGGTGACTAGCCACCAATGGGCTCCTTCCTATGCCCAGAGTCCCTCCCCTCTCTGCTCCTGCACCACTGGGATATTCCTCCCCCCCTCCCACTCCAGCCAGGGACAGACGCTGTCGTACCTGCACATCTATCTGGTGGGAGTACCGTTGATCTGTCCCCCGGAAATGGGATGTATGTGGTGCATGCAGCTAACTGAGTTCTAGTCCACACTCCATCCTTACCCGGGAGTGGAATACCACACCTCTGGTTCGAGGTGCAATACCCCTGTAGCAGCCGAGCCCTCGGGGTGCTACATTCCCCCCTGGTAAACCACAGCACGTCCTCGGGCTGAAATAGAGTAAAAACAATTTTTAAAGTGTACGTACACATAAAACACATCAACT
The DNA here is from genome assembly GCF_046119375.1 of Phyllobates terribilis. NCBI lineage: Eukaryota > Metazoa > Chordata > Amphibia > Anura > Dendrobatidae > Phyllobates > Phyllobates terribilis. The sequence continues at coordinate 143,622,644 of NW_027362770.1, forward strand.
TTCATCCATCCCTTTATGGGAGGTTTTCTCAACAGCTGGCTAATGCCACCGGAACTCTTTTACAAAAACACTATGTAAAACTTTGGCATCATATCAAATTTCACATTAAGGCATTCTCAAATAAAACATTCTTGAATTCTCGGGTTCTTGGGATCTTGGGATCTGGCCGCTCTCAGTCTTTGGCCAGGTAGAGGGAAGGGATGACCGCTCTCAGTCCTCGGTCAGGTTAGGGATTAGGGCAAAAATAGGCAACAGTTCTCTTTCTGTCCCAACGGGGACCACACTTTTAGTGGAAACAGTCCCACAACAGTCCTTATACCCGGTCGGGTAACTATTTACATCTCCTCTTTTACCGTTTACGATTAACGGTGTGCTCCACACGCTCCTTTCTCTTCCTCAGGTTCAGACCCGTCCGGGCCCTCTTTCTCCTCCTCCTCCTGGTACGATTGCTCCTCTTCTTCCTTGACCTGGTGGACATGAAGGGCGTACCACCCCTTCACTCCCTTATGCCTGGTATAGGTGACGGTATCTCCAGGCACCAGGTCCCGTCCACTGTGCCCCTCCGGTAGGTGGGACTCTACGTCGCTCTTGTTTACAAACACCTGGCTTATGGTCTTCGGGTCTTGAATGATGCCCCAGCCACATGCCATGTGAAACTTAACAACAGTCCCGGTGACTCGGGGACCGTGAGCTGTACGGGGGGGGTCCTGGCGGGTCCTTGTCTTCTGCTCCACGTTTTTAATGTGGAGCCACTCCTCCTTCACTTTCCTCTCTCTCCGCTCCCGCTCAAACGTTGCCAGTTGTTGGCGGCAGGTCTCATAGCGCCGGGCGGCGCCCGCCCGGGTCTCCTGAGTGAACCCCATCAGGTCTTCTCCAGTGGGGTCCCCCTCGAATTGGGCATCCTCCAGCGGGGTGAAGAGAGGTCCACGGGCTCCGGAGCTGGGATTAGCGGTTCATCTGGGGCCCTTGCTCCTACGGGATGACTCTTCCTGGAGCGGTGGTTGGTGTACTCAGGCGGCCAGACGAATGGTGTCCCATCCGGGCAGGTGTGCTGCTCATACAGGTCTTTCCCCAATGATGGCACGACTGGGGGCCCCGGCTGGGGTGCAGCGCCCGCGGGCACTCGGCCTTTTAACCAGGCCGGTGACTTTCTGATCGTGCCCGGTGTTGGGGAGCACGGTTCAGGGCGAGGCTCCGCTGCAGAGCTTGCTGCTGGAGGGCTGACTACTGGTGGTGGAGGTACGGTGGGCGGTGCGGCACCCAGAGCTTCGGGTCCCGCGGCGGGAGGTAGGGGCAGGTCCGCGGCCTCAGGGCCCGGAGTAACGGCATTCCCCTTACTTGTCGTTGCGGCCTCCCCCGCGGCGTCGTCCCCGGCCTCCGGTCCGCTTCTGCTGCCTCTCGGGATCGACGCGGTGCTGGATGGTGGCTGCACCTCCGGTTGGCAGGTCAGCGTGCGCCGGGTCAGCTCCTCCTGTTCAGCTCTTCCAGCGCGGCCTGCGCGTACTCCGGTTCTTCCTTCTGGAGCACCGCTAGCAGCTCTGCAATCTGGTATGGCGGCTGTGGCGGTGAAGCTCTCCTCCGTATCCGACATCCTCCTCCCCCCTGGTGGACCGTGGCCTACCTGGCGATGATCCTCTTCCGTAGGCCGCGGCTCCGCAGTGGATCGTCAGGGTTGAGGACCTTCCGTCGCGCTCCTGTGACGTCGGCGTCGCTGGGCTCCCTCCAGGACCTGACGCAACGTCCGGACGTGAGGCGGGGCTTCAGTTCTCGCGGGCTTTCGGAGTCCACGCCCCTCTTCTTCTCGCGCGGCGTCCTCAAGATGGCGCCCAATGGCGGGAAAACTCCACGGATGGCGGGAAGAAGGTAGAAGATGGCGTCGGATGGCGGGAATCGGCTCCGGATGACGGGAAACGACTCCGGACGGCGGGAAACTTCACCACAGGTAAGTAAAAAGTCTCTTTTTCAGGCACGCAGTACCCGGTGGTTACGGGCAGGAGATCCTGCCGACTACGCCAAAGTTGACGCGCCCCCTGGGCCAGTGCTGTAGTGCGGCGCACGTGTGCGCGGGGGAATACCCGGAGCCGGATCCGATGGGGGTAGTAGTCTCCGAGTGGCGGGGACCCGGTCCGTGCCCAGGGTGGTCAAACTAAGTGTGTGGCAGTCTTTGTAGATGTTGTTTAAGTGTCGACTACGCCACCCGTTGATTTGCGGTCGCAAGGCCGCCGCTGCAGAACAGTCCACTGAGGCCGGTGGTATGTGTGCAGCAATGGTGGTATAACCCCCAACGGGAGAGGTATGGCCTCAGGGCAGCTGGTGCGGGTGAAGGGAGTGATAGAAAGGGCGTCCCGGTACCTTTAGTGCTGGTAGTGCGATGGAACACAGAGACTGATTGCAGTTTTCAATGCTTTACTCACAGATGTTATCAGTGTCAGTCCTGCAGGTGATGACGACCCGAGCCGTGCTGCGTCCACCAGGTACGGGGGCTCGACCAACCCCAAGGCAGTTCCGGAGTGTGACCTTGAACTCCTTTCTCTGTTCCTTTCTCTGGCCGTCCCCACTAGGGACCCACCCATGTCCAGCTTCCTCGGGCCTTCTGGTGGCGAAACCTATCTCCGGTTTCCCTGACCCTATGTGGCGTGCCTTCGTGGTGAGTGTAGTGAGTGGTCGCGCCAAGACGTGGCCACGACCTCCGGTTCCTGGCTGAGGATAAGTGGCCTCCACCAGTTCGGGATCCGGTACCCTTCTCTGCCAACCCTTCACCCGTTTTAGTTCACTCATGGGATCTCAGGGTTCCCTCTTCCTTCATGTCTTTGGGCCTTTCTCCAGGTTCCATTCCTTCCTTGTTCCTTTCCTCTTGTCTTTCTCTCTCTTGCTCCCTTCAGGAGCAGCACCCAGACAGGGCTGCTGCTCCCTGTCACTACTCTTCTCCTCTTCTTCTGTCTGACTGAACTCCTAAGATGGTGCCCACCTTTTATACTCCCTCTGACACCCGAGCCCAGGTGACTAGCCACCAATGGGCTCCTTCCTATGCCCAGAGTCCCTCCCCTCTCTGCTCCTGCACCACTGGGATATTCCTTCCCCCCTCCCACTCCAGCCAGGGACAGACGCTGTGGTACCTGCACATCTATCTGGTGGGAGTACCATTGATCTGTCCCCCGGAAATGGGATGTATGTGGTGCATGCAGCTAACTGAGTTCTAGTCCACACTCCATCCTTACCCGGGAGTGGAATACCACACCTCTGGTTCGAGGTGCAATACCCCTGTAGCAGCCGAGCCCTCGGGGTGCTACATATACACCGGGCCAATAGGGGCATTTGAAAGGAGAGGTAGCGGCCATTGTGTCGCCTGTACATTGACCATGCCTCCCATTAGAGTCTACGGCTCATTTGATCACAATTATTCCTATTTGTTCTGTGGATTTGAGGAAATATTTGGTACAAATGTTTATGACTGTGCGCTGAACGTGATCAATAATGAACCTTGGCATGAGAAGCTGATAATTCAAGTCAGAATACAGATGGTAATGTGCTCCGTGAATATTAGTATGGTTATGGGCTTCACCTCCGGCTGGGATTTGGCAGAGGAAAGGTGATAGGTGTTGTGACACCGCTTCTTTCTAAAGAGAAACAAAGGAGATTGTTGTCCCCTATTTATTGATATGAAATTCAGCAGCTAGTATATCTATATCATGATGTTCTGCAGCAGCTGAGATGTGTATGATGATGCTCTGCAGCAGCTAAAATATGTATGATGATGCTCTGCAGCAGATGAGGTGTGTATGATGATGCTCTGCAGCAGATGAAGTGTGTATGATAATGCTCTGCAGCAGATGAGGTGTGTATGATGATGTTCTGCAGCAGCTGAGGTATGTATGATGATGTTCTGCAGCAGCTGAAGTATGTATGATGCTGCTCTGCAGCAGATGAGGTGTGTATTATGAAGTTCTGCAGCAGCTGAGGTATGTATGATGATATTTTAAAGCAGCTGAGGTGTGAATGATGATATTCTAAAGCAGCTGAGGTATATATGATGTTCTGCAGCAGCTGAGTTATATATAATGTTCTGCAGCAGCTGAGGTGTGTATGATGATATTCTACAGCAGCTAAGATATATTTGAGGTTCTGCAGCAGCTTAGTTATATATACCTTCAGCAGCTGAGGTATGTATGATGATATTCTACAGTAGCTGAGTTATATATGATGTTCTGCAGCAGCTGAGTTATATATGATGCTCTGCAGCAGCTGAGGTGTGTATGATGATGTTCTGCAGAAGCTAAGGTGAGTGATGATGATCTGACAGCTGAATTATGTATGATGATGCTCTGCAGTAGATGAAGTACAGTATGTCTTATGATGTTTTGCAGCAGCTGAAGTATGTTTGATGATGTTCTTCAGCAGCTGAAGTGTGTATGATAATGTTCTGCATCAGCTGAGGTGTGTATTATGAGGTTCTGCAGCAGCTGAGGTGTGTATGATGATGCTCTGCTGAAGCTGAGGTGTGTATGATGATGTTCTGCAGCAGCTGAGGTGTGTATGATGATGTTCTGCAGCAGCTGAGGTGTATTATGAGGTTCTGCAGCAGCTGAGGTGTGTATTATGAGGTTCTGCAGCAGCTGAGGTGTGTATGATGATGTTCTGCAGCAGCTGAGGTGTATTATGAGGTTCTGCAGCAGATGAGGTGTATATGATGATGTTCTGCAGCAGCTGAGGTGTGTATGATGATGTTCTGCAGCAGCTGTGGTGTATTATCAGGTTCTGCAGCAGCTGAGTAGTGTATTTTTACATCCGATCTGTAACCGTTTCTGCAGGAAGAGATAATCAGCGCCTACTTGGCCGCTCATCTGACTATAATTTATATTATTTTCCGGCACCCACCGCCGCATATTATATAATGTATAATGAAACATCAGCTTACACTGCATCCACAATGGATGTCAGTATATACGGAGTGATGCGTATACAATGTGTACAATGTGCTCGCTTTTCCAGAACATCCTCTATTCAGTAAGACATGGCTGAATGCTAAGCTTACCTTTTCAAGGTGATGTACAAATACCTCAAGGATGCAGATTTCTGCACAGCGAGTGAGTGAACTCTACGACGGATGTTCTTCAGGAGATTTAAGAGGATTACCATGAATATTCAGATTTGTCGTTTTTGTTGAAGAGGAAAATCTTACATCACAATATCCATTCGAGGCAATGTACATCATCGGGAAAAAATATGAAAATATTATGTGTTTTTTTTTAATTCGTACAGATAATAAATGTTGTTGACTTTGTCTGCCCTTCTATCGGAGACGGTTGGCATAATCAGCAGTGTCCCGCTGCCTCCATGTTATGTATCTGGAATGCAACATTCGCCATATACCTGGAAGGCAAAACCAGCAAAACATATTAGCAAGCGGAGCCCATTTACAGTGTAATTTCACAATTCACTAAAAATTGTAGGGAAAGCAAGATTTCTAATAAACCAATATCTGCACCATATCTCAACATGAGAACAGGCATATTCCTTTAATTTTAAAGTGTGCCACTAACTCTCAACTATTTACCAAAAACCAGAAAGAAATATGCTATGGATACAGGGATCATCGAAAATAGAAAATATTTTATTGATCCATACAGCAAACAATTAAAAACATGTAAAACTGTTGTTAATAAAACTAATTGTTTGCTGTATGGTTCAATAAAAATATTTTCTATTTTCGATGATCCCTGTATCCATAGCATGTTTCTTTCTGGTTTTTGGTGAATGGTTTATTAATCACATGCTACAGGCTGATCCCTAGTATTAGGTGGTGCCCTCTTTAAAATGTGTTTCTACTAACTCTCAACCATCCCAAGTTAAAATGGTCATCCGAGACTAAGATATTGTTGACCTCTCCTACATCTAGGTGAGGGTCTGGCAGCAAGCACCTGGTTCCAGATTAGTGGAGATCCGACACCACTACCCTCACTGATCAACTGGTGCTTGGTGCTGAGGCTGCCAAAAGTACATGGCATATGTAACTGAAACACCACAACTCCACACACTGCATAGTGGCCATTATTGGGTACTGTTTCTAAGCTACTATTCACTTCAAATGATCTGGAGTTGTAGTACCCAAGAATGGTGACTACACACACAGTGTAGTTAGCTGTCATGTTCTGGCTACGTATGCTGTGTACTTCCGGCAGCCTCTGCACCAGGCTGATAAGTGAGGGTAGTGGTGTCGGATACCCACCTATCTGATATTGATGGACTATTCTTAGGACAAAGTTCATAAAGTCCTGTTAATCTACGGCCATCACATTTCAGGCATGACATACAGCATTCTATAATGCTGTATATAACCCCCCAACCCGACCTGAAAGAGTAGAAAAAGAGCTTTCATTATACTTAACTGGGGGGCGGTCTGGTCCTATGGGTGTCGCTCGACTTGGTACGGCGCCTCCCATCTTCTTACGATCGCCGTCCTCCTTACTTTATGTGAATGACGCATCCCTCCGTCATCCACACAATCTCTCCGGCATTGCGATCTTGCAAAGGCGTACTTCTCTGCCCTGTTGAGGGCTGAGCAAAGTACTGCAGTGCGCAGGCGCCAGGGCTTTTTGACCTTTCCTGGCGCCTGCTCACTGCAATACTTTGCTCTGCCCTCAACAGGGCAGAGAAGTACGCCTGTGCAGGATCGCAATGCCAGGGACCCTGTGTGGATGACGTAAGGAGTCGTCATCCACACAAAGCAAGAAGGAGGACGGCATCGCAAGAAGGTGGGAGGCGCCGGACCAAGACGAGCAACACCCATTGGACCAGACCACCCCCCCAGACCAGTATAATAAAAGCTCTTTTTCTTGTCTTGCAGGTCGGTTTGGGGGATATATACTGCATTCTATAATATATATATATCAGGCCTGAAAGGTGATGGCTGTATCTCATATCGGTCAAACCTGGTGACAGGTTCCCTTTAAGCATGATACAGTGTGTGATGCTAGTCCATACTCATGGACAAGCCTTGAGGCTGCGTAGTGAAATGTTCCGGGGTCAGATATCAAGAGAGCATTGTTATGAACTGCTACAAACACTAAGGAAAGATAGGAAAACTGTCCCTACAATAGGACTAAGCTGATTCCCTACGATGCAACTCTCTCCAAATCACCGGAAAAATTCTCCTCCTCCGGCACAGCCGATACCAATTTGGAGAATGACCCAAACGACGGATGTCTCCCAGTACAACAAAAAAAAGGAGAACACCCAGCAGAAGAGGATGTATGATTGTTAAGAGCAAATTCAGCCAGTGGCAGAAACTCAGACCACCCCTCTTGATTGTCAGCCACAAAACAACGCAAAAACTGTTCAACATCCTGGTTCTTTCTTTCAGTCTGTCCATTAGACTCAGGATGATAACCAGACGAAAATGACAAATGGACTCCCAACCTGTCACAAAAGGCACGCCAAAAACGAGCCACAAACTGAGGTCCCCTATCGGAAACAATGTCGGTAGGAACGCCATGGAGCCTGACAATTTCTTTAACAAAAGCCTTAGCGAGTGTCTTGGCGCAGGGCAGTTTGATGAAGGGAACCAAGGGACACATCTTGCTAAAACGGTCCACGACCACCCAGATAACAGTGAAACCCTCAGAGGCAGGAAGGTCAGTAATAAAATCCATAGCAAGATGCGTCCAAGGAGCACTAGGAACCTCCAGAGGGCAAAGCAACCCCGCAGCAGGAGTATGTGAAGACTTAGATCTAGCACACACCGTACATTGACGCACCCACTTAATGACTTACTTCTGCCACCCAGGCCACCAAAAACTGCGACCTACAAGTCTCTTAGTCTCTGAAATTCCTGGATGACCTGCCAACCGAGACTCATGACACTCCACAAACAAATCTCTCCTAAAGTTCCTAGGCACAAACAACCTCCCATGGGGAGTGTTAGATGGGGCATCCTCCTGGGCTTTCAGAATCCCATCTTCCAAAACGGAGTCCAAAGCAGCAATTACAACACCTTCCTGTAAAATGCTCTCCTCCTCCTCGGTACCAACCATGGGAGAAAAACTGCGAGATAAAGCATCGGCTTTAACATTCTTGGTACCCGGGATGTAAGTAACAGAAAAATTAAACCGCGAAAAAAAAAGTGCCCACCTAGCCTGACGGGCATTCAAGCGCTTGGCAGCATCCAGATAGATCAAATTCTTATGATCAGTAAAAACCTGAATGGGAAATTTAGCACCTTCCAAGAGATGACGCCAATGTTCAAATGCGAGTTTAATCGCCAGCAATTTCCGATTACCGACATCGTAATTAAGTTCGGTCTCAGAAATTTTTTTTGAAAAAAAAGCACAGGGATGTACTCCATCCTTGTTTTCCTGAGACAAAACAGCACCGACCCCCACCGAAGAAGCATCAACCTCGACCAAAAAAGGCTTGGTCTCATCAGGCTGCATAAGGATGGGGGCAGAACTGAACCTCTCCTTGAGATACACAAAAGCTTCAATGGCCTCAGTAGTCCACTGGACCTTATTCGCACCTTTCCTGGTGAGATCGGTCAGTGGTTTGACAATTATAGAAAAATTCTTAATGAATTTTCTGTAATAATTGGCGAAACCCAAAAATCTCTGTATTGGTTTCAAACCAATAGGCCTAGGCCATTCCTGCACCGTGTGAACCTTCACCGGGTCCATCTCAAAGCCCTCGCTGGAGATAATGTAGCCCAAGAAACTAATTCTCTGCACAGCGAACTCACATTTCTCCAGCTTAGCAAAAAGTGAATTGTCGCTTAACAACTGCAACACCTCACGTACGCTCCGCCAATGAGACTCCAGATCCGGCGCAAAAATCAAAATGTCATCCAAATACACAACCACATTCTTACCGATCAACGGTCTTAGTATGTCATTAATAAGGTTCTGAAAAAACGCTGGTGCGTTGGTAAGACCAAAGAGCATAACCAGATTCTCAAAATGACCCACTGGAGTGTTAAAAGCAGTTTTCCACTCATCACCTTCCTTCATACGTAACAAATTGTATGCCCCCCGGAGATCAATCTTAGAGAACCACTTGGCCCCCACTAACTGGTTGAACAAGTCGGGAATTAATGGCAGTGGGTAGGAATTGCGTACTGTAATTTTATTAATTTCGCGAAAGTCCAGACATGGACATAAACCGCCATCCTTTTTTTTTACAAAAAAAAATCCAACAGCCACAGGTGACTTAGAAGGTCTAATGTGACCGGCGGCCAAGCTTGTCTGTATGTATTCCTCCAAGGCCTTTCTCTCAGGGATAGTAAGATTAAATAAGCGACTCTTGAGAAGAGTTGCTCCAGGGACAAACTCAATAGTATAATCATAGTCCCTATGAGGAGGCAAAACTTGCGACTCCTCCTCAGAAAAAAACTTCCAAAAATCCTGAATAGGTACAGGTAATTCCCCTCTTTCCACAGCAGCAATGCGACCGTTACAACATCTATCAAAACACTTAGGACTCCAAGACTTAATTTCATTGGTAGACCAATCCAGTACAGGATTGTGCAATTTTAACCAAGGTAACCCCAAAACCACTGGAGCAGGCAAATTATTTAATACTGCCAAATCCAAATTCTCTTGGTGGATACCATTAATGGTGAGGGGAAATTCAAAAACCTTGTGAGTAATACCTTTCAAGGGAGAGCCATCAACAGCAACCACAGAAATAGGAGATGACAAAGGTTTGGATTCTAATTTAAATTTTTCCAAAAAACCCTCATCAATCACATTGAGTGTAGAACCACAATCCACAAATACCCGAAATTCAATCAACTCCTCCTGGAATGAGGTGCTTCCAGAAAGAAATACTCCTTTAGAGTTTAAACACGCTATGCGGGCGTAACTGACCTCTTTTTTTTTTTCTTTGTTCAAACGAAGCACACAGTTCTTAATAAAGTGGTCAGATTTACCGCAATAAAAACACAATCCTTTAGCAGACCTGCGGTCTTTTTCCTGAGAGTGGGGTGACATCGCCCCAATCTCCATCGGTTCTCCACCCTCCGAGCAGACCCTCTGAAAACTAGGAGCTGCCATAGCAGTAGATTTCTCTTCATTACTCTTAGCACGCAGTCTCCTGTCCACACGTATGGCTAATTGCATTGCCTCCTGCAAGGTTCCAGGTTTTGGGAAGGCAATCAGCAGATCCTTAACCCTTTCACCTAGACCAGCAAGAAACAAACATTTTAATGCTGAGTCATTCCATTCCACTTCAGCCGACCATCTTCTGAAGTATGTACAATAATTTTCCACATCACCTGATCCCTGCTTCAAACGTCTTAATTCAGTTTCAGCAGATAAGACTCGATCAGGATCATCATACAACAACCCCATAGCAGAAAAAAAATCTTCCACAGATCTAAAACACGGATCATTAGGTTGTAGAGAAAAGGCCCATCCCTGTGGTTCTTTGCGCAAAAGTGACATTATAAACCCAATGCGCTGTGATTCATTCCCCGAGGATCTGGGTCTTAAACGAAAATATAATAAACAAGCGTTTTTAAAGGAAAAAAAAATCTTGCCGTTTACCATAAAAAAAATTTGGAAGTCCTACCTTCGGTTCGACAAAATGCGCTCCAGGACAGCTACTCACGTGTTGCTGGAGCTCGGCCACCTCCAAAGACAGTCCCTGCAGGCGTTGAGCCAACTCCTGAACCGACACCATGCTGAAATCAGGATTTCTTTCCTTAGAGTGTTTTATTTTTGGGCTGGACTTACTGTTATGAACTGCTACAAACACTAAGGAAAGATAGGAAAACTGTCCCTACAATAGGACTAAGCTGATTCCCTACGATGCAGCGGGGGACCTGTTCCTTGTGAACAGACCCGCCTAAGTCCTCGGCTAGTCTGAACGCAGACCTATAGATATAAGGGAGGGGTCCCTACAAGAACTAAGGACTGGGATAAAGTTGGACACCTCCTAGCAGAAATTGTGGCAGAGCAAAGACAAACAAACAAACAAAAGTACAAGTGGTCAAAGACCAAGCAAACTACAGAGAAAGGTACAAAGCACCTGGCTAGCTTAAGAGTAAATGTAACACTGAAGTCCAACAAGGCCAGGAGGGCGGAGCTGGATAATATAGGCAAAAAGTCATGTGACCAGCAAAATAGAAAAAACTAACAGGGGGGTTCTAACAAGCATATTGTAAAAAAAAAGGAAAAGACAAAGGCGTAGTCAGGTAACGGTCCAAGGTCAGAACACCAGTAAAATATAGCGGATTAGAGCAAAGGGGCTAGACTAACGGATGGTCAGACAGAGGTCCAATGTCAGGCTGCAATAGATCAACAAACAGAGCACAGGAATACAAGGCAAAACACTACGATAAATGCTACAATTGGCAGAGATCTGGGGCTGACAGCTTGGCTAAATAGCTGGGTAATCACGTAAAACACTGAACACCTGACAGCTCAGCACGCCCCTGCACTAGATTGGACGACTGAACTGTCAATCAAAATACGGACTGCTCAGGACACCCCTACACTAGTTTGGACAACTGAGCTGTCTGACAGCTCAGCATGCCCCTGCACTAGATTGGACAATTGACCTGTCACTCACTACGTCCAAGACACAGTAAGCCGTGGAATCGTGACAATGTGGATTTTGATGCAAAATTTCCATGAAATTGCACTGTCTTTAGCAGAGACATATCTAGACTTTCTTTCACTTAGGCAAAGTATTCAGTTTGCTTCCCAAGTTCTGTATCTAGATACCCTGGACAAGGCGTGGTAGCTTATGGGCTCGCTTTTGGCACACAAATATATCCTTCCCTAAGATCCTTGTCTTGGGTGGTCTGTTCAGGATTCATGTTGACTGAGGAGGAATGAAGGGAGTGGTACAATAAGCATTGAGTAGAAGCGGTTTTCGATGTGATCGATGAGTTATTGAATATTGCATATGATTTTTCAAGAATTTCACTGATGGAAGGAGTGTATCTAATCTCATTTGCAAATTTCTTTATTATGTTGACCATAGATTAAAATATATATTACCAATAAGGCTAACTTTCTCATACAGTTACACCCTTAAAGAAGCACTCTTCCCATCAAAGTTTTTAGCCTCTTAATATATTGCATTCATCATATTATACAGCACTGTGTACTTACAATTGCTCATTTTGCCTTTCTACCCAGATAATTGTTCTCTTTTCCACTAGATCTGTGACATCACGTGAGTAATAAATGACCATCTGAATCCTTCTAAGCTCAATGTAGAAACAGGAGGTCAATTTTCTCTGCGCAAGTCACGAATCACTGCAAAAGTCCCTGACAGGAGGAAGGAGGAAACAGTCAGGAGTTGTAGAGGGGAATGATTTCTGCAGAGACTAGAGACTTCTTGTTTCTACATAGAGAAGAGAAAAGAGAAGAATTAGCTGGGTAGATGAGCAATTGTAAACACACAGTGCCATATAATATGCAATATATTTATAGGATAAACATTTTCATGGGACGAGTGCTTCTTTAAAGGGAAGCTGCCATCAGTGTCAAGCTACCTGAATCACAGTTAGCAAGAAATCCTGATGGGGACCCACACTATGAATGTGGAAGGTCAAAAGAAAATATTGTTTAAAAAAAAAAAAGGACCAGGAGCAAAGTGAAAAGTCCAAATATGAGGAGCAATGTCTGCTGTCAACAACTCCCCACTGGGTTTCTCCCTATCTCGGTCACGTTGATTGACAGAGACATGTCAACCAAGCCAAGGAGTCATGTACCACTACGGCACATCACTATTCCAAAAAAGTAAACAAGGATCAGCGGGGAACACCGGAACATAGGCAATGGAGTGGCGGATTTAACAGGTGAATAATATTTGTTTGGTTTTTATTTTAGAACTTTTGGAGAACTCCTTTAATTTCGTTTTTGTTTCCCGAATTTTTGGGCCTTAAAACGTTTGTCTGGTGCTGGAAAAAAAAATTACGGTAAGCATGAATGTTTTTAAAACAATAAACAGAGGAATAGTCACCTTCAAGCACCCCAATGGATCCAACTCAAGTCGTTCCGGAGGTCCGTGCTGACCCCGGAACTCTGGAAGTGATATCTATTCGAAAGTCAACATGACCACTGAAGACTGTGATTGACTGCAGGTGACTAGAAGAGCATGTCATTGGATGCTTCTCTGATGACACGCTCTTCTAGTCACCTCACCGCTGCAGCCCATCACAGGCTTCAACAGTCCTGCTGACTATTGAATGGAGTAGATATAACTTCCGCAGACCTCCAGAATGACCTGTGCTGGATCCACAGCGGTGTGTGAGAAGATGAGGATGCCTCCATTTTTTTGTTTTAAAAACATCCATGCCTTAAAAAGCAATGTTTCCACTGTTGGATAAGCCCTTTAATGACCATATTTTCTTTATGATCTCCAAAATGCCCACCCCTACAGCAACACACGTCCTAGTTTTGGTATTTTATTTCTGGTTACAAGCTTTTAGTTTTGTGCTTCAGCAGAGTTTTATTTTACACCTTTTAATTTTGCTTCATCTTATTACGCATTTCGAATTCACAAAACCCGAATAAAAAAAAAAAAGTGCAAATATACATTAAATTCTGCATCATTATTCATACCGTGGTGATGAAGTGTGACAGCGGTTTATTTGCATACCATAGTTTTAAGCACACCATCACGATGAATATTTCATCCATTCCGGTGAATTTTTTATTTGTTCAATATCAGAAAGTCACTCACAAAGTCCCTTCGTGGAAAGTCCCATCATTCTCCATTAGTCCTGAGCTCACACATATAAATATGCAGATTTTCAGTCATTGTGAATCTGGTATCGGATGCCTCAAGCTATTTTTTATATATTAGTGGCATTTTTAGCCATTTCTTTACCTATTTTTGACAGCCTTGTTTAAAGGATCTATAAACCAAAATGCAAAGGATCTTTAAATTTCATTCAGAGAAGACCTGACTGTCACCTCTCCTGACATGTTTGTTTTAGTAATAACTTGATATAACTTGACACATCTTTCCGCAGAGCTTTACATTGTGCTGTTTCTCTGGAACTCCTCCTGAAAATATATGAATAAATTGATAACAGGTTGTCGCCATTCAAAGTGTGTTACGCTTGTGTAGCAACTCACTCAAGAAATTAGGTAACAAACTGAAAACTGCAACTGACCCTGTTCAGAGTAGAGATCTTAACCCGCAGTCCCTAATGGTTCCTGTGTGAGCAGAGATAGCCCTAACCACAGACTAAAGGATGGCAGCTCGGACCTAAAACTGCCTGAAAGGTCATTGAGCGCTTCATGTTCCTCCTAAAGAACTATAGCGCAGAGCAGAGTGTGAATTACCTGCAAAAGGGGAAGTGTGCTGAAAAAGGAAAAGATCCCAGAGTGAGTAAAGAAAACCACAAAATACAATGTAAAGTATAAAGTACGTACTGTTAGATTATATGCTACCTACTTCCTAAAAAGAAACAGAAGGTAGGAGCAAGAAAAGAATAGAAGCAGCAAAGAGATAAATTGTAGCTGGAATTTTTCTGACTGGTTCTAACTTACAGCAGAATGGCTCAACATCCAAATGAAAAATATCATTAGCAGGAAATGACAGCAGGAAAAATGAATAAAAAGCCGCACCGGAAAAGTGATAGGACAGACAAATGAAAACACCTGTGTAATGCTACACAGACTTCAGCCAGAATAGCAGAACCTAAACATTAGGAGAAAAGGTGTGTCTTCTGTGGCCCGGCGGACAGAAAAGCTGACCACAAAACATAAATTAATGGGTTCTAATCCATAAGCATGACAAGTGTCAATAGAGTGTGTCTCTACATAGTCATGAGCAAATGCTGCAGCTGGCTGTGTGATCGAAGACTGACCCACCCGCGGCAGGACATTGGTGGCACAAAATCATGCACCCATTGGCACTTACAGTTGCACACCCAGCCCAATAATAGGCAAATGGACGTTGATCATTCCCAATTATCAACTGATCTAAACATGTCATTGATCAACCAATGAAATGCCCGTTTGTCTGCCAATCGGATAAGTTATGCCTGCATAAAAATTTGCCTAGCCGGCAGCACATAACCCCTTGTAAACAGGAAATGTGCTGCCGACAACAAGCATGCATGATGACTGAATGATCGTGTTCTCATACAGTTGTTTTGGACCTTGTGAACAGGATCATAAATGAGCATCGATCGACATCGATCTGTGGTTCTACTGATGAAGAAGCGAAACGCATCAAAAATAAACAGTACTGTTACACTCTTACTGGATTGGACTCCCTAATTGGTTATATTACCAGCAGCGCTGGTTCCCCGCAATTCCCAAATCACCCGACTATAACAATGGACCAGCCAACCTTTGGGGCTGCAGCAGCTGGAATTTTTGCTTTCAAACCTATACAACATTGTGTCTCACACAACCAAACCTGGATAACACCTTATTGCGCTTTACTGTTCCCGCAGCCATTACTTACGTGCGCGTATAGGCAGAGACCTGTTAATCCAGGGCAGTGGGCGGGGAGAAGTTGCCGAGAACTTTTTTAAAGTTTGTTTTTCACTGAATGACCGCAGTGTTTCAGAGTCAAATATACCTGTCTGAATTCATACAGCCAGTGCCTGATACATGCTGCCTGTGGATTGGGCAGCATGTATTAGTTGTCTGGTTCACTTTAAAATTTCAGGCAGTATTTTATAGACCATGTAGCGCAGAGGTGACTCATTTGGGGCTTAGGAGTCCAGTGGGTCGTCTCAGTAGTTGCAAGACGTCTCTATTTAATTATTAAACCTATAAAATAATTCAAAGACACCATTTTATTATTAACATATAAAAGCATTTAAAACGTGAATGGAGACGATCTTATGAATATCAGTAAAGGAATGAGTGGTTATGTTTCTATTAATCCAATAATTCAAAATATATCTAAAAAATGGCTCCAAAATGCCACAATTGGTATAGTGTCACAGGACAAATTAAAATAGAGATATGATAGAATAGGGGGAATAAATGTAGATATGTAGGGAAAAAAGTGCTTAGTGAATATAATAGTAATTCATAAAAAGTTATTTGGATTGATATTGAAATATAAAAAAAAAGATATATATATATATATATATATTATATATATATATATATATATATATATATATATATATATATATATACCTATCTCAATATGTGCAAATATATAGTATGCTGCATGCTATGGCATAGATGACTGTCACCTTCATAAGTATGTAATGGATGAGTCTTTCCTGATGTGTCCATCTAAGAGACCACACAGGGAAAAAAGATAAGAAACCGTAAACATAATAAGATTTTATCAAACAAACCACATCACCTCAGATGTTTGCACCCAACGTACGTTTCGCCATAGCTTCATCTAGGGGCAGCTAATTGTGTATTTTACTACAACCAGTATACTTGGTTTACACTTGGCTCAGTGACTTCAGACAAATTCTATAGGCTTTCACTTCTCTATTTAAGTGGAACTGCCCGCTGGACTCCCAAGCCAAGAAAATGCAGAGATCTAGATGCATAGATAACAAGTCGTACTGATGTGAGGGTGGTGAGGATGGTATTCCACTCCTCTGACAGCCCCCTGGTGGTTATATGTATGAAAGTGTATTTTACTGGTATTCTACTGTATAGTATTGCAATTGTCCTGCAATGTATTTAATAGTTATCTTCCTCTGGGCTGCAGTACTAACCAATGGCCACAAGATGTAACTGTCTTCGTCTTTGCTTTTTTACAGAACTGAAAGGTTAAGTCTGCAAAGCAACAGACAGAAAGGCCAGTGTCAGGGTTAACTGTATGACCCGCCCATAGTGGGGAGGAGGATTAGGAATCTCTGGGTAGTGAGAGATTGAGGAAATGAGTAAAATAAGAGGGGAGAAGAGAGGAGAGTGAGCACAGATCTGAATAGGAAGAGAACTAGTATGTAGCTGGAAGGCACAATGCTGCAAGAACCATTACAGAACTTTAGGGGCGACTGAGATCCAGTTTGGCAGGCAAGTAGGTGAAATCCGTTAGTGGGAGAATGAAAGGAAGACGTGATGTGGGAGGCCCTGTAGAGAAGGGTCTTGTCCAGCTGAGGACACGCTAGAGCGATGTGGCTCCAAGGGAGGCCCTCGTTAACAGATCACAGACTGCTGTTTGGGTTCACAGCATAACATATTGACCCATGTGTCCCTGCATCGGGAAGATGGGGGTTTATCTGATTTGCTCTGCTGGTTTACCGTTCACATGTAAAGTGCCGCAATCCAAAAACGATAAGAACGTGCCTCCGTATGATACAGAAGAAGTTGTAAAGTGTATTGTCTGCTGTCTTGTGTACTTAAGTGTGTTGCCAAGTAAAGGGTGCCTTGTTTTTATGAAGGTGCCTGGTGTCCTTGTTTTGAAGTCTAATGGACCTGGTGAGGAGTGGAATGGCATGGAAGGTGAAGGTACCACTAGCAATACTGCCAGCATGCACACACACATCCAGAACCCTCGTTTTTTCTGTAACGTGCCGGGGTGTCGGACTCATGACACTCGCCCATGGCTACCACCCCGGGCACCGTTACATTATAACAAAACCATATAAGAGTTTGTTTAACTCTTCTTTTTCTTTGACCTGCAGATAGGACTGCATTTTCCATTTAGAAAATATAGAACAATGCCAGCACTCCTTTTCTTCTACGGGTTGTCCAGTCTTGTGAATCCTCATAGCGCATGCACAGAGAGGCAAACATTTTTTTAAAAGTTTTATTCTACTCCGATGCCACTATTACATCGGGTGTCCAGTACAATGTGAAAAATTTGGTGAAAGACCTTTTTTACTTGTAGAAAGCCTTTGCATAGTGTCTGTACATACTTCTGCGTTTTCAGTATGACAGGATCTCTTTGTAAGCACCTTTATATCATCTTAGAGAAATAATGTTATAATTGAATGCCAATGTTGAATACTTGGCGCAATAAAGTAGTTAATAAAAGTTTCCTGAAGTCACCGAACTCTCGTAATGAGCCTTTTTTACGACCCATCAGAAGCAATTTTGAGAGTTTTCATTGTTGACCCCCAAATAACATGTCTGCCTGAGCTGTACGAGCGGCAGATTGTTGATTCCTTGCAAGGTTAATTGCTGCTTTTTTTGTCTTCCTTTTCTGTCACAACAGATTTGTACAGAATACCTTCGACCTAGACTATTTCCCAGAACATTCGACCATTGCTCTGATCTTGGCTATTAAACACATTTTGGGAGTGTGACTATTTTGGCAGCATCCTAGACGCTGCTTTCTCAATACTTTATTTTTGTTATTTGCCTCATTCCCGAGATTATGGTCTAAGACTCGATATTTATCTATTTTCAAAGGACTAGACCGCTTACTAAGAAGTCATGGACATGCTCCATGGAGGGCTCGATATTCGGAGCTACTCTGCTTCTACGTGAGGTTAGCTTCGTACATTCGGCATCCAATGGTAAATGGTGTTCAGCCACTCGTAGGTACAAAATGCCCCTTGAACCATACTAAACAAAGGGTTATACTGTCATGCACATGGTCATAGATGGTGGACCATAATTGATAGTAGAACTGAAGATCACATGGTGGTCTGGCTAATGGTGTGGGCTTCTCAAATTTTTAAGAGAGATTTTACTGTAATTTTCAAAGGAAAGTCCAGCTCCAGAACACACACAAAACTTGCAGAACTTCTCTTAACATCTTAACTTGAGAACTTCTCTTAACATCCGTAACAAACAGACTGTGTATTGCCTCTGAAGCGTTTCGGACAGTAATGTTGCCAAAGGAGAAAGAGGCGGTGTTTCCCAGGTGCTACCAAGAGAATCGAGGACCATATGGATAAAGCATATTTTAATTAATACAGCTCATTTCAGAGTTGATCCAACTTCTTAACTCCGAAACGTGTTGTATGAATACTCGTCTTTCTCCTTTGGATATACATTTCAGCAGCTTCAGGGGGAAATGTAGCATTACGTACTGGTGTTTCAAGTGAATGGCTATCTCTGCAATGCATGGAGGCATTTGAGCTCAACTATCTGGCCCATAGAGTTGGATATTTGCCAAATGAGAGACCCCCCTTTATGACATTTAAATGAAGAAATATGGACAGATTTTTTTTTAATAATCATCTTTAAGGCTTCTCGTGCATGGCCGTATTATGGATCTGTGCTGTATAAGTCCAGAATCTTTGAGTTCATACCGTACCTCCATGGCATGCAGGAGCTTTTTCTTGGAAAAACATATAGAAATCATTGGGTAACATAATTGTGGCATGGTTCATTATATGCTATGTTATTGAAATATTAGGTCCATTGCTTTTTGGAAAACATGGAGGAAACTTAAGCCCCCCCCCATACACATTAGACTACTGTTGGCAGAAACCACCGATATCGACAGATTCGGTCAACACTCTAGTGATTATGAAGGCTCAGGCCACCTGATTGTCAGAGAATATGTTGATCTGGCATGTCCAATTTTGGACTGCTGATCTCTTTGTTCTCCTGGAGATAAGTCAACTGCTTGTCACAGGATATGTTGATCAGGCATGTCCAATTTGAGGCTGCTGATCACTTGCTCTCCTGGAGATTAGCCAACTGCTTGTCAAAGAATATGTTGATCGAGCATGTCCAACTTTGGACTGCCGATCTTTGTTCTCCTGGAGATAAGCTAACTGCTTGTCAGAGGACATGTTGATCGGGCATGTCCAATTTCGGACTGCTGATATCTTTGCTGTCCTGGAGATTAGCCAACTGATTGTCAGAGGATATGTTGCTCGGGCGTGTCTAATTTTGGACTGCTGACTTTGGACTTTTGGACTGCTGATCTCTTTGTTCTCCTGGAGATAAGCCAACTGCTTGTCACAGGATATGTTGTTCGGGCATGTCCAGTTTCGGACTGCTGATCTCTTTGTTCTCCTGGAGATTAGCCAACTGATTGTCAAACGACATGTTGATCGGGCATGTCCAATTTCGGACTGCTGATCTCTTTGTTCTCCTGGAGATTAGCCAACTGCTTGTCAGATGACATTTTATCGGGCTAGTCCAATTTCGGACTGCTGATCTTTGTTCTCCTGGAGATTAGCCAACTGATTGTCAGAGGATATGCTGATCGGGCATGTCCAATTTTGGACTGCTGATCTCTTTGTTCTCCTGGAGATAAGCCATCTGCTTGTGGCAGGATATGTTGATCAGGCATGTCCAATTTTGGACTGTTGATCTTGATCTCTTTGTTCTCCTGGAGATTATATATATCAGCCAAGAGGAAAAACTTTTAAAATATAACCTTTATTAGATCTCTAAAATAATTATTTTTTTGTACCTCCAATGTCCAATATAAACGGCTCATAAACCCCTATTGCATCATAGGTAAGCTCCCTATACACTAGAGGGAGTCAGCACAAAATACTTCTAACCTTATTAAGGACACAGTACACTAAAACAAGACACTGTGCAACCCTCTTATACATCCCATTGGAAGGAACCAGAAATATATAATGTCAATTCCATCTGGTCCATATAAAACTTAGACATAGTGATAAAAAACTATAAATAATATGTGTAGATCTCACCCATTCTCTTGTCCATGGGCATCCTCCAGGTTTTTTTTTCTCCAGTTCAGTAATCTCCAAATATTAAGGATAAATCTACCCTGTCGTGCCCCTGGTGATTGCTCCTACCCTGACAAGAGCAGTACCCAAGCGTATCTATTACCCCACAAAATGCCTCCCGACGCGTTTCTTCCTCCTCAAAAAGGATTCATCAGGGGAGTGTAACTGGTATCTTGGGGAGCACTACAAAAAAGTGACTAAGTGCTATAAAGTGCTATGTGGTTCAAAAAATATATCGTCTAATGGACCTCACAATAGTGAGTGTCCATTTTTTGTGGTACAGAGTACTTTTCTCTTTGCATATCTGCATTTTTGAAGGTGGTAACAGTACTCTGTACCACAAAATATGTATGGGTCAGATGCACCATAATATAAAACCAATTCAACGCCAGGGGCCATCCTATAAACTCTATACACCCAGTAGGAACCTAAGCAGCAAAAGAATAAATAGCACCTCATCCACAAGCACAGGATTAAAAATAATAAATCTTGTCGCCTACTATACTTTAATAAAAAAAAAGCCTGCCTTTAAAGGGGACAAAGCATTAATAACCATCTCCATAATAAGACTTGCGATTAATGCCTGTATAATGCTTGCTCAGCAACAACGTGTGCCGCGAGAGCATTCGTTATATGAAGGGGATGGGGTGTCGAAATCTGATTTCAGCTCTTTCAATAAAGTGTCTGTTCGCTGTAAACATTATACCCAGATAAAAGCTATGAATAGGGTATATACGCCATAGAAAAAGTCTGATCTCTCTGTTCAGCAGTATTATCACGCATTGTGTTTATGAAGCCGAGTGGGGAAGGCAGAACAGATAAACCCGTATCTGTAATTCCATGCGATTGTGTTTATGCTTCTATACCACAGGGTAGCACTTGCGATGAACACGTATTTCACTGCTGTATTTTTTTATGATTTTTTTAAGATTTTTTTTTTTTGCCTATCCTGTTTTTATACTGCGGAGAAAGCATTGCATGTTAAATTAGAATTCCCCACATAGAGGTCGGCGATGCCTTTTGGGGCATTGTGTGTAAACGCTGTGGAATCTCATTCATTTTAGCGTGGAACTTATATTTTAAGCTTCTTCTTCGGCTAGAAAAAGGTAGAAAAAAAAAGGAAAATCTCAAGAGTCGAGCACGGTAGGAGCTAGTTGTCTTACAGCTGGGAAGAGCTAAGGGTAAATCCATATCTTATAGGCCAGTTCTATGTATAGAGTTTATTTGACAGGAATAAATCCATATCTCGCAGGTCATTCCATGGCGGAGAGACTTAGCGAGGAGAAATCTATAATGCCGGGGAGGAGGTGGAGGGTTGGAGGAGGCACTCACAGCGCCGACAGGAAACAGAAAAAGATGCCTATAGCGGTAATGAGACCATAGTTTGCAGGTGGTAAACAAAGTACATGACTGCCGAGTCTGACTATGAAAAGTGGAGCATGATAGGATCCGCGGCAAGGAATCTGTATTCTATGGGGGTGGCTGACCACCTTGGGAAATGAGCTTAAGAAAAAAGAAGAGGTGATTTAACTACTTTAAAGCTGATGTTCAAATTATGTACGTACGATAACAAGTTTAATAAAAAAAAAGGTTGGATTTTGGCGATGGATAGATGAATTTGGTAATGCCAAATGTACATAGGTACATAGACAAGATAAATAGGTATCAAATAAGGAAGCAAAAAAAGAAAGAAAAAAGACAAAAAACAGGAATAAAGAGAGAGGAATTGGAAGAACGAAAGAGATTAAAAAGGGAAGAAAGAGAAATGGTAAGAGTGAGGGAGAAAAAGAAATGAGGAGAAAGACAATGGGAAGAAAGAAAGAAATGGGAAGAGAAAGAGAAATGAGAAGAAAGAGAGATATTGGAAGAAAGAAAGAGCAAAAAAGAGGTAAAGAAACTGAAAGAAAGAAAAATGGAAAAAGAAAGAAATTTGGGAAGAAAGAGAGAAATGGGAAGAGTAAAGGAGAAAGAGAAATGAGAAGAAAGAGAAAGAGAATGGAAAGAAAGAAATGGGAAGAAAGAGAAAGAAATGGGAAGAGGAGAAATGAGAAGAAAGAGAGCAAGAAAGAGAATGGGAAGAAAAGGAAAGAGAAATAAGAAGAAAGAGAAATGGGAAGAAAGAGAAATGGAAAGAAAAAGAAATTGGAAGAGAGAAATGGAAAGAAAGGGAGAGAACAAGAGAGAAAAATGGGAAGAAAGAGAAATAAGAAAGAAAGAAATGGCAAGAGTGAGAGAGAAATGGGAGGAAAGAGAGGGAAAGAGAAATGGGAAGAAAGAGAAAAATGGGAAAAAAAGAGAGAAAAAGGTGAAGAAAATGAGAGAGAGAAAATGAGAAGAAAGAGAAATGAAAAAAAAGAGAAATGGGCCAAAAGAGAGAGAAATGGATACAGAGAATGAAAAAGAAGTGTGAAAAAAAAGATTGAATAGAATGAGAGAGAGAGAAAGAATGATAGAGAAGAAAATAAAGAAAAAAAGAAAGATGAGGAAGAAAGATAAAGCCTAGTTTTGTTAGCTCCATCCTTTGCTCCTCCCTTTTTATTTTAGAAGCTTCTAGGATCAGAGACCGGTGATTGCAGACGGTGATTGCAGAGTATATACCTGAAAATATCTCAAGATCCCTCAGCTGCCCCCTGCCTGCCGAAATACACAACACCCAAGATGTCATGACTATTAAATATCTTCCGTCCACCTAGGCATTGACTATGTGTCTGTGATTACTCCCGAGATCTATTAGAACAGACACACACGGGCACATCTCTTTCCCTGAGATTCTTGGTAATGTGATTTTTTTCCCTTATTGATTGACTCGCCATGGCATTTGACCTCGGTGGCAAGCTGTGGATGATTATTCCTCAATGCTGGAGAGTGCAGGTTCATTATTCCTCGTCATGATCCTTTTTTGAAGATTATATTTGAAAGCGTTATATGCATGAGATGGGTTTTAATGCCAATAATGACAATAGCTTGACTCTTCTGACCTTTAGAAGAACGGTGCCTAGGGGGAAATCTTACCGTTGACTGGTTAGGCTTTCTCAAGGAACTGTATTTAGAAAGCCATGTCTAAAATGTTTTCACTGATTTGGGAACATTTTAGTCATAGTAAATTGGTTATGGACCTCAATGTGTTCCAGTTCAAGGTTCTGTATGAAAAACTGTAGGTTATGAACACCATAATTTACTCAGTAATTTAAGACAAATCTGATGAGATTCTGAGTTAATTTAGGGGGTCCCCTGATTACAATTTTCATTTTGTGGCCAAAATACAGAACAGCTACAAAGAACGTCTCTTTCTTTGGAGGACCTACCCTATGTTGATTACTGTGGGCGCACTGTGTAATGTTTCATTTCAACTGTGGTGGCGCTGTAGGGAAATTCAATGCTTATGACCTGGTTTACCTTATCTTACAGCTGATCGTTGGGGGTCCCATCTATTTATCTTCAATAGACTCAACTCTAACCACTACTCATACTTAGCACAGGTGTGAAATAACTGAGCTCCACTCAGCCAAATTTCATTCGCTCTCTCTCTGGCATCTACAGTCTCACCACGAAATACTCCTAATCCCTCTTTTTATATTTCATCTCTACCTACAACACAGCCTGCTGTTACGATACTGGTGTAGTACTGCTGGAAACCAGTGGCCGAAGGAGCAAAAGCAGGAACAGCAAGCGGTAGTAGAAGTTCTTGGAGATAGCAATGAGTTGTAGGAAACAATCCGTAAATAAATTAGAACAGACTGGGTAAGAATGTTCAGGAGTTGGACAGTGAAGCTAAGCTAACAGCTAGACACAATACTCAAGCAATGAGTGAGAGATCCATGTGGCTTTAAGTAGGCCCAAACAGGAAACAAGATGGATTCCATAGATTCAGAATCCGCCATCTTGGAAACAGGCAATTGTAGAACACAACAGCAGCCTCCAGTGGTAAGGAGTGAAACTGCAGAACAATTATTAAAGTGAACAATAGCGGCCACTAGTGGTTAAACTGTAGAAGGCAACAGAATTCCTGATACTTACAATGTGCAATGCTACTGCATCCCCATGTGATCTCTGACTTGAAGGCAATTTGTCAGTAAGCTTAGCCATCCCCTCCTCCCACACACATACAAACCACAAAGATCTTTAAATCCATTGACACCTTTATATCTTCTATCTGTTACTTCATTCCCGAATAATTAGCATCTTCATTCATATGGAAATGAGGTGTTAGTTGCTTGGCGTGGGACAAAGCACCTAAGGTGTCTTCTTCAGCCTCTCTAGCTTGATGGACAGCTCTCTGGCTGATTTCCTTGCCTGGCTCTTGACACCACACAGACAGTCAGTTATCATTCAAGCTAAAGAGGCTAATGCTGGGCGGGGAAACAACTTTGAGATGTAGAAACTCAAGGAGCTGCTATTTCACGCCCAGAGCACTTAATGCCTCATTTGCATATTAATGAAAACGCTAATTACCTGGGAATGCAGCAACAGATAGAAGATATAAAGGTCTGGATGGATTTACATTTCAACTACCTATATGCCCACATTTTTGATTGTGTAAGGAGTTGATCTTGCTGACAGATTCCATTTAATCATTCGGTATGGCCACCACTTTTTGACAAGCTTAAAAGTTGAGTACCACCATACGCCTTGGCCTACTATTAGCCATAAGGGCCATACTCCGGTTCCACTACCTTGCTTGTTGGCTTCCATGATGAAACCCATTACAGTTGGGTCATTCAGTCTTATCCATCTTACAGCAGGTTTGAGTACTGGTTCATGACCACTAATCAAATGTGAACAGGGCCTTCAATGTATTTGAGTATGACCTCCTGTCCCTTTATTAACACCTACCAGAAGAAAAAGGGCCATATATTGTTAATTAAGGGGATATTACCATCTCCTATCTCGAGAAAAGTGCCCTAGCAAGCCGGATTTTGACCACCTTTCCACTGAGAGCAGCATGAGGGTCCGGCTCTCGAGACAAATGCAGTTCCCATTAGTGGGATCTGTATCTGCTATACCTTTTTCGCATATCATATGTGTATGAGATGGGAACACCCATAATAACTGGCTTGAAATATGATCGCCTGAACTTAGAGGCCCAAAGCCTGAGGCTGCACTACTGAGAGATTCATTTATCTCCCTTCCTGATTAAAGTGGGGTGTTGTGACAGAGACAAATAGGACTATATCTGTGGGAATTTTGCTTCCTTTGGTGACTAGACTTTAGTAATGTACAAAATAGTAATATATCATGAATATAATCAGGGATAATGATCATCGATGGCAAATCTTAGAAACCATTTTGCAATCCGTTATCCATCTGAACACAAGAAAACAAGCCTTAGAGGGATTTCTTAATATTTTGGCACTCTCCCCAGACTCTGGTGTCACCTGCTGTGCCCCTGTCCCCCCCGGCTCCAGGCATTCACTGGTGGCTCTGTCACACGCTCAGTGACTTCCTGACATATCACTGTAAAGGGGAGGTTACTGGACGGAGAAGCCGCTAATGGAATAGCATTGACAAAATCATTTTTGAGGGGTATTAAATGAAACGTAAAATAAAGCTAGAATAACTGTATGGATTTTCTACTCAGCCTGTTTATGAACATTTATTGTCTGTAAATTACATAGTGCCAGGGCTGAAATCAGACTGACAGGTTAATGGGAGTTTGCAGAATAGAGAATAAATTAATAAGTAACTATTTATTACCTGCGCGGTGTGACCTGCATCTAAACACCAGGTATGGCGGACTCCATAACTGGACAGGACAGCGGCTGCAGTTATCACAGCTGCATAGTTTTATTTTACTGCAGTATCTATCCTAACTTTTTTTTTTATCTTTACTGAAA
This sequence comes from Phyllobates terribilis, assembly GCF_046119375.1. Classification (NCBI taxonomy): domain Eukaryota; kingdom Metazoa; phylum Chordata; class Amphibia; order Anura; family Dendrobatidae; genus Phyllobates; species Phyllobates terribilis. Next base: position 143,649,035 of record NW_027362770.1, read on the forward strand.
ATGTAGCAGAGCTCAATCTGTTACACAAGTCTGTATTATGCTTCACTTAAGATTGATGCGGTTTGCTTTATATGTAGCACCAAGGGCCTGGTCACTCACAAGGGGAAAATTACCAACGTCAGTACTCTACTTTTCTGCTCTGAAAAAATTGAGCAATTGTACAGGTTTTACTACTTTCACTTATTTTTACTGTATGCGTTTCTCCCATCACGTGATCAAAGAGTTTAGATAAAGGGCCTAAAGAGTTTAGATCAAGGCCCTAAACAGTTTAGATAAAGGGCCTAAAGAGTTTAGATAAAGGGCCTAAAGAGTTTAGATCAAGGCCCTAAAGAGTTTAGCTCAAGAGAGTAAAGAGTTTAGCTATAAGGCCTAAAGAGTTTAGATCAATGCAATAAAGAGTATAGATAAAGGGCCTAAAGAGTTTAGATAAAGGGCCTAAAGAGTTTAGATAAAGGGCCTAAAGAGTTTAGCTAAAAGCCCTAAAGAGTTTAGATCAAGGCCCTAAAGAGTATAGATCAAGGCCCTAAAGAGTAGGGCCTAAAGAGTTCAGATACAGGGCCTAAAGAGTTCAGATACATGGCCTAAAGAGTTTAGATAAAGGGCCTGACGCAACCTGCCAGATTTACTATAATTATGCCAATATTTTTTGGAGTTCAGGCAGCATAATATGCACCTCTTAAGAAACTGGGCTTATCTTACACCAACACACTGTTGTATGTATGTAATACTATACCATATACTATATATATGTAGCACAAATGGCCTGGTCACTCACAAGGTAAAATTTACCAACTCTGGTACTCCACTTGTTTGAGATGAAAAAATTGAGAAATTGTTTGTTTTTTACCGCTTTCACTTATTTACTATTTGCGTTTCCCCATCACATGATTAAAGAGTTTAGATAAAGGGCCTGATGCAACCTGTCAGACTTGCTATAATTATACTAATATTTTTGGAGCTCAGGCATGAAAATATGCACCTCTTAACAAACTGGGCTTATCGCACACCAGCGCACTGTTGTATGTATGCAATACAATACCATATACTATATATATGTAGCACCAATAGCCTGGTCACTCACAAGGTAAAATTTACCGACGTTGGTACTCCACTTCTTTGAGATGAAAAAATTAAGCAATTATATGTTTTTTACCGATTTCACTTATTTACTGTTTGCGTTTCTCCCGTCACATGATTAACGAGTTTAGATAAAGGGCCTAAAGAGTTTAGATAAAGGGCCTAAAGAGTTTAGATAAAAGGCCTAAGGAGTTTAGATAAAGGGCCTAAAGAGTTTAGATAAAGGAACTAAAGAATTTAGATAAAGGGCCTAAAGAGTTTAGATAAAAGGCCTAAAGAGTTTAGCTAAAGGGCCTAACGCAACATGGCAGATCTACTATAATTATACCAATCATTTTCTAGAGAACAGATAGGAAAAGATACACCACTTAAGAAATTTGGCTTATCTTACACCAACGCATTGTTGTATGAATATAATACTAGTCTTAGTAAATTCGCCCTTACAGCCTCAGAGCAAAACTCAGAATGCGTTCCACTTCCATCAAATATACTACACCTTTATTAAGTTGTCCAAGAGTTTTACAAATTTACTGCAGTTTATGTTATAAAGTGGAAAAAAGCAAAGGATATTTACATGCTAAAGAAAATGTGTCATCAGGAAACGACCTACTTATGTTAAGTGTATGTTTTTTAAAAAAAAGAAGGTATTTTTTTATTTTTCATATTACGATCTGTATTTAAAAAAAAAATTAGAATGATTCCATTTTTAAGACTGACCTCCAGGGCTATTCTAGTCTCATAATTCCTGTTAAGGAAATTCACATGTACATTATCAGCAATGAACAGACTCCTACCCAATCTCTTGTATTGAAGCATCTGATGAACGTGTAAGGTTGCCTGTGGAGATAATGAAACTGCTGAAAAGTCTCCTGTGAAATATAGGAAGTATGAGTCTAAAATAGCCCCAGTGGCCATTACAAGATTTCTCTTCTTTTTTTATTAATACCTTTTACAGTCTGAAATAAAAAACATTGCTAAAAAAACTGTTAAATATAGGTTTAACACAAAAAACTTCATATAATAGGTCATGATACATTCCCTTTAAATCCCTTTCCTCTCCTGCACAGATGCTTTGGTGGTTTTGGAGATTTTCTTGCAGCAGTGGCATGTCGTAAATACTGGCATCGAGAACAATTGGCTTAACCAGTCAATGGTAGATACTTCCAACAATGGTGCTGACAAAGGGTCAAGGTCATTGAAAAGGTTCTCAATAGATTATTCAGTATCACTAGTGTCTTAAAAAGCATGTATGGTATATTATCATTAATTCAGGTTCCGGAAAGTTCTGACATATCTGTTGGTGTAGCTCCAAATCTCTATTACAGCCATGATGTTAAGTGTTTCTAGCAGCCACCACTATGGGGCGCTTAGGAGATGACTGCAGACAGATCATAAATGTAATTCAATAATAAATATGTTTGCAGTGAGCAGGAGTGTACATAGAACTCATAGGACCCCATAGCAAAGTCCTAATTGGACCACCCCCCCAAAAAAAAAATTATGATACCCCCACAGTAAACCTAATACAGTATGATGGCCCGGACATAGCCCTCCACATAATATGATGGCCCCTGCATGGAATAATGGCCCTCCATAAAGTATAATGGCAACTACATAACACTACACACAGTATGATTACAGAATTACGCACATCCCTCCATACTAAGGATCCTAAGTAATCTCTCCATTCTGTATATTGGCCCACAGACATTGCCCCCAGTAGCTCACGAAACAATATAATGGTCACCCACATGGCTCTAAACAGTATAATGGCCCCCACTAGCCCGACAATCAATATATTGCCCCAACTAGCCCTCCAAACATTATAATAGCCCTTCATACCGTATAATGGCCACCCACATAGCCCTCCAAGCTGTATAATGGCCCCCAACATAGCCCTCCAAGTAGTATAATGGCCCCCACATAACCCTCCAAATAGTATAATGGTCCCCACATAGCACTCCAAACAGTATAACGCCCCTCACATAGCCCTCCAAATAGTATAATGACCCCCACATAGTCCTCCAAACAACATAATGGCCCCCAACATAGCCCACCAAACAGTATAATAGCCCCCAACATAGCCCTCCAAACAGTATAATGGCCCTCCACATAGCCTTCCAAACTGTATAATGGCCCCCACATAGCCTTCCATATAGTATATTGGCCCCCAACATAGCCCTCCAAATAATATAATGACCCCCACATAGCCATCCACACAGTATAATGGCCTCCACATAGCCATCCACACAGTATAATGGCCCCCCACATTGCCATCCACACAGTATAATGGCCTCCCACATAGCTCTCCAAACAGTATAATGTCCCCTAACATAGCCCTCCAAACAGTATAATGGCCCCCAATATAGCCCTCCAAACAGTATAATGGTTCCCACATAGCCATCAACACAGTATAATGGCCCCCACATAGCCCTCCAAACAATATAATGTCCCCTAACATAGCCCTCCAAACAGTATAATGGTTCCCACATAGCCATCCACACAGTATAATGGCCCCCACATAACCCTCAAACAGTATAATGGCCCCCCACCTAGCCCTCCAAACAATATATTGGCCCCCAACTTAGCTCTCCAAATTGTATAATGGACCCACATAGCCCCCCTCTAAATAGTATAATGGCTCTTACATACCCCTCCAAATAGTATACTGGCCCCCACATAGCCCTCCAAATAGTATAATGGTCCCAAAATATACTCATTGATAATAAAAAAAGAAATGAACCTCTCCCCATTCCCCCACTGCTCCGGTCTCTGCGGCGTGTGGTCGGAAGCTCTGCACATTGCGCGTTCAGACGTCAGAAGCACAAGGAGAATGATGGAGGAGGGAGCTGACGGCTCCCTGTTCCATCATTGCGTTCAGCTATGGTTGCATCCAGGATGAAAGTGTGATGCCGGGTGGGAAGGGCCTGGCTCTGGAAACAAATCCCACACCCCCGATTCATGTTCCCTATGCATGAACACTGTAATGGTTGACACCCAGCATCTAATACCTGCAAAGTCTAAAATAACGCAGAAAAACAGGTTGTCAGATGTATTTATAGATTGGAGGCTCAATTTTACTTTTTATCTACTCATTTCTCTTTCTTTTATGGGGTTTTAGAAGCACTGCCGCGTACATGCACCTTCAAACAAAAGCGCTTGAGAGATGATACCATTAGAAGTTGATTATTTCAATTGATCTCAGTGATTAAATACAGATTTAGATGGGATTTATGCTAGAAATGACTTCCAAGTCCCAACAAAGGGCAAATTATGATTCAACACAACAGCGCACGTCCAGCCATTTACAGGAACTGCTCCATTAAACACACCTGGGATGACCTTTATCGTCATTATCGATAAGGAGCCAATATGTTCCACTTCACAGTACCAGGCTATTGAAAAAATGCAATACAAAGGCTCCATGCAAAATAGGTAACCTTTCCCAGTGAAGGAGGCCTGCGGTCATATCTCTAAGGAAAGAGATTGCAGGTGTGCGTCTCAATGCAATATTGGATGCATAAAGCCCTATGTAATATAGGATGTGCAGAATGAGCACAGCTACGTAGAAACTAAAAGACGTCTCAAGAATGTGAAATGTTAGAAACATAATAATTAGCAGGATAAAATGTTTGGTGGGACTTCCTTGTGTCAAGCTAAATAGATAAATGTGTATGAAAGGGAATCTGTCAGCATATTTTTGCTATGTAATCTGACATTGGCATGATGTAGGAGCTGAGACCCTGATTCCAGCGATGTATCACTTAGTTTACTGGGTGCAGCAGTTGTGATACAATCACAGTTTTCTCTGCTGCAGCACGGAATGTTGAGCTGTGTATAACCCCGCCCATATCACTGATTGGCTGCTTTGTGTATACTTATTGACAGAAAGCTGCCAATCATTGCTGGGGGCGTGGTTAGATCAGGAAGCATGAGACACCTACTCCTGTATTGATAATCTCCTGCTGATAAAACACTGATTTTATTGAAACAGCAAAACACAGACCAGTAAGTGACACATCACTGGAATCAGGGTCTCTGTCCCTACATCATGCTGCTCTTACACAGCAAAAACCTGCTGACAGATTCCCTTTAAAGTGTTTAACCCCTTGCCTTCGCAGCCAATTTTTTTTTTTAACGTTTCCATTTTTACCTCTCCTTCTTCCAAGAGACATAACTTTTATATTTTTCCAAGGCCTTATTTTTTTGCAAGACAAGTTGTAATTTTGAATGACATCATTCACTTTACTTTATAATGTACTACAAAAGAGGGAAAAAAAAATTCAAGTGTGATCAAATGGTGGGAAAAAAAGTGTGCAATTCCGACATTTGTTTTTTTGGGTTTTGTCTTTACAGTGTTCATTATATGATAAGAATGACCTGGAAACGTGATTCTCTGGATCAGAATGATTACGAAATACCAAACTTGCATATTTTTTTATATATATTTAAGTGGTGAAAAAAATTCATACTTTTGTAAAAAATAAAAAAAATGTTCGTTTGTGTTGTCATTTTCCAAGACTTACAACTTTTTTATTTTTCCTTCAATGGAGCTGTATCTGAGCTTGTTTTTTTGCGTGGTGAGATGATGATTTTATTGATACCACTTTGGGGTTATGATTGCTTCTTATTGCTTCTTATTACATTTTTGTAATCTAAAATCATCAAAAAAACACAAGCCTGGCCTTTTGATTTTATTATTCTCTTACCGTACAGGTTAATTCATTTTATATTTTGATAGACCAGACTTTTAAGGATGCGGCAATACCAAATATATTATTTTTCTTTATTTTGAAATGGAGGACAAAGGATGTGATTTAATTTTTTTAACATTTTTTTATGTTTTTACTTTATTTTTTAGTCCCCTTAGGTGACTTAAACCTGCAATCATCTGAGCTCTTATTCTGTGTACTGCAATACAACTATATTGCAGTATATAGTGAAAATTGCAGTCTCCTATGAAGCTCAGCTTGTGGCTAAGCTTCTCAGGAGTACCAAGATGGCAGCAACAGGGGCCTTCAGCTTGCCCTCGGCTGCCATAATAACCCACTGCATGTGCCACCTTAACAATGCTAGAAATAACCCTTTAATATGAGTGTTCATTCTTGAATATCATATTGTTCTGCAGATGCAGATACCATTGACATTTCAATGACAGGTTGGGGGAACATTCTATCTGTCTACAATCACCAGTAGTGGGAGCTAATTGATTTCTATTCACCATTAATAATCTGCCAATGTATGTTATCTGTGAGTGCTGTGTGCAAAGTATCCAGTGTATTCTATGAAATGTATCATCATCCTGTCTTCCTTGCCTTCTGCTTTTTACAGCTAGCTGGGAATAACCTATCACAAGCAGGAGGCAGGGAAGACAGATTAAAGTTGAATCACATAGGATGCTCAGCAGACAAGGGACAGCAGCTCTATGTTACTGATATATCATTGGCTGCCATATGGAACTCAGAGAAGAACTATTTCAGTGATTAGACACTATATTCTCATCCAGAGGCATCATGGGAAATGTAGTTAATATTAGGAGAACCATATTGGAGAGAGGAAGGCATTGAGATGGCACACAACCCAGAAATGGCAGATTAACTCTACACGAGGTCATTAGGGTACACAAGAGCTTCTACGTTATCTTTAATAGTCTATCCTGCAATGTATAGGCAAAAAAAGGAATTTTGTCAAAGTGCTTTTTTTAATGAGCATTTAATTTTTTTAATTTGTGCATATCTTCTTTTCATGCCAAAAGACTGTAAATAGTTTCAATGGTATTAAATGGGTCGTCCTGTAGATGAGTATCAATTGATTCTAGTTTTGATGCCCCATGGGCCTCCATTTGGACCCATTGAAGCACCATTTTTTTTTATTAAACGTCCGTCTCTTGCACCTGTATTCTCCTGCATCCATTTTTAATGATTTTGCAATAAAATACATTGTTATGGGATGGACAGTGCCACCTTTGCTCTCTTTGAAGTCTTACGATAATCTTACATTTGGTGGAGTTCCCGTGTAATCGCGAGGTGTTTGCTGTTATCCTTTCAAGTCATGTGAGTTATGAATGGTGCCGATTTTTTTCTCTTTTTTGCATATAAAAACATATACCCCCTGGATATAAAAAAATATACGTGAAGACGATAGGCAGAGAGTGGATTATGGCCTACTGCAATGCTCGTGCCATATTCAAGGGTTATAAAGATGCGGAGGCAATTGAAGATATCAGCGACTCCACAGGAAGCCATGAGCGTTATGAAGACCCGGGGTCTTCCGTAGGCGTAACACTACTCAGACAACACAGGGTGAGGGTAAAACAGCGTGGCAATACTTTATTTAACCACAAAGTGGACAATAAACACACAGAACAGTCCCAGCAAATACCCAAGATGGTACAACATTACACAGTCTCAACCTTCCTTCTCTGCCTGCCTGGGATAGAACAGCTGCGGCTTTGGGACTTCCAGGGCCAACTACCTCAACCAGTGGCCCCCCACTTCTGGCGGGCCCCCACAGAGAGAAGGTAGCGTCAAGCTTAGGAAGCTAGCAGTCTGTCGATGTACTAGGCCAGGAGACCTGAGGGTCCCAACCTGGCCTCACTGAGAGTTTCCATGGGGCCAGGTGACCGTTGGGTCCCTCCTGGCAACTCCAAATGTCTCCATGGGTTCTAGGTGAACGGTGGGTCCCCCCTAGCAACCCCAAAACAACATATCCATGGGGTCAGGTGACTTCTTCGTCTTCTCCTGGTCTCCCCAAAAGTATCCATGGTTTCTCTGATGGTTTAATGGAACAAATCTGTAACTTTCCAGTCAGAGCCAATACTCTTAGACTAGAATCATGTAGAATACAAATCTGTGTCTCTTTGGATAAAACCGCCATGCAAACCATCTACTGTCCTGAAGGATGTCTCTCATTCTCCTTGTAAAGTCTTTCTGAATCTCTATCCCAAGACTGACTGCTACAAAAGCACATCTCTTTTTAAATACACAAGGGGTTTTTGGAGGGCAGCCTCAAATGGCTCAGCTCTCATTGTTTGAGATAATAAATTTACATAGTTGGTATACAGTGGGCTCTTTAAATCAACATTCATCTGGCTTTTAGTACAATTAGCATATTAGCAAACAACATTGTTTCCAACCCCAAGAGGAGATAACAATCATGGTTATACAAATACTGGTCTGTTCTTATTGACCAGAAACAAATACACAAAGATAATAGGGTATTTCTCTTGGATTAACAAATCTAAACATCTGGCTTATTAAGATTTTACTATGTATCATCACAAGCATCTTCCTATCTAGCACCCTGCACTCCGCTCACCTAGTGTGGCCTTTTTTTCCCTATCAGTATTTTGAACCGGAGAATTGCAGCACCCTTGCGGGTGGGGGGTACAGATGTAGGAGCTTACAATAAACATGGTGTGAACAAACCCTAACAGTTTTTGTTGTCTCTTCATTCTTCTTCTGATCTCCTTCCCCGTTGACCCTGGGGAGTCGTGGAACATAGAACAGGAGGAGAATTTCACTATTTGACTGCAATTGATCAGGCTGTTTTCCATAAATTGACATAATTGGTGATTAAAGTAATTAATGAAGGGTCGAAGGTGAAAGAATTGTCACCGTTTTGCATGATTTTCCTTATTTCTCTAGCTGTACGTCTACGTAAAGTCTACGGGTATGAATAGTCGTTGGCATCTCGTTGACCTCTCCTGCCATGAAAGTGTTAAGCTGTAAAATCGGTAGATAGGGGAGTCATGCCCCAGAGGGTTTCCAATCTGTGGGGAAGAATGGAGACACTAGACACTTGTATAGAATAAACAATCCAATACAAGGCAATGACAATCTATCTTCTATACAATTACTGTTATCTCAAAGTCAATGAGGTTAAGAAAAGACTCAAGCCCATCTTGTTAAAATGGGGGCAGCACCTGGTGCAATCCTTATCAGTAGATAGAAAGTTGGAGGAAAAAATATTAAAAAATATATATTCCCGTCATTAAGTCAATGTGCTAGGCAGGGAGTCAGAAATGAGCCGGACTCGGAGAACCCTACTGCATTAATAGATGCAGGTTTTACTTTGAAGATGAGGGAGGTCAAGAAGTGTTCAGCAAGCGAGTGCATGAAAGTGAAGAGCGTAGACTGGGTTAACACTTGAGTTACACCGCGATACTACCAAAAATGGGCGATTATAGGGCAAAAACTGGATCAGAACGAGAAAAAATTGTATAGATTTTAAAGGGGGCCAAGATAGGGGGCAGGATTTCTGATTATCACTTTACTTTGTGTCTGGTTAGACCATAGTCATCACCTAATAAAAAAATCTACAAGCGTGCCACCGAACATCGTAGCTATCCATTGACCCATAGACATTTAATTTTACTTTGCAGAACATGCAGAGTTTGGAACGCCATGACAAACATTTAATATCCTTGGTGCTTGGCAGACAGTAGAGCTTTTTAGATATTCGCTGTATCGTTTTTTCAGGCCCTAGGCAGAACCATACATGGCAACTTTAAAGGGAATCTGTCATTAAGATCAACCCCACCAAATGGACATGCAGGTCTTGGACATGTACGTCCATTGACACCTTTATGTCTTCTATCTGTTGCTGCATTCCTGAGTAATTAGCAGTTTCATTCATATGCCCTGGGTGTGATAGAGCACTTAACAAGCCACTGCCTCTTTAGGTTGTTTCCCCACCTAGCACCAGCCTCTTAACCTTGATTGACAGCTTGTTGTCTGATTTCCTTGCCTTGCTCATCACATCAGTGAGCTATTAATTAAGCTAAAGAGGCTAGTGCTGGGTGGGGTATCAAGGTAAACTGCCCTGTCACACCCAAAGTTAATATCTCATTTGCATATGAATGAAAATGCTAATTACACAGGAATGCAGCAACAGATAGAGGATATTAAGGTTCATTGGATTTAAATTTGAAAGACCTGCATGTCCAGATTCCCTGGCAGGTTCCTCTTTGATCCATGGTCAGAGTGTTCTCTGGGTGGTATGTAACATGGTGCCTGGGAGAATTGGCCTTGATGCCATACAATTGGAGATTTTTTTAGCAGATCCTCAAGAGAGAATAGACCCAGTGTAGGACACAACATCTGATGTGTGTTATACATGGGCAATATAGGGACACTTTTGGCATGCTGGGAACTTTGTGATTTGACCCTTTGTTCTTGAATTCTTCCTTCTGAGTGCCAGAGACTGCAAAATAATATCCCAAAAAGGAACCCTAAGCTGATTACAAATAGTGACTGATAACTAATAGTCGTATTAGGGATAAACTGGTTGGATCAGAAGGGTTCCAGTGTAATGAGTTCTGGCAGGAGAAACGAGTCTTCCCGCATTGTGATTGTGAAGCTTGTGGGTCGGAAAAGTGATTTTCCCCATATGTTAGAGAGAATAAGACCTGAAAGAAAGCAATAGAAACAGCTGAACTGGAAATAAACTGGCAGCAAACTGGTGAAATGTTGTACCTCTTCACGAGTACTTGACAGTCTTGGGTACCTCTCTGGATGTGTAACCATTATTCTTATGTGCCTCATTCAGAATGTATCCACTAAGTTTGTGGGTCTCTGTGGAGAAAAGTTAACATAAGACTGTTGTAAGACTGCTTCTGTCTATTCTGTTAAGACTTACCAAACCTAGCGACCGGCATAGTCCACATTCCATATGCTTTTCCTTACGACAGTCGTTAAAAAGTTTAGGGTAAGTTAGAAATCCATTCTCAAACCTGCTCTATATTTCTTTTTTACTACAGGTGCAGAAGGAGCTGTGTTCCCAGCATCCCTTGAAACACCCTATGTTAAGGCCGAACCGTTCCACCACCTACGGTGAGTAAGAAGAGACCCGATCACTGTACGATACTATTTTTTATGTTCTAATCCGGTTATTATACTAACTAAGGTGATGTAAGGAAATTTAAAGAGATGTTTGAGACAAGCATAATTATTTATAATCTCACATAGTTAGAACTTATTGGGAGGCTACAATATTGGTCCTGGAAATAGTCCCCTAATTTAAAGACTCACTCCAACTTTGTATTTTCTTCTATGAATGAACCCCCGTCTGATTGCCTATCACACTTTGCATTTCACTAAACAGTCCACTTCCATGTAATTCAGCATCTTGTTTTCTTTCCTTCAACATCTGATTCCTAGCTTTCATCCTACATGTTAGTATCCCACTATGCTGTGCTATAAATCCCATGTTGTATCAGCACAGCTTCACATGGCCAGTTAGAGCCAGTGTCATCTCTTTCTGCTGGGATAATTATTCCCTCTATATTCTCCTAAATAAACTAATGGATGGTAAGTATAAAGTCAGGAAGGCTGAACTGTGATCTCCTTAATTATAACTTTGTGAGGGCACTGTGTAGTCATCATCATTATGTTTGATATGAGTTTCTGTTCCCAAGCACCCTCTTGTCCATGGAGAGCTTAAGCGGTACAGTCCATGAAATTGCATCATGCTCGAATTCCTATTGACTGAGATGGTGACCCCCTTGAGAGAACATAAAGCCATGTAATTCTTTGAATGGGGGGGGGGGGTTAACCATAAAGTCACATTACCTATCAGAAGAGAAGCATACCATGAATTTCCAAATAGAAAGGAACAACTAAATCCTGGTGACTGCCATCAGTTTTCAGAACGACATACCAAAGGTGCCTGTATAACAATATGTAATAAAGCCATATGTGATACTATATAATTTGGGGTAAATAACGGTTGCAAATGTCCTTTAGGCCTCATGTTCATGACTATATTATAGATCCACGTTGTATGAATGTGTAGTATCGCTCATATAGAAATCTATAGGCTCACACCGTACCTTTGGGTTCATACAAAGTGACACACAATGTGTTTTCTCATTCAGATTCATAGGGAAGCTGTAAGAAAAAAATGGTGGCATGCTTCTAGCGGAGAATATAGTACCCTACAGGCCAACTCTTTGACTTTCTCATGAAAATAAAAGCTCGCCCAACCCCACTAATCATTAGTCATCTTTCTCCACTGCACTGGGTAACCTACTTTTCGATTTTCTTAAAGTGAAATGTGCCTTTGCAGTCAGAGATACATTCTCTACAAATTTCTCTAGTAATATTACATAGCCTATAAGCCTCCCTACACCAGTTTTGGGAAATTTCACTCATTAGAATCCGGTTAAAAGCCCCACACCCAGCCAGCCACTTTGCACTGATGAGGGGCAAGAAACCTGAAACCGCTTCAGATTTTTTTTTGGGCTTTATATGCTAAGTCATGTGGCAAGGGTATTTGTAGGGTTGATATTGCCTTATAGGATTGCTTCTTCCAATAGGTGGCGATGGAGACCCTGTTCTCTTCCTAAATGAAAATTCAGTTTTGGTGATCCCAAGCTAAGCTAACATTGTGCTATAATTTTTGAAAGACTGGGAGATGGCAATGGGGCAGACAGCACCTTTGCCAAATGGTTATGTTCCAGACTAAACAAACAATACTAGCTGTCTTAAATATGTAATTTTTGTAACTGCGATGAATGCCGCTGTTCTCCTGAATCCGGCATGGTTTTTCTTTTGTTCCTGCTCCTCTCCGTTCCTGAGATAAGGCCCATTCTTCTCTGTATATAAATCTAGTGTTGTTAGTCTAGCCACGAGTGGGCGGAGTCCTCAATCTTTCTTTGTGGGCGTATTCTTGTGGACCACTCCCCCCTTGACCAACAAGACTAGATTTAAATGCAAGGAAGAGGGGGCCATATCTCAGGAACGGAGGGGCGCAGGAACAAAAGAAAAATAAAGCCGGATTCAGGACAACAGTGGCATTTACATCAGGCAAAATAAAATACATATTTTTGGAAAAAGACAAGTCCCTTTAATGATGCAAAATCTAGGGGATATGGAATAAACTCTGGAAAATAAGCCAACAACGACAGGACTTTTCCATCTGCCTTCATTCTTTTTCATATAAGCGAGAAGTTTTCAATGAAAAGATAAGCAGAAGTTGAGGGTCACCCATAGTCTTTGGCCAGCGTTAGGCGAGATGATATCTGTTGACCTGTTCAAGCAATTTTAGTGGGATATGTTGAAAATGTAATGTATGTAGAGGGAAAGGGGGAAGAGTAAAAATGTTGGTTGACTTGCACCTTCTGTTTAGGCAAATAAAGGAGATTCGATCTTGATGTTTGGAGGAACACTATAGCCATACAGATATATGTCCTATTAGTGGAATGCATTGCTCATTTCCAGCAGAGACCTATTTGTTTGGTGGTAACCGACTCTGACAGGCATTTGGATCCTTATTACATTTTTCTGAGACCAATATTTCTGTAATACAGGGAGCTACTAGAGCTTCTCATAGTGAATCACTGTATGTGACCAGGATAGAAAATAAAGGTAGATATGCATACATGGAAAATACTTACTACAACAAGCAGCTTTTATGTGAGGCACTAGCGCCCTCTAGAGGTGAAAAATAAAAATAAACCACTATATGTGCTGTGTTTACGTGCATTGTTTGGCGCTGCTATAAGTAATTATACACCAATAATTATTCTAGCCCTAGACAGCTCATTCTAAGACTCATTGATGTGCTTATAGGCCGGCATTGAATTGCAGAAAGTATGTAATTCACCTTATTGCCCACGATGTGCGATGTGACTTATCTGAAATGTTTCATTGACGTGTATGGATATTGCGTGTGAATGAGATTTTTCTATTGACTTCCATGAAGAAAAAATACATACATGCATCTGGATACCCATAAATGTAACATGCTTAGGTTCTATATCTCATATTGGCCCCTCTATAGGGTATTCTCCCTCGAAATCAAAGTTTGCACAAAATCAGTGGCATATCTTGGTATAGTATGAACCCTATATTTCTAACATTTCCTGAAAAATTACTTATTGAGACTTTAGATGTCTCACTGATATCTTCATGATTTCTATGATGGTCTCCATCCATCATGTTGCTGATATTCTTAACATAATTAGGTGTTCCATTGATAAGATTTAGGCTGTGTTAAGGCTGTGTTCACATTCAGCGATATTGTCAAATCTGACAGAATCCGTAGTGTCATCATGTTGTTGGTCTCCTTAACATGTGTTCCAGTGATAAGGTCTAGGTTGTGTTTTAGGCTGTGTTCACATGTAGTGATACTGTTGAATCTGATGAAAATTTGTGATGGAGGCCACAACACAAATATGATATAAGCTATATCTTTTCTTTTTAAGCTTCAAGTTGATAGTCAGTTTTACTCTAACCAGAGGAGGAACCACAGGGTGTTGTTAGAAGCAGAAGAAGCAGACATTTTCAAGATTTCTTTGATGGTCTCCTTCCATCTTGTTGCTGATCTTCTTAACATAATTATGTGTTCCAGTGATAAGGTTTAGGCTGTGTTTTTAGACTGTGTTCACATGTAGCGATAGTGTCAATGCCATCATGTTGCTGGTCTTCTTAAAATAATTATGTGTTCCAGTGATAAGGTCTAGGCTGTGTTTATGGCTATGTTCACATGTAACAATACTGTCAATGCCATCATGTTGCCGGTCTTCTTAACATGATTATATCTTCCATTGATAATGCATCTCTATAGGGATATTCTACCCTAAAATCCAACTTTGCATTAAATCAGTGGCATATCTTGGTATTGTATGGACCCTATATTTCTAATATTCCTGAAGAGTGATCTGTCTAGCCTTTAGGTGTCTCAGTGATATCTTCATGATTTCTATGATGGTCTCCATCCTTCATGTTGCTGATCTTTTAACATTATTATGTGTTCCAGTGATAAGGTCAAGGCTGTGTTCACATGTAGCGATATTGCCAAATCTGATGGAATCTGTGCCAGGGGCCACAATGCCATCATGTTTCTGGTCTTCTTAACATAATTGTGTATTTCAGTGATAAGGGTTAGGCTGTGTTTTAGGCTGTGTTTGATACTATAAAATCTGACGGAATCTGTGACAGAGGCCACCACGCAAATACGATACAGGTTATATCTTTTATTATGTTTCTAGATGAAAGTCTGTCTAATTCCGACCAGAGGTGGAGCCACAAGGCAGTATTAGAAGCAGACATTTTCAAGAATTCTTAGATGGCCTCCTTTTATCCTTTTGTGGGAGTGTTCTTTGATAAGATCTAGATTGTGCTTTAGGCTGTGTTCACAAGTAGCAATACAGTCAAATCTCAAGGAATCTGTGACTGAGGCTGCAATGCCATCATGTCTTCTTAACATAATTGAGTGTTCTAGTAATAAAGTCTATGCTGTGTTTTAGGCCGTGTTCACGTGTCCAATTTGATGGAATCAGGTCACAACGCAAGTATGATACAAACTATATTTTTTTATTTTTCTGCTTCAAATTGAAAGTCAGTCTAATTCCTACTTGAGGAGGAACCACAGGGATGCAGACATTTTCAAGATTTCTTTGATGGTCTCCTTCCATCATGTTGAGGATCTTCTTAACATAATTAATTGTTCTAGTGATAAGGGCTAGGTTGTTTTTTTAGGCTGTGTTCAGATTTATCATTTACTGTCAAATTTAACGGAATCTGTGACAGAGGCCAAAGCACAAATGTGAACAGAGACTTGGACAAGCTAGATTTTTGGCTTTTATTACTTCAAGTGGATAGTGAGTCGCATTCTAGCCAAAAGAGGAACTACACGGCAGCGTTAGAGCGGCAGGGATAGGTAAGTTGAGTACCTTTTATTTTTTAGAGCTTGCTTTATGCTTTTTAAAAACTATCTGGGCTGGAAAATCCCTTTAACTGAATATAAAGTATATGGAAACTCTAAGATGCTGAGAAATTCCCTAAACTTAATTCATGGCATCTACATTTCAGTTGCCTATAAATAAATTAACACCAGTTTCACACCCCACGTCTTCTTCTGACCCTTCCCTGTAATTATTCTGATCTCAAAGACGGCCATTAAATAGAAAAAAAATCACCCTGTTCCTATGACCATCTCACCATTCAGTTATTCATGTCGCTGCCTTCCATGTCTTCCACTCAGATTGAAATGTTATCCTGTGATTTATTCTTTTTAATTAAGAGCTTTCACCATTTCATTTGAATGCCTACACCACTCCATGCCTCCATTTCCGACTGGTAGATTGGAGGTTCAATAATTATGTATTGTTAAGTGCTTGAAGATTCATTGCGAGGAGTTAGGAGAATGGAAAGCCAACGAGGCCAGTTGACCTTGGACGTCACACGAAGCCATGGATTTTTACCCCACATGCAGACCACCCTTTGATCTCCTGTAGCTAAAGATGTACCTTATACATTTTTTTGACTGCCACAGTCATTTATTTTTAGTTATTGATGACATTTTTACTAATTTAGACCCTTGCAGTGTTAAAGTGACCCTAAGATGGATTTAGAATTTTTATAAGTTTGGAAAAAATGCTAAAAAGTAATAAAAATGATTTGAAAAATAGAAGTGTTAATAGTTTATTTTTTTTATCAACTAGCAAAATGCAAAGTGAATGAGCAAAAGAGAAATTTAAATCACATCAATATTTGGTGTGACCGACCTTTATCTTCAAAACAGCATAAGGCAGGGAGGTTGTTCTAAACATCTTGGAGAACTAACCACAGATCTTTTGTGGATGTCGCTTGTGCAAATCTTTCTGTCGTTCGTGTAATCCCAGACAGACTGGATGATGTTGAGATCGGTGCTTTGTGGGGCCATATCATCACTTCCAGGACTCCTTGTTCTTCTTTACACTGAAGATAGTTCTTAATGATATTGGCTGTATGTTTTCTGTTTCTCACCTCTTTCTTAGCTGAAATCTGTCAGTAATTAGAAAGCAATCCTGCCACTTGGTGAAAAATAATATCAGCTGGTTCATCTGATGGCCTATGAAAAAGATGTCTCATTACCGAGGTGTCACACAAGAAACATCTCATGATGGGAACAACCAGTGAACTGTCTCAAGACCTTCGCAACCTTAATGTTGCAAAGCATATTGATGCCATTGGTTACAGGAGAATTTCTAAATTACTGAAAGGTACAGTAAGCACTATTGGGACCATAATCCAAAAGTGGAAAGAACATCATTTCACCATAAACCGGTCACGAGCAGGTGCTCCCCAGAAGATTTCAGACAGAGGAGTGAAAAGAATTATCACAAGAGTTGTCCAAGAGCCCACGACCACCTGTGGAGAGCTACAGAAAGACCTGGAATAAGTAGGTACAATTGTTTCATAAAAAACTATAAGTAATGCACTCAACCTCCATGGCCTGTATACATGCTCACCACACAAGACTCCATTGCTGAACAAAAAGCATGTTAAAGCGCGTTTAAAGTTTGCTCAACAACATTTAGACAAGCCTGTGAAATATTGGGAGAATATAGTCTGGTCTATTGAGACCAAAATTAAACTCTTTGGATGCCATAATACACCATGTTTGGAGGCCAAAAGGCACTGCATATCACCCCAAAAACACCATACCAACAGTGAAGTTTGGAGGAGGGATCATCATGGTGTGGGGCTGTTTTTCAGTGTATATACACGTGGTCAAAATTGTTGGTACCCCTCGTTTAATGAAAGAAAAACCCACAATGGTCACAGAAATAACTTGAATCTGACAAAAAATAATAAATTAAAAATCTATGAAAATGAACAAATGAAAGTCAGACATTGCTTTTCAACCCTACTTCCACAGAATTTAAAAAAATTAAACTCATGAAATAGGCCTGCACAGAAATGATGGTACTCTTCTTAACTTAATATTTTGTTGAACAACCTTTTGAGGCAATCACTGCAATCAAAAGATTCCTGTAACTGTCAATGAGACTTCTGCACCTCTCGAAAGGGAATTTTGGCTCACTCCTCATGAGCAAACTGCTCCAGTTGTCTCGTGTTTGAAGGTTGCCTTTTCCAGATGGCATGTTTCAGCTCTTTCCAAAGATGCTCCATAGGATTTAGACCAGGGATCATAGAAGGCCACTTCAGAATAGTCCAAATGTTATCCTCTTAGCCATTCTTGGGTGTTTTTAGCTGTGTGTTTTGGGTCATTGTCCTGTTGCAAGACCCATAACTTGTGACTGAGACCAAGCTTTCTGACACTGAGCAGCATATTTCTCTCTAGAATCCCTTGATAGTCTTGAGATTTCATTGTAACCTGCACAGATTCAAGACACCCTGTGCCTGATGCAGCAAAGCAGCCCCAGAACATAACAGGGCTTCCTCCATGTTTCACAGTAGGGACAGTGTTCTTTTCTTAATATGCTTCATTTTTCCATCTGTGAACATAGAGCTGATGTGCCTTGCCAAAAACTTCCATTTTTGTCTCATCTGTCCATAGGACATTCTCCCAGAAGCTTTGTGGCTTGTCAACATGTAGTTTGGCAAATTCCAGTCTGGCTTTTTTATGATTTTTTTTCAACAATGACGTTGTCCTTGGTCGTCTCCCATGAAGTCCACTTTGGATCAAACAGCGATTGATGTTCTTTGAGCTTGAAGTTCACCTTTAATCTCTTTTGAAGTTATCCTGGGTTCTTTTGTTACCATTCGTATTATCCGTCTCTTTGATTTGTTATCAATTTTCCTCCTGCGGCCACGTCCAGGGAGGTTGGCTACAGTCCCATGCATCTTAAATTTCTGAATAATATGTGCAACTGTAGTCACAGGAACATCAAGCAGCTTGGAGATGGTCTTATAACCTTTACCTTTAACATCCTTGTCTATAATTTTCTTTCTAATCTCCTGAGACAACTCTTTCCTTTGCTTCCCCTGGTCCATGTTGAGTGTGGTACACACCATGTCGCCAAACAGCACAGTGAGTATCTGTAGCCCACTATAGAGGCCCACTGACTGATTACTAGATTGTAGACACCTGTGATGCTAATTAGTGGACACAACTTGATTTAACATGTCTCTTTTGTCACATTATTTTCAGGGGTACCATCATTTCTGTCCAGGCCTATTTGAGTTTAATTTTTTTTTTAATTCTGTGGAAGCAGAAAAGCAATGTCTGACTTTTATTTGTTCATTTTCATAGATTTTTAATTTATTACTACTTTGTCAGATTCAAGTTATTTCTGTGACCATTGTGTGTTTTTCTTTCATTAAACGAGGGGTACCAACAATTTTGACCACGTGTGTAGCACTGGCAAACTTCACATAATTGAAGGAAGGATGAATAAACAAATGTACTGAGACATTCTTGATAAAAATCTGGTGCCATCTAATGATCCCAAACACACAGCCAAGGAAACTCTCAATTGGTTTCATAGAAAGAAAATATAGCTGCTAGA
The DNA here is from genome assembly GCF_046119375.1 of Phyllobates terribilis. Lineage (NCBI taxonomy): Eukaryota > Metazoa > Chordata > Amphibia > Anura > Dendrobatidae > Phyllobates > Phyllobates terribilis. Next base: position 143,668,353 of record NW_027362770.1, read on the forward strand.
ATGGCCAAGCCGATCATCGGACCTGAATCCAAGAGAAAATTTATGGAAGGAACTAAAGCTCAGAGTTCATAGAAGGAGCCCACGGGACCTTCAGGATTTGAAGAGTGTTTGTGTGGAAGAATGGGCCAAAATCACACCTGAGCAATGCCTGCGACTAGTTTCTCCATACAGGAGGCATCTTGAAGCCGTCATCACCAACAAAGGCTTTTGTGCGAAGTAGTAAATAAATTTCAGTAAGCGTGTTCAATACTTTCTCCCTTTGTCATTTCTCATTATGACACATTATTGACATCTATGGTTTGATTTCTTTGCCTTTATTTTCCTTCCTGAATCCCACAAAGCTGTCTAGTAGTGTGTATATACAGTACAGACCAAAAGTTTGGACACACCTTCTCATTTAAAGATTTTTCTGTATTTTCATGACTATGAAAATTGTACATTCACACTGAAGGCATCAAAACTATGAATTAACACATGTGGAATTATATACTTAACAAAAAAGTGTGAAACAACTGAAAATATGTCTGATATTCTAGGTTCTTCAAAGTAGCCACCTTTTGCTTTGATGACTGCTTTGCACACTCTTGACATTCTCTTGATGAGCTTCAAGAGGTATTCACCAGAAATGGTCTTCCAACAATCTTGAAGGAGTTCCCAGAGATGCTTAGCACTTGTTGGCCCTTTTGTCTTCACTCTGCGGTCCAGCTCACCCCAAACCATCTCGATTGGGTTCAGGTCTGGTGACTGTGGAGGCCAGGTCATCTGGTGTAGCACCCCATCACTCTCATTCTTGGTCAAATAGCCCTTACACAGCCTGGAGGTGTGTTTGGGGTCATTGTCCTGTTGAAAAATAAATGATGGTCCAACTAAACGCAAACCAGATGGAATAGCATGCCGCTGCAAGATGCTGTGGTAGCCATGCTGGTTCAGTATGCCTTCAATTTTGAATAAATCCCCAAAAGTGTCACCAGCAAAGCACCCCCACACCATCACACCTCCTCCTCCATGCTTCACGGTGGGAACCAGACATGTAGAGTCCACCTTTTCTGCATCGCACAAAGACACGGTGGTTGGAACCAAAGATCTCAAATTTGGACTCATCAGACCAAAGCACAGATTTCCACTGGTCTGATTTCCATTCCTTGTGTTCTTTAGCCCAAACAAGTCTCTTCTGCTTGTTGCCTGTCCTTAGCAGTGGTTTCCTAGCAGCTATTTTACCATGAAGGCCTGCTGCACAAAGTCTCCTCTTAACAGTTGTTGTAGAGATGTGTCTGCTGCTAGAACTCTGTGTGGCATTGACCTGGTCTCTAATCTGAGCTGCTATTAACCTGCGATTTCTGAGGCTGGTGACTCGGATAAACTTATCCTCAGAAGCTGAGATGACTCTTGGTCTTCCTTTCCTGGGGCGGTCCTCATGTGAGCCAGTTTCTTTGTAGTGCTTGATGGTTTTTGCAACTGCACTTGGGGACACTTTCAAAGTTTTCCCAATTTTTCGCACTGACTGACCTTCATTTCTTAAAGTAATGATGGCCACTCGTTTTTCTTTACTTAGCTGCTTTTTTCTTGCCATAATACAAATTCTAACAGTCTATTCAGTAGGACTATCAGCTGTGTTTCCACCAGACTTCTGCACAACACAACTGATGGTCCCAACCCCATTTATAAGGCAAGAAATCCCACTTATTAAACCTGACAGGGCACACCTGTGAAGTGAAAACCATTTCCGGTGACTACCTCTTGAAGCTCATCAAGAGAATGCCAAGAGTGTTCAAAGCAGTCATCAAAGCAAAAGGTGGCTAATTTGAAGAACCTAGAATATAAGACATATTTTCAGTTGTTTCACACTTTTTTGTTAACTATATAATTCCACATGTGTTAATTCATAGTTTTGATGCCTTCAGTGTGAATGTACAATTTTCATAGTCATGAAAATACAGAAAAATCTTTAAATGAGAAGGTGTGTCCAAACTTTTGGTTTAGTGGATGATATGATTAAATATTTAATAAGAGGGGTAACTGTGCGCAGATCTCACCGCTGCCACCAGTTGGTCATGGATAACAGCCGGGTGAAGGTCGCACAGATCCCATCGCTGCCACTAGGTTTACAGAGCAAGAAGAGCTATTACATTTTATATATTTCATCCGGAAAGGTTTGGCAGTGTTTATAAAAAAAATATACAAAGATGACACAAAATGGGGACAAAATAATTTGGTATATAAAATTATATGAAATAAAAGGAATAACAAAAGAAAATTACCAAACCTGTGTTACTGAAATGGCTCAGAGCTTAGCAGAGGGAGGTACTCCTTAGGAAAACGGAGAGAACCACAGCAAGCTGTACCTTCAGGGACTGACAAAAGACCAAAACCTAAGCTCTGATTTTTATTATATCAAGGTTATGCCCACGTACCTCCCCTTGGTGAGCTCATATGGGGCTGGTTGTGGGATGTGCTAAGTCTTTTAGAAGTCTATGAGATCACCAACTTTCAAGATATCTTTGCCCTGGAGGTCCCAGGCGGGAGATATTGTGGTCATTTTCCCCCCAAACACATAATGATGGCTCCACAAGTGAATGACAAAAAAAAACACACTACTCGTCTTGCCCCATTCCTTCGGCGCTCTGCTCCGGTCTTTGCACACTGAGGCTCCACAGTAAAATACAATTACATCATCACGCCTGCTGCACTGAGATACTCAGTTGCATAGGCTGAATGGTGGAAGACAGAACCGACTGCTCCCTTCACCACCATTACATGCATTGGTATTTGCATGCCGTGGATGAAGACACAGGTAAAATCGGGATGGAGATGGGGAGGGCAGCCGCAACATGTGGTCCGCAGGCCACTCCTTCCAGCCCTTTTGCAGTCCAAGTCCACAGACCCGATAAGAGTTATGTCACTGCGCAGGAATATTTCTTATAGATACAGTTGAAATCAAAATTATTCATCCTCCATTTTATTAGTAAAATTTATCAATTTTCTGCTGTTCACAATAAACCAATTAAACAAGAACAATGCAAATATCCCAAAACAACTAATATAACAAGTGGTTTCTCGAAATTCAACACAAAAGTACACTTTTACTGACTACTGCAATCTCAGAATCATTCTCATGACAAGTGTCTTTAGTACTTAGTAGAGTCCCTCTGGCTGTTATAACTTGCTGCAAATGTGATGCATAGCCACACACCAGCTTCTGGCAGTGCTCCTGAGTAGCTTTAGCTCATTCCTCATGGGAATTATCCTGTAGGTCACTAATATTCTTGGGTTGTCATGAAAGTTTTCCAGAAAGTTAAGTGAAGAAGAGAGATTGCACAAACAAGGAAAAAGACACGTAAAGATATAAAAACATTGGATATTCTTAGAGAAACAGCTGGAAGCAGAGTTCACACAGGAACACTGATTATACTACCTGAACGTGGCCGAAAGAGGAAGCTGTCACGAGCTTCCACCAGTTTCTTGAGGAGGCAGGTGGTTAAAAACCCTCGAGTGACTGCAAAAGACCTGCAGCAAAACTTGGTGGAAGCAAACACTAAAGGCGTATTTTTAACGCTTAAGTTCTCCATGCCCAGACTCTAAGATGTGCACATCTAGTGACCCTAAAGCAGAAAAAATATCGGCTCCAGTATGTTCAAAACCATATAAATAAGCCACAGAAGTTTTGGGATTTTGTCCTGTAAAATGATTGAACAAAACTGGAACTTTTTGGGCCTATGGATCTCTGAAGGAGGAAGAAAGAAGCATATGTGACACCCCAGGGGTCTGGTTGCCACAGTGATAGAGATGTTATGTCTGAGAGCAGGTGGGAGGTCCTTTGGTCAGGAATCCTAAGCATGCCACACCTCCTGCCCAGTCTTGGGAGGGGAAGAACTTCCCCTATATAAACCCGGGGCTGAAGCAGGGTTAGGAGTCAAGGAGAGTAGAGACAGAGAAGCAGCATAGGAAGAAACAGCAGAAGCTCAGTGGGAGCAATACTACTACAAGTCAGGGGCTGGCAGCTGCAGAGCTCGCCCTGACTGAGAAGATTTCTTACCGGACCCGGAGTCCGAGGCTGTGGGGACTAACTCTTACCCAGCAGCAGAAGCCGACCGGCAGGGGATTTCAGGTCCTCAGGCCCAGAAACCCGAAGGCACGGTCACACGCGTGGGACCAGCACCGCCATCGTGGAGCGGAAGCCATTAGAAGGCCCCGAGTCACCGGCCATACGGGTGAGCACCACACGGTACACTCAGGGACGTGGGCTACTTATATCCGCTTCTAGCAAGGTAGCCAGAAGAGTACAGTCAGTTTGGGAGGCCTACAACTCCGCCTGGCCAGGGGAGATCCCATCTGCTCATGGACTGACCAGGCCCCGTTCACTAGCAAGTACTCCGGGAGGGTTTATCGTTGTTACCAGTAAAGACCCTGAATTACACCGCACCGTCTCTGAGTGGTTCCTGCTACCCCCATCATCCACGTCGGCTGCCCTGAGGCCATACCCCTCCCGTTGGGGGTTATACCATCCCCGCTGCACCATCCATCCACCGGCCTCAGCGGACTGTCCTGCAGCGGCAGCTCCATAAGCTGCATTCAACGGGTGGCGTAGTCGTACTACATCTACCGCTAATAGACTGCCGTCCAGTTTGACTCCCTGGGCACGGACCGGGTCACCGCCACGAGACTACAACCCTCAACAGATCCGGCTCCGGGTAAGCTCCCGCGTGCGCAACGCAGCGCGACACAGGCCCAGGGGCGCGTCAACTTTGGCGTAGTCGGCAGGATTTCGTGCCCGCAACCACCGGGTACTGCGTGCCTGAAAAAGAGACTTTTCAAACTTACCTGTGGTGAAGATTCCCGCCATCCGGCGCCATCTTCAGCCTTCTTCCCGCCATCGGTGAAGTTTCCCGCCATCCGGCGCCATCTTCAGCCTTCTTCCCGCTATCCGTGGAGTTTTCCCGCCATTGGACGCCATCTTGAGGACGCCGCGCGGGAAGAAGAGGGGCGTGGACTACGAAAGCGCGCGAGAACTGAAGCCCCGCCTCACGTCCGGACGTTGCGTAAGGTCCTGGAAGGAGCCCAGCAGACGCCGACGTCACAGGAGCGCGACGGAAGGTCCTCAACCCTGACGATCCACTGCGGAGCCGCGGCCTACGGAAGAGGATCATCGCAAGGTAGGCCACGGTCCACTAGGGGGGAGGAAGATGTCGGATACGGAGGAGAGCTTCACTGCCTCAACCCCCGCCAGCGCTACCGCTGCTGCAGTTATGCCCTTCACCATGCCCTATATCCCGGGAGCAGCTTGGCTACCCCAGTACTCAGGGGAGTCACATACCCTGCATGACTTTAGAGAAAAGCTGGATAGCCTCTTCCAGGTGTACCCCCTCACAGAAGAGCAAAAAGTGAGCATCCTGGTGGCCCAACTAACCGGGGCAGCCAAAAGGGAAGTAAAATCCTGGCCACCTGGGAGGAAGACTGTCGCAGGGATACTAACCCGGCTGAAGGACACCTTTGATACCCGCACCTCAGCCGAGATTAAGCTTAGATTCTACGGGTGCAAGCAGCGAGCGCATGAGAGTATAAGGGACTATGCACTAAACCTACAAGAGGCCCTGAGGGCCATTAAGCAGACCGACCCTGATGGAGTGGGAAACGAGGACAGGCTGTTGACCGAACAGTTTATAGAGGGACTGTATTGTAATACCCACCGAACCCAGTTGCGGGCAATGGCCTTACAGGATCCCCATCTGGGCTTTGCACAGTTCAAGGACAGAGCCATCCGGGTGCTCCGAGAACCGGCACCGGGTGGCGTTGTGACCCACAGGCGCCCTGCTATCACTTACCACCAGGAGGTGGCGCCCTTGTCGGCAGGGCCTGTGGGAGCTTATGCGCAGGCTTTGGACAATGACCCGGCTCCAGACCTACACCATCAGGTCCAAGAGCTAGCTAAGAGCGTTGCTGCGCTAACCCGAACTGTGCAGTCTTTACAGGCTTCCACCCCAGGGAAGATCCAGCTGGCATCCGGACCGGAGGACATCCCGTGGCGTCGACCAAGGAGGACCCCACCGGCCAGAGGAAGACCCAGTGACCGATACAGCGAGGACGGACGACCCATCTGCCGCCGCTGCAATCAACCCGGACATATGGCAAGGTACTGTTCTTTAAACGGGCACAACCTGGGGTAGAGGGCCAACCCCCAGGAAAAAGATCACCAGGCCCATCGAACTGGCGCGACAGATATGTGGGAGGACGTCCAGTCTTGCCTGTGGTACTGGATGGCATTCCCATGAGTGCCCTACTGGACACCGGGTCACAGGTCACCACCATCCCGTACGTGCTCTTTAAGCAGTACTGGAATGACTCGGATATTACCCGCTACCCTGACGACGACTTGAGTATCATCGCCAGCAATGGCCAGCCCGTGCCACAGATCGGATTTAAAGAGGTGACCATCAAAATCGGTAGAGTCGAACTGGCAGCACAGGGACTGATCATTGTAGATATTGACAAACATGAGAGTCACCCAAAAATAACTCTAGGAACTAATGTAATTGAAAATTGTCTTGCAGAGGTGATTTTCCTTTTACAGCAGGTTGCCAAGAACGCCAGCTCCGGCGAGCAGCGGGTGCTCCAGAAAGAGATCCGGGCACTGATGCGACGGCAACAGGTGGAACTCTCCGGCGGTGAGATTGGTAGCGTAAGAATGTGTGACCCTTTTCCTATTGCCATGCCCCCAAAAAGTGAAATGATGATTTGGTGCCGGGCAGCTATTGGTCTGAGAGGTAGAGATTACCAGGCAATGGTAGAACCAGTTTACTCGGACAGTAGGCCCACCATTTTGACAGCACGGGGAGTGGTTGATGTACGCCATGGGAGGGTGCCCGTTCGCATAATAAATATCGGGGAGAGGGAAGTGTACCTGCCCCGGTATGCCACGCTAGCCAAATTATATACCATTAACCAAAATTCTATACAATCTGTGGAACCCTTGCCTCCATCTCACCCGGAGGAAGGTAACGGCTCTAAGAAAAACATGGAGGACTGGTGTCAGCAACTACATCTGGGTACTGACTCCACTCCCGCACACCAGAAACAAGGAGTCTATCGGGTGGTTCAGGAGTACGAGAGAGTGTTCAGTAAACACCCGTTAGACTTCGGGCGAGTCAAGGGGGTAGAACACCACATCCCCACGGGAGACCATCCTCCTATAAAAGAGAGGTATCGACCCGTACCCCCTGCCCACTACCAACACGCCAAGGGGATGCTTAGAGACATGAAGGAGGCTGGGGTGATCAGGGATAGCTGTAGCCCCTGGGCAGCTCCACTAGTCTTAGTCAGAAAAAAAGACAACACCATGAGGATGTGTGTAGATTACCGGAAAATCAACCGTATCACACACAAGGATGCGTACCCCTTGCCAAGGATAGAGGAGTCATTGGCTGCTTTAAGATCTGCTAACTTCTTCTCTACCTTGAATCTCACTAGCGGGTACTGGCAGGTTCCTGTAGCAGAGGCGGACCGGGAGAAGACCGCATTCACCACCCCGATGGGACTTAGCGAGTTCACCTGCATGCCGTTCGGACTCTGCAACGCACCAGGAACCTTCCAACGACTAATGGAGTGTTGTCTGGGCCACAGAAACTTCGAGACGGTCCTGTTGTACCTGGACGATGTCATCGTATATTCCAAGACGTATGAGGACCACCTGAAACACCTGGCGGAAGTGTTCGAGGCTCTGGCGAGTTACGGCCTAAAGGTGAAACCCTCCAAGTGTCACCTCCTGAAACCAAAGGTGCAGTACCTGGGACACGTGGTGAGCGCTGACGGAGTGGCTCCCGACCCTGATAAGATCACCGCAATTAAGGAATGGCCAAGCCCCTCCAGCGTAAAAGAAGTGCGGCAGTTCCTCGGGTTGGTAGGCTACTACCGAAGGTTTATTCCCGGTTTCACCAAAAAGGCAGCACCTATGCAGGACCTCCTGATAGGCCAGTCCCGGAAGGCCAAGAACCAGAAGCCGTCCTTCAAATGGGAGGAGCTGGAAGAAGAGTCCTTCCGCCAGCTGAAGATGGCCCTCACGGGGGACGAAATCCTGGCGTACCCGGATTATAGCCAGCCCTTTATCCTCTACACCGACGCCAGTAACATCGGGCTAGGAGCCGTACTGTCCCAGATCCAGCAGGGGAAGGAACGAGTAATCGCCTACGCCAGCCGAAAATTGCGACCCACCGAAAGGAACCCCGAGAATTACAGCTCATTTAAGCTAGAGTTCCTGGCCGTAGTATGGGCAGTCACCGAGTGCTTTAAGCATTACCTCGCTTCTTCCCGGTTCACCGTGTACACGGATAACAACCCGTTGACACACCTGGACACGGCAAGACTCGGTGCCCTGGAGCAGAGGTGGATGGCCCGTCTGTCCAACTACGAGTTCACAATCAAATACCGGGCCGGACGCTCCAATACCAACGCGGATGCCCTGTCCAGGATGCCCAACCTGCCGGACGAAGGAGAAGATCCGGAGGGACTGGAAGAAGTTGAACTCCCTGCGTTCCACCGTCATGGGACTATCCAGTATTCCCACCGGGTAAGGAGTAAGCAGGCTGTTACGTTGAACCCCTTACCTCACTACAACTGGGCGGAAACGCAAGACAGCGACCCTGCCGTCCGACTGGTGAAGGAGATGCTGACTCGCCCGGAGGCTTGCCTTGAACCAGACGCTCCGGAGGAAGCCAAACAACTATGGGCAGAGAAGAGTCGACTGTTCCTTTACAAGGGGAAGTTGTGCCGCAGAATGGTTAACTCCCGGACGCATGAACTACTCTGGCAAGTAGTGGTGCCACGGAGGGACGCAGCCATGGTGATGGAGGCATACCACGACGGAGCTGGACACTTCGGGTGGAAGAAGCTGGAGTTCCTGCTGCGCGAGCGGTTCCACTGGGTAGGCATGAGGGGAACCATTGAGAAGTGGTGCAGAGACTGTGGCCCGTGCAACCTGAGAAGGAAGGACCGCGCCAGCCAGAAGACTCCCCTGCAGTCCATCGTCACCCGGCAACCGTTGGAACTGGTAGCCTTGGATCATGTAAAACTGACCCCAAGCAGAAGTGGCTACGTCTACGCGTTAACCATCGTGGATCATTACTCCCGGTTTCTGGTTGTCGTCCCCGTCAAGGACTTAACGGCTCAAACAGCAGCTAGAGCCTTCCAGCAGCACTTTTGCCGTCCACACGGGTACCCGGACCAAGTCCTGACGGACCAGGGACCTGCCTTTGAAGCGGAGGTCTTCCAGGAATTCTGCAATCTGTATGGCTGCCGGAAGATAAGGACGACACCCTACCATCCGCAAACTAATGGACTTTGTGAGAAAATGAACCAGGTGGTAATGGATCTTCTAAAAACGTTGCCCCTGGAAGAACGCAATCTGTGGCCTGAGAAGTTGCCCGATCTGGTGGACCTATACAACCACATCCCGGTAGGTTCCACCAACTGTACCCCGGCTTACCTAATGAGGGCAAGACCTGGTAAGTTACCTGTTGACCTGGAAATGGGAGTCCTGACACCCGAGGACACTTCACCAGAAACAGACTGGGACACGGAGAGGCAGCAGCAGTACAGGAGAGCGTGGAGCGAAGTCTCTGTCAGGCTAGGGAAAGACAAGAGAAAACTTACAACCAGTATGCTCCCGCTGTTCCCCTGGTACCCGGAGAGCAGGTCTTGAAGAGGAAGAGACGGCTCCACAAGTTGGACGACCAGTGGGAAAAGGACCCGTACACCGTACTGCCCTCAAGCCACGAGAACCCGAAGGTTTGTACCATCAGTAAAGACGGAGGGGAAACCACAGCTATTGTATCCCGGGACCACCTGAAGAAGTGTCCCGAACAACTGAGGAACCCTGAAGAGGAACAAGAAGACCATCGACCCGTAGAGGAAAGGGAAGATATGGTTAGTACTGTGCTCGGGGACTTCCCTCGGTCTTGGACTCAAGTCAATGGTGCAGTTGTGGTACCCGTACTCACCTTCCTCCAACCAGCATCCCAAGCACCTACGGAGCAACAGGTAGAGCTGGAAGAACAGCCGGTCCAGGAGGCAGAAGACCCCACACCCGCAGACCAGGAGGATCAACCCTCTGCTTGCAGTGAGCCTGCCATATCCCTAGTGAGCCAAAGAGCCGGTAGACAGCTGCCCAGTTTACCCTTGACAGCTCCTACACCCTGTAGTTCAGGGCTAGGCAGTCAGCTCCGTAGGTCCACTAGGGCCACTAGAGGCCAGTTACCCGCACGTTGGAGGATTTGAAGTGTATAAATTGTTTTATTTATGTTTACATGTGTATTGTTGCTTGTGTATAATTTTGTGTTTCTAGTTATTTGTAGGAGTCCTTGGTGGATTTACCGGGAATCCTTGTACATAGTTGGAGCGTAACCCAGGACGGACTAAAGACTGTTAAGGACTCGGGGTAGGACAAACCCCTACCTGGTTACGTCTCCCTGTTTTGGTGAAATGGACACCTTGCTTTTCTTCAAAGACTGCACCCGGTTACGGACATGCCGTAACCATCTTTATATGTTTTTCTTATTGTATTATTATTGTTTTTATCTTGTTATGTTTTTCTAAAATATGTTTAGTCCCGGAGTACTAAATTTCACTAGGGGGGAATGTGACACCCCAGGGGTCTGGTTGCCACAGTGATAGAGATGTTATGTCTGAGAGCAGGTGGGAGGTCCTTTGGTCAGGGATCCTGTGCATGCCACACCTCCTGCCCAGTCTTGGGAGGGGAAGAACTTCCCCTATATAAACCCGGGGCTGAAGCAGGGTTAGGAGTCAAGGAGAGTAGAGACAGAGAAGCAGCATAGGAAGAAACAGCAGAAGCTCAGTGGGAGCAATACTACTACAAGTCAGGGGCTGGCAGCTGCAGAGCTCGCCCTGACTGAGAAGATTTCTTACCGGACCCGGAGTCCGAGGCTGTGGGGACTAACTCTTACCCAGCAGCAGAAGCCGACCGGCAGGGGATTTCAGGTCCTCAGGCCCAGAAACCCGAAGGCACGGTCACACGCGTGGGACCAGCACCGCCATCGTGGAGCGGAAGCCATTAGAAGGCCCCGAGTCACCGGCCATACGGGTGAGCACCACACGGTACACTCAGGGACGTGGGCTACTTATATCCGCTTCTAGCAAGGTAGCCAGAAGAGTACAGTCAGTTTGGGAGGCCTACAACTCCGCCTGGCCAGGGGAGATCCCATCTGCTCAAGGACTGACCAGGCCCCGTTCACTAGCAAGTACTCCGGGAGGGTTTATCGTTGTTACCAGTAAAGACCCTGAATTACACCGCACCGTCTCTGAGTGGTTCCTGCTACCCCCATCATCCACGTCGGCTGCCCTGAGGCCATACCCCTCCCGTTGGGGGTTATACCATCCCCGCTGCACCATCCATCCACCGGCCTCAGCGGACTGTCCTGCAGCGGCAGCTCCATAAGCTGCATTCAACGGGTGGCGTAGTCGTACTACATCTACCGCTAATAGACTGCCGTCCAGTTTGACTCCCTGGGCACGGACCGGGTCACCGCCACGAGACTACAACCCTCAACAGATCCGGCTCCGGGTAAGCTCCCGCGTGCGCAACGCAGCGCGACACAGGCCCAGGGGCGCGTCACATACACTGAAGAAAACTCCATGCCTACAGTGAAGCATGTTGGTGGATTGGTGATGCCTACAGTGACGAATGGTGGTGGCTCAATTAAGTTCTGGAGCTACATTGTTTCCTTTGGCACTGGAAACCTACAACGTGTGGAGGAAAAGATAAATCCAATCAAGTATCAGGAAAGCATAGGAGAAAACATCATGTCTTCTGTAAGAAAGATGAAGCTTGGACTTCATTGGACATTCCAAGAAGACAATGATCCCAAGTCCGTTTAGAAAAAGTCACAGTTAAATGTGTGAATCTTATAGAAAGACTATAGTGGGATTTGAAGAAGACAATTGCAGTAGCAAACCCAAGAATATTAGTGACTTGGAGGCCGCATTCTTCTGGAACTCTGCTCGAGTCTGTCTATGCATCACATTTGCAGCAGGTTACAACTCTCTAATTCTAAAATTTAAAAAAAACTTGTACACCAAGCAGTTGTTATTACAGGATGGTTTTTGTGCCCGCGGGTTGCTTCTTTCCATATGACAACTTTTCATTATGTACCGTACTTTAGTTTCCAGTGTGAAAATTATATAAAAAATAAAGGTTGGAAAGCATGTATCCTGGTATTGAGGTATTTAATGGGGTTGTACGGTATTAAAAAAAATCATGACATCTTTCTTCGACAAACAGCCATGTATTGTAGTTCAGCTCATTTAAAGTGAGCAGGATCTGCAATACCACATTCAACCTGCTTGCAGGTGTGGAGCTGTTTTTTGAAAGGATGCAGCTGATGTGGAAACCTTTTATACAACAACCCATTTGGATCACAAACATCATCATTAGAGGTTCAAAAGTGGGAACAGTGCCCCTTTTGTCCCCCAAAAACAACTCCATATACATGCCATAATTTATAACAAAGAGAAAAATGGAGCCTTCAATAGCTTTGAACGATTATTCAAATTTTATTACATATAAAGATTAAAATCAGTAACAAAAAACACCCATATAACATTTATGCACAAAGATGTGATCAACACAGACCTCAAGCTGTGAGTGGCGCCAATTACAATGTGGTATCATGAATCATGATCATGGGGGAATATTATGAAGCGGTCATTTATACAAGCGAAACGTGCGTAGGGAACGTGGGGAATCTTCTAACCAGGCTGACGGTCCCATTGGCGTCCATCTCCAACTGCTGGGTATGTTCATGAGTCCAATTATTTAATATGTATTCTCCTTTGAGCCTAATGATAACTACCAAGATGTACTAGGTACTATACCTTCCCTTTGGCTCAGGGTTTAACTTATGGACTCATTAGATACTATCAGTATGTACTATGTATAAGAATGCCCTTGTGGCATAGTCACTATTCATGATACCACATTGTAATGGGGCCACTGGCTACTCACAGCTTGAGGTCTGTGTTGATCACATCTTTGTGCATAAATGTTATATGGGTGTTTTTTGTTACTAATTTTAATCTTTATATGCAATAAAATTTGAATAATCGTTCTAAGCTATTGAAGTAACCATTTTTCTCTTTGTTATAAATTATGTGGAAACCTGTATAGAAAGTTTTAGGGGAAACTCAAAAGGTTTCACACATTTGCCAGTTTTGATCAAATCAGGAAGTCGATCGATCGGAGACAAGAGAAACACACCAATTCTGTCTGTGTCCCAGACTTGTCTACCCTCAGATGCCCAGTTACATGTTTTTATTACTATCCACAAAGATAAGGAAAGTGGGAATGGCTTACATTTCATTACCTAAAAAGGAATATTTAAGTTGGGAAAAACAAAGTCGTAAATTATGTCAAAATTCCTTAGAAACTGGCTATATCTAGTTTTACTATACTTTCAGAACAAAGGAAGGCTTTAATGTTAAGACAGCTCTATATCAGAGACAACACCCTGGTTTTATGAATAACACTTATAAAGCTAATATTAAAATACAAAATTATCAAAGATATATGAATTGTCTAAATAATAAAGCAAAGTATAAATATTAACCATAACACAGCCATATTGTAGTACAGTTTTCAAACCATATTTGTATTTGTACTGGTCCACTACAGGGTTACTGTCATGTAACATTATACGAATATTTTAGTCTTACTTGAAATTCTATATTTTACTTCTATACAACAGATTATTCTAACATATTTTGACTTAATAATGGAAACTTTATTGGTTTTCAGCAGAGGGCAGCTTAATACAACAGGTCACTGGACAATAACTTCCGTAATCCCTGAAGCACCCTGCACGTCACTAAGAAGTGGGAGTAATCACCAAACTTCTGAAAAATCATCCACCGTGACAAATTATGTTCTGATTGTCTTGCATCCCCTTTGTCCTGTTAACCCTTACTATGAATAAAAAGGGATTTGCATTACTAGTTCTCAAGAGTGTATGTGGGGTGTCATAGGTTGCCTGAACCTGCACGTGTCAACGGGATCTGCCGAACTCAGATGTTGAAGCAAAGATTGGGTATGTTGGATTTCAACATGCCTGATTCTTTGTTCTCATAGGAGATAAACTTCTGTTATTGAGATAAACATGAACTGCTTACATGTTTATGGGGGAGTTGGGAATATTAATTGTCGACTGGACGTTAATTAAGTTGGTTATCCCACCAATAACATTTTAAAGAGAATCTGTCAGCACGATTTCACCCCCGCCCCCTCCAAACTAAATGCAAGTCCAGTAATACCTTTACATGGTCAGCCCTTTTCTCTGTTACTGAGAAATCAGCGTTTGAATTTATATCCAAATGAGGCTGAAGAGCTATGGTAGATCTGAAGCCTCCGTCACTCCAGCTCTACTCCCCTCCCAGCGCTGGCTACAGCCAGAAGAATGCCTTTATAAATAAAATTGCCAGCAGAATAACCTATTAAACAGTACTACTACTAAATTGCCCCAGTAAACAATCAGCAGAGCACCTGAACAAACAATACAGCCAACAGAATGCTGCATTAAGTAGTACGGCTAGCAGAGTGCCCCAATAAACGGTACTGCCAGAAGAATGCCCCAGTAACCAGTACTGTTAGCTGAATGTCTCAATAAACAGTATTATCAGCAGAAGTCCCCAGTAAATAATACTGCTGCCATCAGAATTTCTCAATAAACAATAACGTCTCCAATATCTGCCAGAAGAATGCCCCAATAAACAGTGCTGCGAGAACACCCCAATAGACAGTACTGCCTGCAGAAATCCCCAATAAACAGAGCTGCCAGAAGAATGCCCTGATAAACAATCTTGCCAGTAGAGTGCCACAATTAAGAGTGCTGTCAGTAGAGTGCCCTAATTAACAGTACTGACAGCAGAATTCCCCAATAAAAAGTACTGACAGCAGAATGCCCTAATAAGCAATGCTGTTAGAGTGGCCCAATTAAGAGTGCAGGCAATAGAGTGCTCCAAATAATAGTGTTATCAGTAGAATGCCTCAATTAACAGTACTAACAGCGGAGCGCCCTAATAAACAATTTTGTCAGTAGAATGCTGCAATTAAGAGTGCTGTCAGTAGAGTGCCTCAATTAACAGTACCGACAGCAGAATTCCCCAATAAACAGTACCGACAGCAGAATTGCCTTATAAACAGTACTGACAGCAGAATGCCCTGATAAACAACCCTGCCAGTAGAGTGCCACAATTAAGAGTGCTGTCAGTCGAGTGCCCCAACTCTTGCTGTCAGTAGAGTGCCTCATTTACCAGTGCTGTCAGCAGAGTGCTCATTTATGAATAAATGTTTAATATACGCTTCCTGTACCCCCTATTTATCAGGACCGGCTCTTTCCCATCTCATCCCGACCTCACTGTCTTTTTACGCACTTAGTGCCTTTGTGTCACCGATGTAAATTAGCGCGCAGCCTCCAGTGGAGGAGATAGCGGAGTACAGGCGAGAGCCTCATTATTTGACTTGATAAAAGATCATGTTAAATGTTGTGTTTTTCTCCCACAAGGGAAAGTCGCTCACGAGCTCATAAATAAAGTGGAGATTACTGTGCGAGTATCTCCACTGATCCCGGAAACTTAACCGAGATACAAATGGTCTTGTCCTTTGAACATCAGAGCACAAGATGAGAACATGGGCTTTGAACTTGCCTCTCTGTAGCGCGGACGTCGTCGTTTGTACATGATGTACATAATAATTACATGGCAATTTCTCGCTCTTACATCTACAGTACACAGGTTTCTCACTGAAGCCGGGTGACAAATATTTGGCGAATTTTGGATTAAAGAAGACCTGTCATCTCTCCTGACATGTCTGTTTTAGTAACTACTTGTATTCTCCGTAAAGGAACATCCTTTTTTCAGGACTCTTGTGTTCTGACATTCTTTTGTTACTCCTCCTGAAAAAGTATGAATAAATTAATGACTTTGTGTTACTACTCCCCTGACACTGACACTATCCAACCCGTTACGTTTGGGGATACATTGGATTGACAAAATGAATGGTGACACCCATTGTTAGTCTATTCTTACATTTTCAGGAAAAGTAACAGAAAGACTTAAAGGGGTTGTCCACCAGTAGGACAACCCTTCGCAATCTGAATATTTTCCCCACCATTACAATAAAAACACCTATACTCACCTCCCATGCCGGCGCCGTTCCAGGCAGTGTTGGCACTAGTATTTTCGGGGCTCATGTAAGGTTACAACTTATTTATTCCATCAAATATTAAGTTGTGGGTGCCAACAATTTTGTCTGGCCCATTTTTTGGGGTTTTGTGTGAATTTATGTCCAATTTGCCTTTTTTTTTCGTATTTTTTTGTGTTGATCTAATATATATATATTGGAAAGCAAGGATGGGTATTAATGAAGTTCTACCCTGCTTTTAATAGGCTGGAATCACCGACACGGACCTTGACCATGGAGGCGCCAAAAGGAATTGAGATAAATGCAGAAGCTGGCGGGTTGGAAGCATCTTGTAGAACAGACTTGCGGCTCGATTCTACAGACGGAGAGGTAGGACATATTTATTTTTGGGGGACTATTGGGGTGAAAGGAGACTTGTAATTGTATGATGTGCTAACATACGATATAAGCAGGGCTTCCATAACCGGTGGCTCTGTGGACAGGATGTGTTCATAGATTTTTATGGATGTCTCATCCACAAAGTAAGGGTGACTTTGAGTTCTTTAAGAAAACTTGTCACTTGCCCTTAATATGTCATTTTCTTTTTACCCGGTGTAAATGCCGCTGTTCTCCCGAATCCAGAGTTGTGTTTCTTTTGTTCCTGTGTCTCTCCTTTTTTGAGATATTGCTCCCTCTTCCCTGTATATATTTCTGGTCTTTTAGCCAAGTGGGTGTAGTCCGCAAGACAATACCCAGAGAGAAGAATTGAGGACCATGCCCATTTGGCTAATAAGACTTGATTCATCCGCAAAGAAGAGGAGGCCATATCTCAGGAATGGAGAGGTTCTGGAACAAAAGAAAAAAAATGCCGGATTCAGGAAAACAGCACCAGGTAAAAAAAATTACATATTTATGGCAAGTGGCAGGTCCTCTTTAAATTACTTAAAGAGAATCAAGCTATGTAATAATTCTGATTCACTGGACTCAGTCCCATCGGCCAGCTCAGTAGTGTCTCTACGCTCGACGGCAGGCTCGTGAATCTCTTAACCTTCCGGGATCCTTGGGGTGGCTTTTGATTAGCCGGGCTGTCGCAACGTCATCTGTGTGTTACGCCACAGTGAAGATGACTCACCCCCTGGGCCGTGGGGCACTCGGATCCGGGCAGTAGGGGAACGATGGGAGTAGTAGTGGCAACCCGGTTCCGTGGCTCAGGGTGGTCAGGCCAGTGGTAGTCCGTCATGTGCTGATGATTATGTCCGACTACGCCACCCGTGGATTGCGGTTATTAGGAACCGCCGCTGCATGCAGACCGCTGGGGCTGATGAGGTGTGCAGCTAGGGTAGTGTGACTCCCCACGGGAAGAGTGCGGCCCCAGGGCAGTGTAGTGGATGGTGGGAGTAATGGTGGTGAAGGTCCCAGTACTGGTAGTGCCGGAGGAGCGAAGGAGCACACGGACAACAAGTTACAGTCCAGGGTCTTTACTCACAGTTCGTTTGTTCCGGGTTACTTCCGTCGGCAGTGACCGCCCGAGCCGTGCTGCGTCCACCAGGTGCGGGGCTCGGTCAACTCCCAAGCAGTCAAGAGCATGGCACAGGACCCCCTTTAATCCTTTCTCTGGCCTCCCTCACCAGTGACCCACTTTTGTCCGGCTGCCGCGGACTTGTGCGGTTAAACGTGGGCCCCGTCCTCCGCTGTCCTATATGGTGCCTTCCTAGCAGGTTTGATGAGGTGTCGCACCAATAGATGATCACGACGACCGGTCTTTGGCTGAGGGTTGTTTCTCCTCCACCAACTTGGGATCCGGTACCCTTAATCTGCCTAACCCTGCACCCTGGATTCTCGTGGGTTCTTAGGGTCCCTTCCACCTTCTTGTTCCTGAGCCCTTCTGTTTCTCTGTCTCTCCTTCTCTTTCTCTGTTCCTTTCTGTTCCGTTCTCTTGGAGCTGAGATGAGCCAGAATCTCAGCTCCCCTTCACCTCCTCCTCGGCCTCTCACTAGGCCCTCCTGGAGTAGAGCTCCTACAGAGCCTCTACTCCCTGTCTTCTCCTCTGGCTGAACTGACCTAGATCTAAGATGGTGCCCACCTTTTATACCTCCCTCTGACCATGAGCCCAGGTGACCAGCAACCAATGAGCTCCTTCCTACGCTGAGGAACCAACCCCTATCTGCCCCTACAGCACTGGGTGTTCCACCCCCCTCCCCACTCCAGGCAGGGAC
This sequence comes from Phyllobates terribilis, assembly GCF_046119375.1. Classification (NCBI taxonomy): domain Eukaryota; kingdom Metazoa; phylum Chordata; class Amphibia; order Anura; family Dendrobatidae; genus Phyllobates; species Phyllobates terribilis. The sequence goes on from NW_027362770.1 coordinate 143,686,743, forward strand.
ATAGTCGGTCGTGCCTGCACTTCTGTCTAGTGGGAGCACCGTTGAGCTGTCCCTCGGAAATGGGGTGTGTGTGCTGTATGCAGCTAACTGAGCCCTGGTCCATACTCCATCCTTACCTGGGAGTGGAATATCACACCTCTGGTCTGAGGTGCAATACCCCTGTAGCGGCCGAACCCTCGGGGCGCTACATTCCCCCCTGGTAAAGCACAGCACGGCCTCGGGCTGGAAAAGAGCAAAAACAGATAATTACAGGACATGCAAAACTTTTTCAATAACTTTTCACATCAGAAAACAGGTAATACGGTTCAATTCCCTTTATGGGAAACACTTTTCTTTTCTTGTCACTATTATAAAACACTTTGCTAATGCCTCTGGAACTCTTTTGTCATATAAAACACCTTGTAAAACATTTGCATTATCACCTAGCAGCATATTAAACTTTCTCATGTAAAACATTTTTAAGTAAAGCACATTCTTGGATTCTTGGATCATGGCCGCGGTGCAACTTGCGACCAGGTAAAGGTGCAACAGTCCAGTAAATCTTGAGGTAGACGTTGCGGTTTTTGTATAAAACCAGTAGGGGGCGCTTTAGGAAGCGCAACTATGTACAAGGGATTTGACCGCTCTCAGTCCTCGGCCAGTTTTGGGAAGGGAATGGCTGCTCACAGTCCTCAGCCTGGTAGGGAATGAGGGACACACAGGTAACAGTTCAATATTTGTCCCAACGGGGACCACACTTTCAAGACGGGAACAGTCCCAAAAACAGTTCTGATACCCTGACGGGTAACTATGTACACAGGTACTTTGCTACTTACTAGTAGCGGTGTCCTCCATATGCTCCTTCTTCCTCCTCATATGGTTCTTCAGACCCGTCCGGGTCCTCTTGGCTCTCCTCATAGCCGCGGTATTGTAGCTCCTCCTCGGTGAGCCGATGGACATGTAGGGCGTATGGTCCTTTTGCACCTACGTGGCGGGTAAAGGCGACCACATCACCAGGGTACAGGTCACGGCCACGATGTCCCTCCAGTAGATGACTCTCCACGTCCCTGCGGGTCACAAAGACGTCACCTGCGGTTTCTGGGCCCCTGATGAAGCCCCAGCCGTTCTCCATGTGGAACTTGACTATGGTCCCGGTGATTCGGGGACCGCGGGCTGCTTGGGGGTCTTGGCGGGCCTTGCGCTTTTGTTCAGCACTCTCGGCTTGGAGCCGTTCCTCTCTGACGCGCCTCTCTCGTCGCTCCCGCTCAAAGGTCGCCAGTTGCTGATGACAGGCCTCTAGACGACGGACCGCGTCTGCCCGGGTCTCTTGAGAGAACCCCATCAAGTTCTCGCTGGTGGGGTCCCACGCAAATTGGACGTCCTCCAGTGGGGGTAGGGTGACCTCGACGGGTTCAGGAGCCAGTATCAGAGGCTCGCGCGGGGGCTGGGCCTTCCATGGCTGATTGCCGGTCACTTCAGCCGGCCACTCCAGCGGCAGTCCATCCGGACCGGTGTGATGTGCCAATAGGTCCACGCCCAGCGATGGTATAGTGGGGGGACCTAATCTTGGAGCAGCGCCCGGGGGCACTCGGCCTTGCGACCAGGCCGGGGGTCTTGTGGCTGTGCTAAGTGGCAGTCCCATCCGGGACAGGGGCGCAGGCTTGGCGATGGCGCCCGGGTCATCCAGGCCTTGCGACCGGGCCGATGATGCTTCCTGCTTTACGGCGCCCGGGGTCAAGGGGCGTGGTGCTGGGCGGGGCGTGGTCGCGGCGCTCGCCGCTTGAGGCCTAGCTGGGAGCAGTGGTGGCGCGGCAACAGGTGCGGTGAGTGGGGCTTCGGGTGCTGCGACGGGAGGCTGGGGCAGGCTTGCGGTTGCTGGGCTTGGGGTGGTGACGTCCCCTTCACTTGCCTCAGTCCTCGTGGCTCCCTCCGCGGCGTCGCCTCCGGTCCTCTCTCCTCTTGCGCCGTCCTCAGAGGCAGGCAAACCCCGGGGTGCGGCTGAGGCCTGTCGCTGGTGAGTCTCGGCCTGCCGGGCCAGTTCCTCTCTCCACTCGGTGAGTGCACTCCACTGCGCCCGGACCATCCTCCGCTCCAGGTCCTCCAGTGCAGCTTGCGCACGCTCCGGGTCTCTGGGGAGCTGCGCTAGGACTTCTGCTAGGCTGCAGAGCGGTTCGGCCTGCAGCAGGCTTCGGGCCAGGAGGCTGGTGCTGCTGAGGGCGTCCATCCCCGGGTGCGGTCTGTCTGGACTGATCCAGACCACCCCCTGCCCCACAGTTTTCTTTCCTATCCGCCCCCATGGGGGGTGGTCTTGGGGGCATCTGCTGACAATCACTCTCAGGGGCAGCCCCCCCACGTTGACGGACATTTCCACAGCAGTGCTCATGGTTGTTGGGGGCGGGCTTCCTCTTTGGCGCCATTCTGGGACCCGGCCCACGATGGGAGGCGGCCTCCTGTGGTCTTTTAGCGCGCACATTATGGCGCTCGTTCTTCTGGGGAGGGCGCCATCTTTAGTACCGTGAAACAGTCTCTTTTCAGGCGCGCAGTACCCGTGGTTAGCGGGCACGAAATCCTGCCGACTACGCCAAAGCTGACTCACCCCCTGGGCCGTGGGGCACTCGGATCCGGGCAGTAGGGGAACGATGGGAGTAGTAGTGGCAACCCGGTTCCGTGGCTCAGGGTGGTCAGGCCAGTGGTAGTCCGTCATGTGCTGATGATTATGTCCGACTACGCCACCCGTGGATTGCGGTTATTAGGAACCGCCGCTGCATGCAGACCGCTGGGGCTGATGAGGTGTGCAGCTAGGGTAGTGTGACTCCCCACGGGAAGAGTGCGGCCCCAGGGCAGTGTAGTGGATGGTGGGAGTAATGGTGGTGAAAGTCCCAGTATCGGTAGTGCCGGAGGAGCGAAGGAGCACACGGACAACAAGTTACAGTCCAGGGTCTTTACTCACAGTTCGTTTGTTCCGGGTCACTTCCGTCGGCAGTGACCGCCCGAGCCGTGCTGCGTCCACCAGGTGCGGGGCTCGGTCAACTCCCAAGCAGTCAAGAGCATGGCACAGGACCCCCTTTAATCCTTTCTCTGGCCTGCCTCACCAGTGACCCACTTTTGTCCGGCTGCCGCGGACTTGTGCGGTTAAACGTGGGCCCCGTCCTCCGCTGTCCTATATGGTGCCTTCCTAGCAGGTTTGATGAGGTGTCGCACCAATAGATGATCACGACGACCGGTCTTTGGCTGAGGGTTGTTTCTCCTCCACCAACTTGGGATCCGGTACCCTTAATCTGCCTGACCCTGCACCCTGGATTCTCGTGGGTTCTTAGGGTCCCTTCCACCTTCTTGTTCCTGAGCCCTTCTGTTTCTCTGTCTCTCCTTCTCTTTCTCTGTTCCTTTCTGTTCCGTTCTCTTGGAGCTGAGATGAGCCAGAATCTCAGCTCCCCTTCACCTCCTCCTCGGCCTTTCACTAGGCCCTCCTGGAGTAGATCTAAGATGGTGCCCACCTTTTATACCTCCCTCTGACCATGAGCCCAGGTGACCAGCAACCAATGAGCTCCTTCCTACGCTCAGGAACCAACCCCTATTTGCCCCTACTGCACTGGGTGTTCCACCCCCCTCCCCACTCCAGACAGGGACATAGTCGGTCGTGCCTGCACTTCTGTCTAGTGGGAGCACCGTTGAGCTGTCCCTCGGAAATGGGGTGTGTGTGCTGTATGCAGCTAACTGAGCCCTGGTCCATACTCCATCCTTACCTGGGAGTGGAATATCACACCTCTGGTCTGAGGTGCAATACCCCTGTAGCGGCCGAACCCTCGGGGCGCTACAAAGACGTCGCGCCTAGCTAATCAAAAGCTACATTGGGGATCCTGGAAGATAAGAGCTTTGCGAGCCTCCTGTCCAAGCAGCCAGAGACTACTGACCTGGCCGATGGGTCAGAGTCCTGCGAAACGGTTGGCCCATCTCTATCCACCACCTATCTCCGACAGATGGGATCAATTTATAGTTTGAACGCGACTAGGAGGACTTTGATGTTAGTAGCACTTGTGCATTCAAGTTGACACTCTGTTTGAAGCTTACGTTTATTTTAGATTTTTTGGATGCTAAAAAAAAAATAATTATATTTCCATCGTATTTAGAACAAGTTTCCATTTTCTTGAGTATGTTTTCTATTGAAGCTCTTTCTTTTCTTTTCCAGATCCAGTTGAAAGCAGCTAATGTAAAGCTTCCACAGCTGCCGCGGGGATCGTATTCTGCGTCTGCCCCCCGTCAAAATGTATTTGAGATCTGCGTATGCGCAAGTGGGAAATTATTCTTATCACAAGCGGGCAGTGAATCCACCTGCCAGACAAATAACAATATTTGTCTATAAGAGACTGGAACACCAAACTCCAAAGACCAGGAGTACGACTGTAACCAGACACAGGAAGCCTCAGAAAAAACTATGTGTGTGTGCGTGTGAATATATACAAATATATATAGATATATATCTGTAAATCTATTAATCTCCCATGGAAGAGATGTTTCAGTGCCAGAAGCTCAGGGTGACCCCCAGCCGTCTTCCCTTTTTTCTTCTTTTCCTTTCTTCTCCTAAGTCTTGTCATTTTAAGAGTTGGCCATTTGTTAGCGAACCCAAAGAATCAACATAAATCCTTGTCTACCACATACAGCCCGAAAGTTTTATCCCAATATGTAGCATTCTGTTCTACTTTACATTTTTAGAATTTTTGGCCAAAAAAGCCAAGTTTAAAAAATGATCACCAAATTTATCATGGCTTGTTGAATTCCGGTTCAGTGCAGTAGGCAAGAAGAGGCGACTAGACTTGGCCAGAGTCAATAGCTTGATACTAAAAGTGGATAAAAACCAAGAACTAGGCCATGTAGGTAGATGATTGGAAGAATGAAATGTCAATATGTCTGAAAATTTCTATAAGATGAGTAAGATCCTTCCAGTTGAAATGAAAGATATGGAGTGGAAGATGTCATACCAAACGTTGACATTAGTAGGACATCTCGCCAAGAGTGGTTTGGTGGGACCTCTCAGCAAGTGCTAAAGCCGCCCTTACAGTTCATCTTCCAGCTGAGACACATGAACCAACCCAATTCTAACAAACTTTCATCATCTACAAAAATATGTACAGAAAAATATCTATCCCCAGAACATCATGATGACTTTTATGGGTCGGTGGGAGGGTAGTTGGTTCTAGATGATCAAAGTAGACTATGTTGTCTAGATCCAACATCTTCTTCCCTAAGATATCATATACAGTGCCTACAAGTAGTATTCAACCCCCTGCAGATTTAGCTGGTTGACACATGCGGAATTAACTTGGCATTGTGACATTTGTACTGTAGATCAGCCTGGAAGTGGGAAATGCACTGCAGCAAATTTTTTTTTTTTTTTTTTTTTAAAAACGTTAAAAGTTAATTCAGAGTGTCATTTATTATTCAACCCCTCAAACCACAAGAATTCTGTTTGGTCCCCCTAAAGTATTAAGAAGTAGTTCAGGCACCAAGAATAATGAGCTTCACATGTGTGGATTAAAGATCTCTTTTGCCAGCCTTTTCTGACTATTTAAGACCCTCCTCAAACTTGTGAACAGCACTCAGACATGGTCAACATGGGAAAGACAAAGGAGCATTCCAAGGCCATCAGAGACAAGATCGTGGAGGGTCACAAGGCTGGCAAGGGGTACAAAACCCTTTCCAAGGAGTTGGGCCTACCTGTCTCCACTGTTGGGAGCATCATCCGTAAGTGGAAGGCTTATGGAACTACTGTTAGCCTTCCACGGCCTGGACAGCCTTTGAAAGTGTCCTCCCGTGCCGAGGCCAGGCTTGTCCGAAGAGTCAAGGCTAACCCAAGGACAACAAGGAAGGAGCTCCGGGAAGATCTCATGGCAGTGGGGACATTAGTTTCAGTCAATACCATAAGTAACGTGTAGCGCTGGCGTCCCTGCCCTCTGCTAGGCAGGGACGCTGCTCCCCTCACCGCTCTGCTCCGTGCCCGGCGTCCTCTCCCCGCTCTGCTGTCAGCGCGCGCTCCTTCCCGGCGTCCTCCTCCCGCTCTGCTCTCAGCGCGCGCTCCTTCCCGGCCCCTGTGCTTAGGGCGCGCGCGCGCGCGCTCCCCTCCTCTTAAAGGGGCCGCGCGCGCCGTCCTAAGGAGTCCCCGGCCAATGGCCGGAGGACTTCATCATATATAAGGCACCTCCTCCAAAATGGAGGTGCCCGAGCAATGTTGTTTGCACCTGTGTCTCACCTGTGCTTCAGCCCTCAGGTCCCGTTGCCAGTTACCTGCCAGTTTCCTGCCAGTTTCCTGCTAGTTACCTGCCTGATTCCTGCCTGAATACTTGTTACCTGTCTGCCAGTCTGAGGTCCGACGGTCTGCCTTACTACTCCTGTCAGTCTGTCTAAAGGACCAGCCTGCCCGCTCACCTGGGAGCGCATATCAGCTACCTGCCTGCTTGCCTGAGGTCCGACGGTCTGCCTTACTACTCCGGTCAGTCTGTCTATGGACCAGCTTGCCCGCTCACCTGGGAGCGCTTCTCCGTTATCTGCCTGCTTGCCAGCCCGGAGGCTCCGTTGTCACGTGCTGTGACCACCAGCTATCTCAGAGACTCTTGCCCGCTCACCTGGGAGCGCATCTCCGTTACCTGCCTGCTTGCCAGCCCGGAGGTCCCGTTGTCACGTGCGGTGACCACCAGCTATTCCAGAGACTCTTGCCCGCTCACCTGGGAGCGCTTCTCCGTTACCTACCTGCCTGCCAGCCCGGAGGTTCCGCCGTCACGTGCCGTGACCACCTGCTATTCCAGAGACTCTCGCTTGCTCACCTGGGAGCACACATCTACCATCTGCCTGCTAGCCTACCCGGAGGCTCCGCCATCACAGGTCGTACCTACCCCTTACCCAGAGACTGCCCTGATCACTTGCCGTAACTCCCTGTCCGTTCACCCAGAGACTGCCACCCGCTCCCTTACAAGGGCCGCCCCCTTGTATAGTAGCTCAGAGGTTCCGCCTCCCGGACCCGTTACAGTTTGCTCGGGCCATGGAACCCGGTGGCACCCAAGCTCCCTCGCTCTCGGACCTCTGTCTTGAACTGTCCCGTCAGAGGTCCCAACAGGAGGCCATCCTGGGTCACCTGCGGAATGTTAATACTCGCCTGAACACTCTGTCTGATCCACCAACAACCTCCGCCGGTGCCATATCTTGCAATCCGGCAGCTCCGCTGCCCACTAATACTATGGTATCCTACCCCGGACCCCGGCTTTCTGCACCTCCTCGCTTCGGAGGTGACCCCGTCCAGGCTCGGGGCTTCATAAATCAGTGCACCCTGCACTTTGAACTTTTGTCCCATCAGTTTAATTCCGACCGGGCCAAAATTGCCTTTATCATGTCCCATCTCACCGGGGAGGCCCTGGCCTGGCTAAATCCTCTATGGGAGAGAGGAGACCCCCTGGTGTCCAACTTGCCTGCTTTTCTCTCGGCTTTCCGGAAAGTCTTCGACGAACCCGGACGGAAGACCTCATCCGCATCCTCTCTGCTACGCCTCCGTCAGGAGGGTCTCACTGTGGGCCAATATGCCATACGGTTCCGCACCCTTGCCTCGGAGCTGGCCTGGGATAACGACGCTCTGGTATCCGTCTTCTGGGAGGGTCTGTCCGGTCGTATTAAAGATGAACTTGCTGGTCGGGACATTCCTACCTCTCTCGATGATCTAATAACCCTTGCCACCCGGATTGACCTACGGTTCCAGGAGCGTGCCAAAGAGGTCACCCGTGAGAGAAGGATTCCACGTTTAGCTCCTACTTTCCAGAAACCCGTCATTCCCTCCATCTCTCCCCAGGTACACTCTCCTGAGCCTATGCAGGTCGACCAGACCAAGATGGTCAAAACCCGTCAGGACTCACGCCGTGCCGAGGGGAGCTGCTTCTACTGTGGCAGTAAGGAGCACCGGATCCGTGCCTGTCCGGAGAGGTCGGGAAATGCCTGTGTCTAGGTTCGCTCAGAGAGGTCCACCTAGACAAGAATAAATCCTCTCCATCCCTGCTGTTGTCAGTTTCGATCATCTACGGGGAGAACCGTTATTTCGAACTAGCCCAACTTGACTCTGGAGCAGCCGGGAACCTTATTTCACAGTCCCTGGTTGAGAAATACCGCATCCCCACCAAACCTCTGGCTGTACCCTTGTCTGTCGCTGCCGTGGATGGGGGCCTCTTACCTCGCCCCATTCAACTCATCACCGAATCCATTACCCTGCAGGTGGGAATGCTGCATTCTGAAAGTATCTCCTTTCATGTTCTGCCTGGACTCTCTCACGCCCTCTTGCTAGGTCTGCCCTGGCTCCAGAGACATGCACCCGTGCTAGACTGGCAAACCGGAGAGGTCCTTCGCTGGGGACAAGACTGTCATAAAACCTGCCTGGTTCCCGTCCATCCCGTCCGTCCCTCTCCTACCCCAGCTAATCTACCTGGACTTCCGATTCCTTATTGGTCTTATGCAGATGTCTTTAATAAAAAGGAGGCAGAGACATTACCACCACATAGACCATACGACTGTCCCATCGATCTGCTACCCGGTACTACTCCTCCCCGTGGGCGTATCTATCCTTTATCCGCTGCTGAGACCCGGTCAATGTCCGAATATATTGAGGAGAATCTGGCCAGAGGATTCATCCGGAAATCTACCTCCCCGGCGGGAGCAGGCTTCTTTTTCGTCAAAAAGAAGGACGGCTCTCTCCGTCCCTGTATAGACTATAGAGGCCTAAACCTGATCACGGTGAAGAATAAGTACCCCCTTCCGCTCATTCCAGAATTATTTGATCGCCTGAGGGGGGCTAGGATCTTCACCAAACTGGACCTTCGTGGGGCGTACAACCTGGTTCGTATTCGTCAGGGGGATGAATGGAAGACGGCATTCAACACCCGGGACGGCCACTATGAATACCTGGTAATGCCCTTTGGTCTCTGTAACGCTCCTGCCGTCTTTCAAGAGTTGGTCAATGACATCTTCCGGGACCTTCTCTACTCCTGCGTAGTGGTGTACCTGGACGACATCTTGGTCTTCTCTCCGGATCTCCAGACTCACCGGAGGGACGTTCGTCAGGTCCTGCTCAGGCTAAGGCAGAACCATCTCTACGCTAAATTTGAGAAGTGCCTCTTTGAGCAGACCTCGCTTCCGTTTCTGGGCTACATTATCTCTCAGACCGGCCTACAAATGGATCCTGAGAAACTGTCTGCCATCGAGAAATGGCCCCGACCGGAGGGGTTGAAGGCCATTCAGCGATTCCTGGGCTTCGCCAACTACTACCGCCTCTTCATACCACACTTCTCTTCCCGGACGGCCCCAATTTCTGCGCTCACCCGTAAAGGTACTAATCCCAAAGAGTGGCCACCCGAAGCAGAGGAGGCCTTTCTTTCCCTTAAACAGGCCTTCTCTTCCGCCCCGGTGCTGCATCGCCCAGATGGCAACAAACAGTTCTTCCTGGAAGTTGACGCCTCCTCCTCTGGAGCCGGAGCGGTACTTACTCAAAAATCATCTTCCGGGAGGATGGTAACTTGTGGCTTCTTCTCTAAACTCTTCTCCTCCTCTGAGCGCAACTATTCCATAGGAGACCGAGAGTTATTGGCCATCAAACTGGCATTGGAGGAGTGGCGTTACCTGCTCGAGGGGGCTCTTCACCCGGTAATAATTTACACTGACCACAAGAACTTGGCTTACCTCCAGCATGCCCAGAGACTTAACCCGCGCCAAGCCCGGTGGTCCTTGTTTTTTGCTCGTTTTGATTTTGTCCTTCATTTTCGCCCGGCTGACAAAAACATCAAGGCGGACGCCTTGTCTCGGTCCTTTCTGGTGTCTGATCTCGAGGAGGATCCGAAACATATCATCGATCCCGCCAGAGTAATGCAGGTGGCTCCCGTGAGTCTAAATCGTCTTCCTCCTGGTAAGACGTTCGTACCAGTACCTGATCGGGAGAAGATCCTACACTGGGGTCATTCGTCTAAACTAGCTGGCCACGCCGGTCAGAAAAAGACCCTCCAGCTTATTACCCGGCACTACTGGTGGCCTAACCTGCACAAGGATGTAATAGACTTTGTTTCTGCCTGTGTGTCCTGCGCCCGCAACAAAGTTCCGAGACACCTGCCGGCCGGCCGCCTCCTACCTCTGCCAGTACCTGCTGCCCCCTGGCAGCATATAGCGATGGACTTCATTACTGATCTACCCGTCTCTGCCGGTTGTACGGTCATTTGGGTGGTCGCTGACCGCTTCTCCAAGATGGCTCACTTCATTCCACTGCCAGGTCTTCCGTCTGCACCCGAGCTGGCTAAAGACTTTATCCGCCACATCTTCCGTCTTCATGGCCTGCCCCGTCACATCGTGTCGGATCGTGGGGTACAGTTCACTTCCCGTTTCTGGAGAGCCACTTGTAAATTGCTGGACGTCACCCTGGACTTCTCCTCCGCTTACCACCCACAGTCTAATGGTCAAGTGGAGCGGATCAATCAGAACCTGACCAGTTACCTTCGGCACTTCGTTAATGCCCACCATTCTGACTGGGTGGATCTCCTGCCATGGGCCGAATTCTCGTACAACAATCACGAGAGCGAGTCTTCCTCCAAATCCCCGTTTTTTGTAGTCTACGGTCAGCATCCTCGGATCCCGTTTCCCGTCTCCACCTCGGCGGACAATCCGGCTGCGGAATCTCTTGTTAACAAATTTTCCTCCATATGGGAGAGTACCCGGTCCGCACTCCTTCTGTCATCCGAGCGTATGAAAAGACACGCTGACAAAAAACGTCTGGACCCTCCTCAATTCCGCCCTGGGGATAAAGTCTGGCTCTCGTCCAAATATGTCCGGCTCAAGATCCCTTCCTATAAGTTAGGGCCTCGGTTCATCGGCCCACTGGAGGTCATCAGTCAGATCAACCCGGTGGCCTATAAATTGAAACTCCCGGCCAACTTACGGATCCCTAACTCCTTCCATGTGTCTCTCCTCAAACCTGTGGTGCTTAACTCTTTTTCCAAGTCTACAGGTACGCCTCCTGCTCCGGTTTCTGCTGAGGACGAGTTTGAGGTAGAGAACATTCTTGCCACCAAAAGGGTAAGAGGAAAGACCTTTTTTCTGGTAGATTGGAAGGGGTTTGGTCCTGAGGAGAGAACGTGGGAGCCCCGGGAGAACATCCATGCCCCTCTCATCCTAGCTAAATTTCTGTCTGGCCTAAAAAAGGGGGGGCCTAAAGGGGGGGGTACTGTAGCGCTGGCGTCCCTGCCCTCTGCTAGGCAGGGACGCTGCTCCCCTCACCGCTCTGCTCCGTGCCCGGCGTCCTCTCCCCGCTCTGCTGTCAGCGCGCGCTCCTTCCCGGCGTCCTCCTCCCGCTCTGCTCTCAGCGCGCGCTCCTTCCCGGCCCCTGTGCTTAGGGCGCGCGCGCGCGCGCTCCCCTCCTCTTAAAGGGGCCGCGCGCGCCGTCCTAAGGAGTCCCCGGCCAATGGCCGGAGGACTTCATCATATATAAGGCACCTCCTCCAAAATGGAGGTGCCCGAGCAATGTTGTTTGCACCTGTGTCTCACCTGTGCTTCAGCCCTCAGGTCCCGTTGCCAGTTACCTGCCAGTTTCCTGCCAGTTTCCTGCTAGTTACCTGCCTGATTCCTGCCTGAATACTTGTTACCTGTCTGCCAGTCTGAGGTCCGACGGTCTGCCTTACTACTCCTGTCAGTCTGTCTAAAGGACCAGCCTGCCCGCTCACCTGGGAGCGCATATCAGCTACCTGCCTGCTTGCCTGAGGTCCGACGGTCTGCCTTACTACTCCGGTCAGTCTGTCTATGGACCAGCTTGCCCGCTCACCTGGGAGCGCTTCTCCGTTATCTGCCTGCTTGCCAGCCCGGAGGCTCCGTTGTCACGTGCTGTGACCACCAGCTATCTCAGAGACTCTTGCCCGCTCACCTGGGAGCGCATCTCCGTTACCTGCCTGCTTGCCAGCCCGGAGGTCCCGTTGTCACGTGCGGTGACCACCAGCTATTCCAGAGACTCTTGCCCGCTCACCTGGGAGCGCTTCTCCGTTACCTACCTGCCTGCCAGCCCGGAGGTTCCGCCGTCACGTGCCGTGACCACCTGCTATTCCAGAGACTCTCGCTTGCTCACCTGGGAGCACACATCTACCATCTGCCTGCTAGCCTACCCGGAGGCTCCGCCATCACAGGTCGTACCTACCCCTTACCCAGAGACTGCCCTGATCACTTGCCGTAACTCCCTGTCCGTTCACCCAGAGACTGCCACCCGCTCCCTTACAAGGGCCGCCCCCTTGTATAGTAGCTCAGAGGTTCCGCCTCCCGGACCCGTTACATAACGTACTCCACCGCAATGGTCTCCGTTCCAGACGAGCCCGTAAGGTACCTTTACTTTCAAAGCATCATGTCAAGGCTCGTCTACAGTTTGCTCATGATCACTTGGAGGACTCTGAGACAGACTGGTTCAAGGTTCTATGGTCTGATGAGACCAAGATCGAGATCTTTGGTGCCAACCACACACGTGACGTTTGGAGACTGGATGGCACTGCATACGACCCCAAGAATACCATCCCTACAGTCAAGCATGGTGGTGGCAGCATCATGCTGTGGGGCTGTTTCTCAGCCAAGGGGCCTGGCCATCTGGTCCGCATCCATGGGAAGATGGATAGCACGGCCTACCTGGAGATTTTGGCCAAGAACCTCCGCTCCTCCATCAAGGATCTTAAGATGGGTCGTAATTTCATCTTCCAACAAGACAACGACCCAAAGCACACAGCCAAGAAAACCAAGGCCTGGTTCAAGAGGGAAAAAGTCAAGGTGTTGGAGTGGTCTAGTCAGTCTCCTGACCTTAACCCAATTGAAAACTTGTGGAAGGAGCTCAAGAATAAAGTCCACATGAGACACCCAAAGAACCTAGATAACTTGGAGAAGATCTGCATGGAGGAGTGGGCCAAGATAACTCCACAGACCTGTGCCGGCCTGATCAGGTCTTATAAAAGACGATTATTAGCTGTAATTGCAAACAAGGGTTATTCCACAAAATATTAAACATAGGGGTTGTATAATAATTGACCCACACTTTTATGTTTAAAATTTAATAAAATTCAACTGAGCAACGTAACTTTTTGGTTTGTAAGATTTATGCTTCTGTTCATAAAACCTACTCTCGTTTGCAGTTTGAAGGCTCTAACTTATTTGCATCTTATCAAACCAGCTAAATCTGCAGGGGGTTGAATACTACTTGTAGGCACTGTATAATATAACTTAATAGATTACAATATAAAATTTGATCCTGGTACATCTGACAGAGATAAAATACTTCTAGTTATCAGCACCCAAAACTGTGGCTAAGAATGATCCATCCTCTAGAGGGGTTGTCCACTCAACGAAGAGGTAAATGTACTAAAATCGAGCATCATGTCACATTGTCCAAATACTAGTTGCCAAGGAATCTTTTTTTTTAAATGTTATTCTATGTAGAATATGTGAAATTTATTATATCCACCTCACCTCTTGACAAGCCAACTGTGTGACAAAGCCAACGCGTTTCAGGTTTGTCGAATTCCACATACAGGACATTTTAAACAATGCAAGAAAATATATAGTTTTCATTAATGGCATTGATGGCCATTCATTTTGGTTGTCTTATGTGCAGAACACATTTTTTTTTGGTTTCATCGTTTGTGGAACGCTTATTACTAGCAACACATAACGCCCAATAATCAACTCTTCCATTTGTCCATAAGGTCACCCGGAGCCATGTATTAAAGGAGGGCACTGGACTGAACCATCTCTTATCAAAGAGGGGGGAAATGTGCCTATGCCTTAAGACAATGCACTCTGCAAGGAAAAGCACAGAGGGGAAAGTTTCTGATTTCATTGTTTGCCGTCTATATTTTGTTCTTTGTTTTTGTTTGTTTTTTTTTGTTGGTGGGGGGTGGATATGACGTATGTTGAGTGAATGATGACGAGCGATGAGATTTCTATTTCGGAAACTATTTTGTATGATCAATAACATTACAGGTTACTAGAAAAATATGCTGCTACAGTCTCATTAACTGGCTATAGGGCACTTACGAGATGACCCCAATCTTATGACCATGGAATGAGGTTGAAGTCATCTGTCCTCTACGTCATTCTATTTTTTTATTCCCACTTTGCCTTTGTTTTCCCATCAGTCGCCGTCACTCCTAATTATTACCTTACTAAAAGGGGATAATTATGGAAAATGTAGACTAGTTTGTATAAACCCAACGTGAAGACTAAGTCTTGTAAGAAACTCCAGCATTTTCATGCCACCCATCATTGTAAATATTTTCATAACATAAAACAATTTGATAAATTTAAGATTATATATTTTTTTTAGGAATGTGAAGAACCTCCAGTATTACAGTCATAAAACCATGGAGCCTTTGGGGAAATTAGATTTCTATCATCCCATATAAAATATCTCAAAAATATATCCAAAAATTGTAGCCAATGTATCCAAACCACTTGATGTTTTGGATTCAACTATTTTAGAGACTTTTTGTACTTCTGTAAAATGCTTGATCTCAACATTCGTGTCATGTATTACTTACAGCCTGTAAGATAGTGGAAGGATGTTGTTGTTTTTTCTTTTTTTTTTTCTATTAATTTCCATTGATCTAATATTGAGGTTCTATGTCAGCTCTAGGGTTTAGGTTTTCCAACCTCTAAAAATCATTTCTCACGGGCCAAAAATTTCCTCAAAAAATGTCTTACAAATTTTAATTTGATGTCCTACTAGTTGTGATGCAGCAGTGGATATGTAATGATGACAAGACACTGCACCGACCACCATGATGATGTTACTATGGATGACCCACCTTAAAGAATAACTGTCATTTTAATTTCATAAATCAATAATACACATTCACTCTGAATTCAGGGTTAAAATCGGTAAGATCTGTATTTAGAGAAGGCAGATTTTTCCCATTACTAAGACAGGAGATGAAAGTTGGTGCCTTTAGCATTCTATGGAGAAGGAGAAGCCACAGGCTTCAAGTTCTCCTGAAATGACAGTTACAGTTCTCCATAGAACTTTAAGACCACAATTGTCATCTTCTACCTCAGTAATGGGAAAATCTGTACTCACTAAATACACATTTTAAGTGTGAATTGAGAATTTTGAGAATAAAAGATCAGTCCAGAAGGAAAAAGAACTTCCATCTTGTGACCGCAACCTCTGACTGGCCAGAAGTCAGAAGTTACGTCACAAGCTCTCAATGCAAGTCTATGAGAGCCAGAACGAGGTTCTCATTGACTTGTATTGAGTTGAGACCTCCAGCTCGCTCGATCCGGCAGGTCACAAACTGCTTAAATGTGAAGATGACGGAAGGTGAGAATAAGATGTGGATCAGGAACCTTAGACGAGAAGCACCACTCCATCGGTAAAATAAAGAAAAAACACTGGAGTGGTATAATCGATATGCTCTTGGCCTATCTTCTATCCTAAGCTATGGGAGCTCAGAAAAACCCTGATGTTTTATATATCCAGTACAAAGGTATCATGTATATACTGAAGAAATTAAAAACAAGAGTGTACTTGGGACAGAGTGGTTCACAGAGGAGGAGGTCCCTTAGCTCACTTCCTTATACTGAGACACGGGGGGCCTGGCATTTGCCCATATCCTACTTTTCCACCTACTTGCCAACTGTGCCGGACTTCCCAGGACACCTAACCTGAAAGGTGGTGGGGTTTTTCTAAAGCCTGACCAAATGTTGGCATTCCCGGGAGGGATGTGGCATTCCCAAAAGTGGCATGGCTGGGTGCGCGAGGCATAAACTCCCCCAGAAATGTCGTCAACTATGTCTTCACTCTTATACCATGTAGAAGAGTAGAATAATCATCTTTGAAAAGAGCCATCCCCTCTCTTACTAAAATTACGTCCTGCTCTGGTTTATATTGCCCACGTAGAAGAGAGGTGGAGCCAGTCTGAGCAGGGGTGTTCCCTTATGTACCGCCCCAGAAGAGCCACATAGGCTTCCTCAGTGGTATCTTTGGTTCTTATGCCCTAGTTTTACAAGGCCCTTTGGCGTACCATCCCGCAGTCTACATAGTCTTAGCTTCTGTCCATTTTACTTATCCACAAAAATGAGAGTCGGACATTTATTTTCTTAACTACAAGGGTAATATTTTTTCAGTTTCTTTTTTTATTAATGTGCATAAAAATGGAAATAAAATTTTAAAGGCTTCATTATACTGTTTAACCTTTTTTTTACTGACAGCCAACATAATGTATTTCTGGCACATTATGTTAAGCTGATATTCACATCCCTAATGTAACAAGCGCTATACAAGGGATTAAGCACATTTCTCAATTGGACAAAATCCAAGTTTTGCTTTAGAGCTGAATTTTTCAAATATATTTGCTGGAAAAAAAAAAATACAAAAAAGAGATTTTCTTCCAAATTGTTAAAATAGAAGATGTACTGGAAGTCCCCATGGGTTTATGAGTTAATATCCGATTCCTCATTGTATATTTGACCCTAGTGGGTTTTATAGAAAGAATGAATTTTTGAAGGAATATCACTAAATTGTCATATTGCCCATAGATGATAGGATTGTTACAGTTGTGTATGTCTTCATACAATCTCTGGGGTATGTACTAAGCTTACAAACCATGGAACTCCAGCATAGCACTGTACTGTGAGTGTGTGAATGTCTGCGAGGTTTATATTACTAGCGTGTGGGGTTCACATATTTTTTCTTGGTTAGATATTGGAGTTAAATTAAAATTCCCCTCCAGAGTGAAAATTCCTTGTTCACGATTTGTCCTGTTCTGTCAAGTTGTTAATATAGTTTCTTAATTATGGCCTTACAGTACCTACAGACCCTTGGGTAAAAAATCTTAAAGGGGTTTCCCAACTGTGGAGGTTATCCGATATTCACACGAGTCTAACCGTTGGGACTTCCACCAATCTTGAGAACCAAAGCTCTGAGGAGCCCAGTGTAAATGGAGCACCTCCGCTAAATTCATTCTTAATGGGAGTCCCGAAGATCAACTCCACTATCTCCGGTGGTCCCATTAAGAATCAATGGAGCAGAGATGTGCGTGATCGACCACGTGCCGTCCATAAAGGGTTCTTCAGAGCTCCGATTCTCAGTATTGTTGGGGTTCCCGGGAGTCGGTTCCTTCCACCTCTCAATAATATTACTCATAGGCGAAGGTGGAATATTTAGGAGGGAAGAAATATCTATGGATAGAGGTATGTATCACTACATAACGGGCAAAATGAAAGCTTTACATTTACTGGCGAAAATGTCCTTATAAAGGGAATCTGAAAGCTGATTTGTGCCGCTCAAAACACAGGAAACATGAATCAGATGCCAGCTGTGCTATTGGGGTCTTGTATGTTTTCTTCTGTGGCTTTTCAGAGGAAGCAAACTTTGAAAACAAGTCCGGAGACAATGCATTTTGGATGACTAGTCCAAGAGGCTTGTTCTCCCTGCCCAATCCCCTAGAATGACAGGTTTCTCCCTATACACACGCATAGGACTGGCCATCTTGACACGTAGGACTGGCCATCCGAGATGCATAGGACTGGCCATCCGAGACACATAGTTCCCAGCCAGCTTTTCAAAGTATGCTTTCTCTGAAACGCCCCTAAGTATATTGTTGACTTTGAAAGGTTCTTGGCTTTGGGCAATTAATTTTTATGCCCCTTACCCCTAGTAGATCACAAGGTGTTCTCCTGTTAGAATCACTAGAAACTAGCTGGAATCTATAGGTAAACAAGAAAAGTAATTATTTAGTTTCCCTGCAGCACCTCCACAGGGGAAATGAAGGATTACACTGTACTATTGCATTTATTAGGCTGTTCATATAATGGGAAAATGCAGCGGACCCTCCAGCATTAAAAGGTGCTCTTTGTAGGCATTTTCCAGGAATTAACGGGAGTCGTTAAAAGGGTCGAAATTAAATTTAAATTCTCTAGTAGACAATAATAAAAAATTCTACACCAGACTAGTTGATAAAATGGAAGTTCTGGCTGGTTGATATCAATATGTTATTTTGCCATTTTGGGGCCCAATCTTTAGTCTTTAGATTGTAATCTTAAAGGGGTTGTCCAATGAAAACAAGTCATGATCTATCCATAGGATAGGTGATAACTTACCGATTTGGGATCTGCACCGATTGGTAGAATGGGACACTTTTATCCCTGTTAAACACTGGATCAGCAGCAGTGCACATGCTCGACCACTGCTCCATTCATTCTCTATGGGGTTCCAGAAAAAGCAACGTGCACTCGGCATCCCAAGGAGAATGAACGGAGCGGTGGTCAAACGTGCACTGTCGCTCCATTCTAATAAATGGGGGATAAAAATGGCCCCATTCTACCAATCCCAGCAGTCGGACCCCCACCGATCAACAAGATATCACCTATCCTGTATATAAGTGTTAACTTGTTTTAACCCTTTTAAAGATATTAAAGCGTAACTCCACTTTTGTTTTACATTTTCTAGTTCAAATCTACATAAAATGTTGTAAAGACTTTGCCTGACTTATCTTGTACTGATTTTCAGTCTTTTTTCCTGTTAAACTTCCAAAGTTGCTTTCAAAAGTCTGTTGGTTTTCTTAAAAGACAAACTACAGGATTCCACTGACAGATATTGGATTTAACACTACAGGTGCCCATACACCTTAGATATCTGTTAGCCAAACCTTCGCGTGGTCGACATCTATTTCTCCCGACTCCCCCGACTCGGTCGAACGTCTATGTGTTTTGTATGGGGATAGTGGAGGAAGTCACTGCCAGACAGTTCTGGCATCTGCCCGCAACACAAAAGGATTGGGCTTTTGAATTCAAGGTGTCCAATCCTCCCAATAGATGTGGCTAGCCTCCAATACACATTAAATGGTTTTCCTTCCTTGCCGAAATCAATGGGTTCGACCAACTTTAATCTAATGTGTATGGGAGTCTTAAGGCTTGGGCTCCATGGCATGTTTTGGAGAGAGATATTGCTCAAAAAAAATTGCGTACACCTTATGGCAATTGCAAGAATTCCAACAATGATGGATTTTTTGCAATAGTTGCATAACTTTTACTCTTATGGGGAAACAAAGTTATGCATTGGTTGTGATAATCCATTAAAGGGAATTAATCAGCAGGTTTTTCCTATGTAATCTGAGGACAGAATGATGTAGAGGCTGAGACCCTGATTCCAGCGATGTATCACTTTCTAGGCTGCTTGGTAAAGTTTTGATAGAATCCCTGTTTTCTTTGCTGTAGATGTAGCAGTGGTTAGAATGCAGAGCTCTGTATAACCCCGCCCACATCACTGATTGGTAGCGTCCTGTGTACACTGTCAGCAAACTGTCAATCAGTGATGGTGGCGGGGTTACAAAGATTAGTTAGACTACCTTGCACAGGACAACTTCTCCTGCTGTGATAATCTCTTGCTGATAAAACACTGATTGTATTGAAACTACACCTAGCTGCTGAGCAAGTGACACATCCCTGGAATCAGGGTCTCTTCCCCTACATCATGCAGCTCTCAGATTACACACCTGCTGACATATTCACCTTAATGTGACCATGTGCTCCAATCTTTAGAATGTGATCTTAAAGACATTAAAGTGTAAACTTGAGCAATTAGTACATGATAATAAAAGTAAAGTGTCTGCAAAAGTTCAAACAATGGAGTTTCCCTTTAAGACCCATTGATACCATTGATGCCACCGGTTCTTATATACACAGAGATGTGATTGCTCATAACCTCCCAATATGTTACTGTGTCTGTGTCTCGGTTGTGATTGGAGTGTGTGTCTGCTTGAAGTGATGACGGGGTAACATATACAGCTTTTTGGGGTTGTTTTGTATTTGGGTTATCCGTGAGTCTGTACTCACTCTATGCAAAAATTTTATAAGCATTTGCAATAATGCTCCGTATAATAATAAGATCTTTTAACTTTATTACACTTTCTGTACAAGAATAAAAAGTGATTTGTATTTAAATGATTTCAATTGCAATCTTGTAAGACCTCTTAATAAAATAACGATTGATACGAATGTGCTTCTTCTTATTGCCTATATTGGCGTCAAGATACTGATGGATAGAGTTATGGCACATTATGTCCGGGATATATCTTTATCTTGCCTAGTTCAATTTCCACTATTTATACGAACATAGAGAACACATAGCAAAGTTAAGGATAAAGCCCCTTTCGGGAACTGCCTGATACCATCATACTCCTACCTAGAACCCTGGTGCAGTGGCCACTTCTGTTTGTGCCCACCAGACAAGAGCTGTGCGGATCCACTACTATAACATCATCCCCAGCACTTCTTCTAATTAGTAGGCTCGTCGTCAAATTGCGGTGGAAAACAAGCATGACATTGTGTGGAACTACCAATCAGAAGAGGCACCAGGGATGTAGTATGTAGTAGGAGGTTTGCAGGGCTCTGATCCTGCCACCACGGACTACCGGCCAGGATCCTGAGAAGTCTACTGCTAACTAATCTCAACAAAAGACCTGGTGACACCTTCCCTTTATCATGACTTTAGTATGTTTTAAACTTTCGGATTTGCTAACATTGCCCTTGTGGAGACCATCACGCAATTACTCACAACCAAATAAAATGAGGACAAAACCAACCTGGAATTTCCCCCGTTTCCCTACAGGTTCTAGAGCAGCCACATTTTCTGTCCTTATGGTACATAGGCCTTTGGGGACTGACACGTTCTGCAGACAATGCATTTACTAAGCCTAATTCTTAACCAATCTCAAGCCCTAACTCTAAACCTACTGTAGATAGGGTTGTCACTGCCTGACACCATCATACTCCTACCTAGAACCCTGGGGCAGTGGCCATGTCTGTAGGCTGTGCCCACCAGACAAGAGCAGTACAGATCTACTACTATACCATCATCCCTAGCACCTCTTCTAATTAGTAGGCTCGTCGTCAAATTGCGGTGGAAAATACGCATGACATTGTGTGGAACTACCAATCAGAAGAAGCACCAGGGATGTAGTAGGTAGAAGGAGGTTTGCAGGGCTCTGATCCTGCAACCACGGACTACCGGCCAGGATCCTGAGAAGTCTACTCCTAACCAATTTCAACAAAGGACCTGGTGCCACCTTCCCTTTATCATGACTTTAGTACATTTTCAACTTTCGTATTTGCTAACATTGCCCTTATGGAGACCATCATGCAATTTCTCGCCACCAAATAAAATGAGGTCAAAATCAACCTGGAATTTCCCCCGTTTCCCTACAGGTTCTAGAGCAGCCACATTGACAGTCCTTATGGTACATAGGCCTTTGGGGACTGACACGTTCTGCAGAAAATGCATTTACTAAGCCTAATTCTTAACCAATCTCAAGCCCTAGTTAGTGTAAAAATATTAAAGCAGCTCTTAGCCATGAATTAAGACAGTGCAGTTGATTCAATACTGTTTTTATTCTCATCTTTTTTCATTTTTGTTATGCAGAGCGCAGCAGTCAAGATGAGTTCTTCCTCAGCTGCTGCACTTTGCATAGGCTGCGACCGAGATGACAAAGCTCACTTCATTATGCTGAACTTGTTCATTTTGGTCGGTGCCTATGCAGAGCACAGCAGCCTGTGACAAACGCATCAGAAGAGCACTTACTGTGTCATTCTAAGAAGAAGCCATGCTTGCAGGTGCTGATCAATAGATAGCGAGGATAGCAAGGGGCATGGACGGGAGGCAAAATTTTCCATCCCTCTATAGACTTTGCTGTCCAGAGCAACCACTCCCATCCCCCACGGTGCGCCAGTGGCTCAATATTGCTATTGATTATCTTCCATGTTGTTGCCTCTGAACATATGCTACACAGAGAGTGAAGAGCAGGAATCCCTCTTGTCTGTGTGTGCTGTGTATGGGAGACATCATAGCTGGTCTGCACCCACTAGCTCAGAGACAAGTGAAAATTAGAAACAGAACCTGCAGAGGGGAAAACTGGTGAAAAATTCAGGATACGAGTTATATAATTGTCAGAAATAGAGATGTTTCTCATGCACACACACAGGACCTGCGACTACAGGAGGCTTTCACTGCTCCAATTATGTAAATACCACCATATTATGTACCTGAAACTTTATGAACTACCTAAAATACTGTAAGTATAAATATGAATCACCGATGCACAGTGTGAACGTGATGTTTCTCTATGTTTGGATGTGAAGGATTTTTCAGGAAGACGAGGCAGAGAAATTTATGATTCCGTAAGACATTTACAACAATCACATTGTGTTCTCTGTAAGTCTCTCTGTGAGACATGTAAGTGCCTCCTTGGGGATATAATCGAACCTTGTGCTATGCCAGCAGAAGATGTATTCCTTGAGTTGTGAGCTCCCTACCAGGCCCTCCAGAAAACTTATCACAGGAAGCGTCTCGGCAGCTGTTGGTGCAGGTGTTAAATGCTTCATCTGCTGCTATCACCTCAGGGTTCCTGCTGTCTCATTCACTCCAAAATCGTGTCCAAAATACATATGTCTAATCTGCCCCAATGTACCTTAGATAATGGGGAAACATAGAATGACACGGTTATTCCTCTAAGGTCATAAAAGAAAATAACAGCAAGCAACGAAATTCCTGCATTGAGGGAAGTAGGTGATACGGGAAGAGGTAACAAGAATTTTCCAAATTTAGAGAGCGGGTAATGTAATAGTAAGACAAGGTAAAAGGCGAATTTCCATCATTCTAAGCTTTCTCGTCTTTTGTAAATCTGGTAAGGACTCATCCTCCAATATTCTTCAATGGCCTCCAAAATCCAACCAAACACAACCCCATGGAGCTGATTTTGGATCCAACCACTTGACAGTAAAATCTCAGAATTGAGCCCAAAGAATCTCAACCCCCATGAGGTTGTCTTTGGCTGGATTTTGGAGACCATTGGAGAATATTGGAGGATGAGTCCTCCAGAAGAAAGACGAGAAAGCTTAGAAGGATGGAAATTTTCCTTTTACCATCTCGTACTATTACATTACCCGCTCTCTAAATTTTGAAAATTCTTGTTACCTCTTCCGATATCATCTCCTTCCATCATTGCAGGAATTTCGGTAATAAAATTGTTATTTTCTTTTATGACCTTAGAAATAACCGTGTCATCCTATGGTTCCCCATTACCATCAAAATGTTGATGCCCTCCATATCTTGTACATTCGTATAGTGTACAAATATCGATACCGAACTTATTGTAACATGGTCCCCAAATAAAAATGCCTTCTTCCTAAAAACTATTCTATAAAGTGCTACCAGCACCATGCCCTTCAAAAATATCGTAATATACAGTGTTTAAAGAGGACCGGTCACCAGGTCAGAAGTGTACAGTTTTGGCTTTTATTTTATTCCCGCTGCTTTATTCCATTCTTTGATTTCTTTTTAATCCGCCTTACGGTTCCTGAGATATGGGGCTATTAGCATTTGTCTCATGGGTTTTCTTCCTCTGGATCAACATGTTATGGTATAGGTTGAACTCGATAGGCTTGTGTCTTCTTTCATCCTTAAAACTAAAGTGTCAATGAAGAACCTTCTGGAAGACCTGACTAGATCATTGGATGAAAACACTGGTTTATATGCACATTAAACATATAGATTTCCTGAAACAATATGCAGTTAGAGTTTACAAAAGCCCCAGTAGTCATTGGGAGAATTGAAAGATTTCTAGTCTTAATTTTTAATACAGATTGTGATATGGCGAAAAAAATGTCCAAATTTAAAAAAATATATATCATGACTATAGAAAAAGACATGGGCCGCACATCAAAAATTACATTGATCTACTGCATTTAGAGAAAAATGTACAGAACTAAATAATGAGGTTCTTAATTTAATCATCCTGTATGGAGCCCACTACCACGTCACGGTGAACCCGTCAGTGGGTCCCAGACCTAAAATGTGCGGCGCCGTGAGTCGACCACCGCCAAAGCAACAGCGCACCAGCAAGGGGAGCGATATATATATTTTATCCAAAATCAGTTTTAAATAATAAGTTATTTTCTTATGATAACTTCCCTTTAAGGTCATGTCCAAATCTTGCAACATGATTATGGATATTAGTCAAGCCAGACTCAACTCTCCCTCTCTTTAGTATATAGCAGAGTTTGTCTGAATGAGACGTCCTAGATGCAGCTTACGGGGATGAATGGTTTTCCTTAGGGCTCGCTCACATGGGCGTATAACACGGCCAATTGCTATCCAGCGTTTTATCAGATAGCATTCGGCCGAATGTTATACTATGGGGCAGTGCAGATCTGCTTTTTTCTTATGCCGATTTGGCTCTGCAAAACGGATCACGCGCACCCATACTAGTCTATGAGTGCGTGTGAAACATCAGACTGCACTCAGATGTTTTCCAAGTGCAGTCTGACATCCACGGACTCAGACAATGGAGAAGATGAAGAGATTAAGGTCTCCATCTTCTCCGCAACTGTGCTGCGATTTTCTCTTCGAATCACACTAAGATGACACTGCTCAAACTCTGATAGAGGTTGAGCCGAGTCTTATTAGCATAATCGGCCCGATTCTCTCAAATGAATTTATGGTCGTCTGACCGCAGCCTTAAAGTGACCCTCCATGTAGTGCCCATTCACCATATTTTAGGGCACTACATGATTCTAAGAATTGATACAGACAGATCTGTAGTGCTCTCTCCATCCTACAGGCATAGTTCAAACACTCACTGCACTCCCCATGCCTCTGCAGTGCACAAAACAGATTTTTGTAAATTCGTTTCCCACTGTCTGGTCCTCAGAGCTACCTCTTTTTTCCCCGGCGCTAGCTACATCTCCTGTTCACTCTAGGATGAGACCAGGCTTTGGAGGTCAGTGCGAGCGCGTCATGACGCCTAGTGAAATCTGAGGCTAGAAGTCCAAGCCTAGAGTGAACTGGTCACAGATGCAACAGTGGAAAGAAGAAGACTAGATGTACATCAGCCGTTCCTCTGGTCCTCTTCTTTCTGCTGTCGTAGCTCCGTTTTGTTGACTCTAGGCCTCGACCTCTTCCACTACAAAGTCTTGGAAGTCTTTGCACGTCACGACATCATGGATGTGCGATGCGTATTGTTCTCTGAGGCTTAGTGGGGGCCAGAGGTCCCGGCCTAGAGTGAACAAGTCAAAGATGCGACAGCGGAAACAAGAGGTCCGGTTCCTCAGGGCCTCTTCTTTCTGCTGTCGTAGCTCTGGTCTGTTCACTCTTGGCCAGGACCTCCAGCCACTGTACGGCCTCAAATGTCACTGTACATCACACATCTGTGACCTCGCAATGTGCAATACGCAGTGACTTGCGAGACCTGGTCACAGTTTGAAGTCCCAGCCTAGAGTGAATCAGCTGGGCGATGTGGCTCACGTTGAGGAAAGAAGAGGCAGTTCTGAGGACTGGACTGAGGACATTGGGCAGCAGAGGGGCAAGACAGGTGAGCAGTGAGGTATGTTTTTTTTAAGAGAAAACTGGAACGGAATAGGTTAACCTGCGCTGCCGTTGAAGGACAATGAGAAGACTGGATATGCGGTTTACTAGTCAACGCATTTCGAAGTATATGTTACATGCACGCCACTACATTCAGATAGGGCGAGATGGCTTTCATGAATTCTTTGGAATCCTGGGGGAACCGTTACTCAGGGCGACCATAGGCTGCAGCTTCTCTCAGGCACACGATAGATTCAATTGCTGATTAGACACATCTGACAAGAGTCTCTTTCAACAGTTTAACAGTGGAATTTAATCTGAAGCACGGCCAGTGCAATTCAGGGATATTACAGCAACAATCTTCATTACAGTACAGTCTGAGTTTCTTGAGCAACTGGCTCCAGTAACAATACAGTAGTCTCTTCACAAGGCACAGTATTACAGTCTCTTCAGTAGCATAAGTCAGCATAGATTAGATCTCTTAGCAGCACACTTCTATGCATACACAATGACAGGCTTTTTCTTCACAAGGATACAATAGTACACAGCATTCTTTATCCTGCATGGAGATGGAGGTGGGGAGGGTTTGATTAGGGAGATGATCCCTATGACACGATTCCTTCCAGTCCTTATCTTTCTGCCTGATAATATTCCACATTGTTAGCTCAGGGAGTCTATCTGACCTGTGTTTAGCTTCCCTCCTGACCTGAATTCTGTTCCCTTGCCTTCTGTGATATACAGATCACACCACCTTTCTCTTCCCCTAGAGCCAGACAGTAAACAACTTCCCCACAATATCACTGGGGTTCTGCTAAAACACTCCCTGTCTCCTGTGAGTGTGTTAACCCCTCTAGTTGCTGTTCTGGAGCACAACATTTCCTGTCTCCTGTGCTTGTGTTACTTCTAATAGTTGCTTGATGCTTTTGAAGAAACAGCACTACTTCTGCATGTCACATATACAACTTCTTCATCAGGACAATCCACGGTGTGTGATTTTGCAAATTCTAATTTTGCCAGACCCGTTCATCTCTAATAGTGACCATACATTACAATACATATGGGGGTGAAGGATTGCTTAAATAGGGCAGATAAGTACAGTATGGAGTCCTACTGGCAATTCTTCACGGGAATAGAGAATGTAAATTACCTTTCTTCAAAAGAAGGGAACAATCTTGGAAAGTGTCTCATTTGGAACCTGGCCTTAAAAAAAATTGCATCCATGGTGGTAAAAGTCTAGCGGTTTTCTCTTGTTGATGTTTTCTCCATTGTGCCCCCCCCATCATTGGTAAAGAAAGACATATTAGCTGCTGGAACAGAGCATAGACGTCTACTGTCCAGAATTTGCTGGGACCGTCCCCCTTTTTTTTTACATTACTTGAGTCCCAAAAGAGAGATGGGATTTACACAATATCTACCTAAAAATGATTGCTTTAGGATTGGGGTGTTCCTGGGTGGGACCAGTAGTGGGGGGACTAAAGTGGTGGCCAACACTAATGTTGGTTGCTATGAAAGAGGCTCTTATTTTCTTTATAAGTTCATTTAGGTTAAAGATCGTCATGTTGAAACCAAGGTCAATATGGACCTGAGCGTCCTGTGCTACCAGATCTTGACGGAAAACCCTTATAATATTTTATTCTGTTATTCTAAGATTTCGGAGCTGCAAAGAATCTCGTTTACTATAACCTGTCACGTTATATGGGCACATTGATTTTTCATTCTCCCGGTAACATCTGTTCTGAGAGAACAATATTCACTCCCTGGATAAAGAGGCCGGTGTAAAGCCTGCAATATTTGTGATGTGATACTACAAGGCCATTATTCTGCTCCTAGTAATTCTCATGTCTCCGGAGTTCCTCGCCCTACTTATTGCTGAAGAATTCTGAAGAATGCATCAACAAAAGCAACCTGTCCTAGTCAATTACAACTTCAATGTTGTCATAAATGCATCAACGGAGCCGCCGGAAGCTTTGATCTTGGAAAATCTGAGATATCGAACAATAGGCAAGATTCTATGACTGTCTAATATTGGTCTTAAAGGGACAGAACAAACAATTTAACTCAATGGGGCCAATGTTTCAGAGACAACGTGGCTTGTAAGATCAGAGGACCGGAGTCCACATTTCGTTTCACCAATAAAGTTGAGACGAAGAAAGATGAATAATGATTTGCTGCCATGGGACACAAGAGACAAGGCAATTTGTGTTGGTAGCACGGAAGAAAATTCTGTTTCAACATTCTGCTTAGAATGTACTTGATTACTGTATCTCCAGAAATCCTAAAAACAGAGCAGAAATCCCAATGGAGCATAAGCAGACACTGTCCCGTTCTAATGGGGCATTTCATTCTTAGGATCGATGAAGGTTCCAGTGGTTGAAGCCATTCCTAAGCAATCAACAAGTTATCGCCTATGCCATAGAAACTTTTTATACAGGAGACAAGTTTGAGTTGTTTTTTTGGACTGTCCTTGTAAAATGTGTGGCAGCCACAGATGCCCTATAAATGTCTTGTCTTCAGATGCCCCTTGATTACCTTCCACTAAGACTACAAACAAATTACTGGCCATAGACGTTGCATAGAGAACTATGAACTAATGTCCAAACTTTCCAAGTGTGCCCAAATGTCTAAGGTGAGACCACCTGAACTCCAGAAGAGACCTCTCAAAAAGCAACGCTTCTGGTAGTTTTCTACCAAAAGTGTTGCATTATCAGATGGAGACCTAGCATGAAGGTTTGGGGTATTTTGGTGGTCTGGTTTTTAGTTGGAGATGTTCTATAGCTATTCTGTGGCTCAGATACCTTCAGAGTCCTATTTTTAAAAGAGCCTTAACCCAAGTACATTGTACTGTCTGACGTAGACCTAATGAGCTAACACTTGGCAGATCACATAGAGTTTCGATCAATTGTCCGGTGCCGCAAAGGAACCTTTTCAATCTCGGTGGCAAAATAATTTCCTTTACAGGAAGAGTTTTCCATCAATAAGCCATGAATATATTATTATAAGGGTCTGACCGCTAGGATTACACCAACATTCAGAATAGAAAGACAACAGATTTCAGTGCAGCACCCACCTCTTAGTTCTTCCAGTAAAGCCCTCCAAACACTTTAGATAGCTGTCGGCCGAACGAGGGTTCAGATGTAAGCTATCTTGACCAGTTCTCCCATACACTAGGGTGCTCGCTCGGCCAAGCTCTCCTGTGTTCTCTACAAGCAAGTCATTGCTAGATATTTCTGGTGGCGGCTTATCTCCAAAATTGGACATGCCGGATCCTTAGCTGCCCCAACAATCATCTATCGGAGGCCAACATACCCATTGGATTGTCAGCCGAATCTTTCTATATCAGTGGGTTTGGCCAATGTTTGTCTTAAGTGTATGGGGGTTTTGAGTTCTGCTTACCGCAAGGATCTTTATTGACTATGCATTAAAGGGAACCTGATAACTCATACATGCTTCCCGATCACCGAGCAGCATGTACCAAAAACTGGCTGTATGATTTCAGCCAGGTATGTTTGACTCTGAAACACTATGGTATTTATGAAAAAAACATACTTTAAAAGTCGGCCAAACTAGGAGACTAGTCTTAAAAGCCGGGCCCTGTCCCCGCCCACTGCCCTTGAGTGACAGGTCTCTCCCTGTGTGCGTGTATAGGGAAAGACCTGTCAGTCACTGGCAGTGGGCGGGGAAAAAGCCTCCAGGGACTCGCCTATCTGACTAGTCTACCATGGTGACTTTTAAAGTCTGTTTTTCTCTGCAACGCCGCAGAATTTCAGAGTTAAACATACCTGGCTGAAATCATTCTGCTGGTGCCTGGATACATGATGCCCGTGGTCCATATATCAGCAGTCAGGATCCCATTAATGGTCTATCCTAAGAATATTATTGAAAAAATTGGAAAACTCCTTTAGGGCTCAGGTCATGCAGACAGCTAAGGCACTGTGTTTTGTGTCTCAAATTATATAAAATTATGCATTTTGGGCAAATTCTTTCAATATGTCACCGATACAGAAAACACATTTCCTTGTACCAGTTGTATCACTTTAATTTAGCTTAATAATGGAAACTAAAAAAAATAAAAAAATAAGTCTGTGTGATTATTTCCGTAATATTTCTTGCATGTGAGAGAATCCATGTATCACAGTAATGAAGTCTTCCTAGCCTTCCCAGATGGTTAATAGGGCTTTAAAGCCATTATACTAAACTCACGTCTAGAGATATTGCAAAAGAAACCCTAACTTAATCTTTGATCTTGAAGTGATCGATATAACTCCCAAGATCTAGGGTGGATTAATGGCATTAAATTAAAATAAGCGATCATTTATAGCCTGCAATGGCGGATCATTAGGCCGCATGGGAGAAAATGCAAATATACATACAATATGGCTCCGGAGACTGGTTCAAAAAGTTTTGCACGTTTGGTTCATTTCAAGCTCATTAATTTAATCGAGATTAGAAATATTGATTTTCTGCATGAGACGACGCTTCATTGTCTTCTCCGGAGGAAAACAATTATCATTTGAGGGTGGTCCGTCAGAAAATGGAATCTTTGGTGGTTCATAGAGCACATTTAATGATTCCTATCGAATCTGTAGATATTTCTTGCGAGAGTTGGTGACTTGTTTTAGAACCGTAGAACATTCGTTGAGGTCAACCTTGCTTGGTTTTATTGAAGACATGATATAGTAGCTAATTCATCTACAGATAAAGAAATGAATAGATATCCAACCAACCAATCAATCGGAAATAACCATCACTTTAAATTTCATTTTATAAATCAATAGTGAACATAAAGATAAGCAACTTTGTAATATTTCTTATCAGATATATCTATTTTGTTCTACTCCTGGACTAATCATTTATTCTCAATCACCGGTAAAATCTATATGCAGTGTTGACATATTTCCCCATTACTGAGATAGTGCCTGTGCCTGATACTGCATGTGCCTGGTAGTGCCTGCGCCTGGTAGTGCCTGTGCCTTGTAGTGCATGTGCCTGGTAGTGCCTGCATCTGGTAGTGCATGTGCCTGGTAGTGCCTGCACCTGGTAGTGCATGTGCCTGGTAGTGTCTGTGCCTGTTAGTGCCTGTGCCTGATACTGCATGTGCCTGGTAGTGCCTGTGCCTGGTAGTGCCTGTGCCTTGTAGTGCATGTGCCTGGTAGTGCCTGCACCTGGTAGTGCATGTGCCTGGTAGTGACTGTGCCTGGTAGTGCCTGTGCCTGGTAGTGCATGTGCCTGGTAGTGCATGCATCTGGTACTGCATGTGTATGGTAGTGCCTGGGCCTGGTACTGCATGTGCCTGTGCCTGGTAGTGCCTTTGCCTGGTAGTGCATGTGCCTGGGAGTGCCTGTGCCTGGTAGTGCCTCTTCCTGGTAGTGCTAGTGCCTGGTAGTGCCTGCGCCTGGTACTGCCTGTGCCTGGTACTGCATGTACCTTGTAGTGCCTGTGCCTGGTAGTGCATGTGTTTGGTAGTGCCTGTGCCTGGTAGTGCCTGTGCCTGGTAGTGCTTGCACCTGGTACTGCATGTGCCTGGTAGTGCCTGTGCCCGGTAGTGCATGTGCCAGGTAGTGCCTGCGCCTGATACTGCATGTGCCTGGTAGTGCCTGTGCCTGGTACTGCATGTGCCTTGTAGTGCCTGTGCCTGGTAGTGCCTGTGCCTGGTAGTGCCTGCGCCTGGTACTGCATGTGCCTGGTAGTGCCTGTACCTAGTAGTGCATGTGCCTGGTAGTGCCTGCGCCTGATACTGCATGTGCCTGGTAGTGCCTGCACCTGGTAGTGCCTGTGTCTGGTACTGCATGTGCCTTGTAGTGCCTGTGCCTTGTAGTGCCTGTGCCTGGTAGTGCCTGTGCCTGGTAGTGCCTGCACCTGGTACTGCATGTGCTTGGTAGTGCCTGTGCCTCGTAGTGCCTGTGCCTGGTACTGCCTGTGCCTGGTTGTGCCTGTGACTGGTAGTGCCTGTGCCGGGTAGTGTCTGCACCTGGTACTGCATGTGCGTGGTAGTCCCTGTGCCTGGTACTGCATGTGCTTGGTAGTGTCTGTGCCTGGTACTGAATGCGCTTGGTAGTGTCTGTGCCTGGTAGTGCATGTGCTTGGTAGTGCCTGTGACTCAGGGACGGCATCAGCACCTGGCGCACCCGGGCAAGTGCCAGGGCCCTGAGCAGTCGGGGGGGGCCCACTCGCTGTTGGGCACCCCGGCCCGCTATGGGACCCGTGAGCGGAGGAAAGCGGTGCCAGAGCCCCCCCCACCGCTTGCTCAGGGCCCCGGTAACTGGCACAATACTTACCTCTCCCCGTGCCTCCGCAGCAGGTCCTGTATCCTCCGCGGCTGCTGCACTGTGACATCTCTGGTCAGAGGGCGCGGTGACGTCTTTCCACCGCGCCCTCTCCTGAGCCGTCACAGCGCAGAGCAGGAAGACGGCGACGTTGGCGAGGAGTCCAGAGCAGCGGCAGCAGGTGAGAAGTGAGGTGAGTATTTGATTTCATTTTTTTTTTTTATGTATGGAGGCATGGTGCATTATATGGGGGCATCTGCATGGGGCATTATATGGGGACCCAGCAGGAGGCATTATATGGGGGCATCTGCATGAGGCATTATATGGGGGCCCAGCAGGAGGCATTATATTGGGGCACCTGCATGGGGCATTATATGGGGGCATCTGCATGGGGCATTATATGGGGGCACAGCAGTAGGCATTATATGGGGGCACCTGCATGGGGCATTATATGGGGGCCCAGCAGGAGGCATTATTTGGGGGCATCTGCATGGGACATTATATGGGGGCACAGCAGGAGGAGGCATTATATGGGGGCATCTGCATGCAGCATTATATGGGGGCACAGCAGGAGGCATTATATGGGGGCACCTGCATGGGGCATTATATAGGGGCCCAGCAGGAGGCATTATACGGGGGCACAGCCAGCATGGGGAATTATATGGGGGCACAACCTGCATGGGGCATTATATGGGGGCAGAGCCTGCATGGGGCATTATATGGGGGCACAGCCTGCATGAGGCATTACATGGGGGCACAGCCTATGTGGGGCATTACATGGGGCACCTGCATGGGGCATTATATGGGGGCCAGTACTCTGTATGGAGCACTATATGGGGGCCAGTATTCTGTATGGAGCATTATATGGGGTCCATTATTCTGTATGGAGCATAATATGGGGCCCATTATACTGTATGGAGGACTTAGTGGTGCCCATAATACTGTATAGAGGACTATGTGAGGCCATTATACTGTATGGAGGACTATGTGGTGCCCATAATACTGTATGGAGGACTCTATGGTGCCCATAATACTGTATGGAGGACTATGTGGTGCCCATAATACTGTATAGAGGACTATGTGGTGCCCATAATACTATATGGAGGACTATATTGTCCGGTCTGCACTGTGCAGTGTGAGGATTCGCCGGTTTCTGAGCTATTGTAGAATTTACAATAGATATCACTCATGTAATGTAAGAAGTAAGTGACATCTTTGGCCTTGTACTATATCTATATTTCTCTGCGGTATCTGTGCATCATGAATCCTGGTAAGTGTTAAAGGGGCCCACTGAGACTCTTTCGCCCAGGGCCCACAAAAACCTGAAGCCGGCCCTGCTGTGCCTGGTACTGCCTATGCCTATTACTTGTGACATGCAGAAATAGTGCTGTTGCTTCCAAAGCATCCAGCAACTGTTACAAATAACACAAGCACAGGAGACAGGAAGTGTTGTGCTTCAGAAGCATCCAGCAACAAGAGGAGTTAACACAGTCACAGGAGACAGGGAGTGTTTTAGCAGAGCCCCAGGGGGATTGTGGGTAACTTGTTATTGTAGTCTGGCTGAAGCCATAGAGAAAGGTGGTGTGTGATCTGTATCTCACAGAAGACAAGGGAACAGAATTCAGGTCAGGAGGGAAGCTAAACACAGGTCAGATTAACTCCCTGAACTAACAGTGCAGAGTATTATCAGGCAGGAAGATAAAAATAACAAAAGATAAAAATAATAAACTAACCTGGGTAAAAAAATAAAAATAACCTGGGTAAAATCATAGAGGGCGATGAGGGTAAAGCAAACCTACTCAATAGCTTCTTCTCCACTGTTTTCACAAAAGAAAACAATTTATCGGAGGAAATGCAGAGTGATAAAGTAAACCCTCCGCTAAATATCACCCACCTAACCCAGGAGGAAGTTCAGAAACGCCTAAATAATATCAAAATAGACAAGTCACCAGGCCCAGATGGCATACACCCCCGGGTACTAAAAGAATTAAGTAATGTGATAGACAGGCCGCTGTATCTTATATTCAAGCACTCTTTATGGACAGGGACTGTCCCACTAGACTGGCGCCAAGCAAATGTGGTACCAATATTCAAAAAGGGGTCTAAAAGTGACCCTGGGAACTATAGACCAGTCAGCTTAACGTCTGTTGTGGGTAAATTGTTTGAAGGATTTCTTAGAGATGCTGTTGTAGAATATCTTAATGATAATAACTGTCTAACTCCATATCAACATGGATTCATGAGGGATCGCTCCTGCCAAACAAACCTGATGGCCTTCTACGAGGAGGTGAGCTCACAGCTGGACCGGGGAGAGTCAGTGGATGTTGTATACCTTGACTTCTCCAAAGCGTTTGATACCGTGCCACACAAAAGGTTGGTATATAAAATGAGAATGCTTGGTCTGGGGGATAATGTGTGCAAGTGGGTAAATAGCTGGCTGAGTGATATAAAGCAGAGGGTGGTTATCAATGGAGTAAGCTCAGGGGGTGTCAGGGTTACTAGCGGGGTGCCTCAAGGGTCTGTCTTGGGCCCTATATTATTTAATATATTTATTAATGATCTAGTGGAAGGGTTGCATAGTAAAATAGCAATATTTGCAGATGATACTAAACTTTGTAAAGTAGTTAATACAGATGAGGATAGGGCACAGCTACAGGAGGATTTAGATAAATTGGGGAGTTGGGCCAAAAAGTGGCAAATGGGGTTCAATGCCGATAAATGTAAGGTCATGCACATGGGAAAGAAAAACAGCAGTCACCCATACATATTAAATGGGAAACCGTTGGGGAAATCTGACATGGAGAAGGACCTGGGCGTTTTGGTTAATAGCAAATTAAATTGGAGTGCCCAGTGTCAGGCAGCAGCTGCGAAGGCAAATAGAGTCATGGCATGCATCAGAAGAGGAATAGGGGCATATGATGAGAACATTGTTCTTCCTCTGTATAAAGCGCTGGTAAGGCCGCACTTAGAATATTGTGCACAGCTCTGGGCTCCGGTGCTCAGGAAAGACATATTGGAGCTAGAGAGGGTACAAAGGAGGGCGACTAAGGTAATAAAGGGAATGGAGGGACTAGAATACCCAGAGAGGTTGTCAAAATTAGGCCTATTTACGTTGGAAAAGAGAAGGCTTAGGGGAGACCTCATAAACATGTATAAATACATCAGGGGGCAGTACAGAGATCTCTCCCATGACCTGTTTATACCAAGGATGGTGACAAAGACGAGGGGGCACACTATGCGTCTGGAGGAAAGGAGGTTCCTGCACCAGCATAGAAGGGGATTCTTTACGGTCAGAGCCGTGAGACTCTGGAACTCTCTGGGAGAGGAAGTGGTGATGTCCAACTCACTTAATGAGTTCAAGAGAGGCCTGGACGCCTTTCTTGAGAACAATAAAATTACATCTTATGCTTGGTGATAGTTAATTAATCCAGGGATTTAATCTGACTGCCAGATTGGTGTCGGGAAGTGAATTTTTCCTCAATGATGTAAATTGACCTATACCGCATGGTTTTTTTTTTTGCCTTCCCCTGGATCAACGCTGCGGAATAGCTGCAATGCACAAGAAATAGGCTGAACTGGATGGACGCTTGTCTTTTTTCGGCCTTATAAACTATGTAACTATGTAAGGACTGGAAGGAATTGTGTTACAGGGATCATTTTCCTCATCAAACCCCCCCCCCCCCCTTCATCGCCATGCAGGATAAAGAATGTTGTGCACTATTGTATCCTTGTGAAGGAAAAGCCTGGGGTTGTGTATGCATAGAAGTGTGCTGCCAAGAGATCTAATCTATGCTGAATTATGCTACTGAATAGACTGTAATACTGTGCCTTGTGAAGAAACTACTGCATTGTTACTGGAGCCGGTTGCTCAAGAAACTCAGACTGTACTGTAATGAAGATTGTTGCTGTAATATCCCTGAATTGCACTGGCCGTGCTTCAGATTAAATTCTACTGTTAAACTGTTGAAAAAGACTCTTGTCAGATGTGTCTGGTCAGCAATTGAATCTATCGTGTGCCTGAGAGAAGCTGCAGCCTATGGTCGCCCTGAGTAACGGTTCCCCCAGGATTCCAACGAATTCATGAAACCCGTCTCGCCCTATCTGAGCCTAGCGGTGTGCGTGTAACATACTGCATGTGCCTGGCAGTGCCTCTGTCTGGTAGTGCCTCAGCCTGGTAGTGCCTGTGCCTGGTATTGCATGTGCCTGGTACTGAATGTGCTTGGTAGTGCCTGTACCTTTTAGTGCCTGTGCCCGCTAGTGCCTGTGCCTGGTAGTGCCTGTGCCTGGTACTGCATGTGTCTGGTAGTGTCTGAGCCCGGTAGTCTCTGTGCCTGTTGCTACATGTTCCTGGTAGTGCCTGTGCCTGGTAGTGCATGTGCCCGGTAGTGCCTGTGCCTGGTAGTGCTTGTTCCTGGTGGTGCCTGTACCTGGTAGTGCATGTGCCTGGTAGTGCATGTGCCTGGTAGTGCTTGTTCCTGGTGGTGCTTGTACCTGGTAGTGCATGTGCCTGGTAGTGCATGTGCTCGGTAGTGTCTGTGCCTGGTACTGCATGTACCTGGCTGTGCCAGTGCCTGGTAATGCATGTGCCCGGTAGTGCCTGTGCCTGGTGGTGCCTGTACCTGGTAGTGCCTGTGCCTGGTAGTACATGTGCCTGGTAATGCCTGTGCTTGATAGTACATGTGCCTGGTACTGCATGTGCCTGGTACTGCCTGTGCCTGGTAGTGCATGTGCCCGGTAGTGCCTGTGCCTGGTGGTGCCTGTACCTGGTAGTGCCTGTGCCTGGTACTGCATGTGCCTGGTAGTGGTTGTGCCTGGTAGTGCATGTGCCTGGTAGTGCCTGTGCCTGGTAGTACATGTGCCTGGTAGTGCCTGTGCCTGGTACTGCATGTGCCTGGTAGTGCCTGTGCCTGGTAGTGCCTGTGTCTGGTAGTGCCTGTGTCTGGTGCTGCAGCTCACTTCAGCTCAGTTTCTTTCAAATGAACGCTTCTAACTACTTTTTGCCAGTGGCGTAACTATTAGAGGTGAAGACATAGAATTTGCAAAGCTAATGAAGCCCAAAAACACTAAGATAGTGTATGGAGCACTGTTCAGATTTTGCATTTGGACTCAAGAATTTCTACACTTTACCATAATGCCCAATGGTCTCAAATTAATTGAATTTGCAAACATGATGAATACAATTTTTTTTAAGCAATTGATAGATTTTGGAAATTCCAATACAATATTTCAATAGTAGAAGAAAAGAAGAATAAACTTTTTACGACCAAAGCAAAATAAGTCTCCTTTGTATAGTTCTGCATAATTAGGGGATTTCTATCTAGTCACGTATGTAAATCTCTGAGTGAAATCATGTAACCTTTTGTATCAGCTCGCTTTGTATTCAGAAGTCATTTGTCACCCAAGAAAAAACATCATTGTAATAAGTCTTCAATACGCGTCCTAATCCCGATTCACTGTGTGTTATGCTTCAATAAAGAAGGAATTTTTCTTTCAAGTTTGGGTGACAGGCTCCCAACGTGAGAGAATATTGGAAGATTTACATTTTGAATAATTTTTCTCTCCAAAACATTTATTTTCTTTCACAGCAGATAATTTCCTGTCGTCAGTCACCGAGGAGATTTATAGCATGAAAGCTGCATATAAACGGCAACACTGGAGAGATAGTACACAATTCGTTCACAGGTAATAGGCTTTGAGAAGTGGCAGAGGCAATGAATTCTAAGTATTACGTAGTGTGTGTCTATTTGAATATATATTGTGATGAAGCAGTGTTATTGGATTGGCCGTTTTCCATTTTGGTATCCTTAAATGGGAATTAGTAGTAGTTAGCTAGTGGCTTTAGTGTCACTTGCTTATTATCTTTGGTAGCAGGAAAAGGTATCTGAAAAGGTGACACCAAGTGTTGCTTTGTAATGCCTA
Organism: Phyllobates terribilis; assembly: GCF_046119375.1. Lineage (NCBI taxonomy): Eukaryota > Metazoa > Chordata > Amphibia > Anura > Dendrobatidae > Phyllobates > Phyllobates terribilis. The sequence goes on from NW_027362770.1 coordinate 143,724,288, forward strand.
CTAGGGCATGTTATTATAAACTTTCCAGGCTATATATACCAGGTGACAGCTATGGGGCTTTTTGGAAAGAGGGAGCAATCACAATACCAGCACCAGGCACTTTTTTTTTGCCCAATGTCCCAGATCTCCCAATGGCAGCAACAGCCACATTCAAAATATATTTCTATATTCACTACCTATGCCAATGTCCTACAGTACCCCATATACTAGATCTTCGGAGTCTCCTAACTCCCCGGGCACTATCCTCATGGTTATTAGGTAGTGATAACCTCTGTATGCTTTTCCTCTCTATAGGAAATGGAAAGGAGGCAAACTAGGTCATGAAAACGGAATGGCACCAGAATAGGGGCCCATTCCGGACCGGCCAAACCATTTTGCAACATGGATAAAAATTCACCAATCTTCTGACTGGTGCAGGTCCATGGGTTCAGATACCCACTTGTCCTGACGATTGGTGATAACTTGTTTCCAGAAGAGAGCAATCCAAAATGATTAAAAAAAATTATGCAAAAGAAGTGAGAAAATTGGCTTTTTTTGGTATATGCTCACTGTACATTAGAGAAGAGCTCAATTTTCCAATTTACTGGGTTGTGAAGGGATGGGGCTTCCAAAAGACAAGAGTGAACAAGAGTCCAGTGGGCAAAAGAGCCCAAAAAAATAGTAAAACTGAGCAGTAGAAAACACTGCCTGGACTGATGGATCCAGATTTGTGTTTCACTATGCTCATGGGAGGGTCAAAATTTGGCACAAGTAGCAAAATTTTTCTGTTGTCAACAGCTTAGACAGTGGAAGTGAATAATGGAATTCTGGGCACACTCTGGGTCCTGATACCTGTGGATGGATGGCCCCTACCTGTCAAACTGATAAAAGTGGAGAGATAGTGTTGCAAATGTTTTCTTGGCACACCATGGCTCCTCTGATACCTGTGGTTGGAATTGTGGCCGACTAAGTTCATCCCTTCATGGCAGCTGTTTTCCCTATGGCAGAAGGACAGTGCACCATATCATGAAGGTCATGTAGTCATGGATTGTTTCACGATTCAGGTAGAATGGGCCATTCAGAGCATGTCAGTACTTTCATCTAATATGCAGCAAATATGAGGATATATCCTGCACGTACGGGCTCATATCCATGTAGAATGATTTCAATGCCTAGTACTATCTAGGCCCCGATGAACTGTTACAGGTCAAAGTGCGTCCAATGAGTATCTCTAAAACGAGCACATTCAGTGTAAATCACAGATACAATGCCCATATGTTTCAGATATTCATTGACCAAATAATACCACCACACAATACCTAAATAAAACCTCCATGCAGTATCCAATTGTTACACACCTGTTACAGGTCTGGTGTGCTCCCATGTGATCTTCTACCTAGGCCAATATAAGGTCGATTAAGACACACACCTGGCTCTTGGTATTGAGACTTTTAGCTTGTCTGTGCACTGTGACCTGTCTGTGGTCTTTAGGACCTCTGCTACCTGTTCACATTCTTCCAGGACCTCTGCTACCTGTTCCCGATCTTCTAGAACCTATATTATCTGTTCCCGGTCTTGCAGGACCTCTACAATCTGTTCTTGGTCTTTCAGGACCTCTGCTACCTGTTCCCAATCTTTCAGGTCCTCTGCTACCTGTTCTCGATCTACCAGTACTTCTGCTACCTGTTCTCGGTCTTCCGGCACCTCTACTATCTCTTCCGGGTCTTCCAGGACCTGTGATACCTATTCCCGGTCTTGCAGAGCCTCTGCCACCTGCTCCTGGTCTTCCGGGACCTCTACTACCTGTTCCTGGTCTTCCGGGACCTCTGCCTCCTGTTCTTGGTCTTCCAGGACCTCTGCTACCTGTTCTCGGGCTTCCAGGACTTCTGCCACCTGTTTCCGGTCTTTTGGGACCCCTGCTACCTGTTTCCTGCGTGCTTCTTCTGCCTTTCTGCCTGCTGCACCAACACCCGTGGCCTGTGTGCCCACCCGGATCTTGGGCTTTGAGGATCCACCTCACCCAGTGAGCCTGACACTAAATAATACTCCCATATGGTGACTACGTAATACTGCCCTATATTTCAAGAACAATTCAATGCCCAAATTAACACGTCCATTCTGCATCCAAATAATACCACACAATGTCTAAATAGTGATAGGGTGAAGGCTAAAGTCCCTGCTGGTCTATGGCAGTGAATCTTCCCATAGTCCTTGAAAAAAATGGCAGCCCTGGGGAATCCTCAAAAATGATCCAACTAGAAGCCACTTGTGCGTATTAATTAGCCAGGAAAGTGGAATCGCGGGTGATAGTTGATTGCTGTAAATCTATTATCCAATCCTGCCTTTTACATAGCAAGCTACCAATGTATACAATCATAGCCCGAGGCAAAGATACTGTAGATATAATATCTTTTCCAACCCAATATCCCAGTAATGCTGTTGCCGGAATTGTCCCTTTGGAGTGGAAACAGCTGCCATTTTGCACACTACAAAAAGCCCTGAAAATACAAACCCACTATAAAACAGAAAGCAAATAATCACTGTGGGAAGCATAAAGCGCCTGGTTAAAAGGCTGCATCAATAAAACTAAGTGTCATGCGCTGCTCCTTTAAACCCCCAAGCTCTGCATTGTTAAAAGAGCTGCTCCAAGCAGGAAGCGGCTTTCCTATCATTATCCGCAATCAGATCATCCAGGGCCTTAACACCTTGTAGGAGTGATAGCTGAGCTGGGTAATGGATACCCATGGGTGCTGATTGTGTTAGATTGGGTTTTTTTTTTTTTTACTTTAGCTCATAAAAGAGGCCACAAGTCAATATTTTTAAGGAGGTCCTGCCATGACAAACATAAGACCCAGCACTTCTGCCTTTACATTGTGCTTAGCAGGAGCAAATGTGCAAACTGCACCATCAGGATTTTCCGCCTCGTCAAATCATGGCGTCAATTTGATTAACTACAAGGGGCTCATGAAGCTTCACAGCGCGCAGAAGAAAGCTGGAACTTTTTTTAAGCAAATCACATGGAATCTGATAGGAAGCTGAGCTGGTGAATACGTGTTTTACAGGGAGCTATACATTTTTCTAACAGAACACATATTGTGCTCACCCCCTATTAGGTTATATTATGCTACTGTAACTTGGCACGAGGTGGTAGCCGTGGGCAAGGTACTCATCTGTTGCGCCCCAGCACGTTACATGAAGGTGGGGGTCCTGGTTGAGTGTGTGGACTTGTGCTATGAGGGCTGCAGGCTGCATGTAACCGATGTTGCAGGTTGGCCAGGACCAGATGTTTCACAGTTCAATGAGGGAGACCACCAGTCAAAAACAAACTTTTTACTGAACATTTACTTAAGTAGGTTTATATACAATAGTTAACGGGTACATATCTTGATGAACATTTCCGCGATAATGCATAATATTTTTCTCGCACAACTTCAATCCTTTCCTCTTTTCTCCCTTCACTTGTCCTCTGTCTTCACTATTGCTCACTACTTCACCACAACCCAGCTCAATACTACAGTTCAGCTTGCAAGAGTGCTTTACTCAACCCATGGTTCTGCGTCCTTTTCCCTTCAGGGGAGCTATGGTGCCGGTACTTATCTTCTCTTTTGCTGATGCTCTGGAACTCCTCCCGGGGGCACTCTATTCGTCTTGTGCACTCCATCCTGTCCAGGCCCGTTACCTTTAGGAGTTATAAACTCAGGGTCATACAGCTAGGCATCCCAGGACCCATCTTCAGTAAATCACTCTGTGTCTCAGTCACTTTTCTTCTTTACTGCTCTGGATCACGCTATCTCTTTCTCCCAGTCTCCTCTCACTTTAAGGACACCCGAGAATGTGACGCGACCCCGGGGCCGTGGGGTACTCGGTGGCGGGCCGGTCGTTGCTAGAGGAGATGTCACAGTGGCGGTGACCCGGTCCGTGACCCAGGGCAGTCAATCAAAAGGGGAATATTTACAGGGGATTTATAGTTTTTATATATAGTTCGTGACGCCACCTGTGGTATGCGGCTATATGGAGCTGCCGCTGTGGAGCAGGTCCTATGGAGCTGTTGTTAGTGCAGCAAAGTTGGTTTAGCTCTCCACAGGTAGAGCTTAGCTCCAGGGCAGTGTAGATGCTGTTATAGATGTTGCTGGGCGTTGTAGTGCAGTGTAGTGCAGGGAGTGATGGCACAGCAGTAATTCACAGAGACAGTGGGGTGCAGTCTTCAGAGTTTACTCACAGTTGTTAAGTTCCTCAGGTTGCACTGTACAGGTTACAGTCTCCCACGTCGCGCTGCGTTCACCAGGCAGGGGTTCAGCAATCCCTCAGGTAATTCAACAGTGCCTGACAGGACCCCTTTCTGTGTGCCTTTCTCAGTCGTCTTCCTACGCTGGCTCTCACCCTCCTGCCCTGCGCCTCACAATCAGTGTCCCAAGCCGGTAGCCTCGGGTCTTGTCGGGCGACCTGCAGTCCCCTGGACCCTCTGTGTCCACCTTTTCGGCAATGTAATTGTGGCTGTGGCCACTGCACCTTACAAGTACAGCAGCCTCCGGTTTCTAGCTGAGCCTTGTAGTTCTCCACTAGTTTAGGGGCCGGTCCCCTCTGCAGCTTGATCCTTCCACACCTGGTAGATTCGGGCGTACCGGTGGCCTCCAGCACTGCCCGTACCCCTAGGATTACTCATTCCTCCTGGAGCCTTCCTTCCTACTCCTCTTTCCTTCTCCGTCCTGGGCCTCTCTGCTAGGCCCACTCTGGGGCAGAGCTTGTGCAGAGCCCCTGCTCCCCTCACTCTCCTCCTCCAACTGAACTCACTCTCTCAAGATGGCTTCCCATTTTATACAGCTCCTTCAGAAGTGCTACCCTAAACTGCTTCCTCCACCCAGACCCACTACATGGTTCCCCCTCACTTGGTTCCCCTCCACTCCAGCCAGGGACCAGGGACTGTGCTCTCCCTTAGGAGCAATCTCGCCCTGCCCTACTGAAGTGGATGTGTTAGATGCAGGTGTTAGGGTCCCGGGCAGCACTCTATCCTTACCTGAGAGTGGGATACCACACCTCTGGGTGAGATGCAGTACCTCTGTGGCGAATGAACCCTTCAGGGGTGCCACAAATGCGGCACTGCTCACATTGGACCTTAGGTTCTTTTCCTACGCACTCCATGCTCTATCTAACGCGCTACCAGGAAACTGTCACTTTCCCTTAAGCCTAGTCCCTCCCACTATGGGCTAGTCCCAAGAATTAACTCTTGCTTTTCCTATTGTCTGGCAATTCATATTATCAACATTACTAACATTTTTAACGCACAACACAATTATAATAGCAATTGTTTCTTCTTTCAAGGGGGAACGTATGCAATATGTGCATCTCCTTACACTACTGTAGCAGAAAAGTGCTGTGAATAATTATCATGAAAACATACTGTCAAAAGCCCCCCTGTCATGCTTGCCTGTAGATGGTTCTTGCAACCCTCATTCCCCTCAACAAGTTAAATCTGGTTTTGGGGCACATTTCAATCTAATGTCCAAAAACTGTTCAAATTCAAATGTTCTGTAACTTGACATTAACTTTTTCTGAGGGATAAGAATTATGCAAGTACCATGTGTGCTGGAACTTCCTTTCCCTCATGCATTGCTCCTGCTATTGTCTAATAGCTTGCCTATCTTGAAGCTGCTTCTTTGTGATTACTTCATGCAGTTTTCAGACAGTATAAGGGCCCCCCTACTTCCTGTAAAAAGACAGAGATCTACCTCCACTTCCTCTTAAGAGACAAAGACCCGCCTCCACTTCCTGTAGAAAGACAAAGACCTGCCCCCGTTTCCTGTAAAGTGATAGAGACCGACAAAGAAAAACGTCCACTTCCTCTAAACAGAAAAGACCCACCCCTACTTCCTGCAAAGACTAGTCTCCACTTTCTGTAATGAGACAAAAAACAGGTTCCTCTTTCTGTAATGAGACAAAGACCTGCCCACAGTTCCTGTAAGGAGTCAAAGACATAAAGACCAGGCTCCATTTCATGTCAAGAGATAAAGGTCAGGCTGTGTAAAGTTAAGCCCCCGTCTCACATAGCGATATCGCTAGCGAGATCGCTGCTGTGTCACGGTTTTGGTGACTCACCAGCGACCTCACCAGCGATGTCGCTGTGTGTGACACTTTGCAACGATCAGGCCCCTGCTGTGAGGTCGCTGATCGTTGCAAAGTGTCCTGGACCATTTTTTGGTCGTTGGCCTCCCGCTGGCCAGCACACATCGCTGTGTGTGACCAGCAGGACCAACGATCTGGCTGGTAACTATGGTAAACATCGGGTTACTAGGGGCACGCTCGCACTTAGTAACCCGCTGTTTACCATGGATACCACTCTGCTACGGTGCGCGCCTCCGCGCACCGTAGCAGAGTGGTATCCATGGTAAACAGCGGGTTACTAGGGGCACACGCGCACTTAGTAACCCGATGTTTACCATAGTTACCAGCCTGCTCCTGCTTGCAGCAGGCTGGTAACGGGAGCAGGACATCGTGGAACGATTCTTTCCACGATATTGCTGCTCCCCTGATCGCTGGTGAGCCTGCCTGTTTGACAGCTCACCAGCGATGTATTAGCGATGCAGCAACGATCCCTGACAGGTCGTATCGTTGTCGGGATCGCTGCTGCATCGCTTAGTGTGACGGGGCCCTTACAAAGACCCAATTACACTTCCTGTAAAGAGACAAAGACCCAACTCCACTTCCTGTTAAGTGGCAAAGACAAACCCCTACTTCCTATAGAGACACAAAGATCTGGACCCACTTTAAGTAAAGAGGCAAACACCCACCAACACTTCCTGTAAAGAGACAAAGACCCCCACTTACTTCCTTTAGAAATACGATGACCCGGCTCCACTTTTTGTAGAGACAAAGGCAAGCCCCTAACTCTTGTAGAAAGGCAAAGATACACCTTAACTTCCTGTAGAAAAACAGAGATCAGGATCCACTTCCTGTAAAGAGAATAAGACCCGCCCTCACTTCCTATAAAGAGACAAAGACCTGCCCCAAATTCCTGTAAAGAGAATAAGACCCACCCCTACTTCCTGTAGAGACCCAAAGATATGGCCTCACTTAATTTAAAGAGGCAAACACCCACCAACACTTCCTGTAAAGAAACAAAGACTCACTCTCACTTCCGGGAAACAGACAAAAAATGCCCCTACTTCCTGTAGAAAGACAAAGGCCTTCCACCACCTCCTGCAGAAAGACAAAGACACATCTCAACTTCCAGTAGAGAAACAAAGACCAGAATGCACTTTATGTAAAATGACAAAGACCCTCCTCCACTTCCTGTAAAAAGACAAAGACTCTTCCCCACTTCTTATAAAAAGAAAAATACTCACTTTCTGTAATCTGTCCTGGGCTCTCTACTTCTAGTGACTGATTAAACTTGACAACAGGCATTGGACAGCAAGTTTGACAATAGGGAGACATCTAGTGACAAGCACTTTGGGTGATTTTCAATCCGAAAACATATTTTTTTTAATATAAACACACATATATACTATATATATAATTTTATAGTCATAGGCCATCAGATAAGCCTAAGCTTATTGAAACTACAGTGACCATTTAACGCTGTTAACCTGCAGATATGTGGTTAATCTGCAGGCTAACAGCGTTATTATGCTGCCCGGCGCCTGCACGCAACCGAATGCAGTGGGAAGAAAATTAACTTATTAACTTTATTCTCCCAGCCAGCATTCGGTTCTAGTCATGGAGGTGGTGGTCCTGGGGGTACAGTCACCGCTCTGAGAATACAGAGTGGTCGCTGAAACCGTGACCCCGGCCCTGACTTGCAGCTGAGCCCCAATGCAGAGCCAGTGTCAGTCAGGTCTGGTGACGCGGTTACAGCTGCCATTCTGTATTCTCAGAACGGAGACTGAACCTGCGGCGCCCCCGCCTACATAACTGAAACCAAATGCTGGCGGGGAGAATACAGTTAATTTTCTCTCAGCTGCATTTGGCTGCGTGCAGGCGCCGGGCACCATAATAATGCTATTACCCTGCAGATTAACCCCATATCAGCAGATTAATAGTGTTATTTCTGGTGACATGTTCCCTTTAAGATACTAATGGCATTTCACTAGAATATGCCATCAGTGCCCAAATGATGGGATTCTGCCTGCTGTGAGATGTCACTGTCAGCAATGCTGTCTGCAGATTTTATGGCTGCAACCATGTTGGAAGTATAATGGGACACCCCTGCGGCCAGGACAGGGTAGACATGAGTCCTGGGTGCATAGTACTTTCCTACATCACTAACCTCCAGGGCACGTGGAGAAGATCATGATTGTACAAACCTGATTATCACCCTAATTATCTTGCCCCATAATTATGTGTAATTATTTTTAAAGCAGAATGTTATAGGGCAGGAGAAGTTGAACAGATTAATATATACAGTACAGACCAAAAGTTTGGACACACCTTCTCATTTAAAGATTTATCTGTATTTTCATGACTATGAAAATTGTACATTCACACTGAAGGCATCAAAACTATGAATTAACACATGTGGAATTATATATGTAACAAAAAGTGTGAAACAACTGAAAATATGTCTTATATTCTAGGTTCTTCAAAGTAGCCACCTTTTGCTTTGATGACTGCTTTGCACACTCTTGGCATTCTCTTGATGAGCTTCAAGAGGTAGTCACCGGAAATGGTCTTCCAACAATCTTGAAGGAGTTCCCAGAGATGCTTAGCACTTGTTGGCCCTTTTGCCTTCACTCTGAGGTCCACCTCACCTCAAACCATCTCGATTGGGTTCAGGTCTGGTGACTGTGGAGGCTAGGTCATCTGGCGTAGCACCCCATCACTCTCCTTCTTGGTCAAATAGCCCTTACACAGCCTGGAGGTGTGTTTGGGGTCATTGTCCTGAAGAATGATGGTCCAACTAAACGCAAACCGGATGGAATAGCATGCCGCTGCAAGATGCTGTGGCAGCCATGCTGGTTCAGTATGCCTTAAATTTTGAATAAATCCCCAACAGTGTCACCAGCAAAGCACCCCCACACCATCACACCTCCTCCTCCATGCTTCACGGTGGGAATCAGGCATGTAGAGTCCATCCGTTCACCTTTTCTGCGTCGCACAAAGACACAGTGGTTGGAACCAAAGATCTCAAATTTGGACTCATCAGACCAAAGCACAGATTTCCACTGGTCTAACGTCCATTCCTTGTGTTCTTTAGCCCAAACAATTCTCTTCTGCTTGTTGCATGTCCTTAGCAGTGGTTTCCTAGCAGCTATTTTACCATGAAGGCCTGCTGCACAAAGTCTCCTCTTAACTGTTGTTGAAGAGATGTGTCTGCTGCTAGAACTCTGTGTGGCATTGACCTGGTCTCTAATCTGAGCTGCTGTTAACCTGTGATTTCTGAGGCTGGTGACTCGGATAAACTTATCCTCAGAAGCAGAGGTGACTCTTGGTCTTCCTTTCCTGGGGCGGTCCTCATGTGAGCCAGTTTCTTTGTAGCACTTGATGGTTTTTGCAACTGCACTTGGGGACACTTTCAAAGTTTGCTCAATTTTTCTCACTGACTTACCTTCATTTCTTAAAGTAATGATGGCCACTCGTTTTTCTTTACTTAGCTGCTTTTTTCTTGCCATAATACAAATTCTAAGAGTCTATTCAGTAGGTCTATCAGCTGTGTATCCACCTGACTTCTGCACAACACAACTGATGGTCCCAACCCCATTTATAAGGCAAGAAATCCCACTTATTAAACCTGACAGGGCACACCTGTGAAGTGAAAACCATTTCCGGTGACTACCTCTTGAAGCTCATCAAGAGAATGCCAAGAGTGTGCAAAGCAGTCATCAAAGCAAAAGGTGGCTACTTTGAAGAACCTAGAATATAAGACATATTTTCAGTTGTTTCACACTTTTTTGTTAAGTATATAATTCCACATGTGTTAATTCATAGTTTTGATGCCTTCAGTGTGAATGTACAATTTTCATAGTCATGAAAATACAGAAAAATCTTTAAATGAGAAGGTGTGTCCAAACTTTTGGTCTGTACTGTAAGTTTTCGGGAAAAGATTACAAGTATAACTTGATCTAGGAGTCAGGTGGGTGGGACTACTGAGTGATTGAAAGCCTTGCCTTTATTCACTTTTTGGCTATTCATATGGAGATAGTTCACAGCTACTAAGTAGGACCGCCCACTGGACTCCTAAGTATAGAAAGGGATTTATAAGAATAAAATACAATCTTTTCCCACAAACCTATATATCAATCTGCTCAGCTCCTTCTGCCCCATAACCTGTTGCCTACAGATCGGATTATGCACAACGTCCCTTTAATTTCTTTTTCCTCCAATCTGCCCAGAGACATCTATATATCACCCTCGCCGCACTTTATCCAGGGGCGATCTGCTGTAGTTTTTTTTTCCGCCATGTTTACAATGGCTGAATAACAATCCGAGGAGTATTTATAAATCAGACATTGTAACGCTCATTTATAAGCCGCTTTCAACTCTGGGGAAGTGTAAACCTGAAAATTAAACTGCAGATCTCCAATCGATTCCAAATAAATTAAGTCTCTGAATGAAACGCACAATTATTCAGCGATGGTCTGGTCCTGCTGCAAGATGGCGATGGGAAAAAAAATGGCACCAAGTTTCTAAGAGAAAATGATTATTTGTAGTGAGGGATTCATATATTATAAACTGCAGTGAATAGACGTTATAGCTAGGGATTTTGGGTGGGGAAATGTTGATATTTGCTTTATTTATTGACCTTCCTTCAGACTGGGCACTATGGGCCTCACTTATTAAAAACTCTATGTGTTGCCCATAGCAACCAATCACAGTGCAGCTATCATGTCACAAACTGCTTTGGTAAAATGAAAGCTGTGCTCTGATTGGTGTTGCTATGAGCAACGAGGCCTGTTTTTCTCTTAGGCCTTATGTGTATTGCATTTTTTTACAGCAGAGTTGTGATTAAAGGGATCCTGTCATGTTGAAAATTGTATCTGATCTGCAAACATGATGTTATAGAGCACGGGGATTAATATACAGTTTAATGGGAAAAGTCTCAGTAGAATTTGTATTTTATTTATTAAAATCCCTGCTGCTTGTATGCAAAGGCGTCCAGTGGGCGGTCCTACTCAGTGATTGACAGTCCTCCCTGTATGACTGTGACACAGCTGTCAATTACTGACCTTACAAACAAGTGAACAACAGGCCCTTTAAATGAATACAGACCCCTGTCCAGATGCCCTAAACAAATGGACACCAGACTCCCTAAATACAAACCCCAGACCAGACCCCCTAAACAAATTCAGATGCCTTAAATTACTACATATGAAGATTAGTGATGAGCGAGCATGCTCGCTACTGCTCGGTGCTCGCCCAAGCATCTCACTGCTCGAGATGCTCGGCGCTCGCTGAGTATTTCCGGGGTTGCTCGGCGGGAACTCGGGTCCCCTCCCTGCATGTTTGGCGCTCTTTAGAGAGCCAATGAACATGCAGGGATTGCCTGCCATGCACTGTAATGCCGTAGCCATGTTGGTTGTGGGCATTGCAGTGATTGGCTGGCCGCACAGCGTTATCGGGTCTATATCAGACCTGGCACTGCCATGCTCGTCACAGTCACTCCAGATCAGACAGTGTAGGGAGAGCTGCTGCTGCGTCAGGGAGAGATTTGATCGTGTATTAGGTAGTGTAGGGAGAAAAACCGTACATTACACATATCCATCTCAACAAACAGTCCTTCTGAGGACTAATCCATCTGCAGAGATATCAGGCAGGCAGTGTATATAGGAAGGCAGTGTATATAGGCAGGCAGGCAGGGTATATAGCAGACTGCAGCGCATATAGCACAAGAGGCTCCATTCCAATTCTGCCTTCTGCTGCTGTCAGATATTTCTATACAAAGGCCCAGGTCTCAGGGGCCAGGAATACTCTTCTTTGGATCTTAATCCTCATTATTTGCTTAAAAAGCAATCCAGAGAACACCGTTTTTTCTGCGCCATTTGCTTGTTGGCACTGCAGAATACAGCCAGGTCCTTTCCATATTACAGCGCTAGAAATCCAGCTATTCAAAACTGTTTTCTCCGTCAAACGGATCACATATACGTTGTCAGAAAATACTGCCATTTCTGGCCTCCATTAAAAATTTCTTTCAGTGATTTCTTTCAGTGTGTCAGTGAAGCAATTCACACCAGTTTGCTGTTCAAACTACTTACCTACAGGTCAGGTATTTAAAACTCAGTTTTCTCCATCACATGGATCACATATACGTTCGCTCCAAACTCCGTCATTTGTAGTGAGCATGGAAGATACTGTCCTCCATTTAAAATTGGCAAGGCACGTGGCAAGGGACGGGGAACTGGATGTGATGGTGATGGTGCATTCAGAGGCCGAGGACAAGGCCGTGGGCAAGCCAAAATTGTGTCACAACAAACACCCACATCTTCTCGCCTGACCTTCCTGTCCCAATTTCTAGGGGACCGCAGCACACCACTATTGAACCCAGAGCAGTGATGCAACACCCACATAATTTTTTTAAAGGGTGTTTATGATGCCCGTAAAAAAAAAAATTTATACAGTATGTTCATGTATACCCCCCAGGGGTAAATGTTTGTCAGCCCATACATTTAGTGCATGGGCATTAAAAGTATAGGAGGTCCGCTACTTTCTAATGGGACCATTTTTTATGAAGCCCTCCACGTCTCTTCCAAGGGTCACTGAAGTGCCACCAAATTTTTGGCAGCCCTTGCATTCCCTGCATAGGCCAACACTATGGAAGACTCTCTCCTTTCTAATGGGAATTTGTTGTTACTGTGGCCCTGCTCTGTGTGTCTTTAAATTCTTAGTGGGGGTTTTCCTAAAATTGGTCAGCAGTTGGACTCACTGCATACCCTATAACTGTATAGCAGACCCTCTCCTTTCTAATGGGAACATGTCGTACTTGTTACTGTGGCCCTGCTCTATGTGTCTTTAAATTCTTAGTGGGGTTTTTCCTAAAATTGGTCAGCCGTTGGACTCACTGCATACCCTATAACTGTATAGCAGACCCTCTCCTTTCTAATGGGAACATGTCGTACTTGTTACTGTGGCCCTGCTCCGTGTGTCTTTAAATTCTTAGTGGGGTTTTTCCTAAAATTGGTCAGCAGTTGGACTCACTGCATGCCCTATAACTGTATAGCAGACTCTCTCCTGTCTAATGGGATTTTGTCGTTACTGTGGCCCTGCTCCGTGTGTCTTTAAATTCTTAGTGGGGTTTTTCCTCAAATTGTTCAGCAGTTGGACTCACTGTATACCCTATAACTGTATAGCAGACCCTCTCCTTTCTAATGGGAACATGTCGTTCCTTGTTACTGTGGCCCTGCTCTATGTGTCTTTAAATTCTTAGTGGGGGTTTTCCCAAATTTTAACAGCCCTTGCAGTCACAGCATGGGCATTACCACTATAGGAGACCCGCTCCTTTATAATGGGAACATTTTTTTTACTGAGACCCTCCTCTATGTCTCTTCAAAGGGGTATTGGGTTGCATCCAAGTTTTTGGCAGCCTTTGCAGTCACTGGATACGCAATAACAGTATAGGAGACCCACTTGTTAATAATGGGAACAACAAAGCATAGCCAGCTGATGGCTCTCTAACAATAGCTAGGGCCGACTGCTGGCCTTTTAAGAATAGTAAGGGCCGTCTGATGTCCCTATAAAAATAGGCTTTATGACTTTCAGAGTCCCTACATCATAATTAAACAGCATGTGTCTGATGATGTGTCACACACCACATTGCCAAATAAGGTTGTAAAATGTTAAAATGACATTTCCCGGTGAATGTATTTGTCTTAAAAAATAACGTAAAAAAAACAAAACAATAAGATCTTTCTTTAGTATAAAAAACAGAGTCACCAATTTAACCTCAATGTAATCACATTGTTCAGCTCATGCACCTCCTCCTCCATCTCCGAAATGACCACATCAGTCACAAGCTAACAGCACTGCAGCACTGCCTTGGCCAAGCGGCAACAGGCTGTGCTGAAGATAACATGCTTAATGCTTAATTGACAAACCGCCCAGCGCTGCAGAGTTGTTGAAAGCTGTAACACAGCAGCCTGATCTGTGGCTCTCACCGCTGAACATACAGCCAGGCATGGTCGTGTGTGACAATGGGCGGAACCGGGTGACGGAGAAATGACAGCCTGGGTATATACGGTTTCCCTCTATGCCAGTCCTTTCACCGAGCTAAAGAATATGGCTGTGGTGAAATACAACTCCCACTGAGAAGCTGTTTCAGATTGAAAAACATTGTGCCCACCAGAGGATTTGATTCTGAGAGCTCACCTTTCTCACCTGCTCAAGAGCCCCATAGCAGCTGCAAAGTTAGCGCTATCATGAACTCTCCTGAGGTAGAGGCCAAGGCACACCAGAGGATTCTCTGGTGGGACCGTCCAACCCTGTCGAGAAGCAGTCCTGGCTAAGAAAAGTGTGTGGGAAGGTTCCTGGACACTCTTTGGCTGCTTTTTTACTGAGGTGGAAACCCACGCAAACACGGGGAGAACATACAAAGTCCTTGCAGATGTTGTCCTTGCTGGGATTTGAACCCAAGATCCCAGTGCTGCAAGTCTTCAGTGCTAACCACTGATCCAATGTGCTGCTGTTCACCCTCTAATATCTAACAGACTGGAGAAACTTGCACCTACTGCCACTCTATCTTCAGCTCCTTTGTGAGAAAATGTATTTGGGCAGCCACTCAGTCTACCAAATAAAATTCCTGAGAAGGAAATTGGGGATGACTTCGCTACTAGTACTGGGGGCAGTGCTAATACCATGGCGTCGTACCATAGTTTGCTGGAAATATTCCAGGCTGGTAGGAGGCAAGCAAATTCCCACAGAAAAGTACCAGCAGTAATGTTCAGACCACATTTCAAGTGCAAGCAGCTTTAGAGGACTTCCTGGGAGAAATGACATGCAACCCTGCCGAAAAGCAGCCCTGGCTAAGAAAAGTGTGGGGGAAGGTTCCCGGACACTCTATGGCTGCTTTTTAATGTGGATCGGACGTGCTTATGCATGTTATTTCTCAAACCGCATTACAGATCAGGCCATTGTCCAACTCTGTATTTAAGAAATTAAATGCGCAAAGAAAGATGTGTGTGTGTCGGCTGCCATTGCTTCTGCAACAAGCTCAATTACAGGACTTCCAGGGAGAAATGACATGCAGGGTAGATACGGTTTCCCTCTATGCCAATCCTTTCACCGAGCTAAATACAACTCTCAGCAAAAAAAAGCTGTGGACTGGCTCCGTACCGTCTCTGGCCACATTCACCTGTCCACGTGTTTGTGGTTAGGCAGTCCTTCCCAGTAAGTGCACTGGGGAGGGCACGGGTAATGTTGTGGGATCCGTGCTTGTGGAAGGCGTAGGCGATACTGGGAAATATAGTGGCGGCTGAGGACCGAGTATGGACACCCGGCCGCCGCCGGCATGAGGTTATGAAAAGCTTCCGCCTCCACAAGCCTAAAAGGCCACATTTCAAGTGCAAGCAGCTGTCAAATATGTCAGTATAGTATTGCAGCCTGTGGGTGGGTGGGTGGCTGGCTGCATACTTGCGCTTGCATTCCAAGGAATGGGGTAGGGACAACTGAACGCAGCAGTGGGACAAGGACGTGGACGGTGATTGTTGCAAGTCTGCAATGACAGGTGCATGGCGGGAGCCATCTTCGCATGCACCAAGGATCACTTATGATGGGCACACTTTTAGGCAGTGACCTGTGAGTCAGAAATGCTTCCCCATGCTGTTCCCATGTCTTTTCAGCACTGTATGCATGTGTCTGATGATGTGTCACACACCACATGGCCAGATAAGGTTGTAAAATGTTAAAATTACATTTCCCAGTGAATGCATTTGTCTTAGTTGAAAGCAATGCAAAAGTGCATCAAAAACGCTACGTGTGAACATAGCCCGAGGTGTGGAGGAGTATTTTTGGTTTTGGTTATTTATTTTGCCTTATATACAAGTCATTACCCTGGAAAGAATGTTCCTTAACATGTTTCCCAGGAAAATCCATTTTGGTTTGTTTTTTGTATGTTTTATTGTGAATCCGTAAAAGTGGCGTAATACTCTGACAATGTTGTTGACAGCAGTGACCCGGGAGTCAGAAATGCTTCCAAGGGTCTTCCCCATGCTGTTCCCATGTCATTTGAGCACTGTTCCCATCGATTTGGGCAATTTTTAGGCCCTCTGCAGACCACCAGGGGGAGCCGCCTGAAAAATGCTCGAGTTTCCCATAGACTTACGTTGGGCTCGTTGCTCGGGTCGAGCACCCGAGTATTCCAATGTGCTCGACCCGAGCATCGAGCACCCGAGCATTTTAGTGCTCACTCATCACTAATGAAGATCAAATTACCCAAATAAATACAGAACCCCAGACCTCCTTAACCTTAAAGGGGTTGTCCAGTGGAAACAAGCTATCACCTGTCCTCTGGTGGGTGTCTGACCACTGGGACCCGCATCAATCAAAAGAATTGGATATTTTTATCCCCTATGGAGAACTTTCATTCTTGTTTCAAAATGGAGCGCAAGGTCAGATTCCCGACCACCGCTCTATTCTGGGGTCAAGGGCAGCACTCAGTACCCCATAGAGGATAAATAGAGCTGCCATTGAGCGTGCACACTGACACTCCATTCTAATGGGGATGAAAGGGCCGAATTTTCCTGCTCGTTGAAGGTCCCAACTCTCAACAAGTTATGATCTATCTCTTGTATAGGTGATAACTTGTTTTCAATGGACAACCACTTTATACCCTCCAATCTAATATTAGCCCCTTACTAGATGTTCCAATCCAATACAGTCCCCCCAAATAAATACAGTTGTAGTCAACATTATTGGTATTATTGTTTCTTATATAAAAAAATTTGTTATTAAAAAAAATCCATGATTACAGGCGCCCTTTCTTTCCTAATTCATCATTGTACAACCATTAGCAACAATGACAATTTCCAAACATTTTTGTAGTCATCTGTGAGTTTCTTGCACCTGTCGACTGGTAGTTTCTTCCGCTGCAATTCCCTTACGTTTTTTTTCCTTTTCCCCATAGCATGCTTAACATCTCTGCAAAGATTTTTAAGGGAATCTGTCAGCAGTTTTTGTTATGTAATCTGAGAGCAGCATAATGTAGGGGATGAGACCCTGATTCCAGCGATATATCACTTGCTGGTCTCCATGCTGCCATTTTGATATAATCCCTGTTTTCTCTGCTGCAGATCTACCAGAGCTCTGAATGCTGAGCTGTGCATTGCACCTCCCAAACCATTGATTGGCCGCTTTCTGTGTACAGTGTATATTGACAGAAAACGACCAATTATTGATGGGGGAGTGGTTGGACCAGGAGGCACGAGACACCTAGTCCTGTAGTGATAATCTCCTGCTGTAAAACACTAATTTTATTGAAACACCAACCCAGCCTAATAAGTGACACATCATTGGAATCAGGGCCTCAGCCTCTACATCAGTCTGCTCAGATTATATAGCAAAAACCTGCTGACAGATTCCCTTTAATTTTATTGAGATCAGAGCTCAGATAAAGCAGTACATTTTGAACTATTCTTGCGTACTTGTAGTTTGTCTAGGTAACTTTTGTCACAGTGCATTTGATCTGTTTTGTTCAATGTGCGACATATGATACAGGCTGAAATCATTACTCCAGATATTTCTAGCTCAGACTGAAGTTCTTCTGATTTTAGGTTTCTTTCCCATATTTTGAACTCACTGTCACAGGGTACTTTCATTAATTTCCCCATTTCTTGACTGCTCCATAAGTTGCAAACTTCATGATATCATTCTAAACTTTTGAGGTCTTTGTAGATATTCTTGTACCCTATAGACTGCTTGTACTTGGTGATAATAGTATTTCTGGTTTGCCCAATATTTACAGACCATACCCCTTTTTCCAGACCACACATATTTACTCACCCCTTCTTCACCCATAAAATGAAAATAATGATAACCAGAATGTAACGCACTGAACTCTTTGGCTCATTGCTTTTCCAGTCCCCACCCCACTCTTACCCCACCTTTATACAAAGCTATAACCATCCAAATGTCCCCAGATAGTAATAATGGCCTTCATTGCCCTATACATTAAAAATACCTTCCCGTGCCCCATACAATAATAATAGTCTTCAACAGTGATAATGCACCTTTTGTGACTATACACAGTTATAGTGCCCCATCTGTGCCTCTATTGTACATACAGGTGGTAGTAGTGCACCCTCTGTGCATCCACATGGTAAGAATGCCCCCCACATGGTAATACTGCCCCTCTGTGCCTTTACATAGTAATAGTGCACCCTCTGTAGGCCCACATGTTAATAGGGCCCCCAAGGTGCTTCTACTGGTATTAGTGCACTGAATTTGCCTCCTAGTGGTAGTAGTACTTCCTTTGTGCCTCCACATTGTTATAGTTCTCCTTCTGTGCCTCCACACAGTACTAGTGCCCCACGTGGTAATAGTGATCTTGCAATGCGTCTACATGGTGGTAGTACCCCCTCTGTGCCTCCACCATGGTATTAGTACACACTCTGCAGGCCCAAGTGGTATTAGTGCCCCCTCTGTGCTTCCACTTGAATTAGTGCACCCAATGTGTCTCCATGGGGAAATAGTGCACCCTTTGTGCCTCCACACGGTAATAGTGCCCCCTGTGGTAATAGAGATCTTGCAGTGCCTTTACATGGTAGTAGTGCCCCCTCTGCACCTCCACCATGGTACTAGTACACACTGCAGGCCCAAGTGGTATTAGTGCCCCCGCTGTGCCTCCATTTTAATTAGTGCACCCAATGTGTCTCCATGGGGAAATAGTGCACTCTTTGTGCCTGTACATGGTAATAGCCCCCCTTCTGTGCCTCCACACGGTTATAGTGCCCCTCTTGGTAACAGAGGTCTTGTAGTGCCTCTACACGGTGGTAGTGCCCCCTCTGTGCTTCTACCATGGTATTAGTACAAACTCTATAGACCTGAGCGGTATTAGTGCCCCCTCTGTGCCTCCACTTGAATTAGTGCACCCAATGTGTCTCCATGGGGAAATAGTGCACTCTTTGTGCCTGTACATGGTAATAGCCCCCCTTCTGTGCCTCCACACGGTTATAGTGCCCCTCTTGGTAACAGAGGTCTTGTAGTGCCTCTACACGGTGGTAGTGCCCCCTCTGTGCTTCTACCATGGTATTAGTACAAACTCTATAGACCTGAGCGGTATTAGTGCCCCCTCTGTGCCTCCACTTGAATTAGTGCACCCAATGTGTCCTCATGGGGAAGTAGCGTACCCTTTGTGCCCCCACACAGTAATAATGTCCCCTACATAATAATAGAACCTCCACACATCTCCAATTGTGCCCCCATATGTTAATAACAGTGCGCCCAAATAACACTAGTGTACCCCCGTCCAGATCTCCCATGCCCCTTTTGAGCTAATAAGAACAAAATAAACTTAATTTCACCTCGTCCCCATTACCAGACTCCATCTTGTCCCCCCTGTCTGTGGCTCGGCGGAGGAGACACAATGAAGTGATGTCATGAGATCTTCCGCGGACGTTGGCGACTACGATTGATGTCTTGATTGCTGTCTCCAGATGCGGAGCTGTTCTTTATATGAGGCCCTTTAATAACCCCCTGATTGTCTATGTAATGTGTATGGTCACTAAGTTTTGCAGGTAAAGGCTAATGCACACAGCCATATCACGGGGTCTTATTGTACCTGGGCTCGAATGAAGTCTCTACCCCGTGGGCAGAATTTACATGCCAACCTATTCTGTAGCGCTGTACACGGATTGCCATATGGTAAGTAGGGGACATGTTTTTCTATATTAGTTAAAACTTGGGATCTCGTATTCAGAGACCGAGCTCGCAGGGTTTTTAGTGCACGACACAGATTCATTTATTTTTAGCACATTTCGGCTTTTCTGAGACCCATCGTCCAGGGTAAAGACTTCGCCTGTGGCTCATCTTGCCTACAATTACATTACAATATATTTTATGTATAAAGACTGCCCTCTAGTGGAGCATTTGTGAATACATTTAAACCAAGGAAGTCTGGGAGTATAGAAATATAGGTATTTTCTGTGTAGTAATGTGGTAATTTTGTATTTCTGGCAGAGGGTTAAGATGGAGTTTAGCACAAGGGGTCAAAAAAAAAAATCTGTGTGTCCCTCAAACTAGAGACGGACCCTAATTATAGTGGATATTTTAGCAGACGTCAATCCTACTACTGAATAAAAAACTCTATGCAAAGATCAAGACCGATATAATGGCCGTATAGTGGTAGGTATCAGCTCAGGAGAGCATAGATGTGATTGAAGTACAGGTATACAAATATATAGTGACTTACAGGCGACGTCCAATCACTTGTCCCATCTGGCCCAGACCACCATGACAACTTCTTCTAGCCAAGACCTGCATTTGCAGTAAAGACCCCTATGACTATATCACATTTCCAGCACCTATTCCCAACCTGCACAAACTTCCCACCCTACTCATACCCTTAATTATACGTCTGTTGCTGCCCCCCGCAGTGGTCTACGGTACTACTAATCGGGTAAAAAAAAAAAAAGAGTATTTAAATGCAGAAATGTCCCCAAAGTTCTTATATGAAAAATAAATAAATAGATGTAAAAAAACAAGCACCAATCCAAATCGCAGTTACTGGCCCCGCCGCCATCGAAAAAATAAGAGGAACGTGTCCGATACATAAAAATAATTGTTACGGAAAAGGGGAACAAGATTTACAATGTATTTAAGTGGTCCTATGTTATTCTAAAAAAAAAAATAGTAATAAAAAAAAATTATATCAGGGGCGTACATAAAAATCACGGGGCCCCATAGCAAAAGTTTTAATTGTGCCTCATCCCTTCAAAAAAATAAAATACTTGCTGGAGTCACAGAAGAGCAGATCTCACAACTTTCCAGCCTTCAGTTAGTAATTTTCCACCTGCTGAAGTCCTAGATTCCTCTTTCATTGCCCCCATAAAGTGTGATGCTAACAAAAGTGCCCCCCAAACACAGTATTATACCCCATGGTGAATTCCTCTGCATTACCCTCCACATGCACAGTATATTGACCCTACTGTGCCCACCTCAACTCCCAAGACAAAGTATGGTGACCCCAATACAGCCCTACATACAGTATAACGGGCCCCATATAGTCCTCCATATAGTATAATGGCCCAACATAGTCCTCCATATAGTATAACGCACCCCATAATCCTCCATATAATATAACGCGCCCCCATAATCCTCCATATAATATAATGCGTCCCCATAATCCATATAGTATAATGCTCTCCCCATAGTCCTCCATATGGTATAATGCTCCCCCCATAGGCCTCCATATAGTATAAAGCACCCCCATAATCCTCCATATAGTATACCGCACCCCTATAATCCTCCATATAGTATAACGTGCCCCATTATCCTCCGTATAGTATAACGCGTCCCCATAATCCTCCATATAGTATACTGCTCTCCCCATAGTCCTCCATATAGTATAATGTAGCACCCCGAGGACTCGGCTGCTACAGGGGTATTGCACCTCGATCCAGAGGTGTGGTATTCCACTCCCGGGTAAGGATGGAGTGTGGAACGGAGCTCAGTTAGCTGCATGCACCACACTCACCCCATTTCCGGGGGACAGATCAACGGTACTCCCACCAGATAGATGTGCAGGTACGACAGCGTCTGTCCCCGGCTGGAGTGGGGAGGGGGGAGGAATATCCCTGTGGTGTAGGAGCAGACAGGGGAGGGACTCTGGGCATAGGTAGGAGCCCATTGGGTGCTGGTCACCTGGGCTCACACATAGAGGGAGGTATATAAGGTGGGCACCATCTTAGATCAGGGTTCAGTTCAGGCAGGAGGAGAAGAGGAGAGGAGCTCAGCCAGAGAGGGCTGACGGGGAGCTGTGGCTCAGTCTGGGCCCAGCTCCAGAGGCAAGCCTGAAGTGAGACCTGAGACAGAGAGAGAGAAGGAA
Source organism: Phyllobates terribilis (assembly GCF_046119375.1). NCBI lineage: Eukaryota > Metazoa > Chordata > Amphibia > Anura > Dendrobatidae > Phyllobates > Phyllobates terribilis. Next base: position 143,746,228 of record NW_027362770.1, read on the forward strand.
CAGAAACACAAGGAAAGGCCCAGAGACGCAAGCACAGAGGGAACCCTGAGATCCCACAAGATACCGGGTGAAGGGTTGGCAGAACAGGGTGCCGGATCCCAAACTGGTGGAGGCCAATTATCCTTAGCCAGGAACCGGAGGTCGTGGTCAAGTTTTGGCGCGACCCCTCGCCACATCCACCAGGAAGGCATACCATATAGGGTCAGGGAAACCGGGAAAGGTTTCACCACCAGAAGGCCCGAGGGAGCCGGACAAAGGTGGGTCCCTGGTGGGGACGGCCAGTAGGAAGGAAGAGAGGGGAGCTCTGGACCACGCTCCGGAATTGCCTGGGAGTTAACCGAGTCCCTCACCTGGTGGGCGCGGCACGGCTCGGGTGGTCCTTACTGCGCACAAGTGACCTGATAAAGAACTGTGAGTAAAGCTGTGAAAACTGCAACCGCACGTCTCAGTGATTCCTTGTCACACCACCACTACCACCATCATTCCTCCCTGCCTCATTACCTGCCCTGAGGCTATACCCCTCCCGTTGGGGGTTATACCATCCACGCTGCACCACCGTACCACTGGCCTCAGCGGTCTGCCCTGCAGCGGCGGCTTCATAGCCGCAATCAACGGGTGGCGTAGTCGAACTCTATAACATCTTAATGCCGAGCACTGCCACTTAGTTTGACCACCCTGGGCACAGACCGGGTCACCGCCACGAGGACTACCACCCCCAACAGATCCGGCTCCGGGTATTCCCCGCGTGCGCAACGCTACAGAACATGGCCCAGGGGGCGCGTCAATAACACGTCCCCATAAACCACCATATAGTATAATGCACCCCATAATCCTCCATATAGTATAATGCGCCCCCATAATCCTCCATGTAATATAACGCGTCCCCATAATCCTCCATATAGTATAATGCTCTCCCCATAGGCCTCCATGTAGTATAACGTGCCCCCATAATCTGCCATATAGTATAACGCACCCCCATAATCCTCCATACAGTATAACACACCCCCATAATCCTCCATATAGTATAACGCGCCCCCATAATCCTCCATATAGTATAACGCGCCCCCCTAATCCTCCATATAGTATAACGCGTCCCCATAATCCTCCATATAGTATAACCCGTCCCCATAATCCTCCATATAGTATAACGCGTCCCCATAATCCTCCATATAGTATAACCCGTCCCCATAATCCTCCATATAGTATAACCCGTCCCCATAATCCTCCATATAGTATAAGGCACCCCCCCATAAACCTCCATATAGTATAACACGCCCCCATAATACTTCAAAGACATACTGATAAGGAACTTAGATTGTGAGCTCCAATTGGGACAGTGATGATAATGTCTGTAAAGCGCTGAGGAATTAATGGCGCTATATAGCTGAGTAAAATAAATAAATAAATGAAAACGCACCTCCATAATCCTCCATAAAGTATAATGCGTCCACATAATCCTCCATACAATAAAATACACTCCTCATGGTCCTCCACAGAGTATAATGCACTCCCCATGGTCCTCCACACATTATAATACACTCCCCATGGTCCTCCACAGAGTAAAATGCACTCCCCATGGTCCTCCACAGAGTAAAATGCACTCCCCATGGTCCTCCACACAGTAAAATACACTCCCCATGGTCCTCCACAAAGTATAATACACTACCCATGTCCTCCACAAAGTAAAATGCACACCCCATGGTACTCCACACAGTATAATACACTCCCCATGGTCCTCCACAGAGTATAATGCACTCTCCATGGTCCTCCACACAGTATAATACACTCCCCATGGTCCTCCGCACAGTATAATACACTCCCCATGGTCCTCCGCACAGTATAATACACTCCCCATGGTCCTCCACAGAGTATAATGTGCTCCCCATGGTCCTCCACACAGTATAATACATTCCCCTTGGTCCTCCACAGAGTATAATGCACTCTCCATGGTCCTCCACAGAGTATAATGCACTCTCCATGGTCCTCCACAGAGTATAATGCGCTCCCCATGTTCCTCCACAGAGTATAATGTGCTCCCCATGTTCCTCAACAGAGTATAATGCACTCTCCATGGTCCTCCACAGAGTATAATGCACTCTCCATGGTCCTCCACAGAGTATAATGCGCTCCCCATGTTCCTCCACAGAGTATAATGTGCTCCCCATGTTCCTCCACAGAGTATAATGCACTCTCCATGGTCCTCCACAGAGTATAATGCACTCTCCATGGTCCTCCACACAGTATAATACATTCCCCTTGGTCCTCCACAGAGTATAATGCACTCTCCATGGTCCTCCACAGAGTATAATGCACTCTCCATGGTCCTCCACAGAGTATAATGCGCTCCCCATGTTCCTCCACAGAGTATAATGTGCTCCCCATGTTCCTCAACAGAGTATAATGCACTCTCCATGGTCCTCCACAGAGTATAATGCACTCTCCATGGTCCTCCACAGAGTATAATGCGCTCCCCATGTTCCTCCACAGAGTATAATGTGCTCCCCATGTTCCTCCACAGAGTATAATGCACTCTCCATGGTCCTCCATAGAGTATAATGCACTCTCCATGGTCCTCCACACAGTATGATACATTCCCCTTGGTCCTCCACAGAGTATAATGCACTCTCCATGGTCCTCCACAGAGTATAATGCACTTTCCATGGTCCTCCAAAAAGTATAATACATTCCCCTTGGTCCTCCACAGAGTATAACACACTCTCCATGGTCCTCCACAGAGTAAAATGCACTCTCCATGGTCCTCCACACAGTATAATACACTCCCCATGGTCCTCCACAGAGTATAATGCACTCTCCATGGTCCTCCACACAGTATAATACACTCCCCATGGTCCTCCACAGAGTATAATGCACTCTCCATGGTCCTCCACAGAGTATAATGCACTCTCCATAGTCCTCCACAGAGTATAATGCACTCTCCATAGTCCTCCACACAGTATAATACATTCCCCTTGGTCCTCCACAGAGTATAATGCACTCTCCATGGTCCTCCACAGAGTATAATGCACTCTCCATGGTCCTCCACACAGTATAATACATTCCCCTTGGTCCTCCAGAGAATAATGCACTCTCCATAGTCCTCCACACAGTATAATACACTCCCCATGGTCCTCCACACAGTATAATGCACTCTCCATGGTCCTCCACACAGTATAATGCACTCTCCATGGTCCTCCACACAGTATAATACACTCCCATGGTCCTCCACAGAGTAAAATACGGCTCCCAATAGGGTAAAATGCAGCCCCTAGTAATATGGGTACCATGTACTCATTGATTAAAAAATAAATAAGCACAATACTCACCTCTCCTCATTCCCCCGCTGCTTCGGTCTCTTCAGCGCATGTCCTCACCGCGCAGCTCCACTGTCTGACACAGCGTGCAGCGCGATGAAGTGACATCATCGCTCCCGGGGCGTCAGACGCAGAGGGGCAGTGATGGGAGAGGGCGTGTCATATGACGCTCCCACCTCCATCATTGCTTTCAACTGTATCGGCATCTGCTGGTACAGTTGAATGCGGGGGTCGGCACTGGCTGGCCGGAGGGAGGGCTCGATGCAGGCACTGACACCGGGCCCCCCCGACTCACGGACCCCATAGCAGTTGCGTGGCCTGCCGCCATTGGCGGTAAGCCAATCAGCTGAAAGGAGCTCAGAAAAAGATTAGAAAGAGAAACTCTCCTATTGTACTGGCAGCATGAGCTCACTGATGGATTCTAAGTTAGCTCATTCTGCAACCAGCACTAAACAATCCAATGCAGAAGCTGTAGAAGGCAAAAAGAGCAATTTTTTTAAAGGAACACAATTACAAATATGATTTGTAATTAATAAAACAGTCCCCAAAAATGGATTGTCTCCTTAACAAGTAATAATGCCGTGATAGTCTAGAAATATTGATACAACTGCCCCATAAAATGTAATAATGTCCCCTGAGTGCCCCCATAGGTAAAAATTCTCCTTAAGTGGCCTCATTGGTAAAAATTCTCCTTAAGTACCCCCAAAATGCAATTATGCCCCCTGATTGGTCCCAAAAAGTAAAAATAATGCCTTTTAATTTACTCAAAATTTGGTGTCAACATTAATTGCATTTAATATCTAACAGTAAATTATAGCATTACAAAGAGAGAGTTTTTTTTCCAGGTTTTTTTTTTCTTTTATTAGACTTTTTATGCTGATAAGATCATTACAATTAGGGATTTATGTAATCGTTGGTTCGCTGCTACTTTTGTTGCAATCTTATATCCTCCAGCAGAGGCCGCCACTGAGATCGGATTATGCTCAAATCACGGTCAACAGCGCCATCTGGTGGTCAGCGCTCGTTCCGCAGTTGGATCCAGTTTTTGACTAAATAAATATATAAATTAGCGAATAAATATTAATGCAGGTAAAATATCTTGAGCTGGACATTTATGTGCACGGAAGGTAGAATCAATCCTGAAGAGCGCTGTGCTACAAACTGCTGTGCAGTACGCGCTTGTGACCAGCAGGGGGCAGTTGTGACGATGCTGGTTATGTAGACATATAACAAGGCGGTAATCTGAATTACTAATGATGAATTACCAATAAAATGTCAAGGAAATGCCTCCATTTTCCGTCCACACACGACCTGCGAGGACAGGAGACGTCATCAGGGCTCGCAGGCTGTAGAGGGAAATCTCTGCAGCCTTTTACATGGCGCTGTGATGGCCGAGTGGTTAAGGCGTTGGACTTGAAATCCAATGGGGTCTCCCCGCGCAGGTTCGAACCCTGCTCGCAGCGGAAATGGATTTTTTAATAATTTATTTTTTTCCAACTTTGTTTTTAAAGCAACTTTTTATTTTTACAGTAAAACAAACAAAAAAAACAATGATCTATCCCATAGCTTTTATACTATCTTTTATAGGGTATTTTCTAAACTCCTTATTCGATTGCCTCTGCTGATCGTTCTCGCCAAAGTAATATTTTGTGGTCTCGCCCATTTTTATAATTTTAAATCATATTTTTTTCCTTTTTTTTTTTCCCCGCCATGACGGATTTTACACCAATTTTTTTTTAAATTACTTTTGAATTTGCTTTTTTTTTTTGTTATATATTTAGATATTTTTTATTATATATTTTTTATTATATCTTTTTTGTTATATATTTATCTATTTTTTTCTCATTTTTTAGGCTTTTTTGTTTGCTTGTTTTGCGCCAAATTCTTTTTTTTAACCCCTTCACCACCTTGGGTTTTTCTGGTTTTGAGTTTCCGTTTTTTGCTTCTCTTACGGGAAAACGAGAAAGAAGTTCCAAGTGCGGTGAAATTGAAAAAAAAAGTGCAATTTCGCAATCGTTTTTTTGGGATTTTTATTTACCACGTGCACTAAATGCTAAAACTGACCTGCTATTAGGATTCTCCAGGTCATTACGAGTTCGCAGATACCAAACATGTACAGGTTATTATTTATTTAAGTGAAAAAAAAATCCAAAATTTGTAAAAAAAAAATAAATAAATAAATTAAAAAATGGCGCCATTTTCCGAAACCCGTAGCGTCTCCATTTTTCGGGATCTGGGGCTGGGTGAGGGCTTATTTTTTGCGCGCCGAGCTGACATTTTTATTGATACTATTTTGGGGTAGATATGATGTGTTGATCGCCCGTTATTGCATTTTATTGCAATGTTGCGGAGACCAAACAAACGTAATTCTGGGGTTTTGATTTTTTTTCTCGTTACGCCGTTTACCGATCAGATTAATTATTTTTATATACTGATAGATTGGGCGATTCTGAACGCGGCGATAACAAATATGTTCATCTGCTATGAACACCGGCCACTGGGTGGCGCTCATAGCAGTTAGGCAATGACAACAGCAGGGGTCTCCTGCAGACCTCGGGTTGTCGTGCCAACCCATCGGCGACCCGCGATCATGTGACAGGGGCGCCGATGGGCGGAGCTAATGACACGCACCTGGTTTGCGCAAATTAAATGCCGCTGTCAGTTTGACATCGGCATTAAACATGTTAACAGCCGCGGTGGATCGTGATTCCACCCTGCTGTTAGGGGCACATGACACTTGATCAGATCAGCTGTCATGTGCTGGAAAAGGTGCGGGCTCAGCGCTGGAGCCCGCAACAAAGAGGGGGAGGCGACCTGTGACAGATATACACGTCATAGGTCTTTAAGGGGTTAAGTCTATTTTTTTTATTATTTTAGTTTTTTTTATATTTATGTTTTTATTTATTTTTTTTCTCTAGTTGACATTGCGGTTTTAGTTTTTGCAACCCAAGATGTAAACGACCAATTCATTATTTATTTTGCAACTTTTAAAAAGTCCTAAAGTTTCTGCACAAATCTACTTTATTTTCCCCCTGGAGCAATTTTTGTGCGGCAGAATTTTTTTTAAAGCAAGGCCCAGATTCATTATTTTCAGGATTGCTTGTTTTTTGGGGGTTTGCGTTTCTGTTTTTACCTCCATATTCTTCTAAATGGTGCAGGCGATTCATTAATTATGGGCAAAGTGTAAAAAATTCTGTCTTAGGCTTTTATTTCAACTTTTTTTTTTTTTTTTTTGCAAAATGTCAAAAAATTGTATAAAACAATGGAATACATAAAATCACTCCAGTGGGGGTAGGGAGGCAGTGGCTGACATTGGCGCAAAAAAGACTTTAGAAAACTATGAATTATCCGATAACATCTGGAAAGCCTAAAGCCCGACCGCAGTCAAGAACGTGAAAAAAAAAACAGAAAGTCGCAAATGGAAAGATGAATATGGCGTCAACAGAAACCAGGCGCAAAACACACACAAAAATCAATCTGAAAGAAGCGCAATAAACAAAAAAAAATAAATAAAAATTTTTTTGCTTGTTTTGTGCCTTTTTAGAGATAAAGGTCGCACAGTCACAGTGCTTTTACAATGTTGTAGCTGGTTTCACCATGAATTTTAGATGTATTGCTGATTGGCAACTGGCTCCCCGCGGTTAGGAAGCGGGGAGCCGGCTGTCAATCATCATGACGTCGGCACTCACACCCCGTCAACAGAGAAGAGCGGAAGAGAAGCCGCTGCTCTGTCGACGTGACGCCTGTAGAAGCAGCTGAATAGTCGACAGGAGTCGTCAGTACAACCGTATTTACCAGTACGACTCTTATGTGCTTCCTCCCTCCCAGCTCTGCGTATGGAAAGCAGAATGACATCCACAGCGCCATCATTGTGATCTTTTCAGCAATCCATACACACCATTGTGATGTCACCTATAGAGGTGACATCACCGACGCATGCTTCACCAGGCAGCCATGGACATGTGGCATAAGGGCGCAATGAAAGAGCTGCACCAGTTCACGTATTTCTATCTACTGTGGCACCAGCCACCACGCAAAGGGTCCACTCCGAAAAAACATTGAAGCGAGCTCAAGAAGCAAGTGGCGAAACGCGCGTCGGGGTGAGGGGGATGCTGCTCACATCCTGCATCACCTGTCTGCTCCTCATATATCTCCTGTGAAGGTATTCTCCTATTTTTTGTCCATGCCCTTGGCTCAGTAGTATATACTGACACCTGATATTTTGCTCTAAATAAAATACAGACAGAATGCCACAGGTCTGATAGAAAAATAATCTCACAGCCTAGCTCAATAGAAATGCATAACATACAATGGTACTCCTAATGTGGGTACTAAAGCCTTACTTGGAGACTATGGTGTGTACTATATTATAAACAGTGTATATGCATAAGCTGTGCCAAGGGCATGGACAAAAAATAGAATACCTTCAGAGGAGATATATGAGGAGCAGACAGGTGATGCCGGACGTGAGCAGCATCCCCCTCACCCCAATGCGCGTTTCGCCACTAGCTTCTTGAGCTAGGCTGTGAGATTATTTCTCTTTCTATCAGACCTGTGGAATTCTGTCAGTATTTTATTTAGAGCAATTATCAGGTGTCAGAATATACTACTGAGCCAAGGGCATGGACAAAAAATAGTAGAATACCTTCAGAGGAAATATATGAGCAGCATCCACCTAACCCCAACGCGCGTTTCGCCACTAGCTTCTTGAGCTAGGCAGTGAGATTATTTCTCATTCTATCAGACCTGTGGAATTCTGTCAGTATTTTATTTAGAGCAGATATCAGGTGTCAGTATATACTATTACAATTGGGAGTTTTATTCACCTTTATTGCTAAATCTTTGATCTCCCTTGTGAATAAGTATATTACTAGGGATGTGGTGCTTTCCCCCTACTCTGTTTCTATATTTTATATATTTGTTTTAATCAATTGTCTAATAAAGAAGTTCAAGTTTTTAATGAATATGGATCTCTTCTTGACTCTGGATCCAGATAATACGAGCAGAGTATGTGATTGTGATATGCAAAAAAAAAAAACTAACTTGTAACAACTGTGGTGGCAAAATGCTAATTAGTGGAGGACTAGTGGTGGGGACATTGTTTTCCCCCAGACTAGCAGTCCCACTAATCATGTTAGTATGTCCCTATCAAAGGGAATAACATGATTTGTAAGAGTGGCATCACCCTCGTCTCTCTACACATCTTTGACAAGCCGGGTTTATCGGGTATAAAGGGATAAATAAATACTTGGGTGGTTAGCGCAGGGGGCCCTTTAACACTTTTCTTTACAGCTCATTGCCTTTGAGAGCGACCACCGCTGTTAGAAAGCAGAAGATGTGCAGTGCTTATAACCCAGAGAGCAGCGGCGGTCGGTCTCCTAGGCAATGTAAGCATAATAAAGCGTTGATGTATAAAGAATGGCTGAAAATTTTAATACGCGGTAAATTGCTAAAAGCACTCTGCACCATCTGACAATCACCCTTTAACGTAATCTGAGAGGCTGATTCCAGCTAGGTGTCACTTACTGGGCTGTGTTTTGCTGTTTCAATAAAATCAGTGTTTTATCAGCAGGAGAAAATCACTACAGGACTAGGTGTCTCGTGCCTCCTAGTCCAACCACGCCCCCAGCAATGATTGGCAGTGAATATACAGTGTACACAGAAAGAAGCCAATCAGTGAAGTGGGCGGGGCTATACACAAATCAGCATTTGAGCTCTGCAGCACCCATAAAACTAAGTGACACATCGCTGAAATCAGGGTCTCTGTCCCTACATCATGCTGCTTTCAGGTTACATAGCAAAAACCCTGCTGAAGATTCTTTAGATTAGTGGTTGAGCCCACACCGATCATAAAGTGATGGACTATTCCATCATTTGTTAAGACAGGAAGATCCTTTAATAATCAATTGATTGGAGAATCAATTGATAAATAACACATCCAAAAGTCATACATAACAAAAAAATACACCAGCCATGATTAATAAACTGCAAAGTTTACTTATTCATATGAAAAAAAAAAATATCACCGTGAAGACCACCCACTGGGTGAATAAATAGCCAAATAAACCCGCCGTAACATGATATAGGAGCGTTAGTCTAAGTATTAAGTGAAAATTAATTCCTGAGAAGATTCAATTAGTCCAGTCCTACTGCTGCCAATAAGAGCACCCATCAATACGTCCAGGGTGAATGAATGCTGCAGGTATAAAAAAACAAATCGAAACCTCACACGACCAATTATGTCATCTCATCAATGATGACACACATGGCTGCATCTTTATCTACTGTCTCTTTAAGAGGAGCCGGCGCCTCAGGTGGGACGTCCTGCTGGTCTATACTGGGTTCCTGCATCTCCACCGGTTCAGTCTTAATGGTGACCCCGCTATCCGGCATAGGCAGGTCATCCGGTAAGGAGGACAAACAGTTCTGGATCATCTCCACCACCCTCTCCAGATGCTTCTGGAACCTCTCGGCCGTCTCCAAACGTTGCCTCTTCTGCACCTCCATCATCACCCGGAGGGTCTCCCGCGCTTGGTGGGGCCGGTACTCGTTAATGAGGTGGTGCATGTGAACAAACAACAGCTTCATGTCTTCCAGCTTCTCCTCGCGCTTTATGCTTCCAGGACTTCGGATCAGAACGTCCAAAAGGTCCAGGAAGTTGATCAGGATGGACATGTTGAGTTTCCTCAGCTCCTTTTTGTGGTCGAACTGCTGAGGATGGAGCCTCTCGATACCCTGACTCTCCAGGGGTCGGATGATCAGGTCATCGCACTGGAACTGGTTCCCGAACATCATGTAGCTGTCCTTAACCGGAGGGGGCGGCTTGGGGACCGATCCTTTACGGACATTGTCATCTGTGTATTCTTTGATGTACTGAAGAGGAGGGAGAGGCAGAGCGCTCACTTGCTGGGGCTCACCCATCGTGAAAGGGATCTGCAGAAGAAGATAAAACACCATCAGTACCTGTAGATAGTTGGGTTCTCCAATCATAGGTGACACCATAGCAGGGCCCCAAACAGAGGAGAAGCCCAGTAAGTGTTTAATTCCACTGCAGCACCCCCAGGAGGTGAAAAGAAGCACTACACGACTCCACTGAAAGTAATCAACAACCAGACAGGTACGAGATGCTCTTTGTATCTGGTCGTAGATGAAGATAATAATCAGGGGCCGCCTCCATAATAACGAACTCCTAAAAGAAAGTTTAATTTGGAAAAGTAAAAAAAAAAAAAGAATCACTCATTAGTGTTGAATGGAACCAGAGGTTTTAAATGGAATGTGTCAGGTCCAGAATTATTAAATAACATTAAAGGGGTTGCCTGGCTTTAAGCTATAAGTCTGGAGTCTCTTAATGGGACTGCAGACTTGGGAATCCTCCCATCTCAGGCACGGGACCACAAATACGGGTGCAGACCAGATCGGTGCGGCCTCGCTCAATGTAAGTGTATTGAGCGAGGCTGGACATGTCTAGTTGGAATCTGGCCAGAATTATGCAAATCACACACTTAGAGTCACATGACCACTCATGTCTAGTTGGCACGTGATCGCATACTTGCGGTCACGCGCCCACCAGTTCCTTGAAAATCCTGACAGGGCGCACACTGCACGCTGTGAGGAGTCACAAAGAGTGACTGCAGACTTGCAGCCTAAAGCCGGACAACGCCTTTAAAATTAAGCCTGCCTGTCTTACTAGAAGAGTGCGTACATGGAAAAAATGAGCATATATCCTTCCTGCAGCCTCTCGCTTGTGCAGGGGCCGTTACAATCATCACTCACTATTGATGTGATTGACAGCCTCCTCTGCACACACATGTGCTGTCAATCAAATTGCCAGGGAGTGATTACGGAAGTGCTCACAGGATGGCGAGTGGTGACTGTAGTGTCTCCATGTACCGCTCTGATGGCTGCAGGGAGGACAGAAGCTTATATTCTCCTCCTGCTCACTGATGCAGGTGCACATTTATGGCTCCACTGTAACAGGGCATTGTTGTGACTGGTGGGGGTCCCAGCGGTCAGACCAACAGCAATCTGACGCTTAAGCTTTGGCTATAGCGCTGAGTGTTATATTGCTTTGTGTCGTTTTCATTCAAGTGGGAGATGTTGGAGCACCAAAAATGGAGGCAAAGGCTACAACATCACGACTGGACTGGAGAGCAAGGGATGGGGGGGCTAATAATGGAGATCTCCATGCCATGGTGACTGCCCATTTTTCCCGACATCCATTATATACACAGGCATAAATCAGGAGAACCCGTACCCACTGAGCCGCCAGTTCCTTGCTCAACTTTGGGATGTTGGTATTGTTGCAGTTTAACCCCTTAGATGCCATGGGGAGATGTGACCATAGCATTTAAGGGGTTAGATGGGGGAGGGGGCCATTATGTTACACCCTATGAAAACCAACAAAGGGTAATGGAGGCCCAATTTTGATCTTTGCCGCGACCCCCTGGATTTCTATGTACACCCCTGGTCGGAGGTATACACTGGGAGTCTTATGGGTGCTCATAACTCCCCACAGACTAAAAAAATGTGTCCTTGAGGACGAATAGTGGTGTAAAAGGCAATTATGAGACTGTCACCCAAAGAAAGTGCTGGAATGACGGCTCCATAGCTGTAACAGCGACACCACAGCAATAGCAAAGAAGTAATAATAATGACGTCATTATAACATCCTTCTCGCCTATGACCTCACTGATAATACAGAGCTGCCCCTCACAATCAGTACCTGCCGCTCTGCCAGCCGGACCGCACGCCTCTGCTCCTGCACAGTCCGGAGATACTGTTTCCGGATGTGACGTCAGGCGGCTGCTGCTTCCTCAACAGTGACTTCCGGCTCTGGGAAAGTCGTGTGTTGATTGGCTGAGCTGCGGACAGTGAGTGTGCGCTTAGTGCGCGTGTCAGAGTGGGTAGTGGAGGTGGAGTGACGCTAGGGGGCGCCGGATTGTATTGTGAGGAGGAGGAGGAGGAGAGGGGAAAAGTTGCTGCACAGAGAAGAGCTGGTATACAGTATATTCTCTGCTCAAAAAATAAAGGGAACACTCCAATAACACATCCTAGATCTGAATAAATGAAATATTCTCATTGAATACTTTGTTCTGTACAAAGTTGAATGTGCTGACAACAAAATCACACAAAAATCATCAATGGAAATAAAATTCATTAACCAATGGAGGCCTGGATTTGGAGTGGAAAAACACAGGCTGATCCAACTTTGATGTAATGTCCTTAAAACAAGTCAAAATGAGGCTCAGTATTGTGTGTGGCCTCCATGTGCCTGTATGACCTCCCTACAACGCCTGGGCATGCTCCTGATGAGGTTGCGGATGGTCTCCTGTGGGATCTCCTCCCAGACCTGGACTAAAGCGTCCGCCAACTCCTGGACAGTCTGTGGTGCAACGTGACGTTGGTGGATGGAGCGAGACATGATGTCCCAGATGTGCTCAATCGGATTCAGGTCTGGGGAACGGGCGGGCCAGTCCATAGCTTCAATGCCTTCATCTTGCAGGAACTGCTGACACACTCCAGCCACATGAGGTCTGGCATTGTCCTGCATTAGGAGGAACCCAGGGCCAACCGCACCAGCATATGGTCTCAAAAGGGGTCTGAGGATCTCATCTCGGTACCTAAAAGTTTGGACACACCTTCTCATTTAAAGATTTTTCTGTATTTTCATGACTGAAAATTGTACATTCACACTGAAGGCATCAAAACTATGAATTAACACATGTGGAATTATATACTTAACAAAAAAGTGTGAAACAACTGAAAATATGTCTTATACTCTAGGTTATTCAAAGTAGCCACCTTTTGCTTTGATGACTGCTTTGCACACTCTTGGCATTCTCTTGATGAGAAGTATATAATTCCACATGTGTCAATTCATAGTTTTGATGCCTTCAGTGTGAATGTACAATTTTCATAGTCATGAAAATACAGAAAAATCTTTAAATGAGGTGTGTCCAAACTTTTGGTCTGTACTGTACATATATATACATATATTATGCATACATATGCCGAAGCGGCTGAAATTATGCGTCCTGTCTCAAGCAGATAATAATCTCTTATGATTATTTTAAGGGTGGGGCAATCTAGACATTTGCCTAGGGTCTCCATTCCCCCAGGGGCCGCCATCTAGTGGCGTGTCGCTGTGGGGCCCGTGAGTCAGGGAGCCGGCTCAGTTATACTTCTTAAACCCCGACATGTATATAATTTTCTATATATGTCATAGTTACCTTCTTAATGTGATTTGTGTGTCACTTCTTGATCATTTACTAAGACTGAAGGTGAGGGTGTTTAAATATTCTTATTTATAGCCCTCACAGGGTCCCATTACTGTGTATGTTGTTGGCTTTATTATTGTGAAGATATACCATCCTTTTGGGGGTATTACGAATATTAAAGAAGCCCTCCTCCTCCTCCCATCAAAGTTTTCATCCTCTTAATATATTGTAGTCATCACATTATATAGCACTGTGTACTTACAATTGCTCATTTTGCCTTTCTACCCAGATAATTATCTTTCTCTGCTCTATGTAGAAACAGGAAGTCTCTTGGCCCTGCAAAAATCATCCCTCTCTTTAACTCCTGACCCAGCTGTTCCCTCCTCCCCCCAGCCAGGGACTTTTGCAGTGACTCATGACTCATACAGAGAAAATTGACCTCCTGTTTCTACATATAACTTAGAAGGATTCAGCTGGTCAGTTTTTACTCACGTGATGTCACAGACCTAATGGAAAAGAGAAGAATTATCTGGGTAGAAAGGTAAAATGAGCAATTGTAAGTACATAGTGATGTATAATATGATTATCACAATATATTAAGAGAATAAAAACCCTGATGGGAGGAGTGCTTGTTTAGATGTAAGCTGCTATTACTACCTTTGGATATATGTTATTTTTGCATCTTTGCTGTACGACAGGACATGTCGCTATTGGATGTGACGACACAATGTGAGGCTATATATAGGGGGCATGCCTGGCCGAGCGCCATTCACGCTTGTGTCCCAACCCCTGATGAAGCGGTTTATCAGTGAAACATGTTGGGGGGGACATGTGTTGCATATTTGAATTCTAATAAATTCAGTATTTGCATGCTTACATGTTGATGGGACCCTGGGGTGCTATTGTAACACAAGGAGATAAACAATTGTTACTAGTGTTGAGCGAGCATGCTGGACACTGCTCGGTACTCGCCCAAGCATCTCACTACTCGGGATGTTCAGCGAGCACCGAACATTTCCGGGTTACTCGGGCGGGAGCTCGGGTCTCCGCCCTGCATGTTTGGCGCTCTTTACAGAGCCAATGAACATGCAGGGATTGCCAGCCAGTCACTGTAATGCTGCAGCCATGTTGTTTGTGCGCATTACAGTGATTGGCTGGCCGCACAGCGTCACCTCGAGTATTTAAAACCGGGCGTCGCCATCTTGGACTCAGTCGCTCCGGATCAGACGGTGTAGGGAGAGTGCTGCTGAGCTAGGGAGAGATATAAACTGCGAAATAGTTAGTGTAGGGTCTCTAAAGCCTGCAAAATCAAACAAACAGTCCTTCTCAGAACTAATATCCATCCCAGATATCAGGCAGGCAGGCTGTATAGGAGACACAGTGGTTATACCAGCAAACACTGCATTACAGTCCTGTGTGCTGCTTCTCAAATTGCTAGACTTAGCCCCAGGTCTCAGGGGCCAGGAAAAAACTTTTTTTTCATCTAAATCCTCTTTTTTTTTTTTTTTTTTCCCTCAATCAGACTGTACAAATACCCGTCTTATTAACCTTTTGGTATCCCCCCCCCCCCCAAAAAAAAAAATTGAGTGTGTCTGTGAGTGTTCAGACACAAATATATCTGTTTAAAAGAGTCTGGTTTCGGCCAGTGAACTAGAACTGTGGTTTTCCTCTTCCACGGTTCAAATCTGGGTGTAATCCACATTTTTGCATAAAAAAAACAGTTTGAGTGTCTCGCTGACTGTTCAGACACAAATATATCTGTTTAAAAGATTCTGGTGTAGGCCAGAGAAATAGAACTGAGGTTTTCCTTTTCCACGGTTCAAATCTCCTTTTTATTACCCTTTTGCCATTGCGAGTGTAAGCTATTTTACTTAATTTACAATGGGCAAGGCGCGTGGCAAGGGATGTGGAACTGGACGTTCTGGTGATGGTTCGTGCAGAGGACGGGGCCGTGGCCAAGGTGAAAATGTGCCACAACCAACAGCCACATCTTCTCGCTCCCAGTTCTTGACCGAATTACTAGGGAAGCACACAACAACACCACTATTGCGAACTGATCAGTATGAACAGGTTATTAATTGAATAGCAGATAATACTTCCAGTCACCTGGGCACCACCACCTCCGGTCTGTCTTCCACATGGTCAAGTGTTACTCCTCACCCTGATGCTCCTTCCTCCCACCATGCCGAGTGTCGTCAGACAGCTACTGATCCCACAGTTGGACGTTCTGAAGAGCTGTTCACTGGTCCATTTCCATATTTGTGCACCTCGCCTGTTCCGCTTGAAGTGGTGGAAGGGGAGATCCCATGTAGCGATGGCCAAATATTTGAACAGCCACGGCCACAGGAAGGCGACACTGGCAATTTGTCACAAGAGGTGGACGATGACGAGACACAATTGCCATGAAGCGAGGAGGAGGACCGTGGTGCGGAAGTGGAAGAGGAGGAGGTGGTGGATGATCTAGTAACTGACCCAACGTGGCAGGAGGACACGCAGAGCGAGGCCAGCAGCACACAGGGGGAGGGAGGCAGAGTACCTCAACAGGCAGGAAGAAGCAGTGTGGTGGCTGCAGACAGAAGGCAGTCAACCATTCCCCGTAACACCAACACGAGGGACGTTGCCAGTACAACCGGTAGGTCTTCCAGAGTCTGGAATTTTTTTAAAGACTCTGCTGATAACCCGAAAAAGGCCATTTGTACCACCTGCCAGGCCTGCATCAGCAGGGGTGACAAAACTACCAGCCTGACCACCACCAGCATGATCAGGCACATGTCAGCAAAGCACCCGACTTTGTGGGGCGAACCCCAGGGTCCACGACCAGTGTCAGCGGGTGTCACCACTGCTTCTTCCACTGTTATGTGTGTAAGAGAACCCCCGGTTGTGCGTGCAAGGAAATCCCCTGTCCATACTGCATGCAAAGATGCCCCCTCCTCTCAGTCTTCACTTGTTATGGCAGTTTCTCAAGAAACAGCATCAACGTCCATGTCCACGTCCCACCGCAGCGTTCAATTGTCCATATCCCAGACCTTTGAACGAAAGCGCAAATTCGCAGCCAACGCCCCACAGGCCACAGTCCTAAATTCGCACATTTCACGATTGCTTGCGTTGGAAATGCTGCCTTTTAGGCTGGTGGAGACGGAATCCTTCCACAACCTTATGGCGGTGGCCGTCCCTCGGTACTCGGTCCCCAGCCAACACTATTTTACCCGGTGTGCCATCCCCGCACTACACAAGCACGTATCCCAAAACATCTGCCGTGCCCTCAACAACGCAGTTACTGGGAGAGTCCACCTGACAACGGACACGTGGACAAGTGCTTGTTGCCAGGGACGGTACATCTCCTTGACGGCACACTGGGTAAACATAGTGGAAGCCGGGACCCAGTCGGACCTTGGGACGGAACACATCCTCCCCACACCGAGGATTGCGGGCCCTATGTCAGTCAGAGTTGCCCCCACAGTATACAGCTCCTGCGCATCATCCTCCTCCTCCTCATGTTCAGCCTCCATCTCAGATATCACCACATCAGTTACAAGCTGGAAGCACTGCAGTACTGCCTCATCCAAGCGGCAACAGGCTGTGCTGAAACTCATAAGCTTAGGTGATAAACTTCACACTGCTTGTGAGTTGTGGACAGCTGTGAAAGAGCAGGCAGATCTGTGGCTGAGACCGCTGAACCTACATCCTGTCATGGTCGTGTGTGACAATGGCCGTAACCTTGTGGCGGCTCTGAGGCGAGATCACACACGTACCATGCCTGGCTCATATGCTTAACCTCGTGGTTCAGAGGTTTCTTAAATCGTACCCCGAGTTGCCAGATCTGCTCGTCAAAGTACACCGCCTGTCAGCTCATTTTCGGAAGTCGGCTACAGCTTCCGCCGCCCTTGCTGTGTTGGAGCAGCGTTTGCAGCTTCCGGCACACCGACTGGTGTGTGATATCCCCACACGTTGGAACTCTACCCTCCACATGTTGCAAAGGATTTGTGAGCAGAAGAGAGCAGTTGTGGAGTACCAGCTGCAACAAGGCCGTCGATATTCAGGTCAGACTCCACACATAAGACCTCAGGAGTGGACCTGGATGTCTGACATATGTACCATCCTGACAAACTTTGAGGAGTCAACCAAGATGGTGAGTGGCGATGACGCCATCATTAGTGTGAGCATCCCACTTGTCTGTCTCTTGCAACGCTCTCTGCAGAGAATTAAAGAGGAGGCATTCCAGCCAGAGTATGATGAGATGGATCAAGAAGCCGTAGCGGTCGATTACACACAGCCCAGCCTCATCTCATCCCAACGTGCATTGGAGGACAATGAGGGAGAGGAGGATGAAGAACAGGAGCTGTTATCATGCGCTGTAGACGGTAGTACCTGTACAACTGTCATACCGTCGGTTCAGCATGGGTGGCCTGAGGACAGGGGGGAGGAGGAGGAGGAGGAGAGCATGGTCAGTCGTCAACTTGGTGAGGACACGGAAGTCTTGCCCGTTAACAGTCTGGCACGCATGGCTGACTTTATGTTACGCTGCCTTAACCGTGACCCTCGCGTTGTCAAAATGTTGGGTGACAGTCATTACTGGTTGGTGACACTTTTAGACCCCCGCTACAAGGAGAACTTTCACTTTCTTATTCCTGACGTGGAGAGGTCTACAAAAATGGGGCAGTACCAGAAGGCCCTTGCTGCAGAACTCTTAAAAAATTCACATCTGAACACGCTAGCGGCAGAGGTCACAGTTTGTTGCCCAACCAAGGCGTACAGGCGAGAGAGACGCAACTCCAATCCAGCAGAGGCAGGGGAACACTGTCAACGTTCTGGGACAGTTTTCTGAGACTCCCCAGTTTACAGGCCCTGAGGCACAGGGTACTCTCACAAGGAGTGGAAAGTTTCAAAAGATGGTGAGGGAGTACCTTGCCGACCGTACCAGCGTCCTCCGTGATTCCTCTATGCCTTTTAATTATTGGGTATCCAAGCTGGACACTTGGAATGAGCTCGCTCTGTACGCCTTGGAGGTCCTGGCCTGCCCTGCCGCTAGCGTGCTATCGGAGCGTGTTTTTAGTGCCGCTGGGGGAATTATAACTGATAAACGCGCTCGCCTGTCAACTGACAATGCTGACAAGCTGACCCTTATCAAAATGAACAAGGGTTGGATTGGGCCAGACTTCTCATCACCACCAAATGACAGCAGAGTAACATAAAGTCAAATCCACTGTGTTATTTCGGGAGGTGTATTCCCTTAAACCGCTCCACACCCACACATGGGTATACGCTTCCTCATTTCAGCTGTTTTTTGCTCTTCTCCTTATCCTCAGCCTCCACCACCACTATACCACCAGGGTGACCGTGGTCCGTGTTGCCAGCATTGCAAGTTCCTCCGTCCTAATTTTTGGCAGCTTTTGCTTGGAAGGCATAGGCAAAGACTATGGGAGACCCACTCCCCAATAATGGGAATAATGTTTTTAATATGCTGTACTGCATGGCTCTTATAAGGGGCATTACAAGTTCCTCCGTCCTAATTTTTGGCAGCTTTTGCTTGGAAGGCATAGGCAAAGACTATGGGAGACCCACTCCCCAATAATGGGAATAATGTTTTTAATATGCTGTACTGCATGGCTCTTGTAAGGGGCATTGCAAGTTCCTCCGTCCTAATTTTTGGCAGCTTTTGCTTGGAAGGCATAGGCAAAGACTATGGGAGACCCACTCCCCAATAATGGGAATAATGTTTTTAATATGCTGTACTGCATGGCTCTTGTAAGGGGCATTGCAAGTTCCTCCGTCCTAATTTTTGGCAGCTTTTGCTTGGAAGGCATAGGCAAAGACTATGGGAGACCCACTCCCCAATAATGGGAATAATGTTTTTAATATGCTGCACTGCATGGCTCTTGTAAGGGGCATTGCAAGTTCCTCCGTCCTAATTTTTGGCAGCTTTTGCTTGGAAGGCATAGGCAAAGACTATGGGAGACCCACTCCCCAATAATGGGAATAATGTTTTTAATATGCTGTACTCCATGGCTCTTGTAAGTGGCATTAAAATTGCCTTGTTAAGCTACTGTGACCTCCGCGTCTCTTCCAAGGGTCATTGATATTGTCTTTTTATTCCACTGGGACCTCCATGTCTCTTCCAAGGGGCATTAAAACCATCTTGTTAAGCTACTGTGACCTCCACGTCTCTTCCAAGGGGCATTAAAACCGTCTTGTTAAACCACTCTGAACTCCACGTCTCTTCCAAGGGGCATTAAAATCGTCTTGTTAAGCTACTGTGAACTCCACGTCTCTTCCAAGGGTCATTGATATTCTCTTTTTATTCCACTGTGACCTCCACCACTCTTCCAAGGGGCATTGATATTGTCTTTTTATTCCACTAGGACCTCCACCACTCTTCCAAGGGGCATTGATATTGTCTTTTTATTCCACTGGGACCTCCACGTCTCTTCCAAGGGGCATTAAAACCGTCTTGTTAAGCTACTGTGACCTCCACGTCTCTTCCAATGGGCATTAAAACCGTCTTGTTAAACCACTCTGAACTCCACGTCTCTTCCAAGGGGCATTAAAACCGTCTTGTTAAACCACTCTGAACTCCATGTCTCTTCCAAGGGGCATTAAAATCGTCTTGTTAAGCTACTGTGACCTCCACGTCTCTTCCAAGGGTCATTGATATTGTCTTTTTATTCCACTGGGACCTCCACCACTCTTCCAAGCGGCATTGATATTGTTTTTTTATTCCACTGCGACCTCCACCACTCTTCCAAGGGGCATTGATATTGTCTTTTTATTCCACTGCGACCTCCACCACTCTTCCAAGGGGCATTGATATTGTCTTTTTATTCCACTGCGACCCCCACCACTCTTCCAAGGGGCATTGATATTGTCTTTTTATTCCACTGTGACCTCCACCACTCTTCAAAGGGGCATTGATATTGTCTTTTTATTCCACTGAGACCTCCACATCTTTTCCAAGGGGCATTAAAACCGTCTTGTTAAACCACTCTGAACTCCACGTCTCTTCCAAGGGGCATTAAAATCGTCTTGTTAAGCTACTGTGACCTCCACGTCTCTTCCAAGGGTCATTGATATTCTCTTTTTATTCCACTGTAACCTCCACCACTCTTCCAAGGGGCATTGATATTGTCTTTTTATTCCACTGGGACCTCCACCACTCTTCCAAGGGGCATTGATATTGTCTTTTTATTCCACTGGGACCTCCACGTCTTTTCCAAGGGGCATTAAAACCGTCTTGTTAAACCACTCTGAACTCCACGTCTCTTCCAAGGGGCATTAAAATCGTCTTGTTAAGCTACTGTGACCTCCACGTCTCTTCCAAGGGTCATTGATATTGTCTTTTTATTCCACTGGGACCACCACGACTCTTCCAAGGGGCATTAAAACTGTCTTGTTAAGCTACTGTGACCTCCACGTCTCTTCCAAGGGGCATTAAAACCGTCTTGTTAAATCACTCTGAACTCAACGTCTCTTCCAAGGGGCATTAAAACCGTCTTGTTAAGCTACTGTGACCTCCACGTCTCTTCCAAGGGGCATTAAAACCGTCTTGTTTAACCACTCTGAACTCCACGTCTCTTTCAAGGGGCATTAAAATTGTCTTGTTAAGCTACTGTGACCTCCACGTCTCTTCCAAGAGTCATTGATATTGTCTTTTTATTCCACTGGGACCTCCACCACTCTTCCAAGGGGCATTGATATTGTTTTTTTATTCCACTGCGACCTCCACCACTCTTTCAAGGGGCATTGATATTGTCTTTTTATTCCACTGCTACCTCCACCACTCTTACAAGGGGCATTGATATTGTCTTTTTATTCCACTGGGACCTTCACTTCTCTTCCAAGGGGCATTAAAATCGTCTTGTTAAGCTACTGTGACCTCCACGTCTCTTTCAAGGGGCATTAAAACTGTCTTGTTAAACCACTCTGAACTCCACGTCTCTTCCAAGGGGCATTAAAATCGTCTCGTTAAGCTACTGTGACCTCCACGTCTCTTCTAAGGGTCATTGATATTCTCTTTTTATTCCACTGGGACCTCCACCACTCTTCCAAGGGGCATTGATATTGTCTTTTTATTCCACTGGGACCTCCACCACTCTTCCAAGGGGCATTGATATTGTCTTTTTATTCCACTGGGACCTCCACGTCTCTTCCAAGGGGCATTAAAACTGTCTTGTTAAACCACTCTGAACTCCACTTCTCTTCCAAGGGGCATTAAAATCGTCTTGTTAAGCTACTGTGACCTCCACGTCTCTTCCAAGGGGCATTAAAACTGTCTTGTTAAACCACTCTGAACTCCACGTCTCTTCCAAGGGGCATTAAAATCGTCTCGTTAAGCTACTGTGACCTCCACGTCTCTTCCAAGGGTCATTGATATTGTCTTTTTATTCCACTGGGACCTCCACCACTCTTCCAAGGGGCATTGATATTGTCTTTTTATTCCACTGCGACCTCCACCACTCTTCCAAGGGGCATTGATATTGTAATTTTATTCCACTGCGACCTCCACCACTCTTCCAAAGGGGCATTGATATTGTCTTTTTATTCCACTGGGACCTCCACATCTCTTCCAAGGTGCATTAAAACCGTCTTGTTAAACCACTCTGAACTCCACGTCTCTTCCAAGGGGCATTAAAACGTCTTGTTAAGCTACTGTGACCTCCACGTCTCTTCCAAGGGGCATTGAAACCGTCTTGTTAAACCACTCTGAACTCCACAGCTCTTCAAAGGGGCATTAAAATGTTGTTTTTAATTACCTCTAACCTCCACGACTCTTCAGCGGGCATTTCCTCCTAATTTTAGTCAGCTTGTGCTTTTCAATGCATAGGCGAACACTAAGGGAGACCCACTCCCCAATAATGCGTAGAAGGTTTTTAGTACGCTGTAATCCACGTCTGTTTCAAGGGGCATTGCAGTTCCTCATAATTTTTGGAAAGCCTTCCATTCACTGCTTAGGCCAACAGTGTACAGGAGACCCAGTTGCTATAAATGGAAAAAACGGTTTAGTTAAGGCCCTCTGACCTCCATGTCACTTCCAAGGGGCATTGGAGTGCCTCAAAATTTTTTGTAGGCATTGCACTCACTGTATGCCCTATAACTGTGTAGCTGAACCGCTCCTTTTGGTACAGAAACATATCCTACAAGACATGTGTGGTTCACTGGCCTGATATTGATGTGAATGGTCCCTGTTCCTCCTGCTCTTTCTCCTTTGCCACCACCTCATCCATCATTCATCACCTGAAGCTTTGTTTTAACGGGAGTCATAGAACTGGGATAGTAGCAGGAAACATCCAGCAATCCTCGGAGGAGGTACAATATGCGCCAAAACGCTGACCACCTCAGGCCTAGCCGCTACTACATACATGCGCTTGGGTGGTACCCCAGGGGTCCGGTTGCCACAGTGGCATTGCCTCCCTCAAAAGAGGTAATGCCATGCCTGGAAGCAAGAAGAGATCCCCTAGTCAGGGATACTAAACATGCAACACTTTCCTGGCTCCAGACCAGCAAGGGGAGTCCCCTCCCCTTGGCAACTGGGATCTGGGGGCGGGGTTAGTGAGTCTTAGTGTGAGGAGTTGAGTTTAGGATGTCGAGGAGACAAGAGCTAGGGACTGGAGCTGAGGTAGCTCGTCCTAGCTAGAGAAAGACAGAGGACCGGACACCGGAGTCCGAGGCTGTGGGGCACTGAAGGCCCAGCAGCAGATACCGTAGGGCAGGAGATTGCAGGTCTCCTGGCCCCATCAGACGCCCAGAGACTCAGCAGCACAGAGAGACCAGCACCTCTACGTAGGAGCAATGCATGAGTAAGGCCCGAGCTGCAAGCCATACGGGTGAGCACAGAACGTTACACTCAGGGACGTGGGCTATAGCACAGCTACAAGCAGCAAAGCCAAAGAGTATAGTGAGAAGGGGAGGCCTACAACTTCACCTGGCAAGGAGGACTCTATGTTTGCTTCCAGGCTGACCGGACTCTTACTTCTAGCCAGTACCCCAATCCATGCTTGCCTAATTGTCATCAGTAAAGACCCTGGGACTGCACTATACTGACTCTGTGGTTATTACTGCACTACGACACCCTGCAGAACCACCAACATCCACACCCTGCCCTGAAGCTAACTCTTCCTGTGGGGAGTCATAACATCCTTGCGGCAATACCACCAGCTTCAGAGGACTGTTCCGCAGCGGCGGCTTCCCCCCTTTAGCCGCATTCCACAGGTGGCATAGTCGGACTCTTTAATAAAACCCATACATATAAAATTCCCCTTGGATTGACCGCCCTGGGTCACGGACCGGGTCACTGCCACTGTGACTACAGCCCCCAGCATCTACCGGCCCGGCACCGGGTACCCCACGGCCGAGGGGGCGCGTCAACTTTGGCGTAGTCGGCAGGATTTCGTGCCCGTTACCACCGGGTACTGTGCGCCTTAACGAACTGTGTCGCATACTGTGGTGAAGTTTCGCGCCAATTGCCGCTGTTTCCCGCCATTTCCGAGTTGCCGTGCGGGAAGAAGAGGGGCGTAACCGCTGGAAGCGCGTGAAGCCCAAGCCCCGCCTCACGCACTGACGCAGCATCAGGTCCTGGAAGGAGGTCGCCGTGCCAGGAAGCGTACGCCCTGACGTCAGACGCAAGGGGACGCCAGGTCCTGCACCGGGAACTGCTAGTCGAGCAGTTCTCCTCTTCTCATCCGAGGGACCGCAGCCGGCTCAACAAGCAGGAAGGTAGGCCGCGGTTCACTAGGGGGGAGGAAGATGCCCAACATGGAAGAGGGTTCAGCCGCAGGCACGGCCGCTGCCACTGTAATGCCGTTATCAATGCCATACATACCGGGGGCGGCATGGTTGCCCCAGTACTCAGGTAAACCTCAGGTAAGAGTCGCACACCCTGAATGACTTTGAGGAAAGATTGCGCAGTTTGTTTAAAGTATACCCCCTGTCTGAGGAACAAAAAGTCAGCATCCTCATAGGCCAGCTAATCGGTGCAGCCCAGAGAGAGGTGAAGTCCTGGCAGGGCAGAGACAAAGGCACTGTCAAGGAAATACTGGCCCGGTTGAAGGATACCTTTGACACCCGCACCGCAGCGGAAATTAAAATGAAGTTTTATGGGTGCAAACAAAGAGTACAGGACAGTGTACGGGACTATGCTCTTAACCTGCAGGAGGCGCTGCGGGCCATCAAACAGGTAGACCCTGATAGTGTGCATGATGAGAACAGATTGCTGACTGAACAGTTTATTGAGGGACTCCTGTCCAGCGCTCACAGGACGCATCTGCGCATTATGGCTCTACAAAACCCTGATCTGGACTTTGCACAATTTAAAGACAGAGCTGCGGGAATCAACACCAGGAGGCGCTGCATCCCACCGGCGCCCAGCTATCACCTACCACCAGGAGGTGGCATCCTTCTCTCCAACACCTGTGGAGGCTGACGTGCAGACGCTGGACAATGACCCGTCTGCAGACTTACGCCTTCAGGTCCAAGAGCTGACCAAAAGCGTAGCCGCATTGACCAAAACCGTGCAGGCCCTGCAAGTGTCTCCCCAGGAAAAGATCGAGCTGGCTTCCAGTCCAGATGACGTCCCGTGGCGACGACAGAAAAGGATTCCACCGATTAGAGGGAGGAACAGCGATCGCTACGACCAGGACGGACAACCCATCTGCCGCCGCTGTCAAAAGGCGGGACACTACACAAGATTCTGAAATTTAAGCGAGCAACACCTGGGGCAGAGGACCAACCCCCAGTAGTAAGACGACCAGGCCCACAAAGCTGGCGAGACAAGTACGTGGGAGGACGACCGGTCCTACCTGTCGTGTTTGATGGCATCCCAATGAATGCGTTGCTGGACACTGGGTCCCAGGTGACCACGATGCCATATGTCCTTTATAAACAATACTGGACTGACTCAGACATTACCCACAGTCCAGATGAACATCTTAACATTTATGCCAGCAATGGTCAGCCCTTGGTGACCATAAAAGTCAGCAAAGTAGAGTTGCCATCGCAAGGAATGATAATTGTTGATATTGATCGCCGAGAAAGTCATCCCATGATAACCTTAGGCACTAATGTTGCAGAAAATTGTCTTTCAGAAATTATTGTCTTGTTACAACAGGTCGCAGAGACTGCCAGTTCCAGTCAGCAGCGGGTTCTACAGAAAGAAATCAGAGCCCTGGTGAAAAGACAACAGGTAGAACTGTCTGGTGGAGAAATTGGCAGTGTCAGGATGAGTGATCCATTCCCCATTGCAATGCCCCCTAGGAGCGAAATGTTAATATGGTGTCGGGCAGCAATTGGTCTCAGGGGTCAAGATTATCAGGCCCTGGTAGAACCTGTATACTCTGACAGTAGGCCCACCATCTTGACAGCCAGGGGAGTAGTCGATGTCCGCGAGGGGAGAGTGCCGATCTGCATCCTGAATTGTGGGGAGAAAGAGGTCCATTTACCCCGGTATGCTACCCTTGCTAAGTTATTTACTGTCAGTAACAACTCAATAAAGACAGTGGAACCCTTGCCTTCATCCAAACCGGCGGAGGATAATGGCTCCAAGGGGCAGATGGAGGATTGGTGTCAGAAGCTACAAGTGGGCACTGACTCCACCCCTTTGCACCAAAAGCATGGAGTATACCGGGTGGTCCAAGAGTATGAGCGGGTCTTCAGTAAACACCCATTAGACTTTGGGCAGGTAAAAGGGGTCCAACATCATATCCCTACACGAGATCATCCACCCATTAAAGAGCGGTACCAGCCTGTACCTCCAGCTCACTATCAATGTGCCAAAGGAATGTTACCGGAGATGAAGGAGGCTGGGGTGATCAGAGATAGTTGTAGCCCCTGGGCAGCTCCATTAGTTCTCGTGAGAAAGAAGGATGGTACAATGAGGATGTGTGTTGACTACAGGCTTCAGAGGACTGTTCCGCAGCAGCTACTTCCCCCCTTTAGCCGCATTCCACAGGAGGCGTTATCGGACTCTTTAATAAAACCCATACATATAAAATTCCCCTTGGATTGACCGCCCTGGGTCACGGACCGTGTCACCGCCACTGTGACTACAACCCCCAGCATCTACCGGCCCGGCACCGGGTACCCCATGGCCCAGGGGGCGCATCACTTGCATTCCAAGAAACAGAAAGCTAAGGAGATGGATGGCCTCATGATCATGAATAATTTACTTGTTGTGTAGGAGGCCGACCACTGCTGCTGTTTACCTTCTGAACTTTGTGTTGAAGCCTGATTGACCCATGACCCGCAATCCTCTATGTCTGGAGGACGTGTTGCATCCCAGTGTCCAACTGTGTCCCGGCTTCCACAATATTAACCCAGTGTGAAGGCGTCAGTGAGATGGACCATCCCTGGCCACATTCACTTGTCCACGTGTTTGTGGTTAGGCTGTCCTTCCCACTAAATGCACTGGGGAGGGCACAGGTAATGTTTTGGTATGCGCGCTTGTGTATAAGGCCCACCGGGACAAATAGGGGCGGCTGGGGACTGAGTATGGACACCCGGCCGCCCCCTGGCGGCTGGGGACCAAGCGTGGACACCCGGCCGCCGGGCGGCTGGGGACTGAGTATGGATACCAGGCCGCCGACGCAGCCATGACATGGTGGCCAGATTCCGCCTCCGCATGCCTAAAAGGCTCAATTTCAAGTGCAAGCAAGCAGTATTGTATTGCAGCTTGGGGGTGGGTGGGTGGCAGGCTGCATACTTGCGCTTGCATTGCAAGGAGTGGGGGAGGTACAATTGAACACTGCCCTGGGACAAGGACTTGCACAGGGATAGTTGCAAGTCTGCATCTTCTGATGCGGCAAGGATCACTTCTGATGGGCACACTTTTAGGCAGTGACCTGGGTGTCAGAGATGCTTCCAGGGGTCTTCCCCATGCTGTTCCCATGTCTTTTCAGCACTGTATGCATGTGTCACACAGCACATGGCCAGATAAGGTTGTAAAATGTTACAATGACATTTCCCGGTGAATGCATTTGTCACGGTTGAAAGAAATACAAAAGTGCAAAAACGCATAAAAAATGCTACTTGTGAACATAGCCCAAGGTGTGGAGGAGTATTTTTGTTTTTGGTTATTTATTTTACCTTATACACAAGTCTTTACCCTGGAAAGGAAGTTCCTTAACATATTTCACAGGAAAGCAGTTTCAGTTTTGTTTTTGAACGTTTTATTGTGAGCCCGTAAAAGTGGCTTAATACCTCTGACCACGTTGTTGACAGCAGTGACCTGGGGGTCAGAAATGCTTCCATGCTGTCCCCATGTCTTTTGAGCACTGTCACTATCGTTTTGGGCACTTTTTAGGCTTTCTACAGACTGCCGGGGGTGCCGCCGCAAAAATGCTCGGGTCTCCCATAGACTAACATTGGGCTCGTTGCTCGGGTCGAGCACCCGAGTACAACGGTGAGCTCGGCCCGAGCTTCGAGCACCCGAGCATTTTAGTGCTCGATCAACACTAATTGTTACCCAATATATCTCAACTATAAATAATGGCAAATAAAAAAATATTTTAACTATTTCCTCCTCACCTTATATTATAATTAGGACTAATAAAACTGGGGACAGAATGGGAGACATTTCTACTGTGAGGTGGTCAGAAATGGGAGGTATTATTATGTGTAGGGCTCCTGGGTGGCACTATGTCACTTTTCGCCTTCATTTTGCGCAGGTTAAAGTTGGTAGGATGCTCCTGAAGCGATCAGCCATATGTGTGTTTGGTTTCCATTCTGCAGAGACAAGTTGTGGCTGAAAGAAGCCAAAAAAATACTGGTAGGGAATCTAGATTGAGAGCCAAAATAAGGTCAGGGCTGATAATGTCTGTAAAGGTAAAGCATTGTGGAATTAATGGCGCTAAATGAGTAAAATAAATCGGTCTGTGCCGGATGAAGAAGAAGAGCGAAGATGAATTATTTCAATTGAAGATATCATTAGTGAGTCACTGTATTTACCTGTACACTATACACTATCTACAGAGCTCTTGCATATAATGTCACTAGTGATCACTGTACTACTTGTACACTATACATCATATACAGAGCTCCTGTGTATAATGTCACCGGTGATCACTGTATTACCTGTATACTATACACTATCTACAGAGCTCCTGTGTATAATGTCACTAGTGATCACTGTATTACCTGTATACTATATACAGAGCTCCTGTGTATAATATCACTGGTGATCACTGTACTACCTGTACCCTATATACAGAGCTCCTGTGTATAACGTCATTGATGATCACTATATTACCTGTACACTAATCACTATATATAGTGCTCCTGTGTATAATGTCACTGGTAATCCCTGTATTACCTGTACACTATACATCATATACAGAGCTCCTGTGTATAATGTCACCAGTGATCACTGTTACCTGTACACTATATACCCGGGGTCTCAAATTCAGCTGGGCATATGGGCCGCACACGGAAAAACACTTAATTTGGGGGCCGCATTATTTGCATGACAAAGTGACATTTTTAGTGATACCATTTTATTTTCTATACACCTTTTGAACTGGTCCGCATCTTGCAGACATGGTCTCCCCTCCAGGTCCCCCATACTGCAGACATGGTCGCCCATCCAGGTCCCCCATACTGCAGACATGGTCTCCCATCCAGGTCCCCCATACTACAGACATGGTCTCCCATCCTGGTCCTCCATACTGTAGACATGGTCCCCCATACTGCAGACATGGTCTCCCATCCTGCAGACATGGTCCCCCATACTGCAGACATGGTCTCCCATCCAGGTCCCCCATACTGCAGACATGGTCTCCCATCCTGCAGACATGGTCCCCCATACTGCAGACATGGTCTCCCATCCAGGTCCCCCATACTGTAGACATGGTCTCCCATCCAGGTCCCCCATACTGCAGACATGGTCCCCCATACTGCAGACATGGTCTCCCATCCAGGTCCCCCATACTGCAGACATGGTCTCCCATCCAGGTCCCCCATATTGCAGACATGGTCTCCCATCTAGGTCCCCCATATTGCAGACATGGTCTCCCATCCAGGTCTCCCATATTGCAGACATGGTCTCCCATCCAGGTCCCCCATATTGCAGACATGGTCCCCCATCCAGGTCCCCCATATTACAAACATGGTCCCCCATATTGCAGATATGGTCTCCCATCCAGGTCCCCCATATTGCAAACATGGTCCCCCATATTGCAGACATGGTCCCCCATATTGCAGACATGGTCCCCCATCCAGGTCCCCCATATTGCAGACATGGTCCCCCATATTGCAGACATGGTCCCCCATCCAGGTCCCCCATATTGCAGACATGGTCCCCATATTGCCGACATAGTCCCCCATATTGCAGACATGGTCCCCCATATTGCAGACATGGTCCCCCATCCAGGTCCCCCATATTGCAGACATGGTCCCCCATCCAGGTCCCCCATATTGCAGACATGGTCCCCATATTGCAGACATAGTCCCCCATATTGCAGACATGGTCCCCCATATTGCAGACATGGTCCCCCATCCAGGTCCCCCATATTGCAGACATGTTCCCCATATTGCAGACATGGTCTCCCATCCAGGTCCCCATATTGCAGACATGGTCCCCCATCCAGGTCCCCCATATTGCAGACATGGTGCCCCATATTGCAGACATGGTCCCTCATATTGCAGACATGGTCTCCCATCCAGGTCCCCCATATTACAGACATGGTCCCCCATCCAGGTCCCCCATATTACAGACATGGTCCCCCATCCAGGTCCCCCATATTACAGACATGGTCCCCCATCCTGGTCCTTATCTTGCAGACATGTCCCCCATCCAGGTTCCCCCCATACTGCGGTCAGGGTCCCCGTCCCCCCATACTGCGGTCCCCGTCCCCCCATACTGCGGTCAGGGTCCCCGTCCCCCCATACTGCGCTCAGGGTCCCCGTCCCCCCATACTGCGCTCAGGGTCCCCGTCCCCCCATACTGCGCTCAGGGTCCCGGTCCCCCCATACTGCGCGCAGGGTCCTCGTACCCCCATACTGCGCACAGTGCCCCCCTGTGCTGTATTTCACATGACAGAGAAAAAAAAAAAAAAAGATTCTCACCTGTCCTCCGTTCCCTCGGCGTCCTTTATGCACCGTGGCCCGCAGGCACAGACCCCGTAATGATCGCGGCTCTCTCCAGCAGCCGCCGACATCAGCGCTGTAGTGCAGTGTATTGCCGCGCAGAGACCGGCTCTCTGCACAGCAATACCAGTGTCAGCTGCCGGCCTATCAGAGGCCAGCAGCTGACATCTGCGCATGGCAGTGACATCATACGCCGCTGCGCTGGGACGCAGATGTCAGCTGCTGACCTCTGATAGGCCGGCGGCTGACACTGGTATTGCTGTGCCTAGAGCCGGTCTCTGCGCAGCAATACACTGCACTACAGCGCTGATGTCGGTGGCTGCTGGAGAGAGCCGCGATCGTTACGGGGTCTGTGCCTGCGGGCCACAAGAAGCAGCAGGAGGGGCCGTGTGTTTGAGACCCCTGCCAGGGGCGGAACTACCGCCCGTGCAGCCGGTTCATTGAACGGGGGCCCCGAGGGAGAGGGGGCCCCTCCAGCCTCCAGCAGGGCCGCCATCAGGGCATGACTGCCCTGACTCCAGTATGGGGCCCAGCCGGTAGGGGCCCCCTTGGAGCCCCGCTGGGGCCCCCCCTCTTGTGAGTCTCTCTCCTCATGGGGCCCCCGGCCCCATGCTAAGCGCCGGGTCCGGGACATCTCAGCGCTGCGTTGCTCTGCTGCGGCAGCACCTTCATGATTCCCCTGATTTCCGGTCATGTGACGGCGCCGTCACATGGCCGGAAATCAGGAGAACCTGGTGTCAGCGATTTGGACGAGCGCCAGGATTCTGCAGGGATCGCATGGGGGTAAGTATAACAAGTTTTATTTTTTTCAAAATACAATTTACTAGGAGTGGGGGGAATGGGAGATGCAGGTGGGGGGAGGGGAGAGAGGTGCACATGGGGTGGGGGGATGAGAGAGGTGCACATGTGGGGGGAGGGGGGTGAGAGGTGCACATGTGGGGGGGGATAAGAGATGCACATGGGGGGGAGATAAGAGATGCACATGGGGGGGAGATAAGAGATGCACATGGGGGAGGGGGATAAGAGATGCACATGGGGGGGATGAAAGAGGTGCACATGTGGGGGAGGGGGATGAGAGATGTGCACATGTGGGGGGATGAGAGAGGGGCACATGTGGGGGAGGGGGATGAGAGATGTGCACATGTGGGGGGGGTGGTGAGAGCTGCACATGGGGGGGTGGTGAGAGCTGCACATGGGGGGGATGAGAGAGGGGCACATGTGTGGGAGGGGGATGAGAGAGGGGCACATGTGTGGGAGGGGGATGAGAGAGGTGCACATGTGGGGGAGGGGGATGAGAGATGTGCACATGTGGGGGGGTGAGAGAGCTGCACATGGGGGGGATGAGAGAGGGGCACATGTGTGGGAGGGGGATGAGAGAGGGGCACATGTGGGGGAGGGGGATGAGAGATGTGCACATGGGGGGGTGGTGAGAGCTGCTCATGGGGGGGTGAGAGCTGCACATGGGAGAATTGGGAGAAAATGAGCTGCACATGGGGGAATTAGGAGTAGGGGGATAATGAGCTGCACATAATGAATGTGGGGTGGGGGAGAGTAAATGATAAATGACGATGGGGTGGGGAGAGCACGGACATGATATAATGAATTGGGGCAGGGGGTGCATGTAAATAATGAATGCGGGGAGCAGGAAGTATAGAGTAGAGGTTCTAATTAAATTATATATTAAGTGCCTATTTACAGTTAATGGGGGCACCGTGGTGGATTACAATTTATATTTGGAATGGTAGGTTGCATAATAACTAACCATATATTGATGGTGGATGCACGTCTGTATTCAGCTGCGTAATGTAGAAGTTGGGGAATGTGCTCTAGATAACTGTGTTATTTTATGCAGAGACGAGTCCTGGCTGGAAGACGTGATGGCGGTCTGTGCTGGATGAAGGAGAAAAGCGTAGCTGAAGGACTTCACCTAGAGACGTCACCAGTGAGTCAGTGCATTACATGTACACTTACACTATATACTATGTACCGGGCTCCTGTGTATAATGTCACTGGTGATCACTGTATTACCTGTACACTGACACTATATACAGAGCTCCTGTGTATAATGTCACTGGTGATCACTGTATTACCTGTACACTGACAATATATACAGAGCTCCTGTGTATAATGTCACTGGTGATCCCTGTATTACCTGTACACTATATACAGAGCTCCTGTGTATAATGTCACTGGTGATCACTGTATTACCTGTACACTGACACTATATACAGAGCTCCTGTGTATAATGTCAGTGGTGATCACTAGATTACCTGGACACTTACATTATACATACCATGCATAGAGCTCCCGTGTATAATGACACTTATGGTAATATTAGTAATGTGGTGGTAATATTAGTAATGTGGTGGTAATATGTGGTCTGGTCATGGTGTGGCAGTTTTTCTCCCTTCTGTGTGGTATTATTCGGTCACTATGTTGTGGTAATATGTGGTCTGGTGATGGCGTGGCGGTATTCCCTGTATGTGGTATTATTGGTCATTTTAAAAAAAAATGTATATGACACATTCCCTTAAAGAAAACTAAATAAAAATATATCTAAAAAGAGTATTGGATATTTTAAGAAAATTTTAATAGGTTAGAGTAGGGCCCGGCCAGAAGAGTCTACCTTATCGTGGTGGCGGCTTTAAAAATCTTTTGGCCAAAACAAAAGCTGCTGGCTATGTATGTGGCACCGTCACATGGCCGAACGTCAGGAGAGCCTGGTGGCAGCAACGTGGACGAGCGCCAGGATTCTGCAGGGATCGCATGGGGGTAAGTATAACAAGTTTTATTTTTCTTAAATACAATTAATTAACTAGGAGTGGGGGGGTGAGAGATGCACATGGGGGGGTGAGAGATGCACATGGGGGGGTGAGAGATGCACATGGGGGGGTGAGAGATGCACATGGGGGGGTGAGAGATGCACGGGGGGGATGAGAGATGCACGGGGGGGGAATGAGAGATGCACGGGGGGGGAATGAGAGATGCACGGGGGGGGAATGAGAGATGCACGGGGGGGGAATGAGAGATGCACGGGGGGGGAATGAGAGATGCACGGGGGGGGGAATGAGAGATGCACGGGGGGGGAATGAGAGATGCACGGGGGGGGGAATGAGAGATGCACGGGGGGGGGAATGAGAGATGCACGGGGGGGGGAATGAGAGATGCACGGGGGGGGAATGAGAGATGCACGGGGGGGGAATGAGAGATGCACGGGGGGGGGAATGAGAGATGCACGGGGGGGGGAATGAGAGATGCACCGGGGGGGGAATGAGAGATGCACGGGGGGGGGAATGAGAGATGCACGGGGGGGGGGAATGAGAGATGCACGGGGGGGGGAATGAGAGATGCACGGGGGGGGGAATGAGAGATACATCGGGGGGTGAGCTGCACATGGGGGGGGTTATGTTTACATAACTTTGTTGCCTTATGAAGCGCAGGGGGGGGGCCCCCAAAAATTTCTTGCACAGGGGCCCACTACAGTCTGTGTCCGCCCCTGACCCCTGCTATATACTATCTAGAGAACTCCTGTGTATAAAGCCACCGGTGATCACTGTATTACCTGTACACTGTATAATATATACAGAACTCCTGTGTATAATGTCACCGGCGATCACTGTATTACCTGTACACTGACACTATATACAGAGCTCCTGTGTATAATGTGATCACTGTATTACCTGTACACTAACACTCAACATTAAATACTATATACAGAGCTCCTGTGTATAATATCACCTGTGATCACTGTACTACCTGTACACTTTCACTTTATACTATATACAAAGCTCCTATGTATGTTGCTGGTGATCACTGTGTTTCCTCAACATTTATACTATATAATATCTTCAGAGCTCCAGTGTTTAATAACACTGGTGATCACTGTATTAACTGTACATTTACACTATATACTATCTACAGAACTCCTTTGTATAATGTCACTAGTGATAATATTGTTTTAGTGCTGTGTTTTTGCTATTGATCACTATGATGGTATTATTCGGTATTTGTACCTTACATGCGGTAGCATTGGTAATATTGGTCTTGGTAATATTGGTTTTGGTAGAGTCTGGTTTTTTTAGCAACACTATGGAGATAATTATTTGGTATCTGTATCACTTTGTTACTATTCAGTTGAATAAAATCCTATGCACCATTAGTAGACGTCTGTCCTTCTTCGATTTAGCCTCCCACTGTGTCAAAAGACCATTGTATCTCAAAAAATCCAAGGAACTAGAATACTTCACTTAATTGAAAAACTTAGCTTTTATTCCATACTTAAAATTACAGTACATACCAACAGCACTATATGGCAACGTTTGGCCAATTGTGGCCTTTTTCAAGCCAAAATGTAAAGATAAAATACAGCCAGGTTGCACCTGAGCAACAAACTTAGTCAATAGGACCAAGATGACAGCGATGGGGGTCTTTAGGACCACTGGCTGGCATAGTAACCCCTCGTTCCCCTTCGATCACGGGATGGAGAGGTAGCAGATAGGAGCCGATGCATGATTAGAGGAACCTGTGTCGTTAGCTGTACACAGAGGTGTTATCAGCCATTGTACTCTTGTCTCCAATTATGAGTCTACTGAAGATTCTTCCTTAAACAACAGGAATTATGAGGATTCATAAAGATCAAGATATGAAAAAAAAAAAATTAAAAGCACATGTAATACAAAAACCTGATTTAAACCTCAAGTTATTTTTTGACGACACATTTCTTTTAATGTGCATGTGGACTTTGGAGCAAACCCGATGCCCCACACAGGAGATTTTCCGAAAGGTCTGATATTAATGACATATTGTACGGCTCCTGGAAAGATTTATAGAAGGGCAATATTACATTGGGATCAGGAATGTTGTCATTTTGTAGGTTGAGGGTCATCAGTCTCCACACTCGGTCCATCAGATTGGGCCTTCATATCTGTTTGATTCTTGCTGTTGCTCAATTGTTCTTCAGGAACTCCAAAGTAGCTGCCAGAAGTAGTTTGTGCCCTCAACAAGGGCAGCATTGCATTTTTCACCTCTCCATAAGAGAAAAATAGATTGCGAGAAATTACATGGTGTGTTGGATCCTCTAAGCCACAGGTCCAGTGTGGGCACACAGACCCTGGTCGTTGGTGTGGCAAGCAGGAAGGCACGCGTGGTGCGAGAACTTGGATCAGGTCATAGAAGTGCTCTTCTTTTTTTTTCTACCAGGCATTTTTCAACACCTGAAGCAAGAAGAAAAATGCTTAAACAACCAAACATGGGACCTGCAAGTATTGGAGAAGTTTTTGAGTAATTTTCAGGTGTTTCTCTTTGGAGCGGACCTTCTCCAAAAGACTCCTAAAACAACCTTTGTGTGTATATACCCTAAGGGCTTGATGGGAAAAGAAAATCTATTTAGATGTGTCATATTTTGCTTGTCCAGACCATAATTAAAGGAGACCATAATTAAAGGAGACCATACATATTACCTTCACCTCATATATTATTTATGTCAATCTCCTAGACTGGAGAGAAGTGCAGTCGATCGGTCGCTTCCTCCATCGCTGTCACGTTTCTGCAGAATAGTATGTACAATCACAGACAAAATCTATAAAATGTTGATATCTGATAAAAGCGCTGTGCGGAGGAAGCAATGTGAAATATGTGGGCCTCTTCTTACACAGTAGAACTAACTACATATTTCCCATCATATTCTGTTTAGCAGGTCCAAGTGTATTGCCAGGATCCAATATCTCTGCTCTGTGGGGTTCAGTTAGTGTTAAATATCTCCGGTTGTAGAATACTAAGCCAGTCTCCAATCTTTCTGGATAATTTTTTTTTTACGTGGGAGCATTGCGAGAATGATGGCGGAAGGTTAGTGGTTAAACATTTTAGGATGGAAATCCCCATTCTACATAAGCTTGAGTGTACCAGAAACCAACCAGTTGTCTTTCAGGATGGAGACATAAATATCTGAATTCTTCCAGGTAGGTAGGGAAGTCATGTTATGGTCTAATTGACACCCCATGAAGAAGACCACTTCTATCAGTTCAATATGCCAATACTAGGCATTTAGTCCAGGCAACTTAAAGGGTCGTTCCAAAAATCATACATATCCAAAAGATCCGACGGCTGGGAACTACTCAATCAGGAAATGGGGGTCCCTTGTAACCCATTTGAACGGAGCATATTCCTAATCATAATCTATGGGACTAATGGAGTTAGCCAAGTACAGTGCTTGCATTCCTATGGGGAAAGGACACATTGAATTTGGCACCACATACTTAAAGGATTGTTCTCATTTCCTGTCTTCAGGACCACAGCGTTACTCTAGTTGTGGATTGATAGCTTAGACCAGCGGCATGGACGTGATGCTAGTTTGAACTCTGTGTTTTCCGATGCTGCAAGCAGAGGCAACTTTGCCTGGTCAGCATGGGAGGGGTAGCGCACCTTGCCTCATCTTCCCCTTGTGGTATTTCGGTTCACACAGCTGCACATAGAGGTAGACACAGGAACACTGTCTCTTTAAATCTTCCACTGGATAATTAAAGGTACTGCATAAACCTGTGCAGTCGATGTTGCTGCGGGAATCCGCCCACTCAGGAACAAACACAAAAAGTTCAGCTTTCCTTCTAACGAAAATACAGCTCTGGAGCTCTCATCTCCAGCACACCAAACTCTGAATGAGCCAGGAGGCTGTGTATTTACCTTCTCGACTCCACCCTGGGGTGGAGATATAGTGAACAGCCTCCCACGCACTCTTCAGCCGTTCACTAAACCTAGCCCTTAACATGGCCGATTAACCCCTCTCAGCACTTAGTGTGCTGGATCATTTTCCTAGGTTCATATAACCTCAGTGACACATATCTCCCCTCCAGTATTTAGCCAGTGACTATGTCACACCCTCTACATAAAAGATAACAATTACTTCTGATAAGATTCTATGTAGGGGGATAGGATGAGGGAGAAGCTCTTCCTCTAGCTCAATGCAAACAAGGAAAGGGGGAAATGAGAGACAGCTCACCGAATTCAGGGGCACCTTGCCAGGATGAAGATCACCGCACTGAGCCTCCTAGTCTGGGTCAAAATTGCAATGCAGAAAGAATAAATCTCTCCATCGATGAGAGGTGAGTATAAAACTTCACATTTATTTACAAATCTTTAAAATCCAATATTACCGGCAAACCACAGTGAATCCACAGAACCTACGCGTTTCGGCAATCAAGCCTTAGTCATGGTCATGTTCTTCCTCTAGCTCCTACCCCTTTACCTTCTACATAGAATCTTACCAGCACCAAATATCATCTCATATCTTCATAATGTAACAATTTCTTTCACCGACTACAAATTTTACCCATGATTTGAGAATATCGAGAGTCAAAGATCAGTCCAGGAGGAGAAAGAAGCAGATTTCTTCCTATATTACAAAGTTGATTATTTTAATGTGTACTATTGATTTAAGAAATAAAAATTAAAACAACAGGTACTTTTTAAGTTTGGAGGTTTTTTTATTAGACTAGAGGTAAACTCGAGAATATTTTTATTTTCGCCTATTGACCTTAACTGAAAATTGCATGCTACCAGTAAAGCTTCCCCCACTGTGTTGTTCGCAGCCTCTCGTCTCTTCTAGTTGTCGCCCACATTTCAGAATCAAGGATCCTACAGACCCCATACACCTGACATATTTTCTTGTCTTCTTTAGTCAATTGACTGTACAAGTATTCAATTCATGATGAAGAGTACATACATAACATTTAGGCGACTGAAAGAAGCTAGAATTCAGTCGAAAGGAGGAGGATGTGGTTATAGTTTGAGGTCACATAATTCAAGTTTAACACCTTTGCTGCACTCTGAGATCTCCAGATAGGACTTCATGAGCTCCACCTCCGCTCACCATGTCTGTTTCATACCCTCATTATTCATAATTTTTCTTCTCCCAGAGCTCATGGTGTCCAACTGTTGTTGTGCTGTCCATGTGTCTGTTCTTGGATTCATCTGTTCTTCATCGTAAATTGAATTAAAGGATTATGTGCATATAGTAACATCTCAGGGTCTCCCTGTGACTCTGGGAAAAGCGGTTGATGTTCCAGATGAATAGTTCAGTCATATTACAACAGCAACTTATAAAGAGGTCTCAGCAGAAAAGGAGAACATCTCCAGCCAACTTCAAGTCAAGGGTCTTCATCCTGACTCGTAACTCACTCAACTACTACGAGCATCGAAATGGGGTAAGTTGATTGATTGGAGTAAAAGTAGCGGGCTACCAGGCTTGATATCTTTTAAGCATTTTGTTGAGAAGAGTTGAGTTGAACTGTCCACTTATTTATGGCTCAAATAATTTTTTACTGGGAAAAATGAAAAATTTTCCTAAACATCTGGTCCTCCATCCAGTTTTTGGTCATCATTTTTTTCTTTGTTTAATTTGATATTCTGCCTTAGTCATTAATTAGATTACTATTGTTGAGAAACCAAGTACTAAGCTACATTGTGCCAACCCATATGCCAAGAGAGAAGGAGTCCCACCAGGCAACAGGTTTAAATTTGACAACAAACAAGAGATTTTTATTGGCAATTACATAAAGCTTCATAATTATTGGGCCTGACCATCCCCTATTTTCTCTTGTCCAATGAAAGCCAATCTAATTAAATTGTTTTAGTCAAATAAGTAGTGCCAGTGGTGTTTGGCATCCACTTATCTCTGTTCTGCCACAGATTTACCATTATTAATCGACAGCCATGGAGAGCTTTGGAGCTTGAGATATTAGCTTACAGTCATCAGATTTCTAAAACCTCCATAGATATTAGATTAACGTTGTCCAAAAACGGAAATAACAATGGGATTGTCCAGTCTAATGTGTATAGGGGCCTCCCGACTCTTCCTTGACAGATGATGTTGGGGGAGAGAATGATCAGGCATTTCTGATTTCAGACATCCATCCTTTATTATTCCGAGGGATAAGCCACTGCCAAATCCCTTGCTCGTAGAGAACACAAGATCCACGCAACCAAGCATTCCTGTGAATGAGGAATTTGGGAGAGATAGCTATCGGGTGAACGATTGCTTGGTCAACAGATATCTATTGTGTATGGGGGGCTTTAGAACCCCTATACATATCAGAATAAAGTTGGCCAGATCAGCTAAACATCTAATATGTATAAGGGGTTGCGACTCTCTTCCTTAATAGATGTTGGGCGAGAGAAGGATTGGGCATATTCTATTTTAACGCACTATCCATTTGGTAAGCCACCGCCTGAGGTGTCTTATAGTAGTTTAAGGCCCCCATACACATATGGACTTCGGCAAAACCTTCCCGCGGGACTAGCAGGCCATCTGATGTGTATGGGAGCCTCCTGACCCTACCCTGACAAATGAGAGAAGAATCAGTTGGAATTTCAATGGTCAATTTGGATTAACCTTCTGTTTTCAGGGGAGATAAGCCACTGGCAAAGGTGTTTGTCAGGGACTTTCTCCGCTCTCTTGAAAATACCTGAACACTAGGCCGAGCGAGATAGTTGTGTGCTGAACAGTAGCTATCTCATGTGTATGGCCAGCTTAATTCAACTCTCCCCATAAAAGATCATTTGAATGCTGTGCTGACTTCAGTGTGCGTAGAGATAGCGGTCAACAAATCGGGTTCTCGGCCAACGCCATTTGCTTCAAGAGACCTACAACGATGTTGCTTTCTGGTCAAAAGATTCATGCTTTTAAGGTTGAGAGAAGACACAAATTCAACCTATAACCTAACATGTAGATCCAGAGGAAGGCAAAAACCCCATGAGGCAGATGCTAATTGCCCCATATAATGGAAAAAAATCCTCCCCGACTCCACATTCAGCAATCAGACTAGTTTACTGGATCGACATCCCATCTCCAAAATGTAGTACCCATGACCTGTAATATTATATTTTTCCAG
Source organism: Phyllobates terribilis (assembly GCF_046119375.1). Lineage (NCBI taxonomy): Eukaryota > Metazoa > Chordata > Amphibia > Anura > Dendrobatidae > Phyllobates > Phyllobates terribilis. The sequence goes on from NW_027362770.1 coordinate 143,786,707, forward strand.
AACGGCATCCAGGCCTCTCCTTAAATGTCTTTAGTGAATCAATCATAACAGTATCATGTGTCAGAGAGTTCTATATTTCACTGCACACACAGTAAAGAATCCATAGTCTCACTGCTCTTACAGTAAGGAATCCATAGTCTCATTGCTCGCACAGTAAAGAATCCATAGTTACACTGCTCGTACCGTAAAGAATCCATAGTCTCACTGCTCACACAGTAAAGAATTCATAGTCTCACTGCTCACACAGTAAAGAATCCATAGTCTCACTTCTCACACAGAAAAGAATCCATAATCTCACTGCTCATACAGTAAAGAATCCATAGTCTCACTGCTCACACAGTAAAGAATGCATAGTCTCACTTCTCACACAGTAAAGAATCCATAGTCTCACTGCTCACACAGAAAAGAATCCATAATCTCAATGCTTGTACAGTAAAGAATCCATAGTCTCACTGCTCACATAGTAAAGAATCCATAGTCTCACTCCTCGTATGGTAATGAATCTATAGTCTCACCACTCACACAGTAAAGAATCCATAGTCTCACTGCTCACATAGTAAAGAATCCATAGTCTCATTGCTCTTACAGTAAAGAATCCATAGTCTCACTGCTCACACAGCAAAGAATCCATAGTCTCACTGCTCACACAGAAAAGAATCCATAATCTCACTGCTTGTACAGTAAAGAATCCATAGTCTCACTGCTCACACAGTAAAGAATCCATAGTCTCACCGCTCACACAGTAAAGAATCCATAGTCTCACTGCTCACACAGAAAAGAATCCATAATCTCAATGCTTGTACAGTAAAGAATCCATAGTCTCACTGCTCACATAGTAAAGAATCCATAGTCTCACTGCTCGTATGGTAATGAATCTATAGTCTCACCACTCACACAGTAAAGAATCCATAGTCTCACTGCTCACACAGTAAAGAATCCATAGTCTCATTGCTCTTACAGTAAAGAATCCATAGTCTCACTGCTAACACAGCAAAGAATCCATAGTCTCACTGCTCACACAGAAAAGAATCCATAATCTCACTGCTTGTACAGTAATGAATCCATAGTCTCACTGCTCACACAGTAAACAATCCATAGTCTCACTGCTCACACAGTAAAGAATCCATAGTCTCACTGCTCACACAGTAAACAATCCATAGTCTCACTGCTCACACAGTAAAGAATCCATAGTCTCACTGCTCACACAGTAAAGAATCCATAGTCTCACTGCTCACACAGTAAACAATCCATAGTCTCACCGCTCACACAGTAAAGAATCTCTAGTCTCACCGCTCACACAGTAAAGAATCCATAGTCACACTGCTCACACAGTAAAGAATCCATAGTCACACTACTCACACAGTAAAGAATCCATAGTCTCACTTCTCATACAGTAAAGAATCCATAGTCTCACTGCTCACACAGTAAAGAATCCATAGTCTCACTGCTCACACAGTAAAGAATCCATAGTCACACTGCTCACACAGTAAAGAATCCATAGTCTCACTTCTCATACAGTAAAGAATCCGTAGTCACACTGCTCACACAGTAAAGAATCCATAGTCTCACTGCTCACACAGTAAAGAATCCCTAGTCTCACCGCTCACACAGTAAAGAATCCGTAGTCACACTGCTCACACAGTAAAGAATCCATAGTCTCACCGCTCACACAGTAAAGAATCCCTAGTCTCACCGCTCACACAGTAAAGAATCCATAGTCACACTGCTCACACAGTAAAGAATCCATAGTCTCACTTCTCATACAGTAAAGAATTGCCACCTGTGATGATCAAACCTTCTTTCTTCAAAGTGTAAAAATATCTTTATCCGGATCTCTTTACTGTACATTCATATATTTGTATATTGTAATAATATCGCCCCCTAATCCTTTGTTTTTAAAAACTGGCTAACCCCAAGTTTGATAACTTGTCTTTGTACTGCAGTCCAGCGATTGCATTAAACTACTTGGACATGCCCTTCTTAAATGTCACAGTGCTCCAAGTAAAATTAAAACATGATATACTCAGCTACAGGACCGCATGTGAGCTCTGATAAACTATAGTGCTTTCATGACACATCAATGTCACTTAAGCGCCAGCAGACATTGTGTTGAGATTGCTAGAATGGCGATGGCCCATGAGGTGAGTACTGGGGCACTGTTCCATATAAAAGTGGATAAGCCCTTTAATAATCGTGGTCGTTCATGTTTGCACCTGGTCTCTGAAACTGGTCCAGCTATATCCTTCTATACTATAACCAAAAAATGTTAACAGTATTCCAAGTGTGGCCACACTAGCAACTTGTATAGAGGCAAAACTATGTTCTTAATTATCCTCTTCTGTGTTGATTAACTTGCGAAATTTAGTATTATCTGAAAAATATTTAATTCTACTTTGTATGCGCTCAATCAAATCATTAATAAATATATTAAAAACAAGAGGGCCCAATACTGACCCCTGTGGTATCCCACTATTAACTGTGACCAAATTAGAGTGTGTTTTGTTAATAACCACCCTCTGTTTCCCATCACTGAGACAGTTTTTAACCAATTACTCATATTTTCCCCTAGTCCCATTGCTCTCATTTTATGTACCAACCTTTTGTGTGGCACCTTATGTCCATATAGACAATATCCATGGCAGTACCCTGGTCCAGTCTGGAACTTACCTCCTCATAGAAGCTGATCAGACTAGTTTGACCGATCCCTCATAAACCCATGTTGATCATGAGGTTATTCTTATTGAGATACTCCAGGATAGAATCTCTTAGGAAATTCTCAAAGATTTTGCCCACATTAAACTTAGTTTTTGTTCTCTTTTGAATATTGGCGCAACTTTTGCTATGAGATAGTCCTGTGGTACTGACTCTATTATTATGGAATCCTTGAATATTAGAAATAATGGTCTGTCTATCATGGTACTTAGTTGCAGTATATGCCATCCAGGCCTGGTTATTTGTCGACTTTAATGTTTTTGAGCAGGCTTCGTATTTCCTGCAGGGTTAAGCAGGTGACATACTGTATAATAGAGAATTTATATTTTATATTTATTTATATATTATTTAGTCATAGTGTTTTTCTCTCATTTCTAACTTTCTAAATTTCTAACTAGTTTATTCATACAGGGTACATATAGTACGGAGGATCTATTCAGGAGGCCTATAAAAGTCTCCCATTTGCTATGTGTAATTTTTTAGCACAATTTATGGCAATAAGATTATTTTTCAGCCATATGGAAATCAGCCTTCCTAAAGTTCACTGTTTATCTAGCCTCTTTAATAAACAACTTATTAAAGGGGTTGTCTAGGCTTGGGGTCCAAGTGTGCAGTCACCCTATGTGATTACAGACTTGTGAGTCCTCACAGCGTGCAGTGTGCACGCAGTCAGGATTCTCTGGTGCCAGTGCCGGGAGCTGACGCAATTTGCATACATTCGGTCACGTGCCAACTAGACATACGAGTGTATTGAGCGAGACAGGATATGTCTAGTCGGAATGTGGCCGGAAGTATGCTAATGTCACATGACATCAGGAGAATCGTGAAAATACGTGGTTTGAGGATTCACAAGTCTGCAGTTATGTAGATTGAGCCCTAAGCCTGGACAATCCCTTTTAAACAAAAGTGAAATCTTATTATGTTGTGATCACTATTACCCAAATAACCCCTAACCTGTACATTTGATATTCTGTCTGGTTTATTGGTTAGACTTTGGTTTAGATGTGTCCCCCTCTTGTTTGGTACTGCCCTATTTTTGTAAGATAATTGTCTTTTATTATTGTGCAAAACCTGTTTCCTTTGCTGGACCTGCAGATTTCTGATTCCACTTTCTCCAAATTATAATATAGTCTGTCTTGTCTAACATTTGGGGATTTCAGCATGAGGAAGTCGAGTTCTGATGTCATTTTTGCTGTTGATGGAAAATGCTTAACTTGCCAAATCTATAAAAGTCATCGGTAATGTGTCAAGTCTTGCATCTCTTACTATTCAGCTGTGGTACAAGGGCCTACTGTAGAATTACAAATACTATATTTTACATAGTTTATACTTTACATAATTCTTGTTTTTAAGATTGTTACAATTATTAAAACACTATTATCTACCCTTGTTTGCTTTTGTTTTTTAAAAGAGGTATTCACATCACTTTTATTACTAGGACATGCCATCACTTTCTGAACTGTGGGGGCCTGACTGCTAGGACCCCATCAATTCTAAGGCTGAATGGCCAGGAGTATAGATGTACAAAGAAAAATAATCTCTTAATTCTTAGGATCAGTGGGGGTATTGGAAGTCAGACACCTACAATTTGTCAGGTACGCACAGAGATGACATTGGGGAGATCGCGCAATATCTCGCAGTTGCCGTCGCTCTGTTAGGATTTCGTCAGGGATACGCGAGCACACGATCCCGGCTACTCATTACGTAGGTATCGGCAAGCGACCAGTGAGCGTATGGAGTCACACATCTGGATTCCAACGCATGGAATATGTGTATACGCCCCCCGTACGGTCACTGTCAGCTTAACGATAGCCCAATTATTATTATTCTCTGCCACCACCGTCCAGATTTGAAATAAAATACAGGCCTGGGCGGACGCCTGCGTTTTGGTAGCGTATATGACTTCGGGGGAGGTGAACGATTACAGGACAAAAGAAACAGGACTATTAAATTTTATATTTAATCCAAAAGGGAGGCAGTGTTATGAAAAATATACAAGACTTTACAAAAGGGGACAATACAATACATAGGCAGTTACACAAAATAATAAGGATTAAAGAAGAAACTTACTCTATACAGTTCGCAGTGACGAATCAGCATAGGTGGAGGAGGGGCTCCCCGATTTGATTTGAGCGTTATCGAACGCGATTCATTGCTTATAGTATCTTTACCCCCCTAGCAAAGAATATGGATCAATCTTCAGTTGGCTCTTTTATGCCTAAGGGGAGATCTACCCACACACCCCCCGTGCTGACATCACGGGGCTGGTCTCTAGCCTGCACATTTTATTTAAGATGCCTGCTTTTTGGGATAACTTATCGCTGGTTGATCCCAGAAGCCCAAAAGTGATATCATATTTTCCATTATGATTTTACCTTCATTTAGAGACCACACATGGCGTAGTTGTGATCTGCTATTTTGTTCCTTTTGCTTCACAGCCCCACAGAGGGGCCTACAGTGACAGGAAAATATAGCTATCGTTCCCTAGCTGACCCTGTCACTAAAAATATAGGTCCCATTATTATTGGAGTTATGGAACTTCGAATATTCCATATTTCGTATCAGCTCCAGACATCCTGGAGTTTGTGTTAGGCCCCTTTTGAGCCTAAACGAGCCATTTCCTCTTTCCATCCATCTCTGCCCCTATGCTGGAAGGTGTCAATCTATCCCAGGTCCCTGCTAAGAGTAAATGCATTCATATGTTAAGTGGAATAGGCTATTGAGCTTCTTATACTGTTATTTGCATGCAGACATCTGCGTGGAGTGTCAGCTCTTGTGACAATTGGTGGATAAGGGAGAGGTGAGAGGGTCTTCAGGGCGGAGAAAGAATATTTTCAATATTTCTCAATATTTCCCTGACACCTACCAATCAGAAAGTGATATCATATTCCAGCGATATGTCATAACTGTATCACATAGTAAAACTCCCTTTTTTTAAATGTCTTTGAACACTTTCTATTATTCTATATTTCTTTGTAATGGACTGACCTCGTGAGTCTACAAATTGTAGCTCTGCTCAAACTGTAGCTCTGTTTGAGCAACATGAAACAAAGGCGATAGTGCAGTGGAGCGAATCTTGATTGACGACATGTGGATCAGAGATTACCAGGACAACAGATTATGGATTATGGCAGACAAATAAGGAGAGCAGGAAGCATTAGACAAAACTCAGCCAGATGTGCAGATACACATAGGAACAGTAACATTATAAAAAACTAGCATCTTCCAACAGGGATGCAGTTAATCACAGGAATACAGAGATGTACAGTACAGACCAAAAGTTTGGACACACCTTCTCATTTAAAGATTTTTCTGTATTTTCATGACTATGAAAATTGTACATTCACACTGAAGGCATCAAAGCTATGAATTAACACATGTGGAATTATATACTTAACAAAAAGTGTGAAACAACTGAAAATATGTCTTATATTCTAGGTTCTTCAAAGTAGCCACCTTTTGCTTTGATGACTGCTTTGCACACTCTTGGCATTCTCTTGATGAGCTTCAAGAGGTAGTCACCGGAAATGGTTTTCACTTCACAGGTGGCCCTGTCAGGTTTAATAAGTGGGATTTCTTGGCTTATAAATGGGGTTGGGACCATCAGTTGTGTTTTGCAGAAGTCTGGTGGATACACAGCTGATAGTCCTACTGAATAGACTGTTAGAATTTGTATTATGGCAAGAAAGAAGCAGCTAAGTAAATAAAAACGAGTTGCCATCATTACTTTAAGAAATGAAGGTCAGTCAGGCTGAAAAATTGGGAAAACTTTGAAAGTGTCCCCAAGTGCAGTTGCAAAAACGATCAAGCGCTACAAAGAAACTGGCTCACATGAGGACTGCCCCAGGAAAGGAAGACCAAGAGTCACCTCTGCTTCTGAGGATAAGTTTATCCGAGTAACCAGCCTCAGAAATCGCAGGTTAACAGTAGCTCAGATTAGAGACCAGGTCAACGCCACACAGAGTTCTAGCAGCAGACACATCTCTTCAACAACTGTTAAGAGAAAACTTTGTGCAGCAGGCTTTCATGGTAAAATATCTGCTAGGAAACCATGGCTAAGGACAGGCAACAAGCAGAAGAGACAAGTTTGGGCTAAAGAACACAAGGAATGGACATTAGACCAGTGGAAATCTGTGTTTTGGTGTGATGAGTCCAAATTTGAGATCTTTGGTTCCAACCACCGTGTCTTTGTGCGACGCAGAAAAGGTGAACGGATGGACTCTACATGCCTGGTTCCCACCGTGAAGCATGGAGGAGGAGGTTTGATGGTGTGGGGGTGTTTTGCTGGTGACACTGTTGTGGAGTTATTCAAAATTGAAGGCATACTGAACCAGCATGGCTACCACAGCATTTTGCAGCGGCATGCTATTCCATCCGGTTTGCGTTTAGTTGGACCATCATTTATTTTTCAACAGGACAATGACCCCAAACACACCTCCAGGCTGTGTAAGGGCTATTTGACCAAGAAGGAGAGTGATGGGGTGCTACGCCAGATGACCTGGCCTCCACAGTCACCAGACCTGAACCCAATCAAGATGGTTTGGGGTGAGCTGGACCGCATAGTGGAGGCAAAAAGGCCAACAAGTGCTAAGCATCTCTGGGAACTCCTTCAAGATTGTTGGAAGACCATTTCCGGTGACTACCACTTGAAGCTCATCAAGAGAATGCCAAGAGTGTGCAAAGCAGTCATTAAAGCAAAAGGTGGCTACTTTGAAGAACTTAGAATATAAGACATATTTTCAGTTGTTTCACACATTTTTGTTAAGTATATAATTCCACATGTGTTAATTCATAGTTTTGATGCCTTCAGTGTGAATGTACAATTTTCATAGTCATGAAAATACAGAAAATCTTTAAATGAGAAGGTGTGTCCAAACTTTTGGTCTGTACTGTATATAGCGGTGACCTGTTTTTACATACTATATACGAATGGGGATTTTACATCTATGAGATGGATGGCAGGGCTTTGATATTGTACATCAATAATAATGTCATTAGATATACTACTTATCAAAATGTATTTATCATACTCGGTATGGGAATACTAGTAATACTTTGATTATGTTGGTGTACGCATATTATGTTTTGATTGCTAGCTGTTATCTCTTTTATTGCTAGTCCCTCCTTGGTGGCAGCCATGCGGTGAGGGTTGTTGTGTTTTCTGCCTCACACCTTTCTTTGTGCTCCTATTTATGTCTGATTTACTATTTATTCTAATAAATATTATATATGTTTTGCAATACTCTAGGCTCCTTTTTTCATTTTTTCTTCTATGTGCATCTGCTGTTCTTTAATGCATAGAAAAAAATAAACTATTAAACTCACCTTTCCTCGCTCTCCTGCCACGCGGCGTCCTCTTCTGAAGCTGGCAGCTGACTTCAGCATGCAAGCGACTGGAGCGCATGACGTCACTACCATGCCACACCCAGTCACGTGCACGCCAACGTCAGCTGCTGGCCTCTGATTGGCTGGCAGGTGTATTGTCACGCATGGACCCAACGGGTCTTTGCACTACAATACACTTCAGCTGAAGATTGTGGGGGCGTTGGCGGGCCTGGTAGCGGTCGCAGCCATGGTCGTTACACCTCTGACAACTCCTGATAAACTGGATTAAGCTTGGAAATACCGCTGGTTGTAGCATAGAAGTCAGGAGTAGAAGAAGTAGTAGACACCTGGCTGGAACTGAGTCAAGTGAAATAGAAGCAATTGTCAGACAAACTTGTAGCAACTGTGTACAATGCTACTTAATACCCAAGCACTTGAACTCTACCCAAACGACTTTAAAAGACCTTGGTTGATGATGTCAGAGGAGCTTGCCAGGTTACCTGAGAAATTTGGTGTGGGCTATTGCAAAGGGAGGCGGCAGAAGGAGAACGGAGCAAAGCCTGGCACTGGCGGTGGGACAGATGAGTAACATTCTACGAGCCCTTTTAGATTTTTCACTTATAGTAATAAATTGGTGTTGGATGGGACTTTATATATTAGGAGCCAGGACAGCAGCGCATGGATTATGGCAGACAAGCAGAGCAGGAAGCACTAGACAAAGCTGAGCCATATGTGCAGATACATATAAAAATAGTAACTGTAAAGGAAACTAGTATCTTCCAACAGGGATGTAGTTAATCATAGAGACAGAGATGTATATGAAATAATTATCTTCCAGCGAGATTGCAGTTAATCACAGAATCATTACCATTAAAAGGCCTAGGGTGATGATGTCAGTGGAGATTGCCACGTTACCTGACAAAACCGGTGTAGACTATTACAAAGGGAGGCAGCAGTAGGAGAAGGGAGCAAAGCCTGGCGCTGGAGCCAGGACAGATGAGTAACATTCTAGGAGCCCCTTTAAATTTTTGACTTTTAGTAATGGATCTGCATTGGATGTGACTTTATATATTTGGAGACGTAATAAACGTTGTGAATCTTGAAAATAGCAATTTTGGAATCAATTTAAAAATTGTAACAAAATGTTTTACTCTATCAATAAATTTTACAATAGATTTCTTACTAATTGGAACCACATACGAACTATGTCCACTTTGTAATACTAACACACTAGAAAGTGACACAAATTCATGTCCCCAACATATTTGTTGAAATAAAGCTAAAGTAGACAACCCCTGTTAAGACACTTTCAAAATAAACTAATTTGGCAAAAAATATGGGAACATCAACTGACAAGATAAACAGGAAGCCAAAGCAAAAAATGTAACTTTCACCTATTTATGACATACGGTAATGAAACTGAGCCCATAGTCATCCTAATCCCCCTTCTCCATTGCTGTTCTCCTTATAGTCTGTGTTTGCATTAGTGAGAGTGGTCACTTGCTGTACTGGCGACAACGTCAATCACTGGTTGTCAGTAAGTTCTGTATTTAAATACTGTGGCCAGTGAATTTTTCACATAGTTCTGATTTTATTTTTATTTTTTTAAAGAGGATCTGTCATGAGATTATGCTGCCCTATGAGCCAAAACAGCAGAATTGGTTACTAAGAGCTACCAGAGAATGCATAGAATAATCAAGAGGTCCTGTCAAAAAGAGGTCCTGTCAAAAAGAGGTCCTGTCGCATGGTCAATAGTGGCCAGTTTCTGGTATACCCGCAATTATAATTATCCCCCTAGACTGCTGGGGCACTGCCTGTCAATCACTGCAAGTAGGTGGAGCACTCTCTTCATGAATACACCGGACTCACAACTATGAGTCCACTGTATTCTTTGATCATTTCTATTAGTAAAATATCGCAATATCTGTTTATGCCATTTTGGCTAATAGGAGGCTGGACCTGTTCCCAAATTATTCTCCTACACATGGTAAAGCTTCACCCCATACACAATAGATGCTTGTTGGCCGAATGTTGGATCAGCCAATCTCTCCCAACTCTCCGCTCGCTCTGTCGAAACATTGCCAGACATCTTTGTGACGGCAGCCTATCTCACCAAGAACAAAAGGCTCGACGGTTCAAAATCGGATCTGCCGGATCCTTATCTCCACTGACATCATTTGTGCATATGGGCGCCTTAACAAAGGGCCCGATTCACCAAAGCATTTACTCCAGTATTTTGGACGTCTGATCAGTGGGCAGATATGCTCTTTGACCTCAGAGTGACCGCTCTGTACAGCCTGATTCCAGTTTGGAGACGTGTGCAGAACGGTCAATGTGTCATTCTGGTGTGAATCTGCTGGGCCTTGGGATTTTTTTCCCTCCTTTGCACCACATCCATCCCTGCATCCTGCAGCTGCCGAGCCGCTGATCAGTGACGTACATTACTGATTTGCATCTGTACTCGCTTTTGGCTTAGGACTTTTTTTTCCTGTCCATTTTTTTCCCCTGTGCAACACCTCCGTGCGTGTGTAAGGTGCCTCAAGCTGTAGCCCCTGCTCGCTCTGGCATCCTACAGACAATACGTGTCCTCCCTCTGATGTGTGGGTGTGCATGTGGTGCTCTCCACTTACTTCAGACCATCTGATCGCGGCTGTCTCCAGGCATTTCTCTTCTGGGACCAGGGTAGCAATAAATTCAGAGGACACGAGGTTCTTAACCATAAGTTGGACTTTACTTGGGGAAGAGGAATATGTACAGTATTTACAGTCAGATATAATGGATAAGGCCCGACAGGTTACCATCTCGCTCACAGGCACTGGCAACATCTTCAGCCCTGGTTCCCTCTTTAAGTGAAGCATCTATATGACTCTAATCTCTAGCCCAAGAGAATCTTCCTCACAATCGACAGTATATCCAGATACTATATCTCCCCCACGTCTTAGCCTGGAGTCCTATCTTCCTCTGCTGCCTGCAGGCGGAAAGTGCCCCGGGTCCTCAATACCTCCGTTGAGTTTCTCTGGCCGGCTAACAGGACTCTTGCGTAGGGAGATCTTCACACTGGTGATCCTACTGTCTGTGGTACGGAGCTCCTGTCTACCCTAGCAGCCACCATATAATTAGGCTGTCCGTACAATTCTCTGTCCAAACTCTCACTGAGTTCTTTCTGGAAACACCACAGGTTTTCCTAGAGTGCCCACCCTCTATGGGCTGTTCTTTTACTAAATTAACTCCTCACTATCACCCTGCTAGCAGCCCCTTACTAACAGCTGTACCCGACAGTGGCATCTTGTGGCTGGTTACAAGTACTGCAGCCCACAAGGAATTATGTTAAACTACGCTCTAGACATATTCAATGTCTGGCCATGGCACCAAGTTCCCCCTCTACTCTACGGAATGGACCACTGAAGCTAACCCCTTAGCTTGGCCTAACAACAGTTCAGAGAGATCTAACTATGGGAACATTTTCTTTAACTACTTCAGTGCCAAAGGAAGGTTATATCCTTCCTCACTATTATATTTCCCCACACTTTAATGTTGGTCATCCCCGACCATACTAGGCAACCAATACACATTAACATTTATAACATCTTATCACATTACTAAAACATTTTAGTACGAGACTGATCCTGAAGTCTTCTTCTTAAGGGCCCCGGAACAGCAATTCAGGACAGTTCATTATCAACTTTCAAAACTTCTCAGAAGTACCAGTCCTTTTTGGTAAGGACCCTGGAAACACAGTGTCCATGTCCATATTTTTTTAAAACAGGTCAACACACCAATAGCCCTAAGTCTCCTTCAAGGGCTTCATTCTGAGGCACACGGTCACAATGAGTCTCTTTCTTCTTGGCCCTAGCAGGGGTCACCGGTTCTTCCGACTAGGCCACAAGTCTCTTAGTGGTAGAGGGTATCAAACCTCCAGATGTGCCTCAGTGTTGTAAATTCCAGCAGAAAAAGGCGCAACGGGCGCAACAAAAATAAAAATAAAGGTAGAAATAAAAGAGCAGCTCACTTAGGTACACAACTTGGTGCTGCTTGGGCCTACTTGGCCTGGGAGGTAGAGGAAACAGTCCTCCGATTCTCTCTTCTTTCCAAACTTTAAATCAACATGGGGCACTCCGCCCCCATTGGGAAACAGTCCCAGAAAAAGGACCACCACTGGTGGATCCTAGTAAAGGAAATGGAAGGTCAACGGACCTTTTGGCAAACAAATTCACTTCTTCTGGGCCTCCCTCCGCTCCTTCATGAAGGTGGCCCATGCTACAGACGAAGGTGGCTTCTTCCACCTCCAAGGCAAGGAAAATCTTTAATTAAAGCATCTCTGTGACTCTAATCTCTAGCCCAAGACAATCTTCCTCACAATCGACAGTGTATCCGGATACTATATCTCCCCCACGTCTTAGCCTGGAGTCCTATCTTCCTCTGCTGCCTGCAGACTGAAAGTGCCCCGGGTCCTCAATACCTCCGTGGAGTTTCTCTGGCTGGCTAACAGGACTCTTGCGTAGGGAGATCTTCACACTGATGATCCTACTGTCTGGGGTACGGAGCTCCCGTCTACCCTAGCAGCCACCATATAATTAGGCTGCCCGTACAATTCTCTGTCTAAACTCTCACTGAGTTCTTTCTGGAAGCACCACAGATTTTCCTAGAGTGCCCACCCTCTATGGGCTGTCCTTTTACTCAATTAACTCCTCACTATCACACTGCTAGCAGCCCCTTACTAACAGCTGTACCCGACAGTGGCATCTTGTAGCTGGATACAAGTACTGCAGCCCACAAGAAATTATGTTAAACTACGCTCTAGAAATACTCAATGTCTGACCATGGCACCAAGTTCCCCCTCTACTCTACGGACTGGACCACTGAAGCTAACCCCTCAGCTTGGCCTAACAACAGTTCAGAGAGATCTAACTAAGGGAACATTTTCTTTAACTACTTCAGTGCCAAAGGAAGGTTATATCCTTCCTCATTATTACACGTGTGTCCTGCAGCCGTTGAGCGCTGATTAGTGCCGCACATTACTGATCGGCATCTGGTTGGTTTTTATTTAGTTTTTCTTTTCAAAAAGAGTAAAAAAACAATAATTTAGGTGATAGGACTAGATTAGGGACAGTAAAAATATACTGTAGTAATTTGCTTATACTACAGTATTTTTTACTAAAATATAATCACAATTAGCGTCAGATAGTTCTGGGCGCTCAGTAATTGTTTCAATGTCATCTGTTTAGTAATTGTAGTTTCAGAATTTTAGTGGAAAAATATTGTAGTATGTATGCTACAGTTTTTTTCTACTGCGTAGAATTATGGTTGGCGTAATTTAGCTGCGGGCGCTCACTAATTGTTTTTACTGTCGTCCATTTAGTAAGTTTTTTTTATTTTACCAAATTTTTATATTCTCCTTTTTATTTCTATCTTTTTATTTATAGATTCTTTTCTTCTATTTTTTTCTATTCTTTTATTCTAGATTCTTTTCTTCTATTTTTTTCCTTTCTTCTACCCTAAATTAAGTAAATTAATTTAAAAAAAAGTTTACACTAAACACACAATTACATAAAATGTTGTTATCCAACTTACACACATGTGAAAAACACAACAGACACACACAGCACTCACTTGAAAAATAAAATATCTCACTTTTCCCAAAGACGATTTTCAGATGAGGAGGAATCTGACAATGATGATGAGGGAGAGGATCTGTTACACGCACGCCCATAGATTCAGATAGGGGTGAGATAGGTTACATGAATTCTTTGGAATCCTGGGGGAACCGTTACTCAGGGCGACCATAGACCATGTGCTGCAGCTTCTCTCAGGCACACAGGGGTATTGACCCTCAGGCACATAGGTTGTTTCACTTGCTGACCAGACACACTTGACAAGAGTCCTCATAAACGGTAGAACAGTAGCATTTAATAAGAAGCCGCACAGCCAGTGCAAGCTAAGTCTTATGAGCAACAGGCTCCAGTGACAAACAGTACAGTTTCCTTAGCAGCACAGCAGTTCACAGTCTTCCCAGTAGTACAGGACAGCACAGTTCTAAAGCAAAGGCACATTAATGAACACAGCATTATTCATAGCACAGTGAGATGGAGGGGGGGGTTGCTGAGGGTTTGCTGAGGGAGATTATCATCATCTCTTCCAGTCCTTATCTTTCTGCCTGACAATACTCTGCACTGTTAGTTCAGAAACTCTACCTGACCTGTGCTTAGCTTCACTCCTGACTTGAATCCTTTTCACTTGCCGGGACGGTTCTGTTTGGCTCCAGCCGGACAGTAAACAACTTCCCCACAATCCCCCTGGGGCTCTGCTAAAACACTCCTCTTCTCCTGTGACTGTATTAGCCCCTCTAGTTGCTGGATGCTTCTGGAGCACAACACTTCCTGTCTCATTTGCTTGTGTTACTGCTTCTAATAGTTGCTGAATGCTTTTAAAGCAACAACACTACTTCTGCATGTCACAGATCCCATCTTCCTCTACTCTTCCTCCTCCTACTCTTTCTCCAGTGATAACGAACCCCCCATGCAGATGCCCCAGGGCAGCAATTGAGCATTCTGAGCAATCCAGCATCCACATTTAGTGCCCCCCTATGGACCTCACCCCCCGAAGATTATGAGACTCAAGTTCCTGATTTTGTGGTTCAATCAGGAATCCAAGTTGACACTACTAGCTTCACAGAGATCGACTTTTCAAAGTCTTTTTCTCTGAGAATTTTGTTGACCTCATGGTGGCTGAGCAAATTTATTCACCCAACAATTTTTGCCCAAAACTCCACTTCGTCATATGCTAATTGGACCCCCATAGACGGAATAAAAATTATGAAGATTTGAGGCCTTGTCCTTCCTTATCCTGGGGATAGTGAAGAAGCCAGAAATTCAGCAATACTTGAGTGTTCATGTTTTATATAACACTCCAGTGTTCCGCATGTCTATGACACAGAAATACTTTGAGGCCATTGACAAATTCTTGCAGTTCAACGTTAATGCGCGGTGTCCTTCCCAAGATGACCCCAACATTGATCTACTATTCAAAATTCGGCTAGTCATTGATCACTTCAGGAACAAATTTGAAGAGGTGTACATTCCCCAAAGGGACATCTATGTAGATGAGTCCCTAATACATTTCAAAGGGAGGCTTAAATTCATGGAAGAATTCCAGGTAAAAAATTGTACAAACTGTGTGAGAGTACCTCAGGGTACACCCACAGATTTAGGATTTATGAAGGGAGGGACACCCGGATTCAACCCCCTGAATGCCCTCCTGTTCTGGGAGTGAGTGGGAATATTGTGTGGGATTTGGTGCACCCACTGCTGGATCAGGATTATCACGTCTACATAAATAACTTCTACACCAGCATCCCACTCTTCAAGTCCCTCTCTGAGCGAGCTACCACAGTCTGTGGTACTGTCTGCAAAAATAAGAGGACTCCTTAGGTCACTAATTGGGCAGCTGCTCAGAAAGGGTGAGAGCATAGCCAAATGTAGCGACAACATGCTGGTGGTCAAGTATAAGGACATGAGGGATGTCCTTTTCTTGACCAACATACATGGTGACGGCAGCACCCCCAGCACTGTACGAGGGACCTATACACAGGTCAACAAACCAGTCTGTGTCCTGGGGTACAATAAGAACATGGGGGGAGTTGATCTCTCTGATCAAGTTCTCCAGCCGTACAGTGCCATGCGGAAAGCTAAGGTGTGGTACAAGAATCTGGCCGTGCAGGCAATATGGACACCTTCCTTCAGTTTCAGGAGGTAGTGATCAAGGCCTTAATATTTGGAAGTCAGGAAGATGCCTGCATAGTACCAGGGCAACATCTCCCAGGTGAGGTCCCTCAAACTGCAAAGAAAGGAAGGTCACAAAAAAAGAGCAAAGTATGTTATAGAATGGTGATAAGAAAGGACACCACTTGGCAATGCGACACCTGCCCCGAAAAATCTGGCCTCTGCATAAAAGACTGTTTCAAACTGTACCACTCATTTACTCTAATTTATTGCTTGACTTGGTGTACTCTACACAACTCACATATGCCAACCTGATGTACTCTACACAACTGACTGGCACATAAGGGGCTCTGCAAATACGACATAGTGTCCGCTATCGATTCCAACCAATTTTGCGTCCAAAAGTCAAATGGCGCTACTTCGCCTTGCGAGCCTTGCCGTGCGCCCAAACAGTAGTTTTCCACCACATAAAGGGTATCTGCGTACTCAGGAGAAATTGCACGATAAATTGTATAGTTCATTTTCTCCTGTTACCCTTGTGAAAATGCAAAATTTGGGGCTAAAGCAACATTCTTGTGGGAAACAGTAAAATGTTAATTTTTTTTCTTCCACATTGCTTTAATTCATATGAAGCACCTGAAGGGTTAATAAATCTCTTGAATGTGGTTTTGAGGACTTTGAGGGGTGCAGTTTTTAGAATAGTGTCACATATTTTCTGTCAAATGGGCCCCTCAAAGTTACTTCAAATGTGATGTGGCCCCTAAGAAAATTGGTTTTGTCAATTTTGTTGGAAAAATGAGAAATTGCTGATAAACTTTTAACCCTTATAACTTCCTAACAAAAAAAAATGTTTCATAAATAATGCTGATGTAAAGTAGACATGTGGGAAATGTTAGTTATTAACTATTTTGTGTGACATAACTCTCTGATTTAAGGGCATTAAAATTAAAAGTTGGAAAATTGAGACATTTTCAAAATGTTCACCAAATTTCCGATATTTGCACAAATACATGCAAAAAATGTTGTCCTAAATTTCCCAATAATATAAAGTACAATATGTCACAAGAAAACAATGTCAGAATTACTGGGATACATTGACGCATTCCAGAGTTATTGCCACATAAAGTGACACTGGTCAGAATTCTAAAATTTGACATGGTCAGGAAGGTGAAAACAGGCTGGGTGGTGAAGGGGATAATTATGAACTATTCACCTGTTAAGGAATTTGGCACATCTTCAGGCTGAAGTACATTTCTGCTATAATTTACGCCACCTGTGTGGTATAAATTTTAGTGTAAATGTCAGGTTAGGCCACAGCCATGCTGCTAAGTTCTGCCCTTTTTTAAAAACGTTTGCGGATCTGGTGTAAAAATGACAAAAGTCACAATTTTTTTCTGCAACTAGTGGATGTGTTGCACTAGACATCTGACTTTTTACCACCAGTTTTCTGACATCTGAAATCTATCAGTAATTAAAAAGCAATCCTGCCACTAAGTGAAAAATAATATCAGCTGGTTCATCTGATGGCCTATAAAAAGGTGTCTCATCACCAAGGTTCCACACAAGAAACATCTCATGATGGGTACAACCAGTGAGCTGTCTCAAGACTTTCGCAACCTTATTGGCGCAAAACATATTGATGGCATTGGTTACAGAAGAATTTCTAAGCTACTAAAGGTTCCGGTGAGCACTATTGGGGCCATACTCCGGAAGTGGAAAGAACATCATTTTGCCGTGAACCGGCCACGACCAGGTGCTCCCTGCAAGATTTCAGACAGAGGAGTAAAAATAATTATAAGAAGACTTGTCCAAGAGCCAAGGACCACCTGTGGAGAGCTACAGAAATACATGGAAACAGCAGGTATAATTGTTTCAAAGAAAACTATAAGTAATGCCCTCACCCTCCATGGCCTGTATGCACACTCACTACGCAAGACTCTATTGCTGAACAAAAATCATGTTCAAGCGCGTTTAAAGTTTTCTCAGCAACATTTAGACAAGCCTGTTAAATACTGGGAGAATATAGTCTGGTCAGATGAAACCAAAATTGAACTCTTTGGATGCCATAATACACATCATGTTTGAAGGCCAAAGGGCACTGCATATCACCCCAAAAACACCATACCAACAGTGAAGTTTGGAGGTGGGAACATCATGGTGTGGGGCGATTTTTCAGTATACAGCACTGGCAAACTTCATATAAATGAAGGAAGGATGAATGGACAAATGTACCGAGAAATTCTTGATAAAAATCTGCTGCCATCTACCAGGATTATGAAGATAAAACGACGGTGGACATTTCAGCAAGACAATGATCCCAAACAGACAATATCAGCATAATGCAGAAAATACCAATTGTTATTTCATGCGGAATTCAATGTTACAGAACAGAAGAGCTAACCGGACCTCATTACTTGTAGCTAAGTATACAGTATATTACTAGCAAAGCTGCGATGTTCTAATAATAGAGAGGAAATTAGATTATGCCACAGACATTGTACACTGGTATCTTGCCAGCTGGGTTCACATACATGTGAGAAACGTGGGAAGCTTTCAGTGTGACGCCCAATGCCACTTTATTTCTGGTTAATGTTATACAGGAAAGAAATTTTTTATCAAAGCCGTAGAATCAAAATTATGTGAGTAAAACTTGTTACTTTCCGAGCATTTCTTGCAGAACATTAGAAGTTAGGCGATGTGCACACTGGGTCTTTTTCAGGCGGATTAAAGCCACATTTATTTCATAACCCTTTTGGGACCGGTGGATTTTTCATTTTTGCTCTTTTGTTTTTTTCCTCCCTTTTCTTCTAAGAATCATTACGTTTTTAAATTTTTTTCCATCAATATAGTGCCTTGAAAAAGCATACATACCACATTTTTTCACGTTCCATGCACTAGCTTAAATTTATTTTACTGGGATTTTATGTGATATAACCAACACAAAGTAACAAGTATTTGTGAAGTGCAAAGGAAATGATACAAGGTTTTCTAAAAATTTAAAAAATCTAAATCTGAAAATTGTTACGTGCATATTTCATTCAGCTCCTCTGAGTCAGTACTTTGTAGGACCACATTTCAATGCAATTACTGCTGAAAGTATTTTGGGGTCTGTCTCTACCAGCTTTGCACTTCTAGTGGCTGAAATTTTTGCCAATTCTTTTTTGTACAGTGAGATTTGATAGAGG
The DNA here is from genome assembly GCF_046119375.1 of Phyllobates terribilis. Classification (NCBI taxonomy): domain Eukaryota; kingdom Metazoa; phylum Chordata; class Amphibia; order Anura; family Dendrobatidae; genus Phyllobates; species Phyllobates terribilis. Next base: position 143,805,647 of record NW_027362770.1, read on the forward strand.
CGTCTGTGATCAGCAATTTTCAAGTCTTGTCACAGATTCTCAATGGGTTTTAGGTCTGGACTGCGACTGGGCCATTCACACACATGAATATGCTTTGATCCTAACCATCCCTTGTAACTCTGGCAGTATGTTTAGGGTCCTTGTCCTGCTCGATCCATCTTCCCATCACCTCTGACAAGCTTCCCTGTCCCTGCTGAAGAAAAGCCTCCCCACAGCATGATGCTGCCACCACCATGCTTGATGGTGGGGCTGGTGTTTTCAGAGTGATGTGCAGAGTTAGTTTTTCATCACACATAGAGTTTTGCATTTACCCCAAAAAGTTCTACTTTAGTCTCATCTGACCAGAATACCTTCTTCCACATGTTCACTTTGTCCCCTACATGGCTTTTTGCAAACTGAAAACAAGACTTCTTATGGCTTTCTTTTAAATATGTCTTTCTTCTTGCCACTCTTCTATAAAGACCAGATTTGTGGAATATACGACTAATAGTTTTCCTGTGGACATTGACTGCGTCTCTCCTAATTAGTCCTCTCCTTGCTTGGAATGTCAGTTTAGGTGGACGGCCATGCCTTGGAAGGTTTGCAGTTACGCTATACTCCTTCCATTTTTGGATGATGGATTGAACAGTGCTCCGTGAGATATTCAGAGGTTGGGTTATTTTTTTATAACCTAACCCAGCTTTACTTTCTCCACATGATGCTGTTTGATCCCTATTGTTCTCAAACAAACCTCTGAGGCTTTCACAGAACAGCTGTAGTTATAATGAGAATAAATTACTCACATGTGGACTCAATTTATTAATTATGAGACTTCTGGAGAAAATTGGTCACTCAGGATTTTATTTAGGGGTAGCAGACTGCAGGGGATGAATAATAATACAGGTCACAATTCTCAGATTTATACTTTTAAAATATTTAGAAAACCATATATCATTCAGAGGAGTACCAAGAGGGCAGTAATGGGAGCCTTTAGAAGGCCCTGGACTGCCATGGTAAGCCATCGGTCCCCTATAGTTTTCGTCACGGGAAGCTAGTGAACGCGCTATTTAAATGCTGTTGTCAGAGATTGTATGAAGCAGCACAGCTCCTGAACCCGCTCCATACATGTGCACCCTGACTGTGGCATGTATATACAGCAGGGTGTGCAATGAGGTTAAAGTACACATTTAGTCTCAAATAATTTTTTCAAAATAAGCTGTCGTGTGTGTACTTGAGGAGTCGTATCAGACATTATCTGACTTGTTTCTGGTATTTTTCACCATTTTCCCCCTCTGTTGGCTCTATTTCTAATTTTGGCTCTGTCGACTAGCTGCTTTGATGTCTTCCATACACAGCACACAGTGATGTGAGGAGATCCCGCTCTCCTGTCTCTATGTGGTGTGTGTTCACAGCCTGGAGGACATCATACAGCAGCACTGAGCAGTGTAGCTGGGAATTCAGCACTTTCTGGCATGCACCATGTCTGTGTGCATCTCTCTCACTCTGTCATATCCTTAAAAAACTTCAATGAGCAGCTGTAATCTGATCCCTCACTAAGGTAATAGTATGTCTGGTCTTGAGCAAGATGAGTTTTACCTATTTATTAGATTAATTGTACAAATTTTCTTATATTTGCTATTAATATTAATTTAGGCAAAGCTTGCTGAAACGACAGTGACCATTTAAAATTGGGAAACTTTCCTTTTTGTTATTCCTAAAGTTAGAATATCTTTAAGCTGCATGCATCGGTCATTAATATGAACCTGTCATTTCAAGTAACTTTTCAAAATAAGCTGTCATATTTGTATACATGAAGAATAACACAATTACACAACACACAGGGCAAGAGAGGGATTACTGCTCTTCTTTCTCTTTGTAGTACATGATCAGAAGAAACAGCATGTAATATATTGAACTGGAGTACTGAGCTATGTGGCTGTGAGTCCAGCACTGTATTTATCATATTTATAGATGTGGCTGTGAATCCAGCACTGTATTAATCTATGTGGCTGTGAATCCAGCACAGTATTAATCAATGTGGCTGTTAATCCAGCACTGTATTAATCTATGTATTATGTTCTGCTACCAGAGCTAAGGAAAGAGAGGAGATCTGTCCCTACGATAGAACTCAGCTTAATCCCTACGATGTAACAGGGGACCTGATCCTGCGATCAGACCTGCTAAAGTCCTAAGCTAGTCTGTACGGAGACCTATAGATGAGGGGAAGGAATCCCTACAAGTACTAAGGACTGGGAGGAAAATGGGACACCTCCTAACAGAAATAGTAGCAGACAGACGAACAAACAAAAAATAAAGAACACAGAGGTCCGTAGACCAAGCAAACTAACAGAGTTAGATACAGAGCACAGGCTAGCTAGAAAGTAGTTATACAATGAAGTCCAGCAAAGCCAGAAGGGCGGAGCAGGATTAAATAGGCCAACAAGGTCATGTGACCAGCAAAGGAAAAAACCTAAGAGCAAGGTTCTAACAGTACCCCCCCTTCTAAGAGGATCCTCCGGATCCCCTAGGACCAGGCTTATCAGGAAATCTCCTGTGAAACGCTCTGATAAGTCTGGACGCGGAAACATCATCCGACCTCACCCAAGAGTTATCCTCGGGTCCGAAACCTTTCCAGGCCACAAGATACTGCAAACTACCTCTATACCGTCTAGAGTTAAGGATGCGAGAAATTTCATATTCCCCGTCCTCCACCACCGGAGGAACAGAGGCAGAGGCGTCACAATCCGATACAACAGCTTTTTTCAACAGAGAGACATGAAATACCGGATTAATTCTCCAGGAGGTAGGAACCTCAAACCTAACAGCAGATTGGTTGACAACCTGAAGCACCTTAAAGGGCCCTACAAACTTGGGACCCAATTTCTTAGAAGGAATCCTCAACCGCAGATTCCTAGAGGACAACCAAACCATGTCACCAACAGCGAACAAAACCTCCTGTCGTTTCCTATCAAAGTAGTCTTTAGATTTTCTGTTGGCCTTCTGAAGATTACCACGCACATCCGTCCAAACTCTCTCCAAATCACCGGAAAAATTCTCCTCCTCAGGCACGGCAGATCCCAACTTGGAGAACGACCCAAACGACGGATGTCTCCCAGAACAACAAAAAAAAGGCGAACAACCAGCAGAAGAAGATGTATGATTGTTCAGAGCAAATTCAGCAAGTGGCAGAAACTCAGACCACCCCTCTTGATTGTCTGCCACAAAACAACGCAAGAACTGCTCAACATCCTGGTTTTTCCTTTCTGTCTGGCCATTAGATTCAGGATGATATCCGGACGAGAACGACAAATGAACTCCCAACCTGTCACAAAAGGCACGCCAAAAACGAGCCACGAACTGAGGACCCCTATCAGAAACAATGTCAGTAGGAACGCCATGAAGTCTGACAATTTCCTTGACAAAGGCCTTAGCGAGAGTTTTAGCGCAGGGCAGTTTGATGAAGGGAACCAAGTGACACATCTTGCTAAAACGGTCCACGACCACCCAGATGACAGTAAAACCCTCAGAGGGGGGAAGGTCAGTTATAAAGTCCATAGCCAAATGTGTCCAAGGAGCACTGGGAACCTCCAAAGGACAAAGCAACCCCGCAGTAGGAGTATGTGAGGACTTAGATCTAGCACATATAGTACATTGACGCACCCACTTAATGACTTCCTTCTGCCATCCAGGCCACCAAAAACTGCGACCCACCAGTCTCTTGGTCTCAGAGATTCCGGGATGACCTGCCAACCGAGATTCGTGACACTCAACAAACAAATCTCTCCTAAAGGTCCCAGGCACAAACAACCTCCCATGAGGAGTGTTAGATGGGGCATTCTCCTGTGCTTTAAGAATCTCATCTTCCAAAACGGAGTCCAAAGCAGCTATCACAACACCTTCTTGTAAAATGTTCTCCTCTTTCTCAGCACCGACTATGGGAGAAAAACTGCGAGACAAGGCATCCGCCTTAACATTCTTAGTACCAGGGATGTAAGTAACGGAGAAATTAAACCGCGAGAAAAACAGTGCCCACCTAGCCTGACGGGCATTCAGGCGCTTGGCAGCATCAAGATATATCAGATTTTTATGATCCGTAAGAACCTGAACGGGAAATTCCGCACCTTCCAAGAAGTGACGCCAGTGTTCAAATGCGAGTTTAATAGCCAATAATTCCCGATTACCAATATCGTAATTCAGTTCAGTCTCCGAAAATTTTTTTGAAAAAAAGGCACAGGGATGTAATCCATCCCCGTTATCCTGAGACAATACTGCGCCAACCCCCACAGAGGAAGCATCAACCTCAACCAAAAACGGCTTAGTCACATCAGGCTGCATAAGGATGGGAGCAGAGGTGAACCTCTCCTTGAGATACACAAAAGCTTCAATGGCCTCAGAAGACCACTGAACCGCATCAGCACCTTTCCTGGTGAGATCGGTCAGCGGTTTGACAATACTAGAAAATTTTTTTATGAATTTTCTGTAATAATTGGCGAAACCTAAAAACCTCTGTATCGATTTCAAACCAATAGGCCTAGGCCATTCCTGCACAGCCTGAACCTTAACCGGATCCATCTCAAAGCCCTCGCTGGAGATAATGTAACCCAAAAAACTAATTCTCTGTACAGCGAACTCACATTTCTCCAGCTTAGCAAAAAGCGAATTGTCCATTAATAACTGTAATACCTCACGTACGCTCCGCCAATGAGACTCCAGATCCGGCGAATAAATCAAAATGTCATCCAAATACACAACCACATTTTTGCCGATCAAAGGTCTAAGGATGTCATTAATAAGATTCTGAAAAAATGCAGGAGCATTGGTAAGACCAAAAGGCATAACCAGATTCTCAAAATGACCCACAGGAGTGTTAAAAGCAGTCTTCCATTCGTCACCCTCCTTCATGCGCAACAGCTTGTATGCCCCCTTAAGGTCAATTTTAGAGAACCACTTGGCCCCCATTAACTGGTTAAACAGATCAGGAATCAATGGCAGTGGGTAAGGATTGCGTACAGTAATTTTGTTAATCTCACGAAAATCCAGACAAGGACGTAAACCGCCGTCCTTTTTTTTACAAAAAAAAAATCCAACCGCCACAGGAGACTTAGAGGGCCTAATGTGACCGGCGGCCAAACTTGTCTGTATGTATTCCTCCAAAGCCTTCCTCTCAGGAATAGTAAGGGTAAATAAACGACTTTTAGGAAGAGTCGCTCCAGGGACAAATTCAATAGAACAATCATAGTCTCTATGGGGAGGCAAAACCTGCGATTCCTTCTCAGAAAAAACTCTCCAAAAATCCTGAATAGGAACAGGCAATTCTCCCCTATCCAAAGCTGCAATACGCCCGTTACAACACTTGTCATAACATTTATGGCTCCAGGATTTAATTTCACTGGTAGACCAATCCAGTACAGGATTGTGAAATTTTAACCAGGGCAATCCCAATATTACTGGAGAAGGCAAGTTATTCAAAACTACCAAATCCAATTTCTCATGGTGAACACCATTAATAGTGAGAGGAAATTCACAGACCTTGAGAGTAATATTCTTCAAAGAGGAACCATCCACAGAAACCACAGCAATGGGGGATGATAAAGGTTCGGGTTTTAAATTGAGTCTTTCCAAGAATCCCCCATCAATTACATTCAGAGTAGACCCACAATCAACAAACACCCAAAATTCCATAAATTTTTCCTGAGCAATCGTGGAAGCAGCTAAAAATACACCCTTGGAATTTAAACAGGCAATACGGGCATGACTGACCATTTTTTTTTCTTTCTTCATACGAAGCTCACAGCCTTTAATCAAATGACCAGATTTTCCGCAATAGAAACACAAGCCTTCAGAAAATCTACGGTCTTTTTCTTGAGAGCGAGGTGCCACCGATCCAATCTCCATCGGTTCACCACTGTTAGTACACACATTATCATAACCAGAAACTGACATAGCAGAGGATTTGCTCTCATTAACCCTTGCACGCAGTCTCCTATCCACCCGTATAGCTAATTGCATAGCCTGTTGCAAATCTTCAGGTGTAGGATAAGCAATTAGCAGGTCTTTAACCCTTTCATTGAGCCCAGCAAGAAATAGACTTTTCAGAGCAGAATCGTTCCACCCTGTTTGAGTAGACCAACGACGGAAATGAGTACAATATTTTTCCACATTACCTGATCCCTGTCTCAAACGTCTTAACTCAGTCTCAGCTGATGAGACACGGTCAGGATCATCATATAATAGCCCCAAAGCAGAAAAAAAACTATCCACTGATCTGAAGCATGTATCACTAGGTTGCAAAGAAAAGGCCCACTCCTGAGGCTCTTTGCGCAAAAGTGACATTATGACCCTATGCGCTGGGATTCATCCCCAGAGGACTTGGGTCTCAAACGAAAATACAATAAGCAAGCATTTTTAAATGAAAAAAATTCTCGGTGTTCACCAAAAAATAAATCCGGCAAACATACCTTAGGCTCCAAGAAATGTGCTCCAGGACAGTTACTCACGTGCTGACGGAGCTCGGCCACCTCCAGAGAGAGTCCCTGCAGGCGATGAGCCAAATCCTGAACCGACACCATGATGGAACAGAAAAAACTTTCCTTAGAGAATTTGCAGGCTGGACTTACTGTTATGTTCTGCTACCAGAGCTAAGGAAAGAGAGGAGATCTGTCCCTACGATAGAACTCAGCTTAATCCCTACGATGTAACAGGGGACCTGATCCTGCGATCAGACCTGCTAAAGTCCTAAGCTAGTCTGTACGGAGACCTATAGATGAAGGGAAGGAATCCCTACAAGTACTAAGGACTGGGAGGAAAATGGGACACCTCCTAACAGAAATAGTAGCAGACAGACGAACAAACAAAATATATAGAACATAGAGGTCCGTAGACCAAGCAAACTAACAGAGTTAGATACAGAGCACAGGCTAGCTAGAAAGTAGTTATACAATGAAGTCCAGCAAAGCCAGAAGGGCGGAGCAGGATTAAATAGGCCAACAAGGTCATGTGACCAGCAAAGGAAAAAACCTAAGAGCAAGGTTCTAACACTATGTGGCTGTGAATCCAGTATTGTATTGATTGATGTGGCTATGAATCCAGCACAGTATTAATTTATGTGACTGTGAATCCAGCACTGTATTAATCGATGTGGCTGTGCATCCAGCACTGTATTAATCTATGTTGCTGTGAATCCAGCATTGTATTGATTGATGTGGCTGTGAATCCAGCACAGTATTAATCTATGTGGCTGTGAATCCAGCACAGTATTAATTTATGTGGCTGTGAATCCAGCACAGTATTAATCTACGTGGCTGTGAATCCAGCACAGTATTAATTTATGTGACTGTGAATCCAGCACTGTATTAATCGATGTGGCTGTGCATCCAGCGCTGTATTAATCTATGTGGCTGTGAATCCAGCATTGTGTTGATTGATGTGGCTGTGAATCCAGCACAGTATTAATCTACGTGGCTCTGAATCCAGCACAGTATTAATCTATGTGGCTGTGAATCCAGCCGCAATATTAATCTATGTGGCTGTGAATCCAGCATAGTATTCATTTATGTGGCTGTGAATCCAGCACAGTATTAATCTATGTGGTTGTGAATCCAACATTGTATTAATCTATGTGGCTGTGAATCCAGCACAGTATTAATCTTTGTGGCTATAAATCCAGCTCTGCATTAATCTGTGGTTGTGAATCCAACACTGTAGAGAGGATAACAGTCATGTGAAGTTGCAGCATGAGTCTGTGTGTCTCACAGTGTGCTGAGTACTTCTTAATCACACGTCCTTCTCTATAGAGTAAACGAACACCTCAGTGAGCTGATATTCAGTCTTGCAGTGACTGAGATTGATTTCAGCTGTTTTTCAGATTAAATGGTGGTTCAAGAAATGAGAAGTAGCTCACGTGATGCCCCTGATGTTATACATCCCTGGTCTAGGCTTTTGATAACTTGGCAACTGGATATTAGTATCAACTTTTCAAAAATGTGACTGATCAAGGACTATTTACTGGTGATTTGTTAATTTGTAGATAAATACTCACTGTGTTTGCCATTGGACAAATTTTTTAATATACACTGCTCAAAAGAATAAAGGGAACACTTAAACAACAGAATATAACTCCAAGTAAATCAAACTTCCGTGAAATCAAACTGTCCACTTAGGAAGCAACACTGATTGACAATCAATTTCACATGCTGTTGTGCAAATGGAGTAGACAATAGATGGAAATTATTGGCAATTATCAAGACACCCTCAATAAAGGAGTGGTTCTGCAGGTGGGGACCACAGACCACATCTCAGTACCAATGCTTTCTGGCTGATGTTTTGGTCACTTTTGAATCTTGGTTGTGCTTTCACACTCGTGGTAGCATGAGACGGACTCTACAACCCACAGAAGTTGCTCAGACGGGCAGCTCATCCAGGATGGCACATCAATGCGAGCTGTGGCAAGAAGGTTTGCTGTGTCTGTCAGCGTAGTGTCCAGAGGCTGGAGGCGCTACCAGGAGACAGGCCAGTACACCAGGAGACATGGAGGGGGCCGTAGGAGGGCAGCAACCCAGCAGCAGGACCGCTACCTCCGCCTTTGTGCAAGGAGGAACAGGGGGAGCACTGCCAGAGCCCTGCAAAATGACCTCCAGCAGGCCACAAATGTGCATGTGTCTGCACAAACAGTTAGAAATCGACTCCATGAGGGTGGTATGAGGGCCCGATGTCCACAGATGGGGGTTGTGCTCACAGCCCAACACCGTGCAGGACGCTTGGCATTTGCCATAGAACACCAGGATTGGCAAAGTCGCCACTGGCGCCCTGTGCTCTTCACAGATGAAAGCAGGTTCACACTGAGCACATGTGACAGACGTGACAGAGTCTGGAGACGCCGTGGAGAGCGATCTGCTGCCTGCAACATCCTTCAGCATGATCTGTTTGGCAGTGGGTCAGTAATGGTGTGGGGTGGCATTTCTTTGGAGGGCCGCACAGCCCTCCATGTGCTCGCCAGAGGTAGCCTGACTGCCATTAGGTACCGAGATGAGATCCTCAGACCCCTTGTGAGACCATATGCTGGTGCAGTTGGCCCTAGGTTCCTCCTAATGCAGGACAATGCCAGACCTCATGTGGCTGGAGTGTGTCAGCAGTTCCTGCAAGATGAAGGCATTGAAGCTATGGACTGGCCCGCCCGTTCCCCAGACCTGAATCCGATTAAGCACATCTGGGACATCATGTCTCGCTCCATCCACCAACGTCACGTTGCACCACAGACTGTCCAGGAGTTGGCAGATGCTTTAGTCCAGGTCTGGGGGGAGATCCCACAGGAGACCATCTGCAACCTCATCAGGAGCATGCCCAAGCGTTGTAGGGAGGTCATACAGGCACGTGGAGGCCACACACAATACTGAGCCTCATTTTGACTTGTTTTAAGAACATTACATCAAAGTTGGATCAGCCTGTAGTGTGTTTTTCCACTTTAATTTTGGGGGTGACTCCAAATCCAGGCCTCCATTGGTTAATAAATTTGATTTCCATTGATGATTTTTGTGTGATTTTGTTGTCAGCACATTCAACTTTGTACAGAACAAAGTATTCAATGAGAATATTTCATTCATTCAGATCTAGGATGTGTTATTTGAGTGCTCCCTTTATTTTTTTGAGCAGTGTATGTATATTGTTGATCTGCTTCCTAAATGCAAACTTAAGCAATTTTGTAATAGTATGATGGCACACCACATAGCCCTCCAAATATTATAATGGCCCCCACATAGCCCTCCAAGTAGTATGATGGCACCCCATATAGCTCTCCAAATAGTATAATGACCCCCCACATAGCCCTCCAAATAGTATGATGGCCCCCCACATAGCTCTCCAAATAGTATGATGACCCCCCCCACATAGCTCTCCAAATAGTATGATGTCCCCCACATAGCTCTCCAAATAGTATGATGGCCCCCCACATAGCTCTCCGAATAGTATGATGACCCCCCACATAGCCATCCAAATAGTATGATGACCCCCACATAGCCTTCCAAATAGTATGATGGCCCCCCACATAGCTCTCCAAATAGTATGATGACCACCCCCACATAGCTCTCCAAATAGTATGATGGCCCCCCACATAGCTCTCCAAATAGTATGATGACCACCCCCACATAGCTCTCCAAATAGTATGATGGCCCCCCACATAGCTCTCCGAATAGTATGATGACCCCCCCACATAGCCGTCCAAATAGTATGATGACCCCCACATAGCTCTCCAAATAGTATGATGACCCCCACATAGCTCTCCAAATAGTATGATAACCCCCCCACATAGCTCTCAAGATAATATGATGGCCCCCCACATGGCCCTCCAAATACTATGATGGCTCCCACATAGCCCTCCAAATAGTATAATGACCCTCACAAAGTACTCATTGATTTAAAAAAAAAATTCCCGTGCTGCTCTGGTCTCTGCAGCATGTGGTCTTCACTGCTTGGCACAGCAATCGTGATGCAATGACGTCATCGCGCCCGCTGCACTGAGATGTCAAACGCACAGGGAGAATGATGGAAGAGGGAGCGTCAACTGACAGTTCCCTCTTCCATCATTGCTTTCAACTGCGGATACAGTTGAAAGTCGAGGGGGGGGGGGAGGTGCCAGACTCACATGCCCCAAAGTGGCCAAATGGTCTGCCGTTATTAGCGGTACGTCACTGTCTCTCTGCTCTCAGTGTTAGAGATAGCAGCAGGGAGGTGAAAGGGGCTGTACACAGCATAGATAGACGAGCAATCTTTCTCAAGGAGGATATGGAAAACAGTCTATAGAAAAGGAGGGCAGCACATGAAGGCCACGGCCCCACTATCAGTATTTGGTCAGTATTTTTTCTCAGGATTGGGAACCAAAACCAGGTGAGGAACAATCAGAGAAAAGGTATAATAGAAACAAGTCACCAATTCTGCATTTATCACCCACTCCTGGTTTTGGCTCCCACTGCTGAGAAAAATACTGACCGAATACTGACCAAATACTGATAGTGGGGCTGTGGCCGAAGAGGAAATTGCAGTGTAGAATAGAAGATGTAATGATAAATGGGCTACTGAAAACTTCAGTATCAGGGATACACACAAACCTCACATCAAGCCTATATTACTGAGAGGGACACTCCGACAAGAGAAAAAACTAATACTTAGATTAGGCTGCAAAATGCTTATCTGGGGTGTTTGAAAAATAATAAAGGTTAAATAAATAATACATAATAAAGTTTATCACTAACATGTAAAAATCATTTTTTCCTTATCAAATGTGTCCATAATCTTTAATGTTTTGTCATTTTAGCTTCTCACCACAAGGGGCGATCCCTTTGCTGATCCCTTTAAGATTCACTATTGAATATTATTTTATTTCTAGAAAGTGCGCAGTCTTCGTGGTTTTGTGGAAGTGCCTCGTATCAAATGTGTAGAAATAGTGACCACAGATGTCACAATTGCCTGCAGGAACAAATACGCTTTCCAGGTGAGATATAAGTAACAGTTATGGTGTTGAGGGAATAGTATGCAGCCATCACCTCTGCTTTGTGTTCCACCAATGACTATGAAAAGTGGGGTTATTTTTATTTATTTTATTTTTTTTTTCATATTTTTCAACTTTTTTTTTTTACTGTATTTGTTAGTCCCCTTAAGGGACTTGAACCTATGATCATCCAATCACTTGTACTATATACTACAATACCATAGTATTGCAAAAATTAAGCTCTCATATGAACGCCAGCTACAGGGTGGCTTTAACAGGAGAACTGTCATATCAGTTACGGGGGGTCTTCAGCAGACCCTGTCCGTCATGGCGCTTCAGGCACACCGATGGGCGCATAGAATGACGTGCCCCGATCATGAATAATATTACAGCTTCAATATTTCACCAAATATGACCTTTCCCACTCCTCAGGTCGTCCATGATAATTATTTTCTATACATCTTTGCCCCGGACAAAGAAAGTCGTCAAGAATGGGTTCTGCGTCTTAAAGAAGGTATGGTCAAAATGTGAACTGTCTGTACGAGGAAAATTAAAGGGATTTTCCCCAATCAAATGACATATTGCTGAAGATCCATGGAGGCCTAGGGGACGTCAACCGATCCTGGGGATGGACAGATTGCAGCATTAATGTATGCTGTGCTTAGAACTGCGGCATGGGTGGACCTCCACATATCCTAAGATAAGCCCCTTTAAAGGAAATCTGTCTCAGGTTTTTGCTATGGAATTTGAGAGCAACATGATGTAGGGGCAGAGACCTCGATTCCAGTGATGTATCACTTACTGGGCTACTTGATGCAGTTTTGATAGAATCCCTGTTTTCACTGCTGTGGTCAGAATGCTGAGTTCCTGTATAACCCCGCCCACAACCCTGATTGGCAGGTTCCTGTGTGCACTGTCAGCAAGCTGCCAATCATTGATGGGGGAGTGGTTACACAGATTAGCTGGACTAGCTGCCACATGCCACCTAGTCCTGCAGTGATAAACTCTTGCTGATAAAACACTGATTGTACTGAAACTACAACAAGCTGCTGAGCAAGTGGCACATCACTGGAATCAGGGTCTCTGCCCCTACATCATGCTGTTCTCAGATTACATAACAAAGAGCTGCTAGTTCTAATAATACATACACATTTAGCCAATCAATTCATTAGTAATGTTAATCAAGAATAATTGTTCTCATGTCTACGTCTAGCTCAACATGTCTCATGTCACCCAATAGGATATACAGTGGGTACGGAGAGTATTCAGACTCCTTTACATTTTTCACTCTTTGTTTTATTGCAGCCATTTGGTAAATTCTAAAAAGTTCATTTTTTTTCTCATTAATGTACAATCTGCACCCCATCTTGACTAGAAAAAGCAGAAATGTAGAAATTTTTGCAAATTTATTAAAAAAGAAAAACTGAAATATCACATGGTCATAAGTATTCAGACCCTGTGCTCAGACACTCATATTTAAGTCACATGCTGTCCATTTCCTTGTGATCCTCCTTGAGATGGTTCTCCTCCTTCATTGGAGTCCAGCTGTGTTTAATTAAACTGATAGGACTTGATTTGGAAAGGCACAAACCTGTCTATATAAGACCTCACAGCTCACAGTGCATGTCAGACCAAATGAGAATCATGAGCTCAAAGGAACTGCCCAAGGAGCTCAGCGACAGAATTGTGGCAAGACACAGATCTGGCCAAGGTTACAAAAGAATTTCTGCATTACTCAAGGTTCCTAAGAGCACAGTGGTCTCCATAATCCTTAAACTGAAGAAGTTTGGCACCACCAGAAGTCTTCCTAGACCTGGCCGTCCAGCCAAACTGAGCAATCATGGGAGAAGAGCCTTGGTGAGAGAGGTAAACAAGAACCCCAAAGATTTTTCAGCTGCAGGGACAGGACGACTGGTTGCAATTGAAGGAAACATGAATGTGGCCAAGTACTGAGATATCCTGGATGAAAACCTCTTCCAGAGTGCTCTGGACCTCAGACTTGGCCGAAGGTTCACCTTCCAACAAAACAATCACCCTAAGCACACAGCTAAAATAACAAAGGAGTGGCTTCAGAACAACTCTGTGACCATTCTTGAGCCCTGACCTAAACCCAATTGAGCATCTCTGGAGAGACCTGAATATGGCTGTCCACCAACGTTCACCATCCAACCTGACGGAACTGGAGAGGATCTGCAAGGAAGAATGGCAGAGGATCCCCAAATCCAGGTGTGAAAAACTCAAGATGGGGTGCAGAGTGTACTTTAATGAGAAAAAAATGAACTTTTTAGAATTTACCAAATGACTGCAATGAAACAAAGAGTGAAACATTTAAAGGGGTTTGAATACTTTCCGTACCCACTGTACACACACAAACCATAGTGGTATTTTTAGAAAAAGTGACAAAACCATGTTACAACTAAACTGAGACTTTCATTTTTCTAGAACATTAAAGGCCCTCTCCATCCAACCTAAAACATATTTTTTGGAGGAGATGCAAAAAGCCTCTGAAAAATGACAGCTCCAATGAGCAGTGTGGCAACTGCTCCACTTTTCCTTAGCACCGGTTTTGATAAATCTCACCTAAATTATTTATAGGCACCTAAAGGATTTAATGTGAACCTGTTGGATGATTCATGTTGCAAGAAACATGGTTAGCATTAATCAAAGACCCGCGCCATCATTACAAATATTTACATTTTAATATTAGAAGTTGTCACCTTTCGGAGAAAAAAAGTCATGGGGCCGGGTCTAGACTGGCTTCTCCTCAGATTGACAGGTCTTTTCTTATACACATGTAACGTGGCGCGGAGTGGTAGCCGAGGACGAGGCACTCTACTGAGGCGCCCCGGCACATTACATGAAAGTAGTGGTCCTGGTTGGATGTGTGGACTTGTGCTGAGAGGCCCTTACGCCCATGCAGGCTGCAAATAGCCGGTGTTGTGGGTTGGCAAGGACCAGATGTTTCAAAGTTCACCTTTCAAAAATAAACTCTTTACTAAACGGCAACTTGGTAAGGAAGGAATAGCGGGTATAAAGTCTTATGGACGTTTCCTTTGCAACATGAAGCATTTTCTACACAGTACCCTTCCTCTGCTGTGTCTTCCAGGGTTCTCTATGGCCACTGTTACTCCCTACTTCCCCACAACCCAGCTGTAACACTACAGTCCTGATCAACAAGTCTCTTCTACTTGTTCAGCGGTTCCGTGCCCAGTTTCTTCCACCACTGGCACCTTGGAATGTCCCTTCACTAGTCTCCCGTATTCAGTCCTGTTTAGGCCCATTACCTCTCAGCATGACAAACCCAAGGTCTAGTGCCTAGGCATCCTCTCCTAGGATCCATCTCCAGAAGGCCACTCTGTCTCTCTTAGTCACTTATCTTCAGGATCTCACTATCCCTCTCTCTCTGTCTCCTTTCACTTAGGGTCACCCTCGTAAGCAGCACTGCTCACTCTGCACTACAAATCCTATCTGCCTTTCTAGCCAGAAGGAGTCACTCTCCCTAACACTAGCCCCTCCCACTATGGGTTAGTCCCAACTATTAACTATTTCTGACCCTGCTGTCTGTTGCTGGGCAGAATTTCCTTACAAACCATTAAATCTAACTATTCCCTTATTTATCTACACACTGGACATTACAAGCATCACGATACAATACAATTCACATGGCGCAATATTTACGTAAGACTCAAGATACCATTCACATAACACTTTACATCACACCGACACAATTGGTGTCTTCAGGGGAAGGAATGCAATTGCAGTAGTCTACCACAATTACACACACATAGGTAGAGACTTGTCAATCAAACAGGTGTGAAGAAAGCCGTAGGGACCCATCAAGGTGGCAGATCTATTCAGCAATATCTCAGGTAAGAACAAAAGGATCAGGCATAATGACATTCAACATGCCTGATACATTTGTTTTTACCTGAGATCATTCCTGGTGACTGAAAGGCTATGTACCCACGTAGCAGATTTGATGCAGAGCGTTTTTGCCTCTCTCTGGCAGATTTACATGCGTTTTTTCAGCGTTTTTAGATGAGTTTTCGCAATGCGTTTTTTCAAGCAGTTTTCCAAGCGATTTTAGCGTCACTTGGAAAGTGCTTGACAAGTTGGTTACACAATATAAATCCATGCAAACGGCATGAATTTATAATGTGTGAACAACTGATGCTTTAAATGCAGCATCTATAGACCTGCAGTGACGTCATTTAGTCTCCTGATGGTCACACGACCATCACCTGACCACCGACGTCAGCGGTCGCGTGACCATCAGGTGACTAAATTACGTCACATCAGGTCCTGACAGTACACCGCGGGACGCCAAGGACAGAGGACGTGGCCGGGAGCAGATCAGGGGCCGCCGGAGAGGTGAATATACAGGTTTTATTTATTTTTAACTTTTTTATTTCTTTTTTTCACCGCGTGGTAGCCGAAAACGCTACGTGGGCACAATGCCAAACGATGAATTATAGGGCAGGTTAGGTCCCCGTTGGATCCTTTCTTTCTTACTTGAGTTAACATAAATTCTTATGTAAATGTATGAAGTTATTTTCTGTCTGTTTGATCCAGATGATCGACGATTGGCATCAGGAGGGAAAGATTAGCCCTTTGGGCACAGACTGGATAATACATTGTGGATGTTCATGTGCCCCTTCCCTTTGTCCTCCTTGGTTGAACTTAATGGATATTATTCTTCTTTCAATGTTACTTACTATGTAACTCTCAAAGATCTGCTCTTACCTTTCTTACTCCCAACATTTGCTATCCAAATATAATTATTCTATTATATTAATAAGGATTTAGAATAAATTCCCTTGCTTATGCCAATGAATAGGTGGTTTGACTGGTGATACCAAAGATGTAAATGTGTAGATTAAAAAGGTGTTCCCAGAATTGGAACAAAAAAAATAAATAAACACATATATATTTTTAAATAAATAATAATAATAAATTGTGCTATGTAATTTGAGAGCACCATGATGGATTTTATCAAAACTGCACCAAGCAGCCCAGTAAGTGACACATCACTGGAATCAGAATCTCTGCCCCTACATTATCCTGCTCTCAGATTACATAGCAAAAAAAACGGATGACAGATTCATTTTTATGTGGTTTTACGAATTTAAGCAGCAATAACTGAGTAATGTGTTTTTTTGTGGTAGTCAGTGGCTGATGTTTTTTATACCCAGTGACAAAGAACAACCATTGTCTGGTGACCAAGTATCACCCCAATTTCTGGGTGGAAGGACGGTGGAGATGCTGCTGCCAGACGGAAAAGCTGGCAGCAGGGTGCACTGTATACGACCCAAGCAGCGGCTGTAAGTAGTCGGACATGTTTCGATCTATTTTTCAGGCATAAATGTACAGTATATATTCATCCCAGTACAGTTCCTGTGTATTATATAAAGGTAGGCACGTTGTTATACACATTATTGCAAGTATAATTATACATACCAATACACCCAAATCAACTCTGAATATTTTCCGGTTAGGAGAAAAAAAATATGCTTACACTTATAGTTCAATTTATAAATTTTATCAAATATTTTAGCCACTAGAAGCCTGGGAACAATGGATTAGGAGTCATAGTTGTCAACTTTGATTGACGGCCTTCCAGCTGAGCATGAAAATAATTTCCTCATACCCCCACCCCTTTGTACGGATTACACCTCCTCCTCCACACCCCTTCTCCTACCCTCTGAATGGGCGACTGACTGCACGCGGGACTTCATTTCACGATGGAGCATCTCCACAAGAAACATTTGGAATGGCTGCTGAGTTTTAGGATGTTTTGGGAGGCTTTTGCTACCTTAGATTTTGCTACCTTAAACAGGTGTTGTTGGCTCACCTTGTGAGGTGGATCCTCGAATCCCAAGGTCTGGGTAGGCTCATGGGCCATGGGCGTCGGTGCAGCAGACAGTTAACAGAGGTCCTGGAGATGCAGGCAGGTAGCAGAAGTCCTGGAGACCGCAGACAGGTAGCAGAGGTCCGGGAGACCTCAGACAAGTACCAGACGTCCTGGACACCGCAGACAAGTAGCAGAGGTCCTAGAGACCGTAGACAAGTAGCAGAGATCCTGGAGACCGCAGACAAGTAGTAGAGGTGCTGGAGACCGCAGACAAGTAGTAGAGGTCTTGGAGACCGCAAACAAGTAGCAGAGGTCCTGGAGAACACAGACAAGTAGCAGAGGTCCTAGAGACCACAGACAAGTAGCAGAGGTCCTGGAGACCGTAGACTGGTAGCTGAGGTGCTGGAGACCGCAGACAAGTAGCAGAGGTCCTGAGGACTGCAATCAGGTAGTAGAGGTCCTGGAGACTGCAGACAAGTAGCAGAGGTCCTGAAGACTGCAGACAAGTGGCAGAGGTCCTGGAGACCGCAGACAAGTAGCAGAGGTCCTGGAGAACACAGACAAGTAGCAGAGGTCCTGGAGAACACAGACAAGTAACAAAGGTCCTAGAGACCCCAGACAAGTAGCAGAGGTCCTGGAGACAGCAGACTAGTAGCAGAGGTCCTGAAGACTGCAGTCAGGTAGTAGAGGTCCTGTTGGATGTTTTGGGAGGCTTTTGCTACCTTAGATTTTGCTACCTTAAACAGGTGTTGTTGGCTCACCTTGTGAGGTGGATCCTCGAATCCCAAGGTCTGGGTAGGCTCATGGGCCATGGGCGTCGGTGCAGCAGACAGGTAGCAGAGGTCCTGGAGACGCAGGCAGGTAGCAGAAGTCCTGGAGACCGCAGACAGGTAGCAGAGGTCCGGGAGACCTCAGACAAGTACCAGACGTCCTGGAGACCACAGACAAGTAGCCGAGGTCCTGGAGACCGTAGATAGGTAGCAGAGGTGCTGGAGACCGCAGACAAGTAGCAGAGGTCCTGAAGACTGCAATCAGGTAGTAGAGGTCCTGGAGACCGCAGACAAGTAGCAGAGGTTCTGGAGGCTGCAAACAAGTAGCAGAGGTCCTGGAGACTGCAGACAAGTAGCAGAGGTCCTGGAGAACACAGACAAGTAGCAGAGGTCCTGGAGAACACAGACAAGTAGCAGAGGTCCTAGAGACCCCAGACAAGTAGCAGAGGTCCTGGAGACTGCAGACAGGTGGCAGAGGTCCTGGAGACCGCAGACAAGTAGCAGAGGTCCTGAAGACTGCAGTCAGGTAGTAGAGGTCCTGGTGGATGTTTTGGGAGGCTTTTGCTACCTTAGATTTTGCTACTTTAAACAGGTGTTGTTGGCTCACCTTGTGAGGTGGATCCTCGAATCCCAAGGTCTGGGTAGGCTCATGGGCCATGGGCGTTGGTGCAGCAGACAGGTAGCAGAGGTCCTGGAGACGCAGGCAGGTAGCAGAAGTCCTGGAGACCGCAGACAGGTAGCAGAGGTCTGGGAGACCTCAGACAAGTACCAGACGTCCTGGAGACCGCAGACAAGTAGCAGAGGTCCTAGAGACTGCAGACAAGTAGCAGAGATCCTGGAGACCGCAGACAAGTAGTAGAGGTTTTGGAGACCGCAATCAAGTAGCAGAGGTCCTGGAGAACACAGACAAGTAGCAGAGATCCTAGAGACCACAGACAAGTAGCAGAGGTCCTGGAGACCGTAGACAGGTAGCAGCGGTGCTGGAGACCGCAGACAAGTAGCAGAGGTCCTGAAGACTGCAATCAGGTAGTAGAGGTCCTGGAGACTGCAGACAAGTAGCAGAGGTCCTGGAGACTGCAGACAAGTAGCAGAGGTCCTGGAGAACACAGACAAGTAGCAGAGGTCCTGGAGAACACAGACAAGTAACAAAGGTCCTAGAGACCCCAGACAAGTAGCAGAGGTCCTGGAGACAGCAGACTAGTAGCAGAGGTCCTGAAGACTGCAGTCAGGTAGTAGAGGTCCTGTTGGATGTTTTGGGAGGCTTTTGCTACCTTAGATTTTGCTACCTTAAACAGGTGTTGTTGGCTCACCTTGTGAGGTGGATCCTCGAATCCCAAGGTCTGGGTAGGCTCATGGGCCATGGGCGTCGGTGCAGCAGACAGGTAGCAGAGGTCCTGGAGACGCAGGCAGGTAGCAGAAGTCCTGGAGACCGCAGACAGGTAGCAGAGGTCCGGGAGACCTCAGACAAGTACCAGACGTCCTGGAGACCACAGACAAGTAGCCGAGGTCCTGGAGACCGTAGATAGGTAGCAGAGGTGCTGGAGACCGCAGACAAGTAGCAGAGGTCCTGAAGACTGCAATCAGGTAGTAGAGGTCCTGGAGACCGCAGACAAGTAGCAGAGGTTCTGGAGGCTGCAAACAAGTAGCAGAGGTCCTGGAGACTGCAGACAAGTAGCAGAGGTCCTGGAGAACACAGACAAGTAGCAGAGGTCCTGGAGAACACAGACAAGTAGCAGAGGTCCTAGAGACCCCAGACAAGTAGCAGAGGTCCTGGAGACTGCAGACAGGTGGCAGAGGTCCTGGAGACCGCAGACAAGTAGCAGAGGTCCTGAAGACTGCAGTCAGGTAGTAGAGGTCCTGGTGGATGTTTTGGGAGGCTTTTGCTACCTTAGATTTTGCTACTTTAAACAGGTGTTGTTGGCTCACCTTGTGAGGTGGATCCTCGAATCCCAAGGTCTGGGTAGGCTCATGGGCCATGGGCGTTGGTGCAGCAGACAGGTAGCAGAGGTCCTGGAGACGCAGGCAGGTAGCAGAAGTCCTGGAGACCGCAGACAGGTAGCAGAGGTCTGGGAGACCTCAGACAAGTACCAGACGTCCTGGAGACCGCAGACAAGTAGCAGAGGTCCTAGAGACTGCAGACAAGTAGCAGAGATCCTGGAGACCGCAGACAAGTAGTAGAGGTTTTGGAGACCGCAATCAAGTAGCAGAGGTCCTGGAGAACACAGACAAGTAGCAGAGATCCTAGAGACCACAGACAAGTAGCAGAGGTCCTGGAGACCGTAGACAGGTAGCAGCGGTGCTGGAGACCGCAGACAAGTAGCAGAGGTCCTGAAGACTGCAATCAGGTAGTAGAGGTCCTGGAGACTGCAGACAAGTAGCAGAGGTCCTGGAGACTGCAGACAAGTAGCAGAAGTCCTGGAGACAGCAGACAGGTAGCAGAGGTCCTGGAGACCGCAGACAAGTAGCAGAGGTCCTGGAGGCAGCAGACAAGTAGCAGAGGTCCTGGAGATCGTAGACAGGTAGTAGAGGTCCTGGAGACCGCAAACAAGTAGCAGAGGTCCTGTAGACAGCAGACAAGTAGCAGAGGTCCTGGGGACAGCAGAGAGGTAGCAGAGGTCCTGGAAACTGCAGACAAGTAGCAGAGGTCCTGGAGACAGCAGACAGGTAGCAGAGGTCCTGGAGACCTCAGATGAGTAGCAGAGGTCATGGAGACCGAAGACAAGTAGCAGAGGTCCAGGAGACTGCAGACAGGGAGCAGAGGTCCTGGAGACCGCAGACAGGTAGCAGAGGTCCAGGAGACTGCAGACAGGGAGCAGAGGTCCTGGAGACCGCAGACAGGTAGCAGAGGTCCTGGAGACCGCAGACAAGTAGCAGAGGTCCTGGAGACCGCAGACAAGTAGCAGAGGTCCTGGAGACCGCAGGCAGGTAGCAGAGGTCCTGGAGACCGTTGACAGGTAGTAGAGGTCCTGGAGATTGCAGACAAGTAGCAGAGGTCCTGGAGACCGCAGACAAGTAGCAGAGGTCCTGTAGACCGCAGCCAAGTAGCAGAGGTCCTGGAGACCGTAGACAGGTAGTAGAGGTCCTGGAGACCGCTGACAAGTAGCAGAGGTCCTGGAGACAGCAGACAGGTAGCAGAGGTCCTGGAGACCTCAGATGAGTAGCAGAGGTCATGGAGACCGAAGACAGGTAGCAGAGGTCCAGGAGACTGCAGACAGGGAGCAGAGGTCCTGGAGACTGCAGACAAGTAGCAGAGGTCCTGGAGACTGCAGACAAGTAGCAGAGGTCCTGGAGACCGCAGACAAGTAGCAGAGGTCCTGGAGATCGTAGACAGGTAGTAGAGGTCCTGGAGACCGCTGACAAGTAGCAGAGGTCCTGGAGACAGCAGACAAGTAGCAGAAGTCCTGGAGACAGCAGACAAGTAGCAGAAGTCCTGGAGACAGCAGACAGGTAGCAGAGGTCCTGGAGACCTCAGATGAGTAGCAGAGGTCATGGAGACCGAAGACAGGTAGCAGAGGTCCTCGAGACCGCAGACAGGGAGCAGAGGTCCTGGAGACTGCAGACAAGTAGCAGAGGTCCTGGAGACCGCTGAGAGGTAGTAGAGGTCCTAGAGACCACAGACAAGTAGCAGAGGTCCTGTAGACCGCAGACAAGTAGCAGAGGTCCTGGAGACAGCAGACAAGTAGCAGAGGTCCTGGAGATCGTAGACTGGTAGTAGAGGTCCTGGAGACCGCAGACAAGTAGCAGAGGTCCTGGAGAAAACAGACAGTTAGCAGAGGTCCTGGAGACAGCAGACAGGTAGCAGAAGTCCTGGAGACCGCAGACAAGTAGCAGAGGTCCTGGAGATGACAAACAGGTAGCAGAGGTCCTGGAGACCGCAGACAGGTAGCAGAGGTCCTGGAGACCGCAGACAAGTATCAGAGGTCCTGGAGACCGCAGACAGGTAGCAGAGAATCTGAAGACCGCAGACAGGTAGCAGAGGTCCTGGAGACCGCAGACAAGTAGCAGAATTCCTGGAGACCGCAGCCAGGTAGCAGAGGTCATGGAGTCCACAGACAAGTAGCAGAGGTCACATGTTCAGTATTTGGTCAGTATTTTACATCAGTATTTGCAAGCCAAAATCAGGAGAGGAACAATCAGAGAAAAAGTATAATAGAAACACTCCAATTTTTTATCGCATTGCACTCGTCTGATTTATAAACTAGTGTGAACGTACCCTAAACATGGACCTATGATGGTCTTAACATAAAAAACACATGTACTGAACCATGCTGCTTTTCTGTGCTGCCCCCATTGCACTCTTGGCTTCTTCTTCTAGTGGGGAGTTACAGGTGACCACTGCAGTCAAATCAGCCCCAAAGATTGACTGCAGTGGTTACATTACATCTGACCTGGAGAAAAATGTTTCCTACCTATTTCATCTGGCCTGGACAGAATGGGAGCACTGCAGCCAATCAGCAGCTGCTAAATGGCTGCAGCAGTCCTCTGATGTCCCCCATTGGAAAAGAAGGGAAATGCCAGCAGCAGCGTGAAGGAGCTGGGACCTGATAGGTCAGTATGTGTTTTTTTTATGTTAGGACCACCAAGTAGAAGTGGTGGACATCCACTTTAAGGTCTTCTGTTTGTAAAAATTGCTTAAGAAAGGTAACTTGTCCGAAAACATTCTTTATGTTGATATGCAAATTAAATGATCAGAGCATGGTAGGCGGGGCTGCACGGTCTGGAGCACGTTAGGTGTATTTCTTTATGGGAATATGAGCACCAATCTTCAGGTAATCTGGCTGTAAGTATTTGATTCCCCTACAGCACCTCCACTGGGGAAATGAGGTATTACGTGGTACAACTTTCTTGGTGTACGCTTTCCATGTTGATGACTAAAAGTTGCTTGTATATAATATGATCATGTAATTTTGGAAATAACTTATTTTAGTCACTGGGGACCTTAAAGGGTCCTTTGCCCTGACCCTGTAGCGCCCTATAGCCTATATTTGATATAATGGCTATGAAGAAATTAGACATGATTCACTGCGCTCTTGAAACATGGACCTGTATATTTTGGTACTATATTCTCTTGTTCTTGTGATACATGATGCTGTCGTTGTGGAATAATCTGAAGCGATGGCTTGTTGATATGATAAAGATAAAAAGCAGTTGCGTTTTTACACATCGCCCCTTCGTGTTTACAGCCAAGAGTCCTGACCACAAATAATTTCCTATTCCTGTAGTGAATACTATGTTTCGCAAGCTTCATCAAAAGATTACATCTGTGAGAAACGGTAAATCACCATAAATGTCACAAGAAGCAGCTAGTGTAAAATGGTGGCCTGTCTAGGAAGCGTTAACAGGCTACAGTCCCCTAAACAATGGAGTATAAATGGTCTTGTATAGTTGCTACTAACATACACAATACCTCTGCAGAACTCTGTTAAGTTTGAAGTCTAGAAAACTTTTTTTCTCCTACTGTATTTCTCTGTCACACTTATTTTTTTAAGAATAGATATGGAAACCATGTTCATATGAAATGGGGGCATACAGAAGTACCCAGGGCCCTGAGATACATACTGCACAAAACAATACACCATGAGATAACTGCATGACTGACCAACTCCTGTAGTCTTTAAAATTTTTCTTGTTCTCAGATCCTCTTTGACATAAGGAACTGGTCTAATAACTACGACAAACTTTAGTATAACATGAAATATTTCGGAATGTAAACAAGGATAGAATATTTCCGAATATTTCAGAACACTCCCCCCCCAATGGTGCACCATAAGTGATACAAGTATATAGGGTACAATCAACACTTCTGCTGAATGCAACCACATTGTGTTAGATTGTGGATAGGGTTACCAGCTCTTAGGTCATCAGGGCTAATGGAGCCCCCTTGAGGGTAAACCACCTCCCCTTTAGCAATAGCAGGAGAGACACCCTGTTTGTACCACAAGTCACACACCAATGAAGCTTGCACTGGCTAAAATGCTATATATATCCAGGTTAAGGAATCTGTTAATCTGTTTTCAAATACACATCTATATATATTATTATTTTTGTCTTGTAGGGAAACCACTGCCTCCCACTCCGGTTGACAACAGTGTAAGTTTACAAATGTCATTAATAAGTCACAATCTAAGTGATTGACACTGCAAAATTTTGTATAGTGTAAAAAAATGAAAGTTTTGCCAACATCTTGTGGAAAAATATCACATACAGTACCGACCAAAAGTTTGGACACACCTTCTCATTTAAAGATTTTTCTGTATTTTCATGACTATGAAAATTGAACATTCACAGTGAAGGCATCAAAACTATGAATTAACACATGTGGAATTATATACTTAACAAAAAAGTGTGAAACAACTGAAAATATGTCTTATATTCTAGGTTCTTCAAAGTAGCCACCTTTTGCTTTGATGACTGTTTTGCACACTCTTGCCATTCTCTTGATGAGCTTCAATAGGTAGTCACCGGAAATGGTTTTCACTTCACAGGTGTGCCCTGTCAGGTTTAATAAGTGGGATTTCTTGCCTTATAATTGGGTTGGGACCATCAGTTGTGTTGTGCAGAAGTCTGGTGGATACACAGCTGATAGTCCTACTGAATAGACTGTTAGAATTTGTATTATGGCAAGAAAAAAGCAGCTAAGTAAAGAAAAGCGAGTGGCCATCATTACTTTAAGAAATGAAGGTCAATCAGTCCGAAAAATTGGGCAAACTTTGAATGTGTCCCCAAGTGCAGTTGCAAAAACCATCAAGCGCTACAAAGAAACTGGCTCACATGAGGACCGCCCCAGAAAAGGAAGACCAAGAGTCACCTCTGCTTCTGAGGATAAGTTTATCCGAGTCACCAGCCTCAGAAATCGCAGGTTAACAGCAGCTCAGATTAGAGACCAGGTCAATGCCACACAGAGTTCTAGCAGCAGACACATCTCTACAACAACTGTTAAGAGGAGACTTTGTGCAGCAGGCCTTCATGGTAAAATAGCTGCTAGGAAACCACTGCTAAGGACAGGCAACAAGCAGAAGAGACTTGTTTGGGCTAAAGAACACAAGGAATGGACATTAGACCAGTGGAAATCTGTGCTTTGGTCTGATGAGTCCAAATTTGAGATCTTTGGTTCCAACCAACGTGTCTTTGTGTGACGCAGAAAAGGTGAACGGATGGACTGTACATGCCTGGTTCCCACCGTGAAGCATGGAGGAGGAGGTTTGATGGTGTGGGGGTGCTTTGCTGGTGACACTGTTGGGGATTTATTCAAAATTGAAGGCATACTGAACAAGCATGGCTACCACAGCATCTTGCAGCGGCATGCTATTCCATCCGGTTTGCGTTTAGTTGGACCATCATTTATTTTTCAACAGGACAATGACCCCAAACACACCTCCAGGCTGTGTAAGGGCTATTTGACCAAGAAGGAGAGTGATGGGTTGCTACGCCAGATGACCTGGCCTCCACAGTCACCAGACCTGAACCCAATCGAGATGGTTTGGGGTGAGCTGGACCGCAGAGTGAAAGCAAAAGGGCCAACAAGTGCTAAGCATCTCTGGGAACTCCTTCAAGATTGTTGGAAGACCATTTCCAGTGACTACCTCTTGAAGCTCATCAAGAGAATGCCAAGAGTGTGCAAAGCAGTCATCAAAGCAAAAGGTGGCTACTTTGAAGAACCTAGAATATAAGACATATTTTCAGTCGTTTCACACTTTTTTGTTAAGTATATAATTCCACATGTGTTAATTCATAGTTTTGATGCCTTCAGTGTGAATGTACAATTTTCAAAGTCATGAAAATACAGAAAAATCTTTAAATGAGAATGTGTGTCCAAACTTTTGGTCTGTACTGTAGGTCTTTATTGGAAAACCGCCATTTCACCACATATCGGTCTGCACAGAGGCCTTTTCCAGAATCCCCCACTTCTGAGTAAATAATGAATTGGAATTTGTTTTTAATTTTTTCATTTTTAATCTGAGAATTCGTGAAGCCAAATACTAAACATGGAAAATACACAGAATGCTATGTTTTGTTTATTTTTCTTATATAATATAATGCTTATTCTTATTTCTCATATCCCCAAATGCTATAAACTTGCAGATATGGGGGTTATCTGCATGTTAGTAGTGTTACAATACTGCCCGGCCACCTTATGGAAAAAGGGAGAAAATTAACTTTATTCTTTCTCTGAGCCGCCGGCTTTCAGTCATAGAGGCATGGCCAGAGCAGCTTGCGAGTGACGACTGTAAGCACGCCTGGGCATTTTGATTGACGCCTCGCTCTGCAGCACAGCTGTCAATGACAGTGCCAGAGTGTATTTACAACTGCCGCCCACAATATAGAGTGCAGTGACTGAAGGCACTCTGGACACGCCTCTATGACTGAAAGCCGGCGGCTCATGGAAGGAATAAAGTTCATTTTCTCCCAGTAGCTGCACTTTTAGTAACGCAACTTTGTAACACTATCAATTTGCAGATTAACAGCTTTTGGGGACGTAACAGGTTCCATTTAAGGTGGATATTTTCCTTATCTATCAGCCGAAAATGGAAGAGAATAAATCCACTGACTATATGCTGTACAAACATGTGGAAAATCCTACAGGGCAGGCACACAGTAGGGGCAAATGTATTTCTTGTTTACATTCATTAAAGGGGTAATCCCATCTTGTACATTTAGGATATGGCCACATGAATATGCCATAAATGTAGAGAAGAGGCAGATCCCATTTTTTGAGACCTGCATGTTCCATATATTTATGGCATATCCTCTGGATATACAGTATCCTAAATGTAAGGGATGTGAATACCCCTTATCAAAGACCTTGCATTATCAGCATTATCTTTTTTTCCAATTTCTTACAGAGAAGCCATTTAGATAAAGGCTGGGCCGTGGCATTATATGATTATTCAACAAAGAATTCCCAAGAGCTGGCACTCTGTAGAGGGGAAGAATATCTGCCGCTGGATACCTCAGAAATGCATTGGTGGAACGTACAGGATAAAAATGGGTAGGTAGCAATACCAACCTCTACAATTGTGGTTCTAATACAGTACATTTGGATTTCATCAAATTTAGGATTTTTTTTTATTGAACAGAGATTTCTCCTATTCATCTACTTTTCATTGGAAATTAATTTTAAAAAAATTACGCAAATACTCTTATCTCCATTCACTTATATTGAAATGTGACATCTCAAAAATCTACCTAGATGTAATCTGTGAAATCACTGGCCTTAATGAAGACCTGTCACTTGCCATAAATATGTATTTTTTTTACCTGGTGTAAATGCCGCTGTTCTCCTGAATCCGGCGATGTTTCTCTTTTGTTTCTGCGCCTCTCGGTTCCTGAGATATGACCCTTTCTTCCCTGTATATAAATCAAGTGTTGTTAACTAAGTGGGCGTGGCTAACTTCTCTCTGGGCGTTTCCTTGAAGACAACGTCCAGTTGGCTAAAAAGACTAGATTTGCATAGCAGGAAGAGGAGGTCATATCTCAGGAATGGAGAGGCGCAGGAACGAAAGAAAAACAATGCCGGGTTCAGGAGAACAGCGGCATTTACACCAGGTAGAAAAAATTACATATTTATGGCAAGTGACAGGTCACCTTTAAGTTGCATTGTTTGTGATTTTCAATGGAAATAATTGTTGAGAACTGTTTTACCCTTGTTAATGCCAACCAAACATGGGGTTGACTATATTAAGGGGTGTGTTACTTATTTTTATACAGTCTTTCATACAGGATCGTCTGAATAATCAGCGCTTCTGACATGTCCCTTTAATAGTAAAAAAAAAGTATATTCTTCATATAACAACAATTGTAGGGCATTTTGTCTCATAACTCTGTATCTCTAAGAAATGTATGAATAAATTAAGACTGGTCAGAACCAAATTTAGGTGTGCCCCTACAGCTCTTGCATTGCAAGAGTGAGAATGGAACATAATACATTTCCAGGAGGAATAACAGAGAAACAGCCACATACATTAGAGCCGCAAAGTTCTAATGACATTTTTAACTCACGGGAAAGCATTTACTAATACAAGCATGTAAGGATAGCCGACAGATACTCTGTCATATGATGTCACTTACTGAGCGTCAGTTTTGTGCTAAGAGCAGAATGAATTCCCCATCCCAATAAAATATCCTAATATTCGTTTTTTCAGACATGTTGGTTATGCCCCAAGCAGCTACCTAGCGAGTCAAAGTGAAGACAGCTTGCTAACCTATGAGTAAGTACATCAAGGAAATTTCTGCCAGTATAAAAAGTTTGGGATTTGTAATTCAACATTTACAGGTAATGCTGTTCCTTCACTTCATAAAAAATCAGCTCATATCAATGTTTTATACTGAGCATGAAAGGACCATGATTGGATAAAACAGGCCACATATGTTGAATTAAAATTGGTAGAAGGTTCAGGATGTTGGATTTTATCATATTTATTTCCACCTCCAACGGAAGCGGACAATGGAGAGATGGGTTTCATGTATAACTAGCTTAAAGAGGACCCGTCTCTTGTCATAAATATGTAATTTTATTACCTTATGTAAATGCCGCTGTTCTCCTGAATCTGGCGTTGTTTTTCTTTCGTTTCTGCGCCTCTCCGTTCCCGAGATATGGCCCCTTATATAAATCTAGTCTTTTTCAACTGGGTGTGGTCCTAGATGACGCCCATGAAGAGCTGATGACCACACCCACTCGGTTAAAAAAAGATTTCTGCACAGGGAAGAAGGGACCATATCTCAGGAACGGAAAGTCACAGAAGTAAAAGAAAAACAATGCCGGATTCAGGAGAACGGCGGCATTTACACCAGGTAAAAAATTACTAATTTTTGGCAAGTGACAGGTCTTTTTTAAGGTGGTTATCACTGCAACAACGCTTATGTCTTATCCATAGGATAGGTGATAAATGTTTTATTAGTGGAGTCTGATTTCTGAAAAAGCCACAAATGGCAAGAACTGGAATCCTTTGTGAGAATTGAGCGGTAGTGCGTATGCATGACTACTGCTCTAGCGCTGCTATGGTCACCCATGCGCAGTACTGGTCCTATAGACCTATGGAAGTGAATGAAGGGACGACCACGTGCGTGAACTTCCGCTTCATTCATATGGGACTCCTGATTTTCACGTCAGTGGGGAATCATACTTTTATTGGAAATTATTTTAACTATTTTTCTATATGAGATCACCTGTACATACAATTATAAGAGTCAGTGACAATTCTCACATTTCAATGGACAGATTCCTAAAAAGGAGGAATTGAAACTTTTTGTTAATAAATGAGGAACATACTTTAAAAAAAAATACTCTATCTGTGGTTTTAAAGGGGATGTTGAGTTTACCCAGTGGGGCATTTTGCCGGTAATAAAGGGAGAGCTTTGAATTCACAACCTATCAATCGTCTCAAATAAAAAAAATAAATGAAGCAAATTTTCAAATAGTCTCAATTAAAAATGTATCGTTTTTTGTACACAGCTCCCATGCAGATCTATGTGTTTTTATTGTAACAAATATTTTGAAATGCAGACATATTTCCTTTCCTCTGTTTTTTTACTTCTTACATTTGGGCCGTTCACATGTTATATTTCCCTTTTTTTGCTAAGGTGGTACAACAGGAACATTAGCAGGAACCAGGCTGAGAAACTTCTCATTGATAAGGTATGTGGATAAGGTAACATAATGGAAGTGGCCACTTTATTAAAGAATCATCATGTACTATTGGCACAACCCAAGGTTAGGCCATCAATGTAAAATCTTGAAAAACCTTTTAAACGGACTCATTTAGCAGAAAAAGACTGTTCAAACCAAGCACAGGTGCTCAGTGAACCCTTGGTGTGGCCGAACAGTTCAGGGCACCTTCAGGTTTTCCTTCTATCTCTGCCATCCTCAGCCAGATGTGTCAATCAAGGAAGAGGGCTGTGGAGATAGATGGAAAACAAGTAAGTAGGAAGGTGCACTGAACTGTTTGGTCACACCAAGGGTACACCGAGCTCTGTGCTTGGTTTGAACAGTCATTTTGTGCTTACAGGTTAAAGGTTTATGTAAAGGGAGTCTGTCTACACAAAATGACTGTTCAAACCAAGCACAACGCTCAGTGGCCAAATAGTTCAGTGCACCTTCCCAACTACTTGTTTTCCATGTCTCTCCACAGTCATTTTTCTTGTTTGATAGGTCTAGCTATACACAAGCGAGAAAAGTACGTAGTGCAAAACGTTTAAGTGGGAACAGTTTGGCTAATGGTGCACCGTGCGTCTGTGCTTGGTTTGAACAGTCATTTTGTCCTGATAGATTCTCTTTACTTATAAACCTTTAATAAATCTATTTCTCTAAGTGAAGTAATTTAAACTTCTATATGTTAGTTACTTAGTGTTTTCCGTCCTAGGAAAATCTGAGTGGTGACCCCTTACATACCATCACTAACATATACCCATTGTATTTAGCTTTCTAAGGCTCTATTCACACTGCACTTCCATTGTTGGACGTATACGCCCCATAGGGTCAAACCGAATATGTCCATAGGGCCCAATTGACCCAATGAATGCCAAACATAGTATACATCAGAGCGGCATGGCATTCATTGGCACATCAATACTCTGAAAGGGTTGACTAACTGATTTCTGACCTGTCTGTAGATCAGTGGAGGTCCAACACCCTGCACCCCCATCAATCAGCTGTTATCTGCTCCAACGGCAGCAAGCTAGGAACAATATATGGAGCTGAAAAGCAGGGCTCCATATAGTCATCGGTAGGGCTGGACTGGCCCACCAGAGAAGCGGAGAATCCTCCGGTGGGCCCTCGTTTCTCCTTCAGGAGACTTTTAACCTTGCAGATGCTATAGGGCTCTTGAGTGGGGGAGAACCTGGCTCCACCATCTGGATTTCAACAGTATCTGAACAATCAGGTGATAACCGATCGAATCAGCAAGCTGAGCCGAATCCTAACATTGTGAATTTAATGGCTATACCACTTCATACAAAAAATTAGTCTAGGTCTGAAAAACCACTTTAATGATAATGCATTGGTTTTGTATCCAGGAAAGGTGGGCCCTCAGAATCAAGTCCTCTGTTGGGCCCCATGTTATTCAGTCTGCCACTGGTCACCGGAATAGGAGATAATGTCCTGTACCCAAGAACGACCATATTGTTTGCATCCAGCCACCGCCGGTGCGGATAACAACTGATCAATCCGAGTGCAGGATTATGGACCCCCATTGATCTGATAATGATGACATATCTCGCCAATGATCGGTGGAGGTGCAGAGTGTTTGGACCCCCGGCAATCTGGATAGGTCATCAATATGTTCAATGTCAGACTGAAAAACATTGGGCCCACCAGAGGATTTGATTCTGAGGGCCCACCTTTCTCCCCCACTCAAGAGCCCCATAGCAGCTGCAAGGTTTGCACTATGAACTCTCCTGAAGGAGAAGCCAGGGCCCACCGGAGGATTCTCCAGTTCTCTGGTGGGCCAGTCCAACCCTGATTATATGTTACTCCTGGACAACTTTTGTAATGGGTCAGGCCCATGAAAATAATTTATTTTTTGGTTAGATGATAAATGTATGATTGGGGGGACCTCGAGCCTCAGTTCCGAAAGAGGTTGAGTAGTGTGGTGATCACACATGCGCTTTACTCACATGGCTGCCATCAGTCCCGTACAGATTCAGTCAAACTGTAGCAAGCCTATGTGACCAAAAGGGTAGTGGAGACCCCCATTCTAGTGGATGGTGGGGGTCCCAACATAATGGAAATAATTAGTGGATATCCTATTCAAGAGCTAACGATAAGTGAAATAATTTATCTTCCTTTTGTATTTCTCTTTTTATATGCAAATTTCGATTTTATTTTTATGATTAATGATCTCTTTTGTGTAAGTATTTAGCACGCTGTGTCCCTATGATTGCTGGACTATACTGTGTATCCGCTGAATCTGACGGCTTGGATGCAGAATAGCGGTATTTTTAGCAGGGATTTCAATAGATGACGTTTCTTTCTTTATTTTAGGCACGGTCGGCCCCCTATATTGTGCTCTGCTCTAGTGCTGGAGATATAAATGGGATTTGTGCTCATATTAAGATTTTTTTTTGTCATTGTTTCCTGTTTAACATTTCTACACAGGGAAAGGAAGGGGCATTCATGGTCCGGGATTCAAGACAGCCAGGGATGTACACAGTATCCATCTTCACCAAATCATTAGGGTAATTGCTAAACTGTCCACCCATTACATCTCTATTTCTAATATATAGTTATGTCAATCCAGGGGGGCCCCATAGTAAAGGTCCGAAGTGGCATCCCCCATCCATGGGCCCACAGCTGCCGTTAAACAACCCATCAGGTTCTGGCGATCGAATTGCAATGGCTCAGATAGGGAAACCCCATGTAACTACTTAAATGCCGTGGTCGCTGTTCACCACAGCATCTAAGGGGTTTACTTGCTGTAATCAGACCTAGCAAGCAGGTGTCTGCTGTGTAAAACAGCCAGCACCTGTCAGGTATGAAAAGAGCTCAGTACATAACCCAGTTTCATACAAACAGGCTCGGACTGGCCCACTGGAGAACAGGAGAATCCTCCGGTAGGCCGCCCCTGTGAAATAGTGCTAATGAGCAGTTATCTTACACTTGATTCACAATTTGCAGAAAAAGGTATCATCTAATCATTCATTAAACAAGCTAGCCAAATTAATATTGCATAGAAACAAAAGTAATTTTGTGTTCTGGGGTCAGGTTAGTTTTTCATGTAGCTTAACAGCAGGCCCTAATAATTAAGCTCACTGGTGGGGCTTTGCCACCGCAGTCCGACACTGCAAACAAATCCTGGGCTTATCGAATCATAGAATGGTGGAGTTGGAAGGGACCCCCTGGGTCATCTGGTCCAACCCCCTGCTCAAAGCAGAATTCACTAAATCATCCCAGACAGATGTCTGTCCAGCCTCTGTTTGAAGATGTCCATTGAAGGGGAACTCACCACCTCTCGTGGCAGCCTGCTCCACTTATTGATCACCCTAACTGTCAAAAAGTTTTTTCTAATATCTAATCTGTGTCTCCTCCCATTCAGTTTCATCCCATTGCTTCTAGTCTTTCCTTGTGCAAATGAGAATAAAGATGATCCTTCTACAATGTGACAGCCCTTGAGATATTTGTAGACAGCTATTAAGTCTCCCCTCAGTCTTCTTTTTTGCAAGCTAAACATTCCCAAATCCTGTAACCGTTCCTCATAGGACATGGTTTGCAGACCGGTTACCATTCTGGTCGCTCTTCCAGTTTGTCGATGTCTTTTTTAAAATGTGGTGCCCAAAACTGGACACAGTATTCCAGATGAGGTCTGACCAAAGAGGAGTAAAGTGCGATAATGACTTCACTTGATCTAGACTGTATGCTTCTGTTAATACATCCCAGAATTGTATTTGCCTTTTTTGCTGCTGCATCACACTGTTGACTCATGTTCAGTCTATGATCTATTAGTATACCTAAGTCTTTTTCACATGTACTGTTGCTTAGCTCTATTCCTCCCATTCTGTATATGCTTTTTTCATTTTTATTGCACAGATGTAGTACTTTGCATTTTCCCTGTTAAAAACCATTCTGTTAGTTGCTGCCCACTGCTCCAGTTTATTTAGGTCTTTTTGAATCCTCTCTCTCTTCTCTAGTGTTAGCTATCCCTCCTAGCTTTGTGTCATCAGCAAATTTAATCAGTTTACCCTCAATTCCTTCATCTAAATCATTGATAAAGATGTTGAACAATACAGGTCCCAGGACGGAGCCCTGTGGTACCCCACTTGAGACATTCATCCAACTGGATGTGAAGCCATTTACGACCACTCTTTGAGTCCGATCACTAAGCGAGTTATGAATCCACCTAACAGTTGCCTTGTCCATTCCATACTTGGTCATTTTTTTAATAAGGATGGTGTGAGATACTTTGTCAAATGCTTTGCTGAAGTCAAGATATAATATATCTACAGCATTTCCCTGATCCACCCAGTCAGTGATTCTGTCATAGAAGGAAATTAAGTTAGTCTGACATGACTTGTTAGTTACAAACCCATGCTGACTCTGGTTAATCACTTCATTCTTATCCAGGTACTTACATACATGTTGTTTAATAATTTGTTCAAAGATCTTTCCTGGTATAGAAGTCAGACTCACCGGCCTATAGTTCCCTGGGTCCACCTTCTTCCCCTTTTTGAAGATAGGAACAACATTTGCTCTTCTCCAGTCTTCTGGGACTTCTGTTTTCCAAGAATTTTCAAAGATTATGGAGAGTGGTTCTAATATTTCTTCTACGATCTCCTTCAGTACTCTGGGGTGTAATTCATCTGGACCTGGAGACTTGAACTCATTTATTTTAGCTAAATATTCCCTCACAATCTCTCTGTTTACAAATAACCTGGATTCTTCTATTCCTTTAATAGGACAGTGAAGATCAGTTGATGTTACATTTTCTTTCTGAGAGAAAACTGATGCAAAATAGGAATTAAAAAGTTCGGCCTTCTCAACATCCTAAGTTACCATTTCACCATTTTCATCCTATAAAAATCCTATAGCATCTTTGACTTTTCTTTTACTTTTGACATACCCCCAAAATTCTTTTTTATTGCTTTTGACATCTCTTGCAAGCCTTAATTCATTGTCAGCTTTAGCTAACCTGATACGTGCCCTGCAGGTTCTGCAGACTGCATTACAATCTTCTTTAGATATGC
The DNA here is from genome assembly GCF_046119375.1 of Phyllobates terribilis. Taxonomy (NCBI): domain Eukaryota; kingdom Metazoa; phylum Chordata; class Amphibia; order Anura; family Dendrobatidae; genus Phyllobates; species Phyllobates terribilis. The sequence goes on from NW_027362770.1 coordinate 143,840,400, forward strand.
CTCCCTCTTTCCATTTGATAAACATTTCTTTCTTTCTTTTTAGCATGTGTTTAAGTTCTGTGTTCATCCAGATAACCCTAAAGCTTCTACTATGGATAGATTAGAAAATTCCATCAATTCCGAAAAAAAAAACAAGAAAATTGGCTGAACAAAATCTGTACCCACTGCCACAATGGGCAGACACAGGGGGTCCCCGCTCAAGAACACTATGTGAAACCCAAACAGACTGGCCAAGAGACCCTCCTTCCAAGTTAACCTCTGTAGTCTACAGTACCATGTCCTGCCCCCAACAGCAGACATTAGATCTTGGGATCTGGGATTCTCAAAGTGAAGTCTGATACTAAGTATTCATTAGACATAAAGGAGGCACCGCATTTTATAAAGACATCAAGAAACTGGGGCAAGTTCAGAGAAGAGCTACCAGGATGTTGAGGGGACTGTAAACTATGTCCTACGAGGAACGGTTAAAGGATCTGGGAATGTTTAGTTTGGAAAAAAGAGGAGACTTAATAGCTGTCTACACATATCTGAAGGGATGTCACAGTGTAGAGGGATCATCCTTATTCTCATTTGAACATGGAAACACGAGTAGCAATGGAATGACACTGAAAGCGAGAAGATACAGATTAGATAATGGAAAAAAAACTTTTTGACAGTGAGGGTGATCATGAGTGGAACAGGCTGCCACGAGAGGTGGTGAGTTCTCCTTCAATGGAAGTCTTCAAACAGAGGTTGAACAGACATCTGGTTTAGTGACTCCTGCACTGAGTAGGGGGTTGGACACGATGACCCTGGAAGTCCCTTCCAACTCTAACATTCTAGAATTCTATGAGGTGGTGAGTCCTTTGCATTAAAAGGGTTTTTTGAGATTTAGAAAAAAAAAATCTTCAGCAACAGCACCACTCTTGTACGTAGGCTGTGTTTGGTATTACATCTAAGTTAACCATTCATGCGAGTCTCATTTTGTAATTTTCTTCCAAAGGGACGGTGTTCACACAGTGAAACATTATCATATTCGACAAACAAGCGATTCCCCTCCACGTTATTATTTGGCTGAGAAGATTGTGTTCTCCAACATCCCCGAGCTCATTAATTACCACCAACACAATGGTGGTGGTAAGTATTGTATGGGAAGGACTCATTTGGGACTCATATAATGGATCACCCTAAATATTCAGATTGGCAATGTCATTCTTGCAGGTCTGGTGACAAGGTTGCGTCACCCAGTGTGCTGCTGGAAGGAGACCACTCCCATAACGGCAGGACTGAGTTACGGTGAGGCTAATTACTGATGGTTGTCTTTGGGTTGAACCACATGTTTTTAACAATTTTTGTAATTTTGTTTATAGAGTTATTCCAGGAGGCCATATTCACTACATAACACAGCCAATGTATATGGTGCCAACCAATAGCTATTCAGTATCTATGTGTGAGGCTTGTGTACTCAGACTGGTGACTTTATTTTATTTAAAGGGAATATGTCAGCAGGTTTTCCTATGTAATCTGAGAGCAGCATAATGTAGAGGCTGAGATCCTGATTCCAGCGATGTATCACTTATTTTACTGGGTGCAGCAGTTGTGATACTATCACAGTTTTCCCTGCTGCAGACCTAGCAGAACTCGGAATGTTGAGCTGTGTATAATCCCGCCCACACCACTGATTGCCCGATTTCTGTGCAGTGCTGGGGGCGTGGTTGGACCAGGAGGCACGAGACACCTAGTCCTGTAGTGATAATCTCCTGCTTATAAAACACAGATTTTATTGAAATGGCAAAACACACCCCAGTAAGTGAAAAATCGCTGGAATCAGGATCTCAGCCCCTACATCATTCAACTCTCAGATTACATAACAAAAACTTGCTGACAGATTCCCTTTAATGGAAGGAGAAATTTCACTATGACCCCTGTGGCCCAATGGACATCATAGAGAGGTAGTCCCTTAGTCAACACATTAAAGCAGATGACTCTCACCCTGGCCATTTCGGGACGACCATGTATGATAGGCCTGGCCATTCGTTGGCTATCCCCATGTAATAGCAGTCATTGCAAAGGGTATGTATTGCCAGTCATAGCACTTAATGGTAGTATCACCAGTTCGCCAATGGTTTTAGAAGCCAGACCTGCGTCAATCAGCTGATCAACGGGTCAGCGTGAATTTATAAAGCAGTTGCCTAAATAGGACTCTTTGAGAAAATAATTTCCAAAATGTAAGGTTCCATAACTATGATTGGACCACCACCATCCTAAAGGTTTCTAAACTCAACACTCACCGAAATTGGGTCTCGCTGCACAGGGAAAAAATAGTAAAAGAGGATCGTGGTGGTCCCAAAGATCACCATCAGGTACCACCATCAGGGTTATCTTGTTTCTTGAAGTACACTGTAATCTTGAAGGTATCTTTTTGTTTCCTCCTTAGGAAAATGGGAAATTGACCCCACACACTTGACTTTTGTTCAAGAGATCGGCAGCGGCCAATTTGGTGTGGTCAAACTGGCGTCTTGGCAAGGCACAAGAAAAGTGGCAGTAAAGATGATTCGGGAAGGAATGATGTCCGAGGAAGACTTTGTGGAGGAAGCACAGGTGTTAATGTAAGCACCCTGTGTGGCGGGGGATACAAGCTACATACATGTGCCTTGTTACTATAGAGCTGCAAATGTGAATAGGCAAAACTACAGTGTAAAGCATGGAGAAGATACAGAGCAGTAGCCGCAGCATCTGATGAAGCAGAAGTGTCCTTGTGCCCCATAACATTATTTTATTATCTCGTTCTGTTCTATAGGAAGATTTCTCATCCTAAACTAGTTCAGCTACTGGGAGTCTCTACCCAACAAGTGCCCATCTTCCTTGTGTTTGAGTTTATGGAACATGGCAGCCTGAATGACTTCCTGCGCAGGAATCGGGGCACTCTGACGCGGAGCACAGCACTGGGCATGTGCCAGGACGTCTGTGAAGGGATGGAGTATCTGGAGACCTCAAACTTCATACACAGAGACCTGGTATGTACCCCATCTCAGCTGCCTAATTAATTTAGTAGGATTGGTGCGAATCAGTTCACAAGACCCGGTCCATCGGCCATTTCAATCATCTGTGGCCGCTGGACAGGAATCTTGAGAGCCACCACCTACCTGATAGCATCAGCGGCTCTTCTTTTGATTAGCCTGTAAGGTGGCCAGGGTGTTAGTCATGGTAAAGTGGCTGCGTGTACAATGCAGTGTACTCACTTTCAGGCTGCATCCACGTCCTTTGGTCCAGGAACACAAATAAGGGGACATTTGCTTCTTATTGAACAGTCCAGCTTTACTTAACATTCCGAATTCAATTGATGATACACACAGTGTGTTTCCATATTCTCCGTTTGTACACCCTTATTAGCTTACTGGTTCCTCCAGCCTCCGGGAAACTCCATCTGGCTCTGCAGTATTAACAAGACCTGTCCCGTCTCCCTCATGCGTTTCCCCGTCTGGCTTCCACTTGTTGGAAGTGAATAAGGCACGCTTACCAGTGCCCAGTTTGGCCCGTAGGCCCTGGATGTTACAGGAATGTCCACTGAAGATCGTTGCTGACGCCCTCATACTGCCAGAACAGTGCATACTTTTTGTGCCCTTCAGCTCTCTGGCCATGAACTCTTACTAAACCTTATATATTTCTCAATCTAATCTAATCCCTTTTTTATATGACCCTGTCCCCTCACATGCTGGGCTGGTCCCAAACATATTAACTGTATCTAACATTGTGCTCCACTTCCTATACCTAATATGCCCGCCTCAGCATATTTCCCTTTCCTAAATCTAACTATTAACCTGATAATAGTATTAGGTTAATAGTTAGATTTATTTATACCTTATGTCCTTATTTATTTAAAGTCACTAGCTATCTCTATCCTAAGCATTAAACGGTATCTTATACATTACCTATACCTTATACACAAATAACATTGTACAATAATACATTAGGAGAACCGCATACGTTAGTGCCTATAAAACTCTATGCAGTTTCACATATCACAACAGTCTCAAAAATGCAATAAAATCACATATAAGAACACGCTCCTTTACAAAATGCTGTTTTAAGGGGGAGAGGCATATGACAGCTCTTGTCACACCCTTACAAGCCGGCCAGGTGAAAGGAAGAAGCGCAGATGCCAACAGATTTAGAGGCGGTTCTCGCCTACTCCCATCCACTGGCCACGGATTGCTGAAGTGGCGGATGAACCAACTCTAATGTGTAGTAATGTCAATAGTGCATGTGACTTCATGGCACGATGGCACATGCCCCGGTGGGATAGCAGAGGAATGAGACTGCATGACTCTTTACCCAATAGGCACCGCCCAGATGACTCTTCAGGGCTAATTAGCATAAAGTGTGTACATTATTATATTATTAATATTAGAAGAGATATCAATTACACTTACTAATCAATGTACAGTGTATATGGGGAGCTGTTGAGAAAGCCGTGCCATTCTATGGTGGTGGTTTTTGGTAAGCAAATAAAGTAACAGGTTCCCTGTTATAATCAATGGAACAAGTAGGGATTGTTTGTCTACCACAAACTATTCAATGGACTGTCCCACAAACAACATATATCTGATATCCCTAGGACAGGTGATAAATGTATGATCGCTGGAGGTCTGACCCCCACTGATCCTGAAAAGGGTGGGCCTAAAGTAATCTGTGTGAATAGAGCGGTAGTGAGCATGTGTGACCACTGCTCCATTCACTGTCTATAGAAGTGGTGGTCACACATGCTCACTGTTGTTCAGTTCACACAGGGACCACCCTTGTTGAGATTGGCAGTGGGCCCCCCACAATCATACATTTATTATTTATACCCTGGTGTATGAGGGACAATGCCTTTAATATAAATTAAAACTTGGCAAAAATTCATGAAAATATCGAATTCAAAGCTTTCCAAATCTTCCAATCTATTAAAGGGAATCTGTCATCAGGTTTTTTGAACCCCATCTGAAAGCAGCATGATGTATAGGAAAAGATCCTGATTCCAGTGATGTATCACTTACTGGGCTGCTTGCTTATAGTTTTGATAAAAGTTTCTCTGCAGCAGATCTAGTAGTTCTCTGAATGCTGAGCTGTCTATAATCCCGCCCACACCCATCATTGGCAGCTTACTGTGCATAGGCAGAAAGCTGCCAATCAGTGGTGGGGGCGGAGTTGGACTACCTGGTCCTCTAGTGATAAAACTACAGCAAGCAGCCCAGTATGTGCTACATTACTGGAATCAGGATTTTTTCCCCTACATCATGCTGCTCTCAGATTAGATACCAAAAATCTGGTGACAGATTCCCTTTAAGACTAGAACATGTCGACTTTGATGAGATTTACAAGGAGGAAGTTGTAGGAAGTTTTAAAATTGACTTTTCTGAAAGCACGTTTATAGGATAAAGAGGTTGTTTCATCTTGACCAAGAGGAGAGCTGAAAAAAAACCAGCGTATCCTTTGTGGCATAACTATTTTTTTTACACAATCAAGTGGTCATCGCAGTTCCCACGTGTAATACTACTTTCTACCTCTAGTGGCCACTACAGGGAAAATGAGCAGCTGGCAACCATAAAAAAATGATCAAAATGATCCAGATCACCTGTTTGACAATGGTCTGGGGAGCTGCTAATTAAAGGTGTTGTTTATGATAAGACAACTCCTTAAATGTATCAGTTATATATATTAAAGTGCACTTTAAACATGTGGATTATGGGCCCCAACATGCAGAGACTCTCTATGCCATATAAATAATAGATACTAATAGAGTAGTAATCTGTCTGATTGATTAACCCATGAATTATATCTCAGAACTGTCATATCGGATCTTTACAGGCTGCCCGGAATTGCCTGGTCGGAGAATCATTTGTCGTTAAAGTATCAGATTTTGGCATGACAAGGTAATTATTATTATAATAATAATTATTAATTATTATTATTGATCCTCCAGAATTCTATTTAATCAAAAGCATACTTTGAAATTAAATGGTTAAATTGGGGTTCTGTCCTTAAACCCTGGGACCCTTTTTGTTTGTTTTTGTATGTGAACATTGGGGGTCCCAGCAAATGAACCAAAGCTGATCATACATTGGTGGTACATCCTAACCATATGCTCTCAGTCTGTTACTTTAGAGTACCCATTTAACTCATGTTGGACCTCTAACTTTTATTCTTGTATATACGGGAGGTCTACTTTGGACAAACCCTGCACTGGCAATCCCATCAAACAGCTGAGATCTGCAGGGGAATCTCACAGTGAGTGATTGATTCTCCTGCAGTGCCCCCAAAGGGTAAATAAAGAATTACATAGTACTCATTGAAATCAGTGAACTTTTCCTGTAATGCATTAGGTCCTCTAAAACCCCATACCAATCCACAACATATGAACATCTGCTTGCTGATTGATGGGGGTCCGACTACTGGGGCTCCCTGTTATCCTGAGATTGGGGCTTTAGAAACTTGAGAATGGGGGTTTGCAGCCCCGTCCTGAATGGAGCAAAGGTGCACATGTGCAGCCTCTGCTCCATTTATTGTCTAGTGCTCAACTAGTCCCTGCTCAGGGGTCCCGACTGTCGGACACCTAGCAATCAGTAAGTGATTGGGGATACCTTTTTTTTGGGGGGGGGGGGATAATCCTCTAAGCTGTGCATATAAGTGTGATAGCTGTCAGGGGCTAGTGCTCATTTGGCAAACAAATGACTACCAACTCCTGTATACACGAGATAATATTCGGTTCAGTCGAGCATTCATGTGTTTTCAACACGGAGAGAGAAGGAAGCCACTACCAGACTCCTGCAGCAGTGGGTTTTCTCCCCTAAATACTGCGTGGGGGGTTTCGGTTCTCTCATAGCTGCGTGGATACTCACAGGTACAGGGTTTTTATATCAAAACAGAATAAAGTTTATTGTTCTTCATAAACTTTACAGCTCAAAAAATGAAAACAGTCCTTTCTTCAGCACAAATGATTAATAAAACAGTCCTTTCTTCAGCACAAATGAATAATAAAACAGTCCTTTCTCTGGGTAAGGCAAAGTAAATGAAATGATCTCACCAACTTGGTATTACTGGCACTTCTCAGTCTCCAGCATAGCCTATCCACCATGAACGGTCTTTATCCAGCTCCCACACAACATACTCACTGCTGAGCTATTGCCAGCTGTCTGTGATTAGTCCAGACTGGAATATGGGAGCAATCTTTCCCACCCAGGCTCTTTTGGTCACTCCTAAATCCAGGACCCAGAATCCAGTCAAAATAATAACCATCTCAATAACACATATCTGCCATCCAGGGCCTTATCTCCTACTTTCTTACAAAACAGAGAATCGGGCATTAAAATTACAACTGCTCGATCCTTCTCTCCCCCAACGCAGTATGCTGATTAAGAGTTGGGAGACCCCCATACACATCAGATGGTCAACTGGTCCTTGTGAAATTAGTGGGCCCAGTCAACGTTCATCTAATGTCTATGAGGTTACAGTTGATAACGGAGCCATGGCAGGTCTGCTAGATCCATATCCAAATGGATAATGACATATTGTTTGTGATCCTTTTGACGTATACTCTTTCCATCATGATTCCGTTTTTTGCAGGTAAAAGTGTCTACCTCTCAAATTCATTTTGTGTATAATTGTCATACATATTATACAGTAATTCTATTTAATCGGTATAGTCCTCTAGAGTTTACTATGCACATATGCACTGAAATAAAAGTATTTTTGTTACTTTTTTAGGTTTGTCCTTGATGACCAGTACACAAGCTCATCCGGCACTAAATTTCCAGTGAAGTGGTCAGCTCCAGAGGTGTTCAGATATGGCCGCTACAGCAGCAAGTCCGACGTGTGGTCCTATGGTGGGTTTTACTCTCTTTACGTTCATATTTCAAAGCTAGTACATGGTGAAGTCAAGTGAACCCAATAGTATGCTGCTTTATTCCATTATCGAAGGTTGACGTAACAGTGTGTCGTAGGCATTAGGTGGTCAACCCACAGGCCAGTGCGTGAGGGTGACCAGAGGGAAATGCCACCGTGTCCAAGTGGACACCAAAGGAAGCATGGCTGTAATACTGCCCTCCCAGTGCCACAACAAGCCAATGGAGAAGGGACTCTATTGAAGATCTGATCACCAACTCAACACTAAAGGATAGGTCAATGATATTGGGTCACTGAGGCATCCTACGCCCCTGGCATCCATAACAATCAGCTACCATTGAGGTTCGCCAAGAAAATAAGAGCTGATTTCCAGCTTCGACTTCTGCTATTTCGGCTACGTTCTACATTCTACATCCAGCCACCATCAGAGCCGAAAACAGCCAATCAAGGGAGGTGTGCCAGTGATCTGATGTTGATAGCCTAAATTGAAAAAAGGAAGACTCAAAACAAAAAGAATATACTAAAATAACCCCCATAGTCATTCAAAATCATAAAACCGAATGTTTTGTTTGTTTTTTTTGCTCTCCTGCCAAAATTAAATGAATAAAACACTAACATTAAAGGAACCTCATAATGTCATGTGTAGGAACTACAACTTGTCTCCCATCCAAAAAAAACAAAAACAATATTCCATAATGCAAAAATAATAATAATACAAAATTGCCAGTTCCAGAATGGAAAAATGTCAAAAAATGAATGTGGTGCCAAAGTGATTCATTTTTAGGACAGTGTTTTTCCCTTTTTTGGGATTACCATTTTCCCTTTATAATAGTTTTGATAAATCTCCCAAATAAAACCGTGTGTATATATGACAATATGATGTATATTCTTTTGAGCAGGCGTACTGGTTTGGGAGGTCTTCAGCGAAGGGAAGACCCCATTTGAACACCTTAGTAATGCAGATGCTGTGGAAGAAATATCAAATGGCCTGAGGCTCTTTAAACCCAAGATGGCATCTGAGAAGTTGTACCAGTTCATGAACAGCTGCTGGCAGGAGGTAAGTAGATATTCACACTGGGGAGGTATTGATCCACCGCTAAAACCTTAGAAAGGGGCCAGTAGATCTTGATATATAGCCACAAGATTCTTTTTTTGGGCTCAACACAGAAAACTCTATATTTGAAAAGTCTGTCTACTACTTACCTGGACATGTCATGATTATCAGAATATATACAATAAAACCAGCAATACTTATAGTAATAAATGAATAAGCACCTGCAAGTAAACTATGGCTGTGATACAGATGTATATACGAGCTGTTCTTGATTTTTGCAACTGACAGACCAGTGTTGTGAAACTGGAAATGCTGCTCTGTTGTTGCTTGCTGCATACAGCAAAGGATTATCTTCTGCCATATGCATCAAAAGAGCAGCGTTTTCTGAAGGCAGAGCAGAAAAATGCTGGCAGGAAACCAGCTGTGAGAGACGGTATGACGTGGGAGCACTGAAACTAAATAGAGTCTGTAAAATAGAGTCTGTAAAGGCATCTTTTAGGTGATATGTGCAAAATTAGGGCAGATTTAAAATTGAGTTACATTGATACAAATTATTATATATATGTGTACATTATTAGAAGACCACATTGTGATTTTGGGAATAACCCTTTAAGGAAGATCGTCATACACAATGTTGTTTTTTTGCATAATTTGTCCCAGAAGAGATTGTAAAAGTTCTTTGGGGAACATATAATTCTATTTTCCATTTTATTGTTCATTTTTTTTGCACTGTAACTGGGGATTTCTTTGGCCCCATTGATCTGTGAAGGTGACATTGGGATTATACCATGCATGGAGTACCATCACTATCTGTATGATGCTTCAAGAAATACCTAGTTATTTGCAACTTTCTCCATTTTTTCCTTTATTTTTTTTACAGAACCCGGAGCATCGCCCATCATTCTACCGTCTGATGAAAGACATCACGGATATTGCAGAGATTGAAATGTGACCTGCATGAACATATCCCAATATCTTGGTTGATAATTTCATTACTTTTTTCTGTGTATTTCCGTTACTGCACCATATAGCGGTACATATACTGTGCGTCATGTGGTATATGGTCACATTATGGCTATTATAACCTAATAATAGGGTGCACTGAAGACATGCTGTGTACAGGCAACAGATAGACCGGATGGTTTGTTCGCTGCTGTTGGATTTTGTGTCATCATGCCCACCTAAACCACAACGTCCGCCCAACACCATGCAATCTTCCGGGCATGCACACAGATCACAGTGCCATCTGCTGGTCAGAAGTGGTACTGCACAAATTGAGATTCTTCATCTCAATTCTTTGTATATGTAGTATAGTATTTATCTTCCATATTTTGAATCATTTCATGTAACCGCAATTTTTGGGGGGGCAATTTTTTTTGCCTATTTCCAAATACATAGACACCTGTATTATAAATAGTACATGTTTGGAGAGGGCACCATGTTACATATTTTGCTTTAGGGTCCCGAATTCTCAATTTTACACCTCTGGCTTTGCATATTGGATAAATGGATCTCTATGATTTTAATTTAAGGGTTCGTAAGCATGGCCGTATTTAGGGATTGGAGGCTGCTATGGGTCAAAATTATAATATAAAAAGAAATTGTAGTGTAGTCTAATTTTTACTGCTTCTTTATCCACTTAAGAGCCACTTCTTTCCTTCGCTGCACCTCCTGAATCCATCGTTCCTGCAGAAATAGAGCTAAAATCTGTCTTGGTCAAAAACAAACTGCCAGCTCATTGATGGATCAGATTTACAGCTGCCTGTTGAGGTCTATGGAGAAGGGACGGACACAGGAAGAAAAAGAGAGATCCTGCTGAAGCTTTTTAGTAAGCTGGATTCACAGCTACACTGGAGTGCTGGATTCACAGCTACACTGGAGTGCTGGATTCACAGCTACACTGGAGTGCTGGATTCACAGCTACATTGGAGTGCTGGTTTCACAGCTACACTGGAGTGCTGGATTCACAGCTACATTGGAGTGCTGGTTTCACAGCTACACTGGAGTGCTGGTTTCACAGCTACACTGGAGTGCTGGATTCACAGCTACACTGGAGTGCTGGATTCACAGCTACATTGGAGTGCTGGATTCACAGCTACATTGGAGTGCTGGATTCACAGCTACACTGGAGTGCTGGATTCACAGCTACACTGGAATGCTGGATTCACAGCCACACAGAAGTGCTGGATTCACAGCTACATTGGAGTGCTGGATTCACAGCTACACTGGAGTGCTGGATTCACAGCTACCCTGGAGTGCTGGATTCACAGATACACTGCTCAGTACTACTGTATAATGTCCTCCATGCTGCTGCCGTGCTAACACGGATAGCACTCGTATCAGAAAAAATGACGTTTGAATGAGACCTTATAGACATTAAGGTAGCAACTGGCCATACAGAAAACAAAACAAACTTGTTAAAAACACAACAAAAGGTGCAAAAAGAAAAATGTCTTAGGTAAAACCTACAAAGATGTCTACTACATAGCGGCACATGGAGTGACTATAGACCAACAATATGGAGTAGTGGAGCTATGGACTGCACCGCCATACAAGGGGCAGTGTAGTAATCATCACTGTGTGTGCTTTTATTGTTATTCTTGTGAAAATACATTAATAAAAAGATTATTATTATTAATAATAAAAAGTTGTTTTTTTTACTATGATAAAATACACGATTTTAATTAATTTTCTTAGTGTCTTTTTCTGTTTAACCACCGTCGGCTGTATTTTTGGTCTGAGTGTTTGTAAAAAAATGGATAGCACTCAGAGCGAAGTTATTCAATGGGGCAGTGCGATTTTTTTTTTTTATACGTTAAAAAAAAAATTGCAGCATGCACTAGTCTCGTCCATTCAAGTCTATGGGCGTGCAAAAAAAATCGGATTCCATATGAAGCCGCCATATAGCATCCGATTTTTACTGAGCCATTGCATTTGTTTAAGATAGGAAACTGCATTTAGTCTTGTAAATTTTTAATAACTGCTGATGTATAAAAAAAAAAGGATGACCAATGGGAATAAAATATCTGAATATTCTGGGTGAAATTTTTTATCTGCTCGTGTGAACTCAGATTGTGTATGGAAATATGTTATCGCCACTGTTAATATTCAGCTTGTAATTTATTCATACTCACTCATACTACAAGGACGCACATTCAACTGAAATAAAGCACTGATGTCAGCGGCCCCTGGACCAGGCCGCAATCATCAAGGGGTCTACAGTGCCTGTGGGCCGCATGTGCAGAAACAACGCGGAGGAAGCGGAGGACAAGTGAGAAGATCTTTTTTTTCACTTTTATGTGTATGCGAAGAATGGCACAATAGGGGACATACCTACAATATGGGGACCAGGATGGGGCATTACTATAAGAAAGGGACCGGAATGGGACATTACTACAAGATGGGGACCAGGATGACGGCATTACTACGATATGGGGACATTATTATAAGATGGGGACCAGGATGGGGATAGTACTACAACATGGCGACCTGGATGGGGACATTGTTATAAGAAGGGGACCAGGATGGGGCATTATTACAAGATGGGGACCTGAATGGGGACATTACTATAAAAAGGGGACCAGGATGGGGCATTTCTGTAAGAAAGGGACCAGGATGGGCCATTACTACAAGATGGGGACCAGGATGGGGAAATTACTACAATATGGAGACCTGAATGGGGACATTACTATAAGAAGGGGACCAAGATGGGGAAATTACTATAATATGGAGACCTGAATGGGGACATTACTATAAGAAGGGGACCAGGATGGGGAAATTACTACAATATGGAGACCTGAATGGGGACATTACTACAAGATGGGGACCAGGATGGGGAAATTACTACAATATGGAGACCTGAATGGGGATATTACTATAAGAAGGGGACCAGGATGGGGAAATTACTATAATATGGAGACCTGAATGGGGACATTACCATAAGAAGGGGACCAGGATAGGGTATTACTACAAGATGGGTACCAGGATGGGGTGTTACTACAAGAAGGGGACCAGGATGGGGCATTACTACAAGATGGGTACCAGGATGGGGTGTTACTACAAGAAAGGGACCAGGATGGGGATAGTACTACAACATGGGGGACCTGGATGGGGACATTACCATAAGAAGGGGACCAGGATGGGGCATTACTATAAGAAGGTAACCAGGATGAGGCATTACTACAAAATGGGGACCAGGATGGGTTGTCACTACAAGATGGGGACCAGGATGGGGCATTACTACAAGATGGGGACCAGGATGGGGTGTTACTACAAGAAGTGGACCAGGATGGGACATTACTACAAGATGGGGACCAGGATGGGGGACATTACTACAAGATGGGGACCAGGATGGGGCACATTACTACAAGATGGGGACCAGGATGGGGCGTTACTACAAGATGGGGACCAGGATGGGGTATTACTACAAGATGGGGACCAGGATGGGGCATTACTACAAGAAGGGGACCAGGATGGGGCGCTACTACAAGATGGGGACCAAGATGGGGCACATTACTACAAGATGTTTGCCAGAATTACAATATGGTGCTAATTGTAAGACAATATTACTGTATGTGGCCAATTGGGAGAAACCAAATTGTAAAAATGTAAATAAAATTCAAAATAAAGCATGAAAAAATATTTTGCCACAAAAAATGCTGTTTTATATATAAATTAAAGTAAACAAAAATGTTCACGTTTGTTATCGCCACATCCGTAACGACCCAAGTTATAAAACTGTACCATAACCCCTATGATGAATGCCGTTTAAAAAAATAAACTAAACAAGGCAAAAATGTTAAAAAAAATTATCAAAAGGTGTATAGAAAAAAAATAGTATCGCCAAAAATGTCACTTTGTCCTGCAAAGAATGCGGCCCCCCAAATTCAATTTTTTTCTATGTGCAGTCCATATACCCAGCCGAGTTTGAGACCCTTGCTTTATGCAATTCCTCCAAAATTTTCCTCCAAAAAAGTAAATCTATTTCTAAAGGCGCTATTGACATGAAATTCTCTCCAATCCACACAGACAAAGAAATCAAATCATAGACGTCCATAAATTATGTGTAATAATGAGAAAATGATACAGGGACAAAGTATTGAACACATTTACTGAAATTTAATTAATACTTTGCACAAAAGCCTTTGTTGGTGATGACAGCTTCAAGACACCTCCTTATGGAGAAACTAGTCGCAGGCATTGCTCAGGTGTGATTTTGGCCCATTCTTCCACACAAACACTCTTCAAATTCTGAAGGTCCCGTGGGCTCCTTCTATGAACTCTGAGCTTTACTTCCTTCCATACATTTTCTATTGGATTCAGGTCCGGTGATCGGCTCGGCCATTCTAGCAGCTTTATTTTCTCTCTCTGAAACCAGTTGAGAGTTTCCTTGGCTGTGTGTTTGGGATCATTGTCTTGCTGAAATGTCCACCCTCGTTTCATCTTCATCATCCTGGTAGATGGCAGCAGATTTTTATCAAGAATGTCTCAGTACATTTGTCGATTCATCCTTCCTTCAATTATATGAAGTTTGCCATATATTTAGATAGAGCCTCTTGTTTCAGAACCTGGCAGCTCAAAGGAGAGATGACTCTGTAGGACTAGACTTGGGAGTACTCCACAAGATTGAATATTGGTGAGATTGTTCGATGTATGATATTTAATGTCGTGGATTTATTTGTATGAGGATTCTCACCAAATATTAAGAAGCTCCCCGTGCTACTAGATTTACAGAACCCTGTTACCTACAGGCAGGAGCGGTTGTCACGCTGTCTCTGTATACTGGAGGTAGGGGGCCTAAGCTGACCCTAAGCTGGGGCCCTGACTAATCCCTCAACCTGGAGGTACTGTTAAAGGTACAGAGGTCCAGGCCGCCAGCGTAACCCCTACCTCCTGAGGATCCCTGCACCTAAGTAATCTAGTCCTGAGAAGGACCCCGATCACAACAAAAGAGGACAAGTAATAATATGCCCACACACAGTACTTAGACGAACGAGACAGTACAAGGGAAAAACCAAAACCACCTTGCATACAAAAACTACACAACTACAACAGAGGGAACACCAACGGGAAAGGAGATAAATGATAAAGCGAGGAAGGGAAAAAAGACTCCAAATACACTTATCTCAGAAACTCCAAATACCACGATCCGCTCTGTAAGTCTGTATGAAATGCTGCGAGAAGTCAGGCTGTGTAATCGTGACGATCTTCGTGGCGACACACCCGTGACAGTACCCCCCCTTCTATGAGGGGCCTCCGGACCCTCAGGGCCAGGTTTATCCGGGTGAGTCGTGTGGAAGGCCCGAACTAATCGGTCTGCGTTAATATCCGACGCAGGAACCCACATCCTCTCCTCAGGACCATACCCTTTCCAATGAACCAGGTACTGAAGGGACCGGCGATTAAAACGTGAATCGATGACCCTTGATACCTGGAACTCCAAGTTACCATTGACCACCACTGGAGGGGGAGGTAAAGGTGACGGTACCACCGGCGCCACATACCTCTTAAGTAACGATCTGTGGAACACGTTGTGAATTTTAAACGTAGGGGGGAGGTCAAGACGGAATGCCACCGGATTAATTATAGAACTGATCCTGTACGGCCCGATGAACCTGGGACCCAGTTTCCAGGAGGGAACCTTAAGTTTAATATTCCTGGTAGACAACCATACCCGATCGTTCACACTTAGGTCCGGACCAGACACTCTCCTCCTATCAGCCATACGTTTGTATCGGTTCCCCATAGTATTCAGATTCTTCAGCACCCCTCTCCATACTGAAGCGAGTGATGAGGAAAATCGTTCCTCCTCAGGAACCCCCGAAGAGCCCCCCCTACTGAAAGTACAAAACTGGGGGTGAAAACCATATGCCCCAAAAAACGGGGACTTACCAGTGGACTCGCTCCGCCTATTATTAAGAGCAAACTCTGCCAGAGGTAAGAAAGAAGCCCAGTCCTCCTGGTTCTCTGACACAAAACACCGGAGATATGTCTCCAAGCTCTGGTTCATACGTTCCGTCTGACCATTGGTCTGAGGGTGAAAAGCCGATGAGAATGACAAATGCATCCCCCGCCGTGCACAAAACGCCTTCCAGAACTTGGACACAAACTGGGACCCCCGATCAGACACCACATCGGAGGGTACCCCGTGAAGCCTCACAATCTCCCCAATGAACACCTGCGCAAGAGTTTTAGCATTAGGGAGAGCCGGAAGAGCGATAAAATGTGCCATCTTGCTGAACCTGTCCACTACAACGAGTATGACCGTTTTACCCGAAGACGGAGGGAGGTCCGTAATAAAGTCCATAGACAGATGAGTCCAAGGACGCTCCGGGATCTTCAAAGGTAAGAGGGCCCCAGACGGACGGGTATGTGAGGTCTTAGAGCGCGCACAAACCCCACAGGACGCGACAAAAGTTACCACCTCCTTATGTAAGTTAGGCCACCAAAACCGACGCGAGAGGAGATCCACAGTTGCTTTACTCCCCGGGTGTCCTGCCAAAACTGAGTTATGGTGTGCCTTGATCACCTTTTGTCACAACTGATCTGGAACAAACAGTCTCCCCGGAGGTCCAACAGGGGCGTCCCCCTGAGCCTCCAATACCTCCTCCTCCAGCTCAGAGCATACTGCCGAAACCACCACCCCCTCCTGAAGGATAGGAATCGGGTCGTCCGTATTCCCGGCCCCAGGGAAACTGCGAGATAAGGCATCCGCCTTTACATTTTTTGACCCAGGACGATATGTAACGACAAAATTAAACCTGGTAAAAAACAATGACCACCTAGCTTGTCTGGGATTCAGACGTTTCGCGGACTCCAGATATAGCAGGTTCTTGTGATCGGTGATGACGGTGACCGGATGGACTGCCCCCTCCAAAAAATGGCGCCACTCCTCAAAAGCTAACTTAATGGCCAAGAGTTCCCTATTGCCGACATCGTAATTCCTCTCAGCGGACGACAATTTTTTAGAGAAAAAGGCGCACGGATGCCACTTACCAGGGGACGAACCTTGTGACAATACTGCTCCCACCCCTACCTCGGAAGCGTCTACCTCTACAATGAATGGCTGTGACGCATCAGGTTGAATGAGTATGGGTGCCGAGGCAAAACATTTTTTCAAGCAGGAGAATGCTTGACAAGCCTTGTCAGACCACCTAGAAAAATCCGTCCCCTTTTTAGTCATGTCTGTGAGAGGCTTAACCATGGACGAGAAATTACGAATGAACTTCCGGTAATAATTAGCAAACCCCAGGAAACGTTGTAGTGCCTTAAGATTCTCTGGCCGATCCCACTCAAGAACTGCCCGCACTTTCCCAGGGTCCATACGAAAACCGGACGCTGAAACCAGGAAGCCTAAAAACTTGAGTTCCTGTACGGCGAACACACACTTTTCCCATTTGGCATACAGTTTATTATCCCGCAAGATCTGTAACACCTGCCTAACGTGCTCCTGATGAGACACCAGATCCGGCGAGTAAATCAAGATATCATCCAGATATATGACAACAAACTGTCCCACCAGGCGGCGAAAAATGTCATTAACAAAGTGTTGGAACACCGCCGGGGCATTAGTCAGACCGAATGGCATGACAAGGTTCTCATAATGCCCCTCCGGAGTGTTAAACGCCGTCTTCCACTCATCCCCCTCCTTCATCCTAATCAGATTGTACGCCCCCCTGAGATCCAACTTAGAGAACCATTTGGCGCCCACGATCTGATTAAAGAGATCGGGAATAAGTGGCAGTGGATACGGATCTCGGACCGTAATCCGATTAAGTTCACGGAAATCCAGGCAAGGGCGTAGGCCTCCATCTTTCTTCTTAACAAAGAAGAACCCCGCAGCCACCGGTGAAGATGAAGGTCTAATATGCCCCTTAGCCAGACTTTCTGAAATATAATCCTTCATGGCCTGCCTCTCAGGACCAGAAAGGTTATACAACCTAGCTTTAGGTAACTTGGCCTCAGGGAGCAATTTTACAGAACAGTCATACTCGCGATGAGGAGGTAGTTCCTGACACCCTTTCTCCGAGAATACATCCTCAAAGTCCGCCAGAAATGGAGGTAAGACCCAAGGAGTAACCGCACCGATGACCGTGTTCATGCAGTTTTTATTACAGAATTTACTCCATTGGCTTATCTCTCTGGTTTGCCAATTAATAACCGGGTTATGCTTAGTTAACCAAGGAAGGCCCAACACTATAGGAGTGGGAAGACCCTCCAACACGTAGCAAGACAACAGTTCTTTATGTATCGCCCCCACTTGAAGTTTTACGTCATGCACAGCTTGCAAAAAACTTCCCTGACCGAGAGGCCTGGCATCGATCGAGAATATGGGGATGGGTTTAGCCAACTCACTCAATCGCATACCTTGAACCCGGGCAAACCGAGCATCAACCAGATTAGCCCCGGCCCCACTATCCAGAAGAACAGATATCCTCTCAGTTCTCGTACCCACCACCACCTCCGCCGGTACGAGAAACTGAGACGAACCTAGGGACGAAATACCTACTCCCAGATTGCCGTCCACCACACAACCTGGGATCAACAGTTTTCCGACGACTCTTCACTCTGCAAGGGACGGGATGGACACCCCCCAATAAAATGTCCCTTTCTCCCGCAGAAGAAACACCTTCCTGTCTTATGGCACACCACCGGTCCCCTCCCCCGAAATGATGTCCCTCCTAATTGCATAGGCTCCTCTGGACTGACCAGGGGAACCACCATATGAGGGGACCTTGTAGGAGGTGGAGTCATCACAGGGGGTCGAGTTATCCCGCACCTCTCCCGAAGCCGTCTGTCAACGCGAATAGCCAGGGCCATAGCGGCTTCCAGTGACGCGGGAGAGTCATACTGTGCCAACACATCCTGTAATTTGTCGGATAAACCTTGACAAAACTGGCTCCTAAGAGCCGGGTCATTCCACTGGGTGTCCGTGGCCCACCTACGGAACTCCGAACAGAATTCCTCCACCGGACGATCTCCCTGCTGGATCCTACGTAACTTAGACTCAGCAAGGGAGATCCGATCTGGGTCATCATATACGAGTCCCAGAGCAGCGAAAAACCTATCCACTGACTGGAGAGCCGGGGAGCCCGGGGGAAGAGAGAACGCCCAAGATTGTGGGTCCCCTTGTAGGAGCGAGATGACAATTCCCACCCTTTGTTCTTCACTCCCCGATGACCGAGGCCGCAGCCGAAAGTACAATTTGCATGCCTCCCGGAAAACAAAAAACTTGTCCCGCCCCCCAGTGAACCTGTCAGGGAGAGCTACTTTAGGTTCTGGTCCGGCTTGCTCCTGAGGATGCAAAACCTTGGACCTAACGTCCGCCAGCTCCATGGACAAACTCTGCAACTGCCGAGCTAGACCGGCTACTGGATCCATGGTAGCTGGAGAAAAACTAAGTGGGTCGGTGAAAATGTCACGCTGTCTCTGTATACTGGAGGTAGGGGGCCTAAGCTGACCCTAAGCTGGGGCCCTGACTAATCCCTCAACCTGGAGGTACTGTTAAAGGTACAGAGGTCCAGGCCGCCAGCGTAACCCCTACCTCCTGAGGATCCCTGCACCTAAGTAATCTAGTCCTGAGAAGGACCCCGATCACAACAAAAGAGGACAAGTAATAATATGCCCACACACAGTACTTAGACGAACGAGACAGTACAAGGGAAAAACCAAAACCACCTTGCATACAAAAACTACACAACTACAACAGAGGGAACACCAACGGAAAAGGAGATAAATGATAAAGCGAGGAAGGGAAAAAAGACTCCAAATACACTTATCTCAGAAACTCCAAATACCACGATCCGCTCTGTAAGTCTGTATGAAATGCTGCGAGAAGTCAGGCTGTGTAATCGTGACGATCTTCGTAGCGACACACCCGTGACAGCGGTTCAGGTATCCTACCTACAGTGGGGAAAAAAAGTATTTAGTCAGCCACCAATTGTGCAAGTTCTCCCACTTAAAAAGATGAGAGAGGCCTGTAATTGACATCATAGGTAGACCTCAACTATGAGAGACAAAATGAGAAAACAAATCCTGAAAATCACATTGTCTGATTTGGAAAGAAATTTTTTTCAAATTTTGGTGGAAAATAAGTATTTGGTCAATTACAAAAGTTCAGCTCAATACTTTGTTATATATCCTTTGTTGGCAATGACAGAGGTCAAACTTTTTCTGTAAGGTTGGCACACACTGTTGCTGGTATGTTGGCCCACTCCTCCATGCAGATCTCTTCCAGAGCAGTGATGTTTTGGGGCTATTGCTGGGCAACACAGACTTTCAACTCCCTCCAAAGGTTTTCTATAGGGTTTAGATCTGGAGACTGGCTAGGCCACTCCAGGACCTTGAAATGCTTCTTATGAAGCCACTCCTTCGTTGCCCTGGTGGTGTGCTTCGGATCATTGTCATGCTGAAAGACCCAGCCACGTTTCATCTTCAATGTCCTTGCTGATGGAAGGAGGTTTGCACTCAAAATCTCACGATGCATGGCCCCATTCATTCTTTCATGTACACGGATCAGTCGTCCTGGTCTCTTGGCAGAGAAACAGCCCCAAAGCATGATGTTGCCACCCCCATGCTTCACAGTAGGTATGGTGTTCTTTGGATGCAACTCAGCATTCTTTCTCCTCCAAACACGACGAGTTGTGCTTCTACCAAACAGTTCTATTTTGGTTTCATCTGACCATATGACATTCTCCCAATACTCTTCTGGATCATCCAAATGCTCTGTAGCAAACTTTAGATGGGCCCAGACATGTAATGACTTAAGCCGGGTGACACGTCTGGCACTGCAGGATATGAGTCCCTGGTGGCGTAGTGTGTTACTGATAGTAGCCTGTGTAACGTTGGTCCCAGCTCTCTGCAGGTCATTCACTAGGTCCCCCGGTGTGGTTCTGGAATTTTTGCTCACTGTTCTTAGATCATTTTGACCCCACAGGGTGAGATCTTGTGTGGAGCCCCAGATCGAGGGAGATTATCAGTGGTCTTGTATGTCTTCCATTCAGGCTTGGACTGGGGCACCGGGACACCAGAGAATTCTCCGGTGGGCCCGGATCCTCAGCGGGCCCCTGAGCAGGACGCACGGGGCCCCTGGTTAACATAGCCGCCGGTGCTCCGCACTGCAAGGGCCCGGAGGGTCAGGAGGGCCCTTGCAGTGCGGCTGATGAGGGCAATCTGGCCTGCTTCTCGGACCCCCAGGCTCTGGGGGGCCCATGGCCAGATTGCCTTCATCTTGTGCGGTGGGCAGGAAGCGATCACTCCAGCTCCGCTGCCGACAGGAGGAAAATGGCAGCGGATCTGGAGGGATTCGTCCTCACCTTTGCTTCCTGCCCGGCGCTTCCTCCCTGACACAGGCTTACGCTGCTTGATGACATCATCAGGCAAAAAGATGCCGGGCAGGAAGCAGAGGACGATGCAGCGGGGGAGCGTGCTGAGAGGTAAGTGTTTTTTTTTTTAACTAATACACTGGACTGGAAATGGGGGGAAATGGGGACAGCAATGGTGATGGAGAAGGTGGGGGAGATGAGGGAGAGCAATGGTGATGGTGGGAGGAGATGAGGTAGAGCAATGGTGATGGTGGGGGGAGAGCAATGGTGATGGAGGAGGCGGGGGTAGAAGAGGGAGAGCAATGGTGATGAAGGAGGTGGGGGGAGATAAGGGAGAGCAATGGTGATGGAGGAGGTGGGGGGAGATGAGGGAGAGTAATGTTGATGGTGGGGAAGATGAGGGAGAGCAATGGTGATGGTGGGGGAGATGAGGGAGAGCAATGGTGATGGAGGAGGCGGGGGAGAAGAGGGAGAGCAATGGTGATGGAGGAGGTGGGGGGAGATGAGGGAGAGCAATGGTGATGGAGGAGGTGTGGGGAGATGAGGGACAGCAATAGTGATGGAGGAGGTGGGGGGAGATGAAGGACAGTAATGGTGATGGAGGAAGTGGGGGGAGATGACGGACAGCAATGGTGATGGAGGAGGTGGGGGGAGATGACAGAGAGCAATGGTGCTGGAGAAGGTGGGGGGAGAAGAGGGAGAGCAGTGGTGCTGGAGAAGGTGCTGGGAGAAGAGGGAGAGAAATGGTGATGGAGGAGGTGGGGGGAGATTCGGGAGAGCAATGGTGATGGAGGAGGTGGGGGGAGAAGAGGGAGAACAATGGTGATGGAGGAGGTGGGGGGAGAAGAGGGAGAGCAATGGTGAAGGAGAAGGTGGGGGGAGAAGAGGGAGAGCAATGGTGCTGGAGAAGGTGGGGAGAGACGAGGAAGAGCAATGGTGATGGTGGAGGGAGATGAGGGAGAGCAATGGTGATGGAGGAGGGGGGGAGATGAGGGAGAGCAATGGTGAATGAGGAGGTGGGGGGAGATGAGGGAGAGCAATGGTGCTGGAGAAGGTGGGGAGAGACGAGGGAGAGCAATGGAGATGGTGGAGGGAGATGAGGGAGAGCAATGATGATGGAGGAGGGGGGGAGATAAGGGAGAGCAATGGTGATGGAGGAGGTGGGGGAGTAACATCATAGATAGACCATTATTTTGAATCTTTAAAGATTCCATAATAACAGGGTCTGTACCACAGGACTGGTGTATAGCAAATGTGGTGGCAATATTCAAAAAGGGGACAAAAACCGAACTTGGAAATTATAGTCCAGTAAGCTTAACCTCTACTGTGGGTAAAATCCTGGAGGGTTTCCTAAGAGATGCTATACTAGAGTATCTGAAGAAGAATAACCTCATGACCCAATATCAACATGGGTTTACGAGGGACCGTTCTTGTCAAACTAATCTGATCAGCTTTTATGAGGAGGCAAGTTCTGGACTCGACCAAGGAAATGCAGTGGATGTTGTGTATATGGACTTTTCAAAAGATTTTGATCCGGTTCCACACAAAAGGTTGATACATAAAATGAGAACAATGGGGATAGGGGAAAATATATGTATGTGGTTAAGAACTGGCTCAGTGATAGGAAACAAAGGGTGGTTATTAATGGAACACTCTCAGACTGGGTCTCAGTTAACAGTGGGGTACCACAGGGGTCAGTATTGGGTCCCCTTCTTTTTGACATATTTATTAATGACCTTGTAGGGGGCATACAGAGTAGTATTTCAATATTTGCAGATGACACTAAACTCTGCAGGGTAATCAGTACAGAAGAGGACAATTTTATATTACAGGAGGATCTATGTAAACTAGAAGCTTGGGCTGATAAATGGCAAATGAGCTTTAATGGGGATAAATGTAAGGTAATGCACTTGGGCAGAGGAAATAAAATGTATAATTATATGCTTAATTGTAAAACACTGGGCAAAACTGTAACTGAAAAAGACCTGGGTGTATTGGTGGACGACAAAATCACGTTTAGTGGCCAGTGTCAGGCAGCTGCTGCAAAGGCAAATAAAATAATGGGATGCATTAAAAGAGGCATAGATGCTCATGAGGAGAACATAATTTTACCTCTATACAAGTCATTAGTGCGACCACACTTAGAATACTGTGTATAGTTCTGGTCTCCGGTGTATAAGAAAGACATAGCTGAACTAGAGCGGGTGCAGAGAAGAGCGACCAAGGTTATTAGAGGACTGGGGGGTCTGCAATACCAAGACAGGTTATTACACTTGGGGTTATTTACTGTGGAAAAACGAAGGCTTAGGGGTGATCTTATTACTATGTACACGTATATGAGGGGACAGTACAAAGACCTTTCTACTGATCTTTTTACTCTGAGGCCTGAGACGGGGACAAGGGGGCATCTTCTACGCCTGGAGGAAAGAAGGTTTAATCATAATCACAGACATGGATTCTTTACTGTAAGAGCAGTGAGACTATGGAACTCTCTGCCGCATGATGTTGTAATGAGTGATTCACTACTAAAATTTAAGAAGGGCCTGGATGCCTTTCTTGAAAAGTATAATATTACAGGTTATAAATACTAGATTCCTTGATAGGGCGTTGATCCAGGCAACTAGTCTGATTGTCGTACGGAGTCAGGAAGGAATTTTTTTCCCCAATGTGGAGCTTAGTGTTTGCCACATGTTTTTTTTTTTTGCCTTCCTCTGGATCAACATGTTAGGCTATGGGTTTAACAAGATGGACTTAGTCTTCCTTCAACCTTAAAAAACTATGTTACTATATGTTACTATGATATGGCATTGCAATGGGGGAGGTGGGGGGAGATATGGCCTGGTGATGGAGGAGGTGGGGGGAGATATGACATGGTGATGGAGGAGGTGGGGGGAGATATGGCATGGCAATGATGATGGAAGAGGTGGGGGAAGATATGGCATGGCAATGGGGGAGGTGGGGGAGATATGCATGGCATGGTGATGGAGGAGGTAGGGGGAGATATGCATGGCATTGTGATGGAGGAGGTAGGGGAGATATGCATGAAAGGGTGATGGATGAGATGGGGGAGATATGCATGGCATTGTGATGGAGGAGGTAGGGGAGATATGCATGGCAGGGTGATGGAGGAGATGGGGGAGATATGCATGGCATGGTGATGGAGAAGGTGGGGGAGATATGGCAATGATGATGGAGCAGGCGGGGGAGATATGGCAATGATGACGGAGGAGGTAGGGGGAGATAT
This sequence comes from Phyllobates terribilis, assembly GCF_046119375.1. Taxonomy (NCBI): domain Eukaryota; kingdom Metazoa; phylum Chordata; class Amphibia; order Anura; family Dendrobatidae; genus Phyllobates; species Phyllobates terribilis. Next base: position 143,864,884 of record NW_027362770.1, read on the forward strand.
GGCAATGATGATGGAGGAGGTGGTGGGGGAGATATGGCAATGATGGTGGAGCAGGTTGCGGAGATATGGCAATGATGGAGGAGGTGGTGGGGGGACATATGGCAATGATGGAGGTGGTGGGTGGAGATATGGCAATGATGATGGATGAGGTGGGGGAGATATGGCAATGATGATGGAGGAGGTGGGAGAGATATGACAATGATGGAGAAGGTGGGGGAGATATGACAATGTTGGAAAAGGTGAGGCAGAGCAATGATGGAGAAGGTGGGGGAGAGCAATGATGGGGATAGGAGAGAGCAATGATGGAGGAGGAGGGGGGAGAACAATGATGGGGATGGGGGAGAGCAATGATGGAAGTGGGGGAGAGAAATGATGGGGAATTATTTGTACGCCATATGCTGTTAATATCTGGTCTGGTCACGGTGTGGTGGTATTTCTCCCTTGTATGTGGTATTATTCGGTCACTATGTGGTGGTAATATGTGGTCTGGTCATGGTGTGGTGGTATTTCTCCCTTGTATGTGGTATTATTCAGTCACTATGTGGTGGTAATATGTGGTCTGGTCATGGTGTGTAGCACCGGCCTCTCTGCCTCCTGCAGCTCCCCTGCTGCTGTTGCGCGCACGATGCGCAGATTCCTTTGCACTCTGCTTAGGGCGCGTGCGCGCTCCCTCCCTCTTAAAGGTGCCGCGCGTGCCGTCCTAAAGAGTCCCCGGCCAATGACCGGAGGACCACTCCTTTTTAAAGCACCTCCTCCAAAATGGAGGTGCCTGTGCAAGGTTGTTGTTTGTGTGCTAACACTCTCCTCAGCCCTCAGGCTCCAGTGCCCGCCAGTCTGTCTATCAGCCATGCTCGCCTGCCTATCTATCAGCTGTGCCCGCCTGCCAGTCTATCGGCCGTGCCCGCCAGACTGTCTATCAGCCGTGCCCACCTGCTTATCTACCAGCCGTGCCCACCAGCCTGTCTACCTGCCGTGCCCGCCGGCCTGACTACCCAGATCACCTGTCAGGTTACTGGCTGTGCCCGCCTGCTTGCCTACCCGGATCACCTGTCTGGCTACCTGCTGTGCCCGCCTGCTTGCCTACCCGGATCACCTGTCTGGCTACCTGCTGTGCCCACCTGCTTGCCTACTCGGATCACCTGTCTGGCTATCTGCCGTGCTCATCCGCTGTACCTGTCAGCTTCAGCCATCTGACCTGTGGGAGTCGCCTCACACAAGGTTGGTCCCAGAGTGGCACCTGGTCCACCTGCCCAGTCCCTCTCTGGTTCACGGAGTCGACTAAGCCGCCGTGTGGCCAGGGTCAGTCCGAGTTGACACTTAGTCACGCCCCTCTGGTCCCTCCTTGCATCTCAGCACATAGGTTCCACCACCCGGATCTGTAACAGTGTGGTGGTATTTCTCCCTTGTATGTAGTATTATTCGGTCACTATGTGGTGGTAATATGTGGTCTGGTCATGGTGTGGCAGTATTTCTCCCTTGTATGTGGTTCTATTGGTGTTGGTATAGTGGATTGTGTTGTGTATGGCGGTCATTTGTTCTCTCTGATATTAATTAGGAGAAGATTCTTTATTTCCATTAGTGATTAAATACTTGGAACAAGATGCACTTACAGGGGTTTTCCGGGGAAAACAAGTAATCACCTCTCCACAGGATAAGTGATAAATTATTGATTAGTGGGGGTCTGACTGCTGGGACCTGCACCGATTGGTAGAATGTGGAGCTTTTATCCCATTAGACTGGAGCTCATGTGCGACTTGATCACTGATCCATTCATTCCCTCAGTGGCTGCTCTTGTTTTTTTCTGGAAGCCCCAAAGAGAATGAATGGAGCTGCGGTCAGACGTCCTACCTGCCGCTGCATTTTAAAATGGGGATAAGTGTCCTGTCAGGGATAAAACTTCCCCATTCTTCCGATAGGTGCGTTTTCCAATGTTCGGACCCAAACGATCAATAAGTTATCACCGATCCTGTGGAGCCCATGGATCAGTGATAACTTGCTTTAACCAAAGAATCCCTTTAATGCAAACTACCGTAATTGTACATCCCAGTTATGTTGGTGCACAGTATATGTGCAGGAGCCGACTGTGATTTACAGTCGACGCTCCACTATAACGGGGATATCGGCTAACAGGTATTTGCATATTGCTGTAGGGTGGGCACCGAGGATCAATTCCCCCTGTGGGCCCCAGACACCCCAGTCCGACACTGCTTCCATTTTCTGATTAATGCTCCCACAGTTGATTTCTTCACACCAAGCAGCTTGCCTATTGCAATTTTGTTTCTGGTGTCCTTCGACAGCTCTTTGGTCTTCACCATAGTGGAGTTTGGAGTGTGACTGTTTGAGGTTGCGGACAGATGTCTTTTATACTGATAACAAGTTCAAACAGGTGCCAGTACTACAGGTAATGAGTGGAGGACGGAGGAGCCAGTACTACAGGTAATGAGTGGAGGACGGAGGAGCCAGTACTACAGGTAATGAGTGGAGGACGGAGGAGCCAGTACTACAGGTAATGAGTGGAGGACGGAGGAGCCTCTTAAAGAAGAAGTTACAGGTCTGTGAGAGCCAGAAATCTTGCTTGTTTGACCAACTAATTATTTTCCACCAAAATTTGAAAAAAAATTCTTTCCAAATCAGACAATGTGATTTTCAGGATTTGTTTTCTCCTTTTGTCTCTCATAGTTGAGGTCGACCTATGATGTCAATTACAGGCCGACCTCATCTTTTTAAGTGGGAGAACTTGCACAATTGGTGGCTGACTAAATACTTTTTTTTCCCGACTGTAGGGATAGAGGAATATTATCCTAAGTCTAGTTTGTCAACCTCTTTTAGAGGTGTTTTTTGGATGTTCTCTTTTTTCTGTCATTTGCGTCAACAAGGACGCTATGTTTATTGTTTATTATGTCTCTTGGTATTTTAAAGGAGTATAATATTATATTATAATAATATTATTAGCAAATACCTCCAATTAGAAATGTAGTATAGTATTTTTGATTCGCTATGCCACTTACTTCATGTGCAGGCAATACAGGACCTTAGGTATCCATGGTTATGTCCACTAATAAAGTGACATCTAGCTAGCTGCTAGTGGTCGTAACCGTGGATACCTAAGGTCCTGTATTGCCTGCACATGAGGTAAGTGGCATAGCGAATCAAAAATACTACACTACATTTCTAATTGGAGGTATTTGCTAATATTATTATTATTACCCCTACTACATATTGGGCTAGGATCTTGGAGATGGGAATACCTCTTTAAGTATTGAGATTAAAAGTTATATTTTAAATATCACACCAAATCCTGTTTTTTAGATATATTACATATCTCGGCCTGACCTCTATTACTTTTAATGGTGAATGCGAAAAAAAAAATAAAACAATGGTTGATTGGCTTGGTCCTTAAGGGGTTAAGCCGTTCCTGAAATCCTGTGTTGTGGTTCCTACACCTTAATATTAGTTGGTTATAGGAAGTTTCGCCCCCAGCTGTTCACCCCCAGCAATTTGCCCCCAGCAGTTCGCCCCCAGGTACATTTCGCCCGGACGGCGATATGTGCGGGGGTGAGATGTGCGGGGGCAAAACATCCTGGAGGCCAAATGCTGGGGACGAAATGTGCGGGGGAGAAATGTACCCAGGGGCCAATTGCTGGGGGCGAACTGCTGGGGGCGAAACATCTAATTCCCATATTAGTTTTGCCTTGGACTTTGTCTATTTGGTAAGGTTTTAATACTAGGGGTTAGTACCATCTCGATTTGGGTACACCTTGGGGCTGGTGGGATGGCTTTTATGCTTTTTTTTTTAATTAAAAATGGTGTTTACTCAATACCCCATGTTATTTATATGCACTATTGCTTTTACTTATTTACTTACAGCAGGGAATATGTTCATTTTTTTTTTCTGCCTTGGGTTTTGTCACCTTAATATTGAAGTCTGCACATAGACGCTTAGTTTCCATTCTATTTCTCATTGTTCCTCATACCCTCACGCTATGGTATTTCATATCCTCACGTTTCTCACAAGGATTATTGTGAGGCTTCAAATATCAAAACCGCTCTGAGAAAAAAAAATGAGATGAGGAATATTTCTTCCTCTGTTTCGCACACACGGGATCACATTTCCATACTGGATGATGAAGTGCACTGGATTGTGTCACAGCTGGGCGATGCACATGTGTGTACAGTACAGGTACATGATACACGGCTATGACATCATCACAACTCCGCAGTCTCTTACTGACACATGGCTCCATAGAAGTCAATGGAAAGTGGGGGATTGAGCCTGTCTGAAGACACTTTGTCATCTATGGGTTTATCCATCCTTCTCGATCATATCCATGGAATTTTTCTTGATGATTATGATTATGTAAAAAAATAAAAAACAATAGTTTAGAAAACTGCAAATCAATTTTTGCCACTCGTGGATGTGGATTCGAAAATCTCATCCACTCATGCTGTATAGATTCTGGAACTGCTTTTATTATATCAAACTACAGTGCCTTCAACATGTCTGTCTCATATCTATGTGCTGGATATATGTCTGTCTGTTATCTAGTTACTACTATCTATCTAAACAGAAAAAAATGAAGCAGCCAACAAAAAAATGCAAAAATTTTTTAAAAAACTCACGGTGCAAGCCTCCTGGACAGACAGTCCCATAATCTGTCAGATATATAAAGATAAGAAGAGGCAGCTCTCCATTATTAGGCAAAAAGTGTGGACTCTATTAGAGCATGTGGCGACGTTTCAGTCCTATAACAGAACCTTTCTCAAGAATCTATCTCTCTCATATCTATGATCTGTCTATCATCTATCTAAAACTTATCTCTATCTATTATCTACAGTAGTGTTCAAAATAATAGCAGTGTGTTCAAAAACATGAGTTAAGCACAAAATCTTTACACTAATTTTTATTTCCATGCACTGGGAACATTGCACACTGTGTTCTAGTTCAAAACATGAAGAGAAATGTATATAATTTTTAACTACTTTACAGAAAATAACAAAAAAATTAACATTGTTCAGTTCTAAAAAATAGCAGTGTCTGCCTTTGTCTTTACAAACGCACAATATGTCCTCTCTTTTTTTGAGGATTTAGCATTCCTGTGAATCACTAACCTAATATTTAGTTGTTACCCAGTTTTTTAGAACTGCTTCACATCTATGTTGCATAGAGTCAACCAACCTTTGGCACCTGTCACCTGTTATTCCAGCCCAGGATGCTTTGACTACATCCCACAATTTTTTTGTCATTTGTTGGCTTTGCCTCAGAAACAGCATTTTTGATGTCACCCCACAAGTGTTTTATTGGATTAAGATCCGGGGATTGTGCTGGCCACTCCATAACCTCAATTTTGTTGGACTGCAACCAAGATTTTGCTCGTTTTCTGGTGTTTAGGGTCGTTGTCTTATTGAAACACCCATTTCAAGGACATATCCTCTTTAGCGTAAGGCAACATGACCTCTTCAAGTATTTTAATATATGCAAATTGGTCCATGATCCCTGGTATGAGGTAAATAGGTCTGGCACCATAGTAAGAGAAACATGCCCATATCATGATGCTGGCACCACCATGCTTCACTGTCTTCAGAGTGTACTGTGGCTTGAATGCAGATGTTGGGGGTCGTCTGATGAACTGTCTGCGGCCCTTGGACCCAAAAAGAACAATTTTACTTTCATCAGTCCACAAAATGTTTCTCCATTTCTCTTTAGGCCAGTTGATGTGTTCTTTGGCAAATTGTATCTGCTTCAGTACTGTTCTTTTTTTTAACAGTGGGACTTTGCGGGGATTTCTTGCTAAGAGATTAGCTTCACACAGGTGTCTTCTAACTGCCACAGTACTCACAGGTAACTTGAGACTGTCTATGATCATCCTGGAGCTGATCATTGGCTGACACTTTGCCATTCTGGCTATTCTTCCATCCATTCCAATGGTAGTCTTCCGTTTTCTTCCACATCTCTCTGGTTTTGCTTTCCATTTTAAAGCATTGGAGATCATTTTAGCTGAACAGCCTACCATTGTCTGCACTTCTTTATAAGTTTTACCCTCTCCAATCAACTTTTTAATCAAAGTACACTGTTCTTCTGAACAATGTCTTGAACGACCCATATTTCTCAGGTTTTCAAGGAGAAATGCATGTACAACACGTGCTGGCTTCACCCTTAAATAAGGGCCACTTGATTCACACCTGTTTCTTCACAGAATGATTGACCTCACTAATTGAACTCCACACTGCTATTATTTTGAACACAATTATTCAAATACACAGACTCAAAAACCTGCAGATCATGAATGGGGAGTCTGGCGGTCTTCTTACAATCTACTGCACCAACTGGTAAATTGTTTGACATGTGGTAAGATAATTTATACCAAAAACAGTGATTAATCTAGTTAGTCATATTGGATTGCTATTATTTTGAACACTACTGTATCTATTTATCTATCCATCTATCTAATATCTATCTGTTTCCCTTCTCACTGAACCTCATGTACAATACCCCTAGAAATATTGCTGGCAGCCTGTATATCAGTGTGTATGAGTGGGGAACCTCTTTTCTGACATGTGCAATTGGATATTTACCATTATTTTCGGGCAGTATAAAATGATCAACTTGAAAATTACCCTGCTATATTTGGTCAAACATTTAATTACCTCCCCCCCTAATGAGACGACTGCTTCCCTTGGGTGTGGCTGTGATGATAGGTGGTATGGATGATGTTACTATTTGTAACTGCTTTTCCAGGTTTGTGTCGGTCTGGAACGCAGGCGACTCTTTGCGATAAGTTTTGTAATGAATTGATCACAGCAATAAGTTGTACCGAACACAGATGTATATTACACTGTAGGCCTCCTGACAGAGGAAATTCATCAGCGCTCATGTTAGATTTATAGAACTCAAACAGTGGGAGGTCTGCAGTATACATCACATAGGAGACACGGAGACTACTGTATTTACATCACATAGGAGACACTGAGACTACTGTATATACATCACATAGAAGACACAGAGACTGCTGTATATGCATCACATAGGAGACAAGGAGACCACTGTATATACATCACATAGAAGACATTGAGACTGCTATATATACAGCACATAGGAGACGCTGACACTGCTGCATATACATCACATAGGAGACACTGAGACTACTGTATATACATCACATAGAAGACATGGAGACTGCTGTATATACACATCACATAGGAGACACGGAGACTACTGTATATACACCATCTTGGAGTGAAATCAACCCACTTTGAGTTGCATCATCTTTATGGACTTGCACACCTTAGGGGTGATCCCCTGGAATTATATCTATTTGTCTCTGTGTATCCATGGAGAATTGTACTGATGCATCACGAAGTTACTAACTGTGGATCATGAGAATGTTCTGCCTAACTCCTTCTATGATTGAGTCCTATCGCTAGTCACTTTAGTATATTCTACCTCTATCTTTATCATTAGTGGTGAGCGTGCCTCCTGGTCCCTCGCTGTCCTGCGCGCGTGTCCGTCTGTCTCTCCGTTCCTGGCACGCCTCTGGGGGCGCTCCTAGGCACGCCCCCTGATGCCTGTCCGGGACCTGACGGCTGTGACGCGCGCGGCGGGGGGCGGGGCTACGGACGCACGTGCCACTGTACACCAATGAGCTCCGCGCCCAGTCGATCATGTGACTGGATTGGGGGCGTATATAGTTAGGTCCTTCCTGGTGTACCACATGGCGCCTCTTGAGAAAGAAGAAGCGAAACGCGCATCAGGGCGCGTCCCTCACTACCAGCACTTTCTGTGGCTCCCCTGGGATCTGGCCGACTGCTCTATACTCAGGTCTCTCCCCTTTTGCTTGCTTGGGTGAGTGCCATGTACTAAACTCTAAGTGCATCCTGGACACTGTAATCTACTATATATTGGTGCCTGAGATGGGTGCATTTTTCATTGCTTTAAGCCCTTGTCAGTTACTAATTATTGTACTAGACTTAATATACTGTTTTATTGACTGTATTGGACTTTCCGCCCCACAAGGGGGCTGTTTCCCTCTCAATGGAGGTTTTTTTTGATTGATCTATCTATGCACCCATTTCTGGACTCCTTGTCCTCTTTTTAGATGTACCTGCCAGGGTCGGATATCCCACTGTATGATCTGCAGGAGATGCCTTAGCTCTGGCACCTCTTTTTACCTCATTGCTGTGTTATCTCTATATGACTTTTAACACTTTGTTAATGTATTTTTGAATAAAATTGCTGTCTGTTTTGCCATATTGCTCTCTTTGTTCTCCTTTTTTGCATCACATAGAAACTAAGACTACTGTATATACAGTACATCACATAGGTGACACTGAGACTACTGTATATACATCACATAGGAGACACTGAGACTGTTGTATATACATCACATAGGAGATACGGAGACTGCTGTATATGCATCACATAGGAGACACGGAGACTACTGTATATATATCACATAGGAGACACTAAGACTACTGTATATACATTACATAGGAGACACGGAGACTACTGTATATACATCACATAGGAGACTCTGAGACTGTTGTATATACATCACATAGGAGATACGGAGACTGCTGTATATGCATCACATAGGAGACAGGGAGACTGCTGTATATATATCACATAGGAAACACTGAGACTACCGTATATACATCACATAGAAGACATTGAGACTGCTGTATATACATCACATAGGAGACACTTAGACTACTGTATATACATCACATAGAAGACAAGGAGACTGCTGTATATACACATCACATAGGAGACACGGATACTACTGTATATATATCACATAGGAGACACTAAGACTACTGTATATATATCACATAGGAGACACTGAGGCTACTGTATATACATCACATAGGAGACACTGAGACTTGTATATACATCACATAGGAGATACGGAGACTGCTGTATATGCATCACATAGGAGACACGGAGACTACTGTATATATATCACATAGGAGACACTAAGACTACTGTATATACATCACATAGGAGACACTGAGACTACTGTATATACATCACATAGGAGACACTAAGACTACTGTTTATACATCACATAGGAGACACTGAGACTACTGTATATACACCACATAGAAGTCACGGAGACTGCTGTATATTCATCACATAGGAGACAGGGAGACCGCTGTGTATATATCACATAGAAAACACTGAGACTTCTGTATATACATCACATAGAAGACACGGAGACTGCTGTATATACACATCACATAGGAGACACGGAGACTACTGTATATATATCACATAGGAGACACTGAGGCTACTGTATATACATCACATAGGAGACACTGAGACTGTTGTATATACATCACATAGGAGATACGGAGACTGCTGTATATGCATCACGTAGGAGACACGGAGACTACTGTATATATATATCACATAGGAGACACTAAGACTACTGTATATACATCACATAGGAGACACAGAGACTACTGTATATACATCACATAGGAGACACTGAGACTGTTGTATATACATCACATATGAGATACGGAGACTGCTGTATATGCATCACATAGGAGACAGGGAGACTGCTGTATATATCACATAGGAGACACTGAGACTGCTGTATATACATCATATAGGAGACACTGAGACTACTCTATATACATCACATAGAAGACACGGAGACTGCTGTATATACACATCACATAGGAGACACGGATACTACTGTATATATATCACATAGGAGACACTAACACTACTGTATATACATCACATAGGAGACACTGAGGCTACTGTATATACATCACATAGGAGACCCTGAGACTGTTGTATATACATCACATAGGAGATATGGAGACTGCTGTATATGCATCACATAGGAGAAACAGAGACTACTGTATATATATCACATAGGAGACACTAAGACTACTGTCTATACATCACATAGCAGACACTGAGACTACTGTATATACATCACATAGGAGACACTGAAACTACTGTATATACATCACATAGAAGGCACGGCGACAGCTGTATATACACATCACATTGGAGACACGGAGACTACTGTATATATATCACATAGGAGACACTAAGACTACTGTATATACGTCACATAGGAGACACTGAGACTACTGTATATACATCACATAGGAGACACGGAGACTACTGTTTATACATCACATAGGAGACACTGAGACTGCTGTGTATACATCACAAAGGAGACACTGAGACTGCCGCATATACATCATATAGGAGACACGGAGATTACTGTCTATATATCACATAGGAGACACTAAGACTACTGTATATACATCACATAGGAGACACTGAGGCTACTGTATATACATCACATAGGAGACGGAGACTAATGTTTATACATAACGTAGGAAACACTGAGACTGCTATATAGACATCACATAGGAGACACTGAGACTTCTATTATACATCACATAGGAGACACGGAGACTACTGTATATACATCACATAGGAGACACTGAGACTGTTGTATATACATCACATAGGAGATACAGAGACTGCTGTATATACATCACATAGGAGATGCTGGGACTGCTGTATATACATCACATAGGAGACACCAAGACTGATGTATATATATCACATAGGAGACACAGAGACTGTTGTATATACATCACACAGAAGACACTGAGACTGCTGTATACATTACATAATGAAGCTACTTAACACACAAATTGGCCAATTAATGAGAGTTCACCACGACAAGGTGACCTCTCTCTGGTAAAACCCTGATAATAATCAAACTTGTCTCTACAGGTCTAAATCCTACAAATTTAAAGGGCGGGTAGGATCCAGCAGTAATTAATAAGGACCTGTTACTTCCTAAAAAAATTGAGTTAAATACCTTGCAAAAATTCCTGAGCTCCCGATTCTGCCACTTTTTTTCCATTTGGTGCTATGCTATTCCATTACAGTGATATTCACATTAGTTTTTTTTTTCTGGAGTGCACTGTTGGAAATCTCAGCTTGTAGTGCAACTGGTCATTTTTTCCCAGTCTTCTCTAGGGGCGTTCGCTTTCACCCCTCCCTCCCAGATGCTGTCAATCATAGCTCAGCAGCATCTGAGACTGCTTGATTGCTAGATAAGCTCCTGAGCTGTGATTGGCAGAGATGAGAGCACATGCCCCCAGAAAAGACTCTGAAGAAACGTCCAGAGATTTCACATACTGCGCTCCAGAAAAAACTAATGTGAATATCTCTGCAATGGAGCAGCGCAGCACCAAACGGAAAAAAAGTGGCAGAATCAGGGGAGCTCAGGGATTTTTCCAAGCAGTTAACTTCATTTTTTGAGCAAGTGTCAGATCCACTTTAAAAACAGCCTTAGGGCTCGTGTAGACGACCGTAATTTTGTTCTGAGTGCGATCCGTCAAAACATCCGACCAATGTTATTTAATGAGGCGTGCACATGTTTGAATTTTTCCTTGGACTAAGTGGTCCAAGGAAAACAAAACGCAGCATGCAGGATTGTCTCCAATAATCGATTCGGAATAAAGCAGGTGTGAACAGGTGCAAGCTGCAATGACTGCATAATATACAAACCAAAGAATACAGGTATCTATCTCTCTATTATCTATATATTATCTAACCATCTATTTATCTATCTATAATCTATCTAAAATCTATCTATCATCTATTTAATATCTATCTGTCCTCATATCTATTTATCTATTATCTATCTATTATCTGTCCATGCACCTGTTTCCCTTCTCCCTGAACCTCATGTACAGCACTCCAGAGGATACTGTTGCAGCCTGTGCATGATCAGTGCCCACCACTTGCCCTCACTGCAGGGTGAATGCTAGGTGCTGTGTGGTGGGTGCTGTAAGGTGGGTGATGTGTGGTGGGTGCTCGGTGATGTGTGGTGGGTGCCTGGTGTTGTGTGCTTGGTGCTGTATGTTGGGTGCTGTGTGGTGGGTGCTGTGCGCCTGGTGCTGTATGGTGGATGCCTGGTGCTGTATGGTGGGTGCTGTGTGGTGGGTGCTGAGTGCCTACTGCTGTGTGGTGGGTGCCGTATGGTGGGTGCTGTGTGGTGGGTGCCTGGTGCTGTATGGTGGGTGTCTGGTGCTGTATGTTGGGTGCTGTGTGGTGGGTTCCTGGTGCTATGTGGTGGGTGCTGAGTGCCTGGTGCTTTGTGGTGGGTGCTGAATGGTGGGTTCCTGGTGCTGTGTGGTGAGTGCTGTGTGGTGGGTGCTGTATGGTGGATGCTGTATGGTGGGTGCTGTGTGGTGGGTTCCTGGTGCTGTGTGGTGGGTGCTGAGTGCCTGGTGCTGTGTGGTGGGTTCCTGGTGCTGTGTGGTAGGTGCTGACTGTCTGGTGCTGTGTGGTGGGTGCTGTATGGTGGGTGCTGAGTGCCTGGTGCTGTGTTCCTGGTGCTGTATGGTGGGTGCTGAGTGCCGATGCTGTGTGGTGGGTGCTGTGTGGTGGGTTCCTGGTGCTGTATGGTGGGTGCTGTGTGGTGAGTGCTGAGTGGTGGGTGCTGAGTGGTGGGTGCTGTATGGTGGGTGCTGTGTGGTGGGTGCTGAGTGCCGGGTGCTGTGTGCTGAGTGCCAGTGCTGTGTGGTGGGTGCTGTATGGTGGGTACTGAGTGCCTGGTGCTGTGTGCTGTGTGGTGGATGCTGTGTGGTGGGTGCTGTGTGGTGGGTGCCGAGTGCCTGGTGCTGTGTGGTGGGTGCTGTATGGTGGATGCTGTGTGGTAGGTTCCTGGTGCTGTATGGTGGGTGCTGAGTGCTTGGTGCTGTGTGGTGGGTGCTGTATGGTGGATGCTGTGTGGTGGGTTCCTGGTGCTGTGTGGTGGGTGCTGAGTGGTGGGTGCTGTATGGTGGGTGTTGTATGGTGGATGCTGTGTGGTGGGTTCCTGGTGCTGTATGGTGGGTGCTGAGTGTTGGGTGCTGTGTGGTGGGTGCTGTGTGGTGGATGCTGTGTGGTGGGTGCTGTATGGTGGATGCTGTGTGGTGGGTTCCTGGTGCTGTGTGGTGGGTGCTGTATGGTGGATGCTGTGTGGTGAGTGCTGTATGGTGGATGCTGTGTGGTGAGTGCTGTATGGTGGGTGCTGTGTAGTGGATGCTGTGTGGTGGGTTCCAGGTGCTGTATGGTGGGTGCTGTATGGTGGGTGCTGAGTGGTGGGTGCTGTGTGGTGGGTGCTGTGTGGTGGATGCTGTGTGGTGGGTGCTGTATGGTGGATGCTGTGTGGTGGGTTCCTGGTGCTGTGTGGTGGGTGCTGTATGGTGGATGCTGTGTGGTGAGTGCTGTATGGTGGATGCTGTGTGGTGAGTGCTGTATGGTGGGTGCTGTGTAGTGGATGCTGTGTGGTGGGTTCCAGGTGCTGTATGGTGGGTGCTGTATGGTGGGTGCTGAGTGGTGGGTGCTGTGTGGTGGATGCTGTGTGGTGGGTGCTGTATGGTGGATGCTGTGTGGTGGGTTCCTGGTGCTGTGTGGTGGGTGCTGAGTGGTGGGTGCTGTATGGTGGATGCTGTGTGGTGAGTGCTGTATGGTGGATGCTGTGTGGTGAGTGCTGTATGGTGGATGCTGTGTGGTGAGTGCTGTATGGTGGGTGCTGACTGGTGGATGATGTGTGGTGGGTGCTGTATAGTGGATGCTGTGTGGTGGTTGCTGTATGGTGGATGCTGTGTGTTAGGTTCCTGGTGCTGTATGGTGGGTGCTGAGTGCTTGGTGCTGTGTGGTGGGTGCTGTATGGTGGATGCTGTGTGGTGGGTTCCTGGTGCTGTGTGGTGGGTGCTGAGTGGTGGGTGCTGTATGGTGGGTGTTGTATGGTGGATGCTGTGTGGTGGGTTCCTGGTGCTGTATGGTGGGTGCTGAGTGTTGGGTGCTGTGTGGTGGGTGCTGTGTGGTGGATGCTGTGTGGTGGGTGCTGTATGGTGGATGCTGTGTGGTGGGTTCCTGGTGCTGTGTGGTGGGTGCTGTATGGTGGATGCTGTGTGGTGAGTGCTGTATGGTGGATGCTGTGTGGTGGGTTCCTGGTGCTGTGTGGTGGGTGCTGTATGGTGGATGCTGTGTGGTGAGTGCTGTATGGTGGATGCTGTGTGGTGAGTGCTGTATGGTGGGTGCTGTGTAGTGGATGCTGTGTGGTGGGTTCCAGGTGCTGTATGGTGGGTGCTGTATGGTGGGTGCTGAGTGGTGGGTGCTGTGTGGTGGGTGCTGTGTGGTGGATGCTGTGTGGTGGGTGCTGTATGGTGGATGCTGTGTGGTGAGTGCTGTATGGTGGATGCTGTGTGGTGAGTGCTGTATGGTGGATGCTGTGTGGTGAGTGCTGTATGGTGGGTGCTGACTGGTGGATGATGTGTGGTGGGTGCTGTATAGTGGATGCTGTGTGGTGGTTGCTGTATGGTGGATACTGTGTGGTGGGTTCCTGGTGCTGTATGGTGGGTGCTGAGTGGTGGGTGCTGTGTGGTGGGTGCTGTATGGTGGATGCTGTGTGGTGGGTTCCTGGTGCTGTGTGGTGGGTGCTGTATGGTGGATGCTGTGTGGTGGGTTCCTGGTGCTGTATGGTGGATGCTGTGTGGTGGGTTCCTGGTGCTGTGTGGTGGGTGCTGAGTGCCTGGTGCTGTGTTCTGTATGGTGGGTGCTGTGTAGTGGGTGCTGCGTGGTGAGTGGGGGAGCAGCAGAGGAGCACAGCACTTCCCATCAGCTGCTGCAGCCATGTTGAGCTCTTTGTGAGGGGGTGGGAGAGAGGGGAGGAGAGAACAGACGCTGAGAGCTGGAGGATGTTGGCAGACATCAGCCCAGAATTGAGCAGAACAGAACCTCAGTCCACACAAGAGCAGACACCTGCAGCCTCAGCATCCTCCTCCTCCTCCTCACTGCAGCACTCAGTGGACCATGAGCCCCTGCTCAGCCTGGTAAGTGGTGACATCATGGGGGATTATGGTGACCGGTCTCTGCCCTCCCACAGTGCACATTGTGTGCTCTCTATCATGGATGCTGAGCCCACACTGCAGACAGGACAGTGCAGCATCACTGAGGCAGTGACAGGTGCTGCCAGCCCCCATCCCTGCTCCTGATCCCTGTGTTTGGGCTGCATTGGGCCCCTTCATGCCTGTAGCTAGTAAACATGGCTGTCAGGCCTGTGACTCAGTATTTTACTGACACCAGGCCAGTGCTTGCCCCATCCTTGGCCTAGAAGTCCATGGGCCAGACTAATGTCTGACCTGCACCTGAGTCTGTCCAGGGTCCACTCACCATCAGGTCTATGTGCTCCAGGTCAGGGCAGCCAAGGGTCCAGTGTCTACTACTTATATTTTTATTATTATTATTATTATTACTACTTATTTTTTATTATTTACTTATTTTCATCATTGGGTATATTGGCTCCAGGCGAGTGGCTATTTAGTGTCTTATCCTTACTCCGTATGCATAGAGGACTGTTTGCTCATCATATATATATATATATATATATATATATATATATATATATATATAGTACAGACCAAAAGTTTGGACACACCTTCTCATTTAAATATTTTTCTGTATTTTCATGACTTTGATAATTGTACGTTCACACTGAAGGCATCAAAACTATGAATTAACACATGTGGAATTATATACTTAACAAAAAAGTGTGAAACAACTGAAAATATGTCTTATATTCTAGGTTCTTCAAAGTAGCCACCTTTTGCTTTGATGACTGCTTTGCACACTCTTGGCATTCTCTTGATGAGCTTCAAGAGGTAGTCACCGGAAATGGTTTTCACTTCGCAGGTGTGCCCTGTCAGGTTTAATAAGTGGGATTTCTTGCCTTATAAATGGGGTTGGGACCATCAGTTGTGTTGTGCAGAAGTCAGGTGGATACACAGCTGATAGTCCTACTGAATAGACTGTTAGAATTTGTATTATGGCAAGAAAAAAGCAGCTAAGTAAAGAAAAACGAGTGGCCATCATTACTTTAAGAAATGAAGGTCAGTCAGTCTGAAAAAATTGGGCAAAAAAGTGTCCCCAAGTGCAGTTGCAAAAACCATCAAGCGCTACAAAGAAACTGGCTCACATGAGGACCGCCCCAGGAAAGGAAGACCAAGAGTCACCTCTGCTTCTGAGGATAAGTTTATCCGAGACACCAGCCTCAGAAATCGCAGGTTAACAGCAGCTCAGATTAGAGACCAGGTCAATGCCACACAGAGTTCTAGCAGCAGACACATCTCTACAACAACTGTTAAGAGGAGACTTTGTGCAGCAGGCCTTCATGGTAAAATAGCTGCTAGGAAACCACTGCTAAGGACAGGCAACAAGCAGAAGAGACTTGTTTGGGCTAAAGAACACAAGGAATGGACATTAGACCAGTGGAAATCTGTGCTTTGGTCTGATGAGTCCAAATTTGAGATCTTTGGTTCCAACCACCGTGTCTTTGTGCGACGCAGAAAAGGTGAACGGATGGACTCTACATGCCTGGTTCCCACCGTGAAGCATGGAGGAGGTGTGATGGTGTGGGGGTGCTTTGCTGGTGACTCTGTTGGGGATTTATTCAAAATTGAAGGCATACTGAACCAGCATGGCTACCACAGCATTTTGCAGCGGCATGCTATTCCATCCGGTTTGCGTTTAGTTGGACCATCATTTATTTTTCAACAGGACAATGACCCCAAACACACCTCCAGGCTGTGTAAGGGCTATTTGACCAAGAATGAGAGTGATGGGGTGCTACGCCGGATGACCTGGCCTCCACAGTCACCAGACCTGAACCCAATCGAGATGGTTTGGGGTGAGCTGGACCGCAGAGTGAAGGCAAAAGGGCCAACAAGGGCTAAGCATCTCTGGGAACTCCTTCAAGATTGTTGGAAGACCATTTCTGGTGACTACCTCTTGAAGCTCATCAAGAGAATGCCAAGAGTGTGCAAAGCAGTCATCAAAGCAAAAGGTGGCTACTTTGAAGAACCTAGAATATAAGACATATTTTCAGTTGTTTCACACTTTTTTGTTAAGTATATAATTCCACATGTGTTAATTCATAGTTTTGATGCCTTCAGTGTGAATGTACAATTTTCAGAGTCAAGAAAATACAGAAAAATCTTTAAATGAGAAGGTGTGGGTCTGTACTGTATATATATATATATATATATATATATATATATATATATATACACACCATCCCTGTAGCTTTTCCTTCTAAGTAGACTTTGCTCATCCTCAGGTTTATATTTGCAACAGCCTGGTAACTTTTCCTAGTGCTTGCCCATCATTGGAGATATTGGCACCAGGCGAGTGTCTACTACTTATATATATATTTTTATTATATTATTATTATTTATTCTATTATTATTATTGTTATTATTAATGCTTCTCCATCATTGGACATATTGGCACCAGGCAATTGTCTCCTACTTATATATTTTGTATTATTATTATTACTACTTATTTTTTATTATTATTTCTTTTTATTATTATTATTATTATTATTATTGTTATTATTAATGCTTCTCCATCATTGAGCATATTGGCACCTGGCAATTGTCTCATACTTATATTTTATTATTATAATTATTATTATTACTTATTTTTTATTATTATTTATTTTTAATAGTATTATTGTTATTGCTTATTTTTATTATTATTTTTTATTATTTTTATTATTATTATTATTATTATTATTATTACTATTATCAGTGTTTGTGCATCATTGGGCTTATTGGCACCAGGCAAGTGGCTACTTAGTGTCTGATCTGTACTACCTATGCATTAAGGAGTGTTTGCTCATCATCAGGTATATATGTATATATATATATATATATACACTCCAGCCTAATAACTTTTTCTTAGGGCTCGTTCAGATGACCATATTACTCGGATGAGTGCTATCCATGGTGTTGACGATAGCACTCGTCCCCATGTTATTCTATGGAGCCATTCACATGTCTGATTTTTTCCTCGGCCCGATCCGGCGTGCACAATTTTCCTCCGATCAGAAGGCTCTCGCCCATTCATATCGATGGGTCCTTGGAATACATCGGTCTGCACTCGGATGACATCAGAGTTCAGTCTGATTTCCACTGACTGACACAACGGAGAAGATGGAGAAACCTTTTTTCTTTTAATTCTTCACATCCGAGAAAATCGGATCCCACTGACCTAACCCTGATCGGAGCGCGATTAGCGTCATTGGACCGATTTTCTCGGATGCTTGTGCCGATCCGCCATGTTTTCTGTGCACATGTGTCAATCACCTTGGCTCAGCATTTTATTGTAATGCCTCCTTAGTATTCAGATGGGCGTCTGGGCATCATCTATTTGCGGTGCCAGCTGCTTATATCTAGTGTCTGGCTTCATTTATATTCTTGGGTGCAAGTGTGAAATCCGGATAATATTTGATCATCATCGGGTTTTAAATGCACCATGGCGGTGTGTATGTATAATCGGGTGCTCTCTGATCTGTGCCCGTGGGCAGCATTTGTGCGTCATCCGGGCACAAATTCCTTTTTTTCTGCACAGTATTATTTGCATAGACCCAGATCCTGTACCAGTCCAGTGTTTGGCCATATCTCTGTCATCATTATATGCCACCCCCTTGGCTCTGTACCAGCAATATGTTCTGTGCCAGGCCTGGGCTGGGTCTTATTGTGGCATGTGATGGGGCCATGCAGCAGGTGCTTGCACAGGAAGGGCCGGGCTTAGCTCTGCTGGGCTGACTGATCTCTTTACATCTCACATCCGCAGCATCTGAGCTTCGGCACATCCTCCCCCATCAGCCGGGTTCCTGCACGATACCCAGAGAGGTAATCACACAAGTGGGGTGGCGTCGTTCAACGGGTGCAGGGTCCTGATGGCCGATATCGTGACATTACTTTGATTATCTTACTATTTTTTTACTATTGGGATATAGAAACAAAATCCGCCTCCTTGTGCTTGTGATAATACTGCTATTAGTGCTCAGATTTAGCAGTCACCCTTTAATTAGTTTGCACTGTGTATTATGTATTAGCGAAATTGCATTAGATTCCATTTTTATTTTACTTTAATTCATGTATTTGGGGCTAAAAATAATTTTTGCTATTGGGTTTCATTAAAAATTTTGCACTTTTTGCCTTCTGTAGCCTCTGTGTTGCACCATCCATTACCTGCTGAAAAAGTCATTAAATTAAAGGCCTGGCCTTTGGATACAAGACTGTAGTGACTTTATGTGACTACAGATTTGTGAATCCTCAAAGCGTACAGTGTGCGCGCCATCAGGATTAGCCAGTGTCGACGCCAGGAGCAGGCAGGTGACCGCAAGTGTGCGATTTTCATACTTCTGGTCACATTATGACTAGACGTGCCAGCCGGATATGTCTAGTCGGAATGTGACCAGAAGTATGAAAATCGCACACTTGCGGTCACGCAAGTCACTTCTGGTCACTTGCAGTCACTTCTGGTCACATTCCGACTAGACGTATCCGGCTGCGCGCATCTAGTCGACATGTGACTGCATGTATGCAGATCGCACACTTGCGGTCACGCACCTGGCGCCAACACCGGAGAATCCTGATATCACGCACACTGCGCGCCGTGAAGATTCACAAGTCTGCAGTCACATAGAGTCACTGCAGACTTGTACCCCAAAGCCAGGCGACGCCTTTAAAGTCTTAAGGGAGCTTTTGTAGATCTTTCTCCACTAAGCTGATTTATGATCACGTCAAAGTTGAATGTGTAAAAGCCAAACGGTGCAAAATTTTGAATGAAACCCAAGTGCAACAATTATTTTATCCCTAAATACATGTATTTAAGTAAAAAAAATATCTCCAAAAGAGGACAATCCCTTTAATATGCCCACATGATCTATTCTAGAGACCGGGGTCAATCACGTGAAATATGGACTCATTGATGTTAAATATGTTAAAGTTCTTTACTCCTGCTGATTTAGTGGGGTTACCAGGTGAACCACATAGATGATCCGCAAAGTCAGGGTACTTCTGCTTCAGGCAAAGTTCACACATTACCGATTTTCAGAGTGGAAAATCCACAGTATAATACAAATAAATAAGATTTCAATATATCTCATTCACACATTACTGAAAATTTACACGTCCAAGTTGACCTGCGGTGCAGATTTTATAATTCTTTGTGCAGAATCTGCGCGAATGCAATGAAAAGAATGAAATCTGCACAAAATCTGCTGCAAAATCCACCTTTGGATTTAGCTACAGAGTAAATCCCCACCGAATCTTCTACTTGTGAACATAACCTTTAGGATAAATTCACACTTTTAGGATATCCGCTCCGCAAATCGCAAGCAGTAAATTAATGTTTTTTTTTTAAATCCCATTCGCACTTTGAAAATGAGAGAACGGAGCGGATTTCAAATCAACATCGCCCTTATGTGCATTTTCATTGCGAATTTCCTCCTATACAGGGCTTTGTAATGGAGAAGGCAGCCAAGGGGTGAGGGTAGCGATCACCTGTAAGGGTTGTGTAATGAAAGAACACCTGTGTAAGGAAACAACACCTGTAGAAGTATGATGTGCCTTAACTGCAGCCCCGTGGCTGGAGGAGAGTATCGTCCAGATGGCAGTTTGGCAAAGCAGAAATTATCAGGATGTGTGGGCTGCGCTCACGGAAAAGATGTCACTTGTTTTTTTACCTTGAGAAAGAAGTCGGTCTGGTGCCGAAACGCGTTGGTTGAACAAAAAACCTTGTGTATACTCTCTGGATCTCATCCTTTTCATAAGCACAGCCCACACATCGTGATAATCTCCATTTTGCCAAACATATTATTTGGGTTTGGCATATTATATGATTATTATATTGTGTTATTATGTTGCCTGGGTATGCCAGTATTATCTTGGCACTATATGGCAGTATCCATAAACGTCAACAATAAATGGAAACCAGCAAGACCTATGAGGAGTCTAAAACTGAGATACAAGGGGGTTACTCTAAGTGTCAATGAACAGGGACTTATACACAAAATAGACATTGGGACCTTGGGCATAAAGAAGAATAGGACCATCTGCTAGCCAGTTTTAAACAGTGTTTTTTTGGCAACTCTGACTCAAATAATACAGTTTAATGCAGTATAACTGTATTTTTTGAGATAAAGTTGCCAAAAAAAACCACTGTTTAAAAACTGGCTAGCAGATGGTCCTACTCTTCGTTATCCCCAGGGTCCCAATGTCTATCTTGTGTATAAGTCCCTGTCTTATTCATTGGCACCTAGAATAACCCCCTTGTATCTCAGTTTTAGACTCCTCGTAGAGTAACCCCTTTGAACTGTATCGGCGTCGACAAGACACCAAAGGAGTTGGATCCTGTGGCTCCATCACTCTTCATCCTGTAAGATGCCAGGTGCTTTAGGGATTTGACCTACGAGACGTCAGGGAAGAAGAGGAATGGCACAAAAGTGGCTACCAGCACGTGACACTGCCCAATTTTTCCATTCTTGTGGCATTTGAGAAAATTCGTTTGGCTTATTGCCGAACAGCCGGTAGCCGTCCCTAAGGCTGTAGCTTTACGGTGACTTTGGCCGAGACACAGGTTGCGTGACTGAAGAACGTTGTATGCCGTTGCGACTGTGCAGAATAGTCCGGGTAAATGAGTCTCATTGCAACCCTCAAGGTGCCACGCAAAATCCAATTGGTTCTGACTTTTTGCGACATTATTGTTGTGGTTTCGGTCCCTCATGGGTCACTATGAGACCCCATTCACTTGCATTATTTCTGCGATGTAGCACACAATGATCTTTTGCCACGTGACTTGTTTCACTGGTAATGTTACCATGTAGCACCAATTAGTAGGTCCAAATTTGGCAAAAATTATGGATCCATTATGGATCTTTTCATCATTGGAAAATCTACTACAAAATGTGATTTCACTTTTTCTACACTGAAAGTAGTGAAATGCTTCTCGAAAATCCGCAATATGCGCCATGGGACTCGCCTGGTGCCCGTATATTGTTCTTCTCTGTCTGTGTTCGCCAATGTGTCTGTTTTTTTTCCTGCCTGGGTATGCACAATGCACCTATGAAGCCGGGAGAGTACACCCAGCTTCACCGCAAATACGTAGGTAGACAGGAGGGTGAGCGCATGTGCAAGATTATCAACAGTCCGATAATGACGGAGCTTTTGGAGATCTGAGACCAGACAGATCTGGGGTATTGACTCCCGACAGGACTAGTCCTCAATAATTAGGGGAGCAATATAAGTTGATTTTTTTACAACATGGAAAAATTTGGGTAGGATATCAAGCACTTTCTTGTAATGTAGGAGTAGGTTTATGTAGTATTATGGGGTTTTTTTTGAGGGAGAGCGGGCCTAACAGGCTACCTATAAAGAGACATTTCATAAATTTACGGATAAATATTAGAGAGATGGATGGATGAATGGACCAATGACTGGATGGATAGACCGATGAATGGATGGAGGATGGATCTATCAATGGATGGATTGAGGATGGATTAATGGATGGATGGACGAATGGATGGATGGACGGATGCATTGACTGATATGGATGGACCAATGAATGGATGATGGGTGGATAGATGGCTGGATCAAGGATGGATGGATTGATGGATGGACCTATTAATGGATGGACCATTGAATGGATGGATGGACCGATGAATGGATGGGCCAATAAATGGATCATGGATGGTTCGATGGATGGATGATGGATGAACCGACGAATGGATGATGGATGTATCGAGGATGGATCGATTGGATCAAGGATGGGTGGGTGGACCGATGAATAGATGATGGATCGGGGATGAATGGATTGGTGGATGGATGAATGGATGGATTGATGGATGGTTCGATGGATGGATGATGGATGGACCGATGAATGGATGATGGATGTATCGAGGATGAATGGATTGATGGATCAAGGATGGGTGGACCAATGAATCGATGATGGATTGATGGATCGGGGATGGATTGGTGGATGGATGGATGGATCGATCCTGTGTTACTTACTATACATTGGTTTGGCGTTGCCCTCAGGCGAAATATTGACAACACCCAGTACTGTAATGTGGTACCATAAAGCAGTGGCCGATGTGTCCTTCATATATGTGACTAGTAACTGACTGTTCCTTTCTCTTCTGTCTTTCAGAAAATTCGATGATCCGTCACTTGTGAAGAGACGTGAAATAAAAAAAAACTCCCTCTACAACCCCATTTCTTCAGGTGAGGTCTCAGTTTTCCCTGCTTCTTATTTTACGGGGATTAGACATGTGCTGAGCGCTTCATCTGAGCTTTTATAAAACCTTCTTTTGAGAATGTCGCCATGGTAACATGAAATAATGTCTGTCGCTGACAGGACCCCACACACACACAGCGGCACTATTCCCCGGTACCCGTCATGACTGATTTGAGCTGTTATATTGGAATACTCTTGAAGACCGTCATGTCAGATTTTATATGAAGTGATCGGGTCAGCCATTTATAATACTGTAGTTATGGCGGCTTCTCAAGGATTTGTCCTGTCATTATGTGAACACATATTTGCCAGCAGTCTCAAATTCATCAGAAATGGTCTCAATTTTCCAGATCAGGCAAGTCCAGGTCTGACAGGGGATAGGGTATGTAAACCTTGCACCAAAGGTGGTTTAGGGCAGGACCTGTCACTTGCCATTAATACATCATTTTCTTACCTGGTGTAAATGCCGCTGTTCTCCTGAATCCGGCGATGTTTTTCTTTTGTTCCTGCGCCTCTCCGTTCCTGAAATATGGCCTCTTCTTCCTTGTATATAAATGTAGTAGTTTTAGCCAAGTGGGCGTCATCGGCAACTCTTCTCTGAGTGTTTTCATGAGAACCACCCCTATTTGGATAACAAGATTTGGTTGATCTACAAGGAAGAAGAGGCCGTATCTCAGGAACAGAGAGACACCGGAACAAAAGAAAAACATTGTCGGATTGAGGAGAACAGCGGCATTTACACCAAGTTAAAAAAAAAGCATATTCATGGTAAGTGACAAGTCTTCTTTAAAATTACCATCTATCATCATGAGGCCTCCTAAATATTTATAAACTCTTTTTAGCCTTCTCCATTTTTTAATATCAGGACAGTGACCATGACATTAGTCATTCAGAAAAGTCAAAACAAGTTATCCATCTTTTCCCATTGTGCATAGTGGGTGATGCTAAATCATGGTTTTACCCAAGGTCACGTGTAAATGGGTACCTTATGGCTCCATATAGTCTGGAGGTCATATAGGCCCAAAGCAGAGGCACAACTATAGTGGGTGCAGGGGTCACATCAGGGCCTTGGAACCTAAGAGGGGACGAAAACGTCACTTTGACCCAAATGGGAAGACCAATACTATAGATGCATGAAAGTTTGGGGCATTGATGGAGAATTTGCATTGCAGGCCAATAAGCTTCAAATTAATCCACTATTCCATAGACAGAGGGACTGTAAATGTAGCCATTGCTGTGGTTTCCGAGTAGGACCAGAGGTCTTTCTGCTCCATTTATAAATGGCCCCTGGTAAGTAGAGGGCCCAGTACCGACTCAACATTCCAGCCCAGCAGTAAGTAAGTAACACACCTTGTAAGTAACACACCTTGCATGGACCAATTTTAGCCTATGCATATAGCTAGTCTACAAATACAATATTCCACCAGAACTCAGGTCCACGTGGAAAAAAAGCAGTATGCGCAAGTTTGTCCTGATTTACGGCTAATAGTTCGAAGCTTCTGCACCCATGCACCATGCGGACGAGCACACAGAGCCAGTCACATTTTGAGGACATTTTCTCACGGAGCGAAAACCTAGCTTATTTTCTACTGAATTTTTTGGGTTACTAAATCTGCTGCGTTTTATAGTTCAAGTAAAGTGGGTCCCGAAACTCTTACCCACCTGCTAAAAAAATGCTGCACACCTCAGTGATATTTTTGTTTTCCCCCAAGACTTTTATGGGGAGTCTAAAAAAAAAAAAAAAAGGTAAAGGCCGTCAGTGAGAGCCGTCAGTGAATGTTGGTTTTAGCTCGGACTTGTTGATGTGGTTTGTTATTGTAGCGTAATCCCTTGATCGGCGTTCATCACTATCGCACAACCACGTGTAATTAATTTCATTATAGCTGCGTCGCAAAATATCTGATCAACGTTGTTCATTTTTTGTGAACAGTCTACTGAATTCATGGGATTTATACACAGTCAGTTCTTGAAGTGAAATCCATATTCCCATGGCTGCAGTCTATGTTGCTGCTCCCGGTGTTTGATATTTACACGTCAATAGTGCTGCAGCCAATCAGTTCCCAAGTAAATGGCACGAGCCGCTGAGCTCATTGACTGGCTGCAGCGCTGTCTATTGGGCTTCAGCGCTTTGACCTGTTGAGATGGCAAGAAGGAACCTATACAATGCGATCGAATACGATTACTTCCTTTTTCGGATGACGTTTAGGGCCTCAGACTCTCTCTATTTTGCTGGGACAATCTGGCAAACTGTGTCACAGAAGGGGTGAACCTACACCCAAAAGTGGGCACTTTGGGGTCATTTTATTGGAAGATAAAAAGGATATTGCAAACTACATATTACCAAATGGTAAATGAAATTAGGTGGCCAAATTTGAAAAAGTTCTCACTCTTCCAATCTAAAAATTGATGAGAAAAATGGGCAAAGTATCTGTGCTTTTCATGGATAGAACACTCACCAACTGTCCACAATAAAAACTGAGACTTGTCCATTTTTGATGCAATGTGTGGATCAAAATTACCCATTCAAGGTCAATGGGTCCATGAAAAAAACGGACACTACATTGATTTCATCTGTGTTGCATACTAGTTGTAGCGCTATGGCCCCTACATGGTGTCCTATTCCCCCTCAATGCAGGGACCCCGGCTTACTTACCGGCCCGGCCCTGCGGCGTGGTCCCCAGCGTTTCCTGCTCTGTGCTGAGTCCCCACTGCGCGCCTAGTGCGCCCATGTTCCCCTGCTCTTACTGGGGCTGCTCGAGCATATAGTAAAATGCCCATAGCCTGTTGCTGAGAGGCATTTAGTATAATTATTTCACCTGCTGGATGGCTTTCAGTCTATTGCTGGGAGTTATCCTGTATAAAAAATTCCCTTTCCCTTAGGGAGTCACCAAGCGACGTGTTTAGTCATTAGGTAGTGTGGTGATCTTCCAGTGCGGTTGTGAGGTCCCCTGGTCCCGGTGTAGCTAGTTTCCAAACCCGTATCCCTGGTACCTGTGTGGGCAGTCCTGAGTCCGAAGTTCCCTGGTCCCTGTGCAGCTTGTCCTGTTTCCGAAGTCCCCTGGTTCCAGTGCGGCCAATTCCTGAACATTGTTCCCCAGTCTGTTGGCCAGCCAGTCCCTGATTCAGTATCCTAGACTGGTGTGTCTAAACGTAGCCTTAGTCCATGTCAGTGAACCTGACCCCTGGGCAGATTCAGTACGAGGGACTGCCTAGGAGTGGTACCTGGCGGCTACCTGCATCCCAGTCTGTCTCCACCATCAGGAGCTCCAGTGAACACCAGGTAGCCACTTAGCTACGGCTCTTCATAGGCAAGCCCGGCCCTGTGACACAGTGGGACCACAAATCCACTTGCACCACCGTTGGGTGTAACACTAATATTGTTTGTTTTTTACTGTTAAATGGGCAGGAGTTTGGAAATGTTTTATATTTTTTTGTAAACAAGACAACAATGGATGAAAATTAGATCCCAAAGCAGTGAAGAAGCTGAAGGAGCAGTGGGCATGGCGAGTGCATCAACCTTTCTCATTACTCCCACCAGGCTCCACATTCCTCTTCTTGATTGACACCTCTGGTGTCCGACAGCCAAACACTAGTGTTGAGCCAGTATGTTCTGTCCGAGTATGCTCGGGCCGAGCTCCGAGTATTTACAGCTGCTCGGTGATGAGGTTAAATCTCTCCCGTGTGCATGATTTGCAACTGTTTGACAGCTTTATTACATGGGAGGAATGTCTATTTCTTACACATTCCTCCCATGTAATAAAGCTGCCAAACAGTTGCAGCTATAAATACTCGGAGCTCGGCCCGAGCATACTCGGACAGAACATACTCGCTCAACCCCACCAAACACCTATTGCAGAGGGGTTGGACCTGTTAATCAAGAAGAGGAGAGTTGATAAGGAGTTGGCCTAGATTTTACACCAGTTTTCCAGTGATAACTCTACCTTTTTTCCACTTTATTGAAGAAATAAAGTTGTAAAATACGGGTATTTTGAGAAAAATTTAGCAATTTTTGACTCTAGAAAGCTGTCGGAGACACAATAATACATTCACCTCCTAAGGCCTAATTTAGACATCAGTGATTTTTCTCGCACACAACAAATGTCAGAGTTTCATCAGTATTTTTGATCAGAGAGTCATCAGAGTTTGGTCAGAGTGTTAGCCCTTACCATCAGTTTGGTCAGAGTTTTTCTCTGGGGATGAAAAAAATACTGCTGGAGGTTTCTTAGGCTTCTCCTATCAAGCAGTCTGTGAAAAATTGACAGCACATGGGTGGCACTCCACTCCATCCAGACTTCCATTGGCGAGTTTGAAACAAAGTCTTGGATCAACATCGGACAAGTCTTCATGCTTTTGCGCGGACCACTTGGTTCAAGGATAAAATCGTACATGTCAACATCTCCATAGACTATGACAGGGATGAGTGCTATCCGTGAAAAACACTTGTACGAGAAAAACTGACCTTTGTATGAGCCAATATGTAAATTCATGGAAAGGCTGGTTTGTTGGGTGGTCAACAAAGCACTGAAGGAACTAAGGCAGAGCTCAAATTTAGAGCGTACTTATTTTTTTTTAATATCTTTAACTTTCCTGCAAATTGGTGGAGGTCCAGGACTAAATACCCCAATCTTGAAAAATTCTTGGAAGTGCGCTGCTCATTAGGCAGAAAATCACAGCTACAGCGTCATTGCCTGAACAGAGTGATATACGAACTTGTAGACTTTCTCTTGAGCCCATACACCTCCCTGAGCACATGCTCATGCTTTGATTTTTTTTAGCTTTCGATGGGGTTGTGATGACCCGACCGATCACTCAAAAAAAACAGTATATGTAAGGAAAACTCAAAGATGGGTGTTCTTTAGTCTTTTCGCAAACCCTGATGTAACTGAACATCACTGATAGAATGCGTATTTATGGGCGGGCTCAGGAGCTGAGCCTACTCCATACCAGGCAGATGCTGGTTGTGTTACCTAGCCAGCATCTTCCTGTAACAGGAGTGACAGGAGCTAGCTCTGACCACTTATGGGCGGGCTCAGGAGTTGAGCCTACTCCATATAGCAGGCAGATGCCGTTTGTGTTACCTAGCCAGCATCTTCCTGTAACAGGAGTGACAGGAGCTAGCTCTGACCACTTATGGGCGGGCTCAGGAGTTGAGCCTACTCCATATAGCAGGCAGATGCCGGTTGTGTTACCTAGCCAGCATCTTCCTGTAACAGGAGTGACAGGAGCTAGCTCTGACCACTTATGGGCGGGCTCAGGAGTTGAGCCTACTCCATATAGCAGGCAGATGCCGGTTGTGTTACCTAGCCAGCATCTTCCTGTAACAGGAGTGACTGGAGCTAGCTCTGACCACTTATGCGCGGGCTCAGGAGCTGAGCCTTCTCCATACCAGGCTGATGCCAGCTGTGTTACCTAGCCAGCATCAGCCTGTAATAGCAGTGACCTGAGCTAGCTCTGACCACTTATGGGCGGGCTCAGGAGCTGAGCCCACTCCATACCAGGCAGATGCCGGCTGTGTTACCCAGCCATGATCTGCCTGTAACAGCACTGACCGGAGCAGTGGTGGAATTATGTTTTTTGTTTTTTCACCATTTCACCTCACATGGAATATATTTTTCTAGTTTTTACTGCGCTATATGTTAAATTGAATGGTATCATTCAAAACTACAACTTGTCTCGCAAAATAACTAGCTGTAACAGACAAGGGGAAAAAAAGTTGTGGCTTTTGGAAAAGATAAGGAAATAAAATAACAAAGACAGTAGTACCACTCTTGGCCACTATAATATACAGTGGTGGCCAAAAGTATTGGCACCCCTGCAATTCTGTCAGATAATACTCAGTTTCTTCCTGAAAATGATTGCAATCACAAATTCTTTGGTATTATTATCTTCATTTAATTTGTCTTCAATGAAAAAACACAAAAAGAATTGTCCTAAAGCCAAATTGGATATAATTCCACACCAAACCTAAAAAAGGGGTGGACAAAAATATTGGCACTGTTTGAAAAATCATGTGATGCTTCTCTAATTCGTGTAATTAACAGCACCTGTAACTTACCTGTGGCACCTAACAGGTGTTGGCAATAACCAAATCACACTTGCAGCCAGTTAACATGGATTAAAGTTGACTCAACCTCTGTTCTGTGTCCTTGTGTGTACCACATTGAGCATGGAGAAAAGAAAGAAGACCAAAGAACTGTCTGAGGACTTGAGAAACCAAATTGTGAGGAAGCATGAGCAATCTCAAGGCTACAAGTCCATCTCCAAAGACCTGAATGTTCCTGTGTCTTCCGTGCCATCAAGAAGTGTAAAGCCCATGGCACTGTGGCTAACCTCCCTAGATGTGGACTGAAAAGAAAAATTGACGAGAGATTTCAACGCAAGATTGTGCGGATGGTGGATAAAGAACCTCGACTAATATCCAAACCAGTTCAAGCTGCCCTGCAGTCAGAGGGTACAACAGTGTCAACCCGTACTATCCGTCGGCATCTGAATGAAAAGGGACTGTATGGTAGGATACCCAGGAAGACCCCACTTCTTACCCCGAGACATAAAAAAGCCAGGCTGGAGTTTGCTAAAACTTACCTGAGAAAGCCTAAAACGTTTTGGAAGAATGTTCTCTGGTCAGATGAGACAAAAGTAGAGCTTTTTGGGAAAAAGCATCAACATAGAGTGTACAGGAAAAAAAAGAGGCATTCAAAGAAAAGAACACGGTCCCTACAGTCAAACATGGCGGAGGTTCCCTGATGTTTTGGGGTTGCTTTGCTGCCTCTGGCACTGGACTGCTTGAACGTGTGCATGGCAGTATGAAGTCTGAAGACTACCAACAAATTTTGCAGCATAATGTAGGGCCCAGTGTGAGAAAGCTGGGTCTCCCTCAGAGGTCATGGGTCTTCCAGCAGGACAATGACCCAAAACACACTTCCAAAAGCACTATAAAATGGTTTGAGAGAAAGCACTGGAGACTTCTAAGGTGGCCAGCAATGAGTCCAGACCTGAATCCCGTAGAACACATGTGGAGAGATCTCAAAATGGCAGTTTGGAGAAGGCACCCTTCAAATATCAGGGACCTGGAGCAGTTTGCCAAAGAAGAATGGTCTACAATTCCAGCAGAGCATTGTAAGAAACTCATTGATGGTTACCGGAAGCGGTTGTTCGCAGTTATTTTGGCTAAAGGTTGTGCAACCAAGTGTTAGGCTGAGGGTGCCAATACTTTTGTCTGGCCCATTTTTGGAGTTTTGTGTGAAATGATCAATGATTTGATTTTTGCTTCATTCTCTTGTGTTTTTTCCTTGCAAGCAAATTAAATGAAGATAATAAGACCAAAGAATTTGTGATTGCAATCATTTTCAGGAAGAAACTGAGTATTATCTGACAGAATTGCAGGGGTGCCAATACTTTTGGCCACCACTGTATATATGGAGCTGTGCCACTTCCGGTGCATCGCTCTTCTTTTAATCAGCCAATCGGTCGGTGTAGACCCTCCGATCCACTTGTGCCACCTCAGGTGTGTAGACATTGCACAGAAATAACTGTCTTTTTATAGGGGGCCAATCCACCTTTTATGCCCTGAGTTGAACACTCGGGATGGATTTTACTACGCCCGTCTCACCAGATCATTTTGAGGCAGCCGAGCCCAGGAGCCATAATGAGGACCTACCGACTATTACAATATAAAGTACAATTATATGTAATTATAATGTATAATGTATAAAGGAAGACAACATAACACAACCGAGAGAGAAAGTGACCTTCCCCAACCCTACAACTATAGGGCCAGTAATTAAAACCTATAAAGGGCGTTTCTTAGACCTGAAAGAGGAACTGCTCCTTTTTCTGTTTATTTCCTGTATGTAGGTTGAAAAAAGCATCCGTTGAGGTTAGATGAGACGAAACCAAACTAAAGTGATGACTTCCTATTATATCACACATATAATTATAACGTTGTCATGGTATAATGAATGCCACCCAAAATGAGAAATATAGTGCAGAATGTCCCGAATATGAGAAATATAGCACAGAATGCCCCAAACTTAGAAATATACTGCAGAATACCCCCAAAATAAGAAATATAGCATAGGAGACCCCCAAAATAAGAAATATAGCGCAGGAGACCCCCAAAATAAGAAATATAGCACAGAATGCCCCTAAATAAGAAATATAGTGCAGAATGCCCCCAAAATAAGAAATATAGCACAGGAGACCCCCAAAATAAGAAATATAGCGCAGCAAGCCCCCAATATAAGAAATATAGCACAGAATGCCCCTAAATAAGAAATATAGTGCCGAATGACCCCAAAATTAGAAATATAGCACAGAATGCCCCTAAATAAGAAATATAGAGCAAAATGCCCCCAAAATAAGAAATATAGTGCAGGAGGCCCCCAAAATAAGAAATATAGCACAGAATGCCCCCAAAATAAGAAATAAAGTACAGGCGGTCCCCGAAATAAGAAATAAAGTACAGGTGGCCCCTAAAATAAGAAATATAGCACAGAATGTCCCCAAAATAAGAAATATAGTACAGGAGGCCCCCAAAATAAGAAATATAGCATGGAATGCCCCCAAAATAAGAAATAAAGTACAGGTGGCCCCCAAAATAAGAAATATAGCACAGAATGCCCCCAAAATAAGAAATAGTACAGGAGGCCCCCAAAATAAGAAATATAGCATAGAATGCCCCCAAAATAAGAAATATAGTACAGGAAGTCCCCAAAATAAGAAATAAAGTGCAGGATTCCCCCAAAATAAGAAATATAGCACAGAATGCCCCCAAAATAAGAAATATAGTACAGGAGACCCCCAAAACAAGAAATATAGTGTAGAATGCCCCCCAAAATAAGAAATATAGTGTAGCATGCCCACAAAATAAGAAATATATCACACAAAGTCCCCAAATAAGAAATATAGTCTAGAATGCCCCCCCAAATAAGAAATATAGTGCAGGATGCCCCCAAAATAAGAAATATAGCACAGAATGCCCCAAAAATAAGGAATATAGTAGTGTCGGATGCCCCCAAAATAAGAAATATAGTGCAGAATGACCCAAAAATAAGAAATATAGCACAGGAGGCCCCCAAAATAAGAAATATAGCACAGGTTGCCATCAAAATAAGAAATATAGTGCAGAATGCCCCCAAATAAGAAATATAGCACAGAATGCCCCCAAAATAAGAAATATAGTGCAAGATGCCCCTAAAATAAAAAATAAAGTACAGGATGCCCCCAAAATAAGAAATATAGCACAAAATCCCCACAAAATAAGAAATATAGTGTAGAATGCCACCAAAATAAGAAATACAGTGCAGAATGACCCTCAAAAAAAGAAATATAGTGCAGAATTCCCTCAAAGATTAGAAATATAGTATAGAATTACCCCAGAAATATAAATTATATCGCAGAATGTTCCAAAAATTAGAAATGTAGTGCAGAATGCCCCCAAAATGAAAACATAGTATGGAATGCCCCCAAAGATTAGAAATATATTGCAGGATGCCCGAAAATAAGAAATATAGCACATAATGCCCCCAAAGTAAGAAATATAGTGCAGAATGCCCCCAAAGATTAAAAATATATCGCAGGATACCCCAGAAATTAGAAATATAGTGCAGTATGTCCACAAAGATTAAAAGTATAGTGGAGAATTAGACAAAAATTAGAAATGTAGAGTAGAATGTCCCCAAAAATTAACCATATAGCGCACAATGTCCCAAAATGAGAAATGTAGTGCAGAATGCCCCAAAAAATTTGAAATATTGGGCAGTGTCCTGAAAGCGAGAAATATAGCACAGAATGTCCCCAAAATTAGGAATATAATGTAAAATAGTCCAAAAATTAGACATATAGTGCAGCTTTGAGGAAATGGTTATTACATTAGGTTTTGTACATTCTTACAGTTCTAATTTGATGTATTGGTAATATCCTGTAGCCGCACCCATACACCGCCACCACTACTAGTAATGCTTCTTCACTTCTGAAAAACAGCAATCATACTATTGATCATTAATTTTGTTAGAAGAATGCCACCCAAAAATTAGAAATATATTGATAATATCACTGTTGCAATTTTTCTTTTTTTGTATAGGTAAATTTGTCACAAAATCCCTAGAGACTGGTGCTACCGGATTTACTCAGCATGACCACCCACGTGACGCTGGAAGATGCGTTATCTAACGTGGACCTACTGGAGGAGCTGCCCCTCCCTGACCAGCAGCCATGCATCGAGCCTCCGCCGTCCTCCATAATGTACCAGGTAACCTAAATCCACACACCCCTATTCTTACATAGGTACCTGGTAAATTTTTATATAAAGGGTTCTTCCAGGACTTAGGATTGGTCATCAATAGCAGATTGGTGGCGGTCCAGCTTCCGACCTCAACACTGATTAATTGATTGAAAGGGCTGTGACGCACTGGAAGTGGCACAGCTCTGCACATTGTGTAGTGGTCATGAATGGTACTGCATGGCAGAGAGATTGCAGTACAACTCGCGACCACTATAAAATGTACAGAGCTGTCCCACTTCCAGTGCACCACTCCTCTTTAATCAGCCAATCGATAGGGTTGCCGGAAGTTGGCTTCCTACTGATTTGATATTGAAGACCTATACTAAGAATAGGTCACCAATATTAAGGTCTGGGAAAAAAACCTACAACTCTAGGTGCCAACGTTTGGAAGAGACATGGGTGAGATCAATGTCAGAAAATGGATTAAAGTCTATAGCAGGGGCTGAGGTTAACAGTGTCCTTTATCCTCAATCATGTCAGACCTGATGGCCGGAAAGTCAAACAGAATATGGTTGTTGAGTTTCGGTTTCTTCTTAAATTTGTTTTGTAAATCCATGGGAGGCAGCTTTCTGTAGAAAGGCATCATTAACAAATCTGTTAGGTTCACTAGGTGAGGTGGATCCTCAAAGCCTAAGGTCTGGGTGGGCACACGGGCATCGGCGCAACAGGCAGCTGTGGCACGCGTGAAACAGGTAGCAGAGATACGGGAGACCGCAGACTGAGAGCAGTCGCAAAACAGGTAGCAGAGGTCTCGGAATCTGCAGACAGTTAACAGAGGTCCTGGAGAACTCAGACAGGTAGCAAAGATCCTATAGGCTGCAGACAGGTGGAAAAGGTTTTGGAGAACTCAGAAAGGTAGCAGAGGTCCTGGAAGACCAGGAACAGGTAACAGAGATCCTGGAAACCAGGAACAGGTAGCAGAGGTACTGGAAGACCGGGAACAGGTAGCTGATATCCTGGAAGACCAGGAATAGGTAGCAGAGATCCTGGAAGACCGGGAATAGGTATCAGAGGTCCTGGAAGACCAGGAACGGGTAGCAAAGATCCTGGAAGACTGGGAACAGGTAGCAGAGATCCTGGAAGACCAGGAACAGGCAGCAGATGTCCTGGAAGACTGTGAACAGCTAGCAAGGGTACTGGAAGCTGCAGGCGGACTGTAGATGTCCTGGCAGCTGCAAGCGGACACGTAACAGAGAACCTGGAAGCCACAGGTTGACAGGAGACGTCCTGGAAGCCTCAGGTGGACATCTTTAACGACCAGGAACAGGTAGCAAAGGTACTGGAAGCCGCAGATGGACAGGAGATATTCTGGAAGCTGCAGAGGTCCTGGAAGCCGCAGGTGGACAGGAGACGTCCTGGAAAATGCAGAGGTCCTGGAAACTGCAGGCGGACAGGAGACGTCTTGGAAGCTGCAGGTGGACATGTAGCAGAAGTCCTGGAAGACCTGGAATAAGTGGCAGACAAAATGCTGGAGTAACCAGAATGTCTGAATACTAATACACAAGTGTGTATCTCAGTGAGCCTTATATGGGCCCAGACAGCTGATCACATGGGATCACGCCAGCCCATCTGCAAAGCCTGACGTGGAGCACAACAGAGTTCAGTGGACTGGGGTGAGGGAAGCAACGCCCGGATCCGGGACAGGTGCGTAACAAAATCATTATGAATTACTCAGCCAATTCATTTATTGCTCATGTTCTTTCACACAATGGCTGAGAAATGTAATAGCCACCAATAGATGACTGACGCTTGCGCATGTGTCGTTGGGTATAAATAAATGCGTCTATGGGCGGTCAAGTTGAGCCCCGAATCATTTTTGAAAGACATACTAAAACTTCATGTATGAAGAACACTTCCAGAAACGGCCTTTATTCTTCTTTTCCATCATTTTCTAAGAAGATGGATTATGTTCTTACATTGCCTCCTTTTCTTGCAGGCTAACTTTGATACCAACTTCGAGGACCGGAATGCATTCGTTACCGGTATCGCCAGATACATAGAACAAGCTACTGTCCATTCTAGCATGGTGAGTAATTGTGACAAACGGCCCACAAGATTGGTCTGGATTTAAAGGATACCTATCATTTTCAATATTTTTTTTTTATATTTTATTTCCCCTTAAATATGCTGCAGATCGGTGGGGTTCTGGGTCCTGAGACCCCAACCAATATCTCAAAAGACTACTGAGAAGCGCTCAGTTATTGTTTAGACATCGGAGAATACTTTTTAATATTTTTTCTTCTCATTACCTGCAGAATGAGATGTTGGAGGAGGGGCAGGAGTACGCCGTAATGTTGTATACATGGAGGAGCTGTTCACGAGCCATTCCACAAGTAAGTAATGAAGTTGAGGCCAAATCTTTATCCCATTCATGTGCTATAATATGGACCTGAGCTCAAGAGCTTCAAGATATGAAGGGTCCACTTCTCTGGAGGCTTCTCTGCGAGCGCTAACTAGCCCAGCCTACTACATAGATGAAGTATGAAACAGCTGCAGGCTTATGTTGGAGGGAAGGTATTAAGCAAGCAGCAGATGGCGCTGAGCTAACTGTTACAGCTTATTCATGTGTGTGGTTCCTCTCTATACCAGACTGTATGACCTCTCAGGTCTGCTTTCTGTCAGTTCTTTCCTGTAATCCTCCATGTTGTGATGATGAAGATAATGGTTGCGTCTTTTCAGGTAAAGTGCAATGAGCAGCCAAACCGCGTGGAGATTTATGAGAAGACAGTGGAAGTCTTGGAACCTGAAGTCACAAAATTAATGAAGTTCATGTATTTTCAAGTAAGTTGTTCGACTTTCATAAAGTTTCATAAACTTTCAATGCTAAATCACTTGATGCTGTAATATTCCAAAAATGTATAAGGATGTGTTCACAAGTGACGTTATTGTGTGTGGTTTTGCTGCCTCATTTTAGGAGTTCAGCTGATCTGACACCTACTTGTAAGATCACCTGCAGCTCAACTTACTGACACCTACTTGTAAGATCAAAGCAGCTTACCTTACTGACATACGTTTGTAAGATCACAGCAGCTTATTTTACTGACACCCACTTGTAAGATCACAGCAGATTACCTTACTGACACCTATTTGTAAGGTCACAGCAGCTTATCTTACTGACACCTACTTGTAAGGTCACAACAGCTTAGCTTTCTGACACATACTTGTAAGATAACAGCAGCTCACCTTACTGACACCTACTTGTAAGATCACAGCAGCTTACCTTACTGACACCTATTTGTAAGGTCACAGCAGCTTAGCTTTCTGACACCTACTTGTAAGGTCACAACAGCTTAGCTTTCTGACACCTACTTGTAAGATAACAACAGCTTACCTTACTGACACCTACTTGTAAGATCACAGCAGCTTACCTTACTGACATCTATTTGTAAGGTCACAGCTTTCTGACACCTACTTGTAGGATCACAGCAGCTTACCTTACAGACAAACATTTTAAGGTCACAGCAGCTTACCTTACTGACATCCACTTGTAAGATCATGGTAGGTTACCTTAATGACACCTACTTGTAAAATCACAGCAGCTTACCTTACTGACACCTACTTGTAAGGTCCAAGCAGCTTAGCTTTCTGACACCTACCTGTAAAGTCACAGCAGCTTACCTTACTGACATCCACGTGTAAGATCACAGCAGCTTACCTTACTGACATCCACTTGTAAGGTCACAGCAGCTTACCTTACTGACATCCACTTGTAAGATCACAGAAGCTTATTTTACTGACACTTACTGGTAAGATCACAGAAGCTTATTTTACTGACACTTACTTGTAATGTCACAATAGCTTACCTTACTGACACCTATTTGTAAGGTCCCAGCAGCTTAGCTTTCTGACACCTACTTGTAAGATCACAGCAGCTTTCCTTACTGACATCCACTTGTAAGATCACAGCAGCTTACCTTACTGATACCTACTTGTAAGATCACAGCAGCTTAGCTTTCTGACACCTACTTGTAAGATCACAGCAACTTACATTACTGACACCTACTTGTAAGATCACAGCAGCTTACCTTACTGACACCAACTTGTAAGATCACAGCAGCTTAGCTTTCTGACACCTACTTGTAAAATCACAGCAACTTACCTTACTGACACCTACTTGTAAGATCACAGCAGCTTACCTTACTGACACCTACTTGTAAGATCACAGCAGCTTACCTTACTGACACCTACTTGTAAGATCACAGCAGCTTACCTTACTGACATCTACTTGTAAGATCACAGCAGCTTACCTTACTGACACCTACTTGTAAGGTCACAGGAGCTTACCTTACTGACACCCACTTGTAAGATCACAGCAGCTTATCTTACAAACGCCTACTTGTAAGATCACAGAAGCTTATTTTACTGACACTTGTAATGTCACAATAGCTTACCTTACTGACACCTATTTGTAAGGTACCAGCAGCTTAGCTTTCTGACACATACTTGTAAGATCACAGCAGGTTTCCTTACTGACATCCACTTGTAAGATCACAGCAGCTTACCTTACTGACACCTACTTGTAAGATCAGAGCAGCTTATCTTACCTTACTGACACCTACTTGTAAGATCACAGCAGCTTACCTTACTGACACTTACTTGTAAGATCACAGCAGCTTTGCTTTCTGACATCTACTTGTAAAATCACAGCAACTTACCTTACTGACACCTACTTGTAAGATCACAGCAGCTTACCTTACTGACACCTACTTGTAAGATCACAGCAGCTTACCTTACTGACACCTACTTGTAAGGTCACAGTAGCTTACCTTACTGACACCTACTTGTAAGGACACAGCAGCTTACCTTACTGACACCTACTTGTAAGGTCACAGCAGCTCACCTTATTGACACCTACTTGTAAGGTCACAGCAGCTTACCTTACTGACACCTATTTGTAAGGTCCCAGCAGCTTAGATTTCTGACACCTACTTGTAAGATCACAGCAGCTTTCCTTACTGACATCCACTTGTAAGATCACAGCAGCTTACCTTACTGATACCTACTTGTAAGATCACAGCAGCTTAGCTTTCTGACACCTACTTGTAAGATCACAGCAACCTACCTTACTGACACCTACTTGTAAGATCACAGCAGCTTACCTTACTGACACCAACTTGTAAGATCACAGCAGCTTAGCTTTCTGACACCTACTTGTAAAATCACAGCAACTTACCTTACTGACACCTACTTGTAAGATCACAGCAGCTTACCTTACTGACACCTACTTGTAAGATCACAGCAGCTTACCTTACTGACACCTACTTTTAAGATCACAGCAGCTTACCTTACTGACACCTATTTGTAAGGTCACAGCTTTCTGACATCTACTTGTAGGATCACAGCAGCTTACCTTACAGACAAACATTTTAAGGTCACAGCAGCTTACCTTACTGACATCCACTTGTAAGATCATAGCAGGTTACCTTAATGACACCTACTTGTAAAATCACAGCAGCTTACCTTACTGACACCTACTTGTAAGGTCCAAGCAGCTTAGCTTTCTGACACCTACCTGTAAAGTCACAGCAGCTTACCTTACTGACATCCACGTGTAAGATCACAGCAGCTTACCTTACTGACATCCACTTGTAAGGTCACAGCAGCTTACCTTACTGACATCCACTTGTAAGATCACAGAAGCTTATTTTACTGACACTTACTTGTAAGATCACAGCAGCTTACCTTACTAACACCTACTTGTAAGGTCACAGAAGCTTACCTAACTGACACCTACTTGTAAGATCACAGCAGCTTATCTTACAGACACCTACTTGTAAGATCACAGAAGCTTATTTTACTGACACTTACTTGTAATGTCACAATAGCTTACCTTACTGACACCTATTTGTATGGTCCCAGCAGCTTAGCTTTCTGACACCTACTTGTAAGATCACAGCAGCTTTCCTTACTGACATCCACTTGTAAGATCACAGCAGCTTACCTTACTGATACCTACTTGTAAGATCACAGCAGCTTAGCTTTCTGACACCTACTTGTAAGATCACAGCAACTTACATTACTGACACCTACTTGTAAGATCACAGCAGCTTACCTTACTGACACCAACTTGTAAGATCACAGCAGCTTAGCTTTCTGACACCTACTTGTAAAATCACAGCAACTTACCTTACTGACGCCTACTTGTAAGATCACAGCAGCTTACCTTACTGACACCTACTTGTAAGATCACAGCAGCTTACCTTACTGACATCTACTTGTAAGATCACAGCAGCTTACCTTACTGACACCTACTTGTTAGGTCACAGCAGCTTAGCTTTCTGACACCTACTTGTAAGATCACAGCAGCTTACCTTACTGACACCTACTTGTAAGATCACAGCAGCTTACCTTACTGACACCTACTTGTAAGATCACAGCAGCTTACCTTACTGACATCTACTTGTAAGATCACAGCAACTTACCTTACTGACACCCACTTGTAAGATCACAGCAGCTTATCTTACAAACACCTACTTGTAAGATCACAGAAGCTTATTTTTTGACACTTGTAATGTCACAATAGCTTACCTTACTGACACCTATTTGTAAGGTCCCAGCAGCTTAGCTTTCTGACACCTACTTGTAAGATCACAGCAGCTTTCCTTACTGACATCCACTTGTAAGATCACAGCAGCTTACCTTACTGATACCTACTTGTAAGATCACAGCAGCTTAGCTTTCTGACACCTACTTGTAAGATCACAGCAACTTACATTACTGACACCTACTTGTAAGATCACAGCAGCTTACCTTACTGACACCAACTTGTAAGATCACAGCAGCTTAGCTTTCTGACACCTACTTGTAAAATCACAGCAACTTACCTTACTGACGCCTACTTGTAAGATCACAGCAGCTTACCTTACTGACACCTACTTGTAAGATCACAGCAGCTTACCTTACTGACATCTACTTGTAAGATCACAGCAGCTTACCTTACTGACACCTACTTGTAAGGTCACAGCAGCTTAGCTTTCTGACACCTACTTGTAAGATCACAGCAGCTTACCTTACTGACACCTACTTGTAAGATCACAGCAGCTTACCTTACTGACACCTACTTGTAAGATCACAGCAGCTTACCTTACTGACATCTACTTGTAAGATCACAGCAACTTACCTTACTGACACCCACTTGTAAGATCACAGCAGCTTATCTTACAAACACCTACTTGTAAGATCACAGAAGCTTATTTTTTGACACTTGTAATGTCACAATAGCTTACCTTACTGACACCTATTTGTAAGGTACCAGCAGCTTAGCTTTCTGACACATACTTGTAAGATCACAGCAGGTTTCCTTACTGACATCCACTTGTAAGATCACAGCAGCTTACCTTACTGACACCTACTTGTAAGATCAGAGCAGCTTATCTTACCTTACTGACACCTACTTGTAAGATCACAGCAGCTTACCTTACTGACACTTACTTGTAAGATCACAGCAGCTTTGCTTTCTGACACCTACTTGTAAAATCACAGCAACTTACCTTACTGACACCTACTTGTAAGATCACAGCAGCTTACCTTACTGACACCTACTTGTAAGATCACAGCAGCTTACCTTACTGACACCTACTTGTAAGGACACAGCAGCTTACCTTACTGACACCTACTTGTAAGGTCACAGCCGCTCACCTTATTGACACCTACTTGTAAGGTCACAGCAGCTTACCTTACTGACACCTATTTGTAAGGTCCCAGCAGCTTAGATTTCTGACACCTACTTGTAAGATCACAGCAGCTTTCCTTACTGACATCCACTTGTAAGATCACAGCAGCTTACCTTACTGATACCTACTTGTAAGATCACAGCAGCTTAGCTTTCTGACCTACTTGTAAGATCACAGCAACTTACCTTACTGACACCTACTTGTAAGATCACAGCAGCTTACCTTACTGACACCAACTTGTAAGATCACAGCAGCTTAGCTTTCTGACACCTACTTGTAAAATCACAGCAACTTACCTTACTGACACCTACTTGTAAGATCACAGCAGCTTACCTTACTGACACCTACTTGTAAGATCACAGCAGCTTACCTTACTGACGCCTACTTGTAAGATCACAGCAGCTTACCTTACTGACACCTACTTGTAATATCACAGCAGCTTACCTTACTGACATCTACTTGTAAGATCACAGCAGCTTACCTTACTGACACCTACTTGTAAGGTCACAGCAGCTTAGCTTTCTGACACCTACTTGTAAGATCACAGCAGCTTACCTTACTGACACCTACTTGTAAGATCACAGCAGCTTACCTTACTGACACCTACTTGTAAGATCACAGCAGCTTACCTTACTGACATCTACTTGTAAGATCACAGCAACTTACCTTACTGACACCCACTTGTAAGATCACAGCAGCTTATCTTACAAACACCTACTTGTAAGATCACAGAAGCTTATTTTTTGACACTTGTAATGTCACAATAGCTTACCTTACTGACACCTATTTGTAAGGTACCAGCAGCTTAGCTTTCTGACACATACTTGTAAGATCACAGCAGGTTTCCTTACTGACATCCACTTGTAAGATCACAGCAGCTTACCTTACTGACACCTACTTGTAAGATCAGAGCAGCTTATCTTACCTTACTGACACCTACTTGTAAGATCACAGCAGCTTACCTTACTGACACTTACTTGTAAGATCACAGCAGCTTTGCTTTCTGACACCTACTTGTAAAATCACAGCAACTTACCTTACTGACACCTACTTGTAAGATCACAGCAGCTTACCTTACTGACACCTACTTGTAAGATCACAGCAGCTTACCTTACTGACACCTACTTGTAAGGACACAGCAGCTTACCTTACTGACACCTACTTGTAAGGTCACAGCCGCTCACCTTATTGACACCTACTTGTAAGGTCACAGCAGCTTACCTTACTGACACCTATTTGTAAGGTCCCAGCAGCTTAGATTTCTGACACCTACTTGTAAGATCACAGCAGCTTTCCTTACTGACATCCACTTGTAAGATCACAGCAGCTTACCTTACTGATACCTACTTGTAAGATCACAGCAGCTTAGCTTTCTGACCTACTTGTAAGATCACAGCAACTTACCTTACTGACACCTACTTGTAAGATCACAGCAGCTTACCTTACTGACACCAACTTGTAAGATCACAGCAGCTTAGCTTTCTGACACCTACTTGTAAAATCACAGCAACTTACCTTACTGACACCTACTTGTAAGATCACAGCAGCTTACCTTACTGACACCTACTTGTAAGATCACAGCAGCTTACCTTACTGACACCTACTTTTAAGATCACAGCAGCTTACCTTACTGACACCTATTTGTAAGGTCACAGCTTTCTGACACCTACTTGTAGGATCACAGCAGCTTACCTTACAGACAAACATTTTACGGTCACAGCAGCTTACCTTACTGACATCCACTTGTAAGATCATAGCAGGTTACCTTAATGACACCTACTTGTAAAATCACAGCAGCTTACCTTACTGACACCTACTTGTAAGGTCCAAGCAGCTTAGCTTTCTGACACCTACCTGTAAAGTCACAGCAGCTTACCTTACTGACATCCACGTGTAAGATCACAGCAGCTTACCTTACTGACATCCACTTGTAAGGTCACAGCAGCTTACCTTACTGACATCCACTTGTAAGATCACAGAAGCTTATTTTACTGACACTTACTTGTAAGATCACAGCAGCTTACCTTACTAACACCTACTTGTAAGGTCACAGCAGCTTACCTAACTGACACCTACTTGTAAGATCACAGCAGCTTATCTTACAGACACCTACTTGTAAGATCACAGAAGCTTATTTTACTGACACTTACTTGTAATGTCACAATAGCTTACCTTACTGACACCTATTTGTAAGGTCCCAGCAGCTTAGCTTTCTGACACCTACTTGTAAGATCACAGCAGCTTTCCTTACTGACATCCACTTGTAAGATCACAGGAGCTTACCTTACTGATACCTACTTGTAAGATCACAGCAG
The DNA here is from genome assembly GCF_046119375.1 of Phyllobates terribilis. NCBI lineage: Eukaryota > Metazoa > Chordata > Amphibia > Anura > Dendrobatidae > Phyllobates > Phyllobates terribilis. The sequence continues at coordinate 143,908,273 of NW_027362770.1, forward strand.
CTTAGCTTTCTGACACCTACTTGTAAGATCACAGCAACTTACCTTACTGACACCTACTTGTAAGATCACAGCAGCTTACCTTACTGACACCAACTTGTAAGACCACAGCAGCTTAGCTTTCTGACACCTACTTGTAAAATCACAGCAACTTACCTTACTGACGCCTACTTGTAAGATCACAGCAGCTTACCTTACTGACGTCTACTTGTAAGATCACAGCAGCTTACCTTACTGACACCTACTTGTAAGATCACAGCAGCTTACCTTACTGACACCTACTTGTAAGATCACAGCAGCTTACCTAACTGACACCTACTTGTAAGATCACAGCAGCTTACCTTACTGACACCTACTTGTAAGATCACAGCAGCTTACCTTACTGACATCTACTTGTAAGATCACAGCAACTTACCTTACTGACACCCACTTGTAAGATCACAGCAGCTTATCTTACAAACACCTACTTGTAAGATCACAGAAGCTTATTTTTTGACACTTGTAATGTCACAATAGCTTACCTTACTGACACCTATTTGTAAGGTACCAGCAGCTTAGCTTTCTGACACATACTTGTAAGATCACAGCAGGTTTCCTTACTGACATCCACTTGTAAGATCACAGCAGCTTACCTTACTGACACCTACTTGTAAGATCAGAGCAGCTTATCTTACCTTACTGACACCTACTTGTAAGATCACAGCAGCTTACCTTACTGACACTTACTTGTAAGATCACAGCAGCTTTGCTTTCTGACACCTACTTGTAAAAATCACAGCAACTTACCTTACTGACACCTACTTGTAAGATCACAGCAGCTTACCTTACTGACACCTACTTGTAAGATCACAGCAGCTTACCTTACTGACACCTACTTGTAAGGTCACAGTAGCTTACCTTACTGACACCTACTTGTAAGGACACAGCAGCTTACCTTACTGACACCTACTTGTAAGGTCACAGCAGCTCACCTTATTGACACCTACTTGTAAGGTCACAGCAGCTTACCTTACTGACACCTACTTGTAAGATCACCTGCAGCTTACCTTACTGACACCTACTTGTAAGTTCACAGCTGCTTACCTTACTGACACCCACTTGTAAGATCACCTGCAGCTTACCTTACTGACATCTACTTGTAAGATCACAGCACATTGTATTTTTTCATGTATTCTTGTCTTGTGGTTTCTTACAGCGTAAAGCCATTGAGAGATTCTGCAATGAGGTGAAGCGTCTGTGTCACGCTGAGCGCCGGAAGGACTTTGTGTCTGAGGCCTATCTACTCACCTTAGGAAAGTTCATCAATATGTTTGCTGTGCTGGATGAGCTTAAAAACATGAAGTGCAGTGTGAAGAACGATCATTCTGCGTACAAACGGTGAGAAACCATGAGAACCATGTGTATCAGTTATTGGCCTGTAGATCTGATTGATGAGGCGAGGGGAGACTCACCAATGTGATATCCTTCTAGGCTCATTGCAGTGACCTACTTGCCAAATAGTCAATTGATAACTCGCTGACTATTGATAACCACAGGTTAACAACAAGATTTATATGTGTTACGTCTCAACTGGTGAGGTGGATCCCCCAAGCCCTTTCTTCAGATGAGCAGTTGTTATGCAGCACGGAACGATGACATTGGTGCAGGAGAAAGATCCATAAAGAACAAGGGAAGTAGTGGGTCCAGAATGGCGACTGAAGGAGTAAACATAAATCATAGGATCTGATGAAGCAGAAAATGGAAACAGATGTCTTGTAGTCTACAAGGAAGCAGAGTAGACTCAGTATGAGGATCCGGAGGACCAGTGATCAGTTACATAGGAGATGGACAAAATTGTTGGCACCTTTCCAAAATCCTTCTGGGAAAGAGACCAAGAAAGAGCTTTTTTGTAAAGCACAACATTCTACTGTTTACCAAAAATGGAATGAGGCATACAAAAAAAAACACAGTACCTACAGTCAAATATGGTGGCGGGTCAAAGATGTTTTGGGGTTGTTTTTCTGCCTCTGTTACTGGGTTCCTTGACTGTGTGCAAGGCATCATGAAATCTGAAGATTACCAAAGGATTTTGGGTCGCCATTTAGTTCCCAGTGTCAGAAATCTGGGTTATCATCCTAGGTCATGGGTCTTCAAAGGCATTACAGACCCGCGGTGAGTTAACTAATCGAAGTAGTATAGTTGAGGTTACAGAATTTCAATGCAGAACAGCAGAGTTGACCCAGCAATATAACAGAGCTTAGTTTGTCACAGAGTCCAATGCAAAGCTAGCAACAGAACGGCAGAGTTAATTCAGCGGTACGTCAAAACTGAGTTTCTCCAAGGACAAAGCAAAACTGACCATTGTATTGCGGAGTGCCTAGCGATGTAGCAGAGTTTGGTTTCTCACATGTTTAAGATGGCACTCGCCAGCAGCATAGCAGAGCACCCAGTGATGTAGAAGAGCTTGGTTTGTCACAAGTCTAAGGCAGAACTGACTAACAGTAAGGCAGATGTAGCAGAGATGGGTTTGTCAAGTGATTCTGGAGCGATGAAGAAGTCCAAGTAGGGGCGCGGACACCAACTACCTGAATACTCAGACAGCAAGGCTTGGGAGTATGACGTCAGAGGTAGGCGCCGAAGAACTCGCAGGACAGGGACGTAGTACTATCACTCACTTTATAAAGTGCTAGCGCAACCTCATCTGGAATAAGCAATTCAGTTCTTGGCATTAGTTCATACAAAAGTATTCCCTGGAGCTAGAAAAAGGACAAAGAAGAGCAACAAAGCTGATAAGGGGCATGGAGTTAAAATTAAAAGAATTACATTTATTTAGTCTTGAGAACAGAGTTCTAATGGAGACAGGCTTACCTTGTACAAGTACATAAATGGCCCATACAAAAAGTATGGTCAAAGGCTGTTTCATGTAAATCCCCCTCTGAAGACAAAGGGGTGCTGCCTCCATTCAGAGAACGAAAGGTTCAATCTCCAGAGGACACCAGGCTTCTTTACTATAAGGACTATTAGTCTGTCGATTAGTCTACCTGCGGAGCCGGTCACAGTAGGATCTATCCATGGTTTCAAAAATGGCTTAGATGTTTCTTATAAGAAAAAACATAAATAGTTATGTAAATATGTAAAGTTATTTTCTGAATGTTTAGTCCAGTGGATCTAGAATTGGTATCAGGAAGGAAAGATAAAATCTTATGGGGTGGACCGGATCATACATCGTGGTTGTGCATTTACAGTCATGGCCGAAAGTGTAATTGTTCCAGGAAATGATGTATTTCTCCCAGAAAATTATTGCAATTACACATGTTTTGTTATACACATATTTATTTCCTTTGTGTATATTAGAACAACAACAAAAAAACAGAGAAAAAAAAAGTCAAATTGAACATAATTTCACACAAAACCCCAAAAATGGACAAAATTGTTGGCACCTTCCCAAAATCATTCTGGGAAAGAGTCTTGTGGACAGATGAGACCAAGATAGAGCTTTTTGGTAAAGCTCATCATTCTATTGTTTACTGAAAACGGAATGAGGCCTACAAAGAAAAGAACACAGTACCTATAGTCAAATATGGTGGAGGTTCAAAGATGTTTTGGGTTTGTTTTGCTGCCTCTGGCACTGGGTGCCTTGACTGTGTGCAAGCCATGATGAAATCTCAGGATTTTGGGTCACAATGTAGTGCCCAGTGTCAGAAAGCTGGGTTTTTCGTCCTAGGTCATGGGCCTTCCAGCAGGACAATGGATGGAAACAAAGAGCTGGAGAGTTCTGAAGTGGCCAGCAATGAGTCCGGATCTAAATCCCATTGATCACCTGTGTTGGGAGAAGGCGCCTTCAAATATGAGAGACCTGGGGAGCAGTTTGCAAAGGAAGAGTCATCCAAAATTCTAGTTGAGCGATGTAATAAGCTTGTTGATGTTTTTAGGAAGCGATTGATTGCAGTTATTTATTCCAAAGGGTGTGCAACCAAATATTAAATTGAGGGTGTAAACAATTTTGTCCAGCCCATTTTGGGGGTTTTGTGTGAAATTATATACAATTTGTCTTTTTTTTTCCCTTTGTTTTTTTGTGTTGTTCCAATACACACAAATCAAATAAACTTGTGTATAACAAAACATGTAGAATTGCAATAATTTTCTGGGAGGAATACTTCATTTTCTGGAACAATTTCATGGGTGCCAACACTTTCAGCCATGCTGTACCCCTTCTTTCCCGTTGATTGGTTGAACTTGATGGACATTGGTCATCTTTCAAGCTTTCTAACTATACAACAGAAAGAGTCGCCAACAGGGAGAGGATGCAGAACCCAGTGCTGGATGTAGGAGAGGTAAGTAACAATACATAATGTCATCGTGACCTTCTCTGGTCTGTGACCATGAAGCGGACGGACCTCCTTTTAGATGGAGGACTCTTCAGAAATATCTACAGGTTGGATGCCAAAAAGAGAATAAATCTCCTCCTCTTGCTCCTAAACTTTCCACTGGCGCTCAGTATTCGAAAAGAGCAAATTTGGAGACAACTGACCCCAAGGATCATGATGTCCTTCACAGTAAAAAAATGTATATTATATAGTATTACACATATTTGTTTTATTATTATTGTATAGGTGTTTATCCTCATGTTCTTACTCTTTCCTCCTTCTTGGCAGCGCTGCCCAGTTCCTAAGAAAGATGGCTGACCCCCAGTCTATCCAGGAGTCACAGAACCTCTCCATGTTCTTGGCCAACCATAACAGGATCACTCAGGTAGCGTTTAATTATGTATTTTGCTGCTTTTATTTATTATATTTTACAGTGGGGAAAAAAAGTATTTAGTCAGCCACCAATTGTGCAAGTTCTCCCACTTTAAAAGATGAGGTCGGCCTGTAATTGACATCATAGGTAGACCTAAACTATGAGAGACAAAATGAGAAAACAAATTCTGAAAATCACATTGTCTGATTTGGAAAGAAATTTTTTTAAAATTTTGATGGAAAATAATTATTTGGTCAATTACAAACAAGCAAGATTTCTGTCTCTCACAGACCTGTAACTTCTTCTTTAAGAGGCTCCTCTGTCCTCCACTCATTACCTGTAGTACTGGCTCCTCCGTCCTCCACTCATTACCTGTAGTACTGGCACCTGTTTGAACTTGATATCAGTATAAAAGACACCTGTCCGCAACCTCAAACAGTCACACTCCAAACTCCACTATGGTGAAGACCAAAGAGCTGTCGAAGGACACCAGAAACAAAATTGTAGCCCTGCATCAGGCTGGGAAGACTGAATCTGCAATAGGCAAGGAGCTTGGTGTGAAGAAATCAACTGTGGGAGCAATAATTAGAAAATGGAAGACATACAAGACCACTGAAAATCTCCCTCGATCTGGGGCTCCACACAAGATCTCACCTTGTGGGGTCAAAATGATCTCAAGAACGGTGAGCAAAAATCCCAGAACCACACGGGGGGACCTAGTGAATGACCTGCAGAGAGCTGGGACCAACGTTACACAGGCTACCATCAGTAACACACTACGCCGCCAGGGACTCAGATCCTGCAGTGCCAGACGTGTCCCCCTGCTTAAGCCATTACATGTCCGGACCCGTCTGAAGTTTTCTAGAGAGCATTTGGATGATCCAGAAGAGTATTGGGAGAATGTCATATGGTCAGATGAAACCAAAGTTGAACTGTTTGGTAGAAACACAACTCGTCGTGTTTGAAGGAGAAAGAATGCTGAGTTGCATCCAAAGAACACCATACCTACTGTGAAGCATGGGGGTGATGATATCATGCATTGGGACTGTTTCTCTGCCAAGGGACCAGGACGACTGATCCGTACATGAAAGAATGAATGGGGCCATGTATCGTGAGATTTTGAGTGCAAACCTCCTTCCATCAGCAAAGGCATTGAAGATGAAACATGGCTGGGTCTTTCAGCATGACAATGATCCCAAGCACACCGCCAGGGCAGCAAAGGAATGGCTTCGTAAGAAGAATTTCAAGGTCCTGGAGTGGCCTAGCCAGTCTCCAGATCTAAACCCTATAGAAAACCTTTGGAGGGAGTTGAAAGTCCGTGTTGCCCAGCAATAGCCCCAAAACATCACTGCTCTAGAGGAGATCTGCATGGAGGAATGGGCCAACATACCAGCAACAGTGTGTGCCAACCTTGTGAAAACTTACAGAAAACGTTTGACCTTTGTCATTGCCAACAAAGGATATATAACAAAGTATTGAGATGAACTTTTGTAATTGACCAAATACTTATTTTCCACCAAAATTTGAAAAAAAATTCTTTCAAATTCAGACAATGTGATTTTCAGGATTTGTTTTCTCATTTTGTCTCTCATAGTTGAGGTCTACCTATGATGTCAATTACAGGCCTCTCTCATCTTTTTAAGTGGGAGAACAATTGGTGGCTGACTAAATACTTTTTTTCCCCACTGTATATGTGAGTTATTTATTTTTCTCTTTATTATAGGACTTTATATTCTTTAGCTTTTTCCTACCTTCCATGCTTAGTTGTTTTTATCTATCACCCTCAAGAATCATCCAATGCCACCCAAAAATTGCGTCACCGAAAAATGATCAGTTCCCGGGAAAAACTCTGACTGTGCAAAAGCACAAAATTTCAATGCACGAACTTACCAAGGGTTTCCCGACCCAAATAGGTCCGTGCATTGCGGTCCGTATACGGACTGTGAAATACTGCCATCTGAACCGGGGCGTGCTCTGCTGTGTTTGAACTTAGGCTGGGGCTACACAGAAACTTTGGCTCAATCTGCTCAGTTGTGAGCTCCTGGAAGCTTACATTCATTCAGGCTCTCAGCTGTCCAGTGTTAGCCACTCCCCGCTCCTATATATACTGGGTTTGGCAGGCTATCATTGCCAGAGCTAGCTTATGCTGCATGGTTCTAGGAGTGTGGTGGAAAGTGGATATTTGAGAAGGCGTTTGGGGGATTTCAGCCCTAGTCTGTTGTGTGGTTTAAGTTGCGTGTTAATCCTATTCTTCTCCTATTCTGGTTTGTTCCCCATACTCCACTTACCGGTGTTAACCTCTGTTTTTTGTGTAGATATACGGTATCTGTATGATTGGTATTTTCCTTTAGCCCTGTTTGTATTACCTTGTTAGTCTGGTTGGTGTACTGCTATACACTACTGCTCCCCTCTTCCCTGGGTGGGGGAAGGGAACAGACTGAGGGCGAATTGAGGAGCTCAGACAAGGTATGTGGCCCTGGCGTCTTCACCTTCAGAAGTAATCCGGGGAACAGGGCCAGCTAGGGGGCCCCTAGCACTATGGAAAGGGTAGGTCCCGGAATACCTGACAACAGAGTTGTGACACCATCATCCTTTTAAAAAATAAGTTCTGCAGCATCTAGGATATTAAGAAGCTCTGCAGCAGCTGGGATGCAGTATGATATAATTCACTTTTCAGCTACTGAAGAACCTCTTTTTTGTTGGATGGAGGGGCTGGTGTCAGTGTTTCTAGGTCTTCCACTTTTCAGTGACAGCTGATACGAGTGTCCACCAGAGTAGATGAGCAGCGTCTACATAATGTATAATCATCCTCATGTCAAAAGGTGATGTTCCAATATTATACGCAAATATTTCTAGATGTGTCGACGTGCCAGTCCGAAATATACCGGTCTTATGTTGTCCTGTCTTTTCAGTGCCTGCATCAGCAACTGGAGGTGATTCCTGGTTATGAAGAGCTTCTGGCCGACATAGTCAACATCTGCGTGGATTACTACGAGAACAAAATGTACCTGACACCGAGCGAGAAGCACATGCTGTTGAAGGTGAGCAGCTCTCCCCCGGGCAATATTTATTGCAATATAGATTAGATTTCCATTGTTGCTGACGGATGAAAAATGCACTCCGAAATTGGAAAAATCGGAGGCTCATCCGAAGACAAGGCTGCACTTTTTTGATTATCCCTTTAACCCCTTAAAGAGAACCTTAAATACTATTAAAAAAAATAGCGTAAATAGCGTAAATAGCGTTACACTTCTGCCCGGACTCCTTACTGAAAGTGTGGATACTGGGAGAAAATTAAGTTATTTTCTCCCAGGAGCCGCCTGCTTTCAGTCACGGGGGCGTACACTGAGCGGCTACAGTCATTATACTGTGATCTGCGGCTGTAAGCACGCCCTGGGACTTTGATTGACAGCTCACTCTGCACCACAAACTGTCAATCAGAGTGCTGGGGCGTGCTTACAGCCGCAGATCACAGTATAGTAACAGTACCCGCTCAGTGTACGCCCCCGTGACTGAGAGCCAGCCGCTCCTGGGAGAAAATAACTTAATTTTTTCCCACTAGCCGTCTTTTCAGTAAGGAGTCCGGGCAGAAGGGTAACGCTATTTAACGCTAGAGATAAAAGTCACTGCAAGAATTGCACCACCTAATTGCCGCTGTCAGAGATTGACAACGGCATGTAAGCGGTCAAACAGGAGTGATCGGAGCTAGCTCTGATCTCTGCTGTTAGAGATAGGTCCTGGCTGTATAACGCAGCTGGCACCTGCCCTGTATGAAGCTCCTGAGCTTGCTCCATATCCCCCGTACCCACTTCATGACGTAATAGTGTCCCATGGAGCAGGAAGGGGCTTATGTAAGGTAATGTACATACATGGCGGGGAAAAAATATATAAATAATATCTATAAAAAAATCCTTTATGTCTTAATGACTTGCACTGTCTCATACAGGTGATGGGGTTTGGACTGTACCTGATGGACGGAAACGTCAGTAACATCTACAAGCTGGACGCTAAGAAGAGGATAAACCTGAGTAAAATTGACAAATTCTTTAAGGTGATGAGTGCAGGTCATTACAGGGCGCCATATAGGTTGACAAGTCTTGATTAGTAAAGTCTTTGGAGCTCGGACCCCAGAATAGTTATTTTTGGGACACAAACGACTTTTTGAAGCTTATCCCCAAGCTTTGGCAAGCAATTATCAGGACAGATAAGTTATGCATAACAATCATCTCATTTTATTTCCTCTGATCTCTTTAGTATTCCGCTTTTTGTTTTTCTTAAATCCGCCATACGGTTCCTGAGATATGGGTCTTTTTATTTAGGGATCATTTTTACGGTCTTTACAAAGGAGGTGTGGCTCACAGGGCAGCCAAAAAGACACGCCCCCAGAGAATCCTGTGAGCCACACCCTCTTTATAAAGTCTATAAAAATTAGCACTAAAGAAAAATGCCCGTATCTCTGGATCTATAGGGCTGATTTTAAAAAAACAAACAACGTAATACTCAGGGGAGCTACAGGAAAAAAACAAGTGGAAAATATGGACACTTTTGACTTGATGAAAAGTCCCCTTTAAGTAAGGAAATAGAGGAAGGGCTCAGTACAGATCTGTTTCATGAACCCCATCCCACCATACCTGTGCTCGGTGGTCTCATAGAGATTCCCCCATCTTTTTATTCAGTCTATATGTTTGTTTTCTCTTGCAGCAGTTGCAGGTGGTCCCGCTATTTGGAGACATGCAGATAGAGCTGGCCAGATACATTAAGACCAGTGCTCACTATGAGGAGAACAAGTCAAAGTGAGTGCATGCCGTAATGTCTCTTGGCTCTCGGGAGGACCGGACGAGAGCGGTTGTTGGACGACTTGCTGATTCCTAGATTCTTGGAAAGGAAAGAATTAACGACGGAACTAAGCAGCTTGTGGTTGTGAAATGCTTTCATTGTCTTCCTGCTTTTACTGCCAAGAGCTGCTTACTGCTGACGCGCGTCAGGGCAGTGTTAATACGGCTCCGGGGTATTTTAGTATCAGTGCCCCGAGTCCTGGTACTTCTCTGGGCATATTTGGCAGACTTGGGTTCCCAATGTTTTCTGGATATGCTCAGTAAGACCCGGGTATGGGAGCATTTACGTGCTAAAATAACCAGGAGCTGTATACGGTATATAGATTTTTAGGAAATTACTTATATCCTTCAATGATATCCTTTTTTTTGTTTCTGGCTTACAAAAGTTTAGTAAAGAAAAAAAAGTGTGTGGCCCTTTAAAATAACAACTTTGGAGTATCCTTTCTTAAGAGCTTTGCATTGTGTCGTCCCTCTGTTACTCCTCCTGGAAATGTATCAGAACGTTCTTTCTAGAAGCGTACGGCTGCCAAAATCTCCAAGAAGAGTGAAAGGATTGTGCAATTAAATTCTAACTTCCCCCTATCTTTATGTTCCCCGACGTCAGGGAGTAGTCGGGAGACCCCCATACACATTAGGTGTTCGCCTGATCCCACCAAAATCATGGGTTGGTGTAGATTTTTTATTTAAAGGGGATTTCCAGTTTCAGAAAATCCCTATAGTTTGCATTACACACCCTCCCCAGGTCCGGCGCTAAGTTTCCTCCACCTGCTCCCGGTCTCTGTTATTGCCTGCGGCCAATCAGTAGCCTCAGCTGCTCTGTCGACTGCATGGCGCTGCTGAGCTCACTGATTGTCTGCAGCGCTGTTGACTTGACATCAGTACTGAAAACAATATCAGACATCGGGAGCATTGTCGGACCCAGGGAGGGTGAGTAAAGGATAATTTATTTTGAAAAAATTACTTTTACATAGCCGGGGAACGGGTTTTCCTAAACTGAAAAAAACCTTTAATGTGTATGGTGCTGACAACGTAAAGCTGTGTATGGGGACTATCCTACATTCACTTTTCCATTAAGTCTTCTATTTCCAGGAGGAATAACAGAGGACCGGCACAATGCAGAGTTCTAAGAAAAAATTCTCCTAGACATTTACGAAAACTTGGAAAAAATCAGGGGGAAAAAGTTACATGTGCGTGTCTTTACACACTCTGACACTGTCCAATCAGTGCTGATTGTGTAGTGACACGCCCCCTTTGAGAGAAAGAAGGGTGACACCTAGTTGTCAATTTATTTACGAATTTCCAGGAAGAGTAACTGAGTAACACAAAAGAGAATTATGATCAAGAGTGAGCCCGGCTTCATCTATTATCTGTAATACGTCCTACATCCTGCAGTAGAAATGTTTTACAGTGGTGGCCAAAAGTATTGGCACCCCTGAAATTCTGTCAGATAACTCAGTTTCTTCCTGAAAATGATTGCAATCACAAATTCTTTGGCCTTATTATCTTCATTTAATTTGTCTTCAATGAAAAAACAAAAAAAGAATTGTCCTAAAGCCAAATTGGATATAATTCCACACCAAACCTAAAAAAGGGGGTGGACGAAAGTATTGGCACTGTTTGAAAAATCATGTGATGCTTCTCTAATTCGTGTAATTAACAGCACCTGTAACTTACCTGTGGCACCTAACAGGTGTTGGCAATAACTAAATCACACTTGCAGCTAGTTAACATGGATTAAAGTTGACTCAACCTCTGTCCTGTGTCCTTGTGTGAACCACATTGAGCATGGAGAAAAGAAAGAAGACCAAAGAACTGTCTGAGGACTTGAGAAACCAAATTGTGAGGAAGCATGAGTAATCTCAAGGCTACAAGTCCATCTCCAAAGACCTGAATGTTCCTGTGTCTTCCGTGCGCAGTGTCATCAAGAAGTTTAAAGCCCATGGCACTGTGGCTAACCTCCCTAGATGTGGACGGAAAAGAAAAATTGATGAGAGATTTCAACGCAAGATTGTGCGGATGGTGGATAAAGAACCTCGACTAACATCCAAACAAGTTCAAGCTGCCCTGCAGTCCGAGGGTACAACAGTGTCAACCTGTACTATCCGTCGACGTCTGAATGAAAAGGGACTGTATGGTAGGATACCCAGGAAGACCCTACTTCTTACCCCGAGACATAAAAAAGCCAGGCTGGAGTTTGCCAAAACTTACCTGAGAAAGCCTAAAACATTTTGGAAGATTGTTCTGTGGTCAGATGAGACAAAAGTAGAGCTTTTTGGGAAAAAGCATCAACATAGAGTGTACAGGGAAAAAAAAGAGGCATTGAAAGAAAAGAACACGGTCCCTACAGTCAAACATGGCGGAGGTTCCCTGATGTTTTGGGGTTGCTTTGCTGCCTCTGGCACTGGACTGCTTGACCGTGTGCATGGCATTATGAAGTCTGAAGACTACCAACTAATTTTGCAGCATAATGTAGGGCCCAGTGTGAGAAAGCTGGGTCTCCCCCAGAGGTCATGGGTCTTCCAGCAGGACAATGACCCAAAACACACTTCCAAAAGCACTATAAAATGGTTTGAGAGAAAGCACTGGAGACTTCTAAGGTGGCCAGCAATGAGTCCAGACCTGAATCCCATAGAACACCTGTGGAGAGATCTCAAAATGGCAGTTTGGAGAAGGCACCCTTCAAATATCAGAGACCTGGAGCAGTTTGCCAAAGAAGAATGGTCTACAATTCCAGCAGAGCATTGTAAGAAACTCATTGATGGTTACCGGAAGCGGTTGTTCACAGTTATTTTGGCTAAAGGTTGTGCAACCAAGTATTAGGCTGAGGGTGCCAATACTTTTGTCTGGCCCATTTTTGGAGTTTTGTGTGAAATGATCAATGATTTGATTTTTGCTTCATTCTCTTTTGTGTTTTTTCCTTGCAAGCAAATTAAATGAAGATAATAATACCAAAGAATTTGTGATTGCAATCATTTTCAGGAAGAAACTGAGTATTATCTGACAGAATTGCAGGGGTGCCAATACTTTTGGCCACCACTGTATAGAGGGACATCCTGGCCGTGTAAGTGTTGTGTCCTCAGGGGTTCCCTGTGTATTGTAGTCCGCCGTCACCATCAGGGTAGCACCCACCTAACCAGTGCTCCCAGTCTCTCTCCACTCGCCCCTCTGAGGCCCTCCGCAGGCTTTAAGCAGCTGTTTCCTGCCCAGGTGGACGTGTACACAGAGCAGCATCAGCCCGCAGTACAATATATGTGAGCAGATGGTACAGATACGAGACGACCACATCCGCTTCATCTCCGAGCTGGCACGCTACAGCAACAGTGAGGTAAGGAGGGAGAGATAGATAGATAGATAGATGATAGATAGATAGATAGATGGATAATAGATAGATAGATAATATACAATAGATAGATGATATATCGATAATAGATAATAAATAGATAGATAATAGATAGATGATATATAATAGATAGATGATATATCGATAATAGATAGATAATAAATAGATAGATAATAGATAGATAATAAATAGATAGATAATAGATAGATAATATATAATAGATAGATGATATATCGATAATAGATAGATAATAGATAGATAGATATCCTGCTGATATATCCTCATATTATAAACTTGCACCCTTTAGTGCCTTTCATGTGGAGTTTATTGTTGAGCTTTTAAGGCTTGTTTAACCTAATAAGTAAATAAATGAATGAATGAAAAAAAAATACGTGGGGTCCCCCCTATTTTATGAAACCAGCAAAGGTAAAGCCGACAGCTGTGAGCTGATATTATCATTCTGGGAAGGTCCATGGTTATTGGGCCCTTCCTAGACTAAAAGTACCAGCCCGCAGCCGGCTCAGAAGTGGTGCATCACATTAGATAGATACTGTAGATAGATAGATAATAGATAGATGATAGATAGATAGATAGTGTAAGGCGGCGGTGTTCACACCGTGCAGTAACTGAGGCAGTGACCCAAGCAAGTCCAACATAAACAGCTTTTATTTCAGCAACTCACGGGTTAACAGAAAGTCCTCCAGTTCGCAGCCGGGTTACCAGAAAGTCCATACACAATGGTTGCCGGGGACAACGGCCGTGCAGGCCCGCTCAGAGCCTGACAAGTGCAGAGCCTTCCCAGGCGGTGGTTCAGCCACACTCAGTCCTGCTGAGTTTTCCTGCTGTGCTCTTAGCAGGTTGCAACATAGAACAACACTAATAGTTAGTGCAGGAGTTTTAAAGGACCTGTGGCAAGAGCTACTGGAAAACCCGGGTTGGAGGGAGGAGGCCGCCCCACTGCCTCCTGTGACCTCCTCCAAGAAATGAAGGACCTGCCGGGGTTTACTTAATCTGCCTTAGCCAGGTATCCTGACCAGGTCAATGCTCACCTTCATTCCTGCATTGCAGCCGCAGCTGTGTGTGTGACTGCAATGCACTCCAATGGATTTAAGAGGTCTCTGTACACATTCTGGGGGATATATAACGTCCCTCGTATACGATCCCGGTCACTGCCTCACATATCCCCCCCCCTCTGTTCAAACTTGTGGGGTTGAACATTTGCCGCCATACAGGGTGCCCGGGACAGGGCATCCGCGTTTGCTTGCAACTTCCCAGGGCGATGTTCTACAGAGAAACTGAAATTTTGCAGTGACAGGAACCACCTGGTGACTCGCGCATTCCTCTCCTTGGCATTCCTCATCCATACCAAGGGTGAGTGGTCCGTCACCAAGCGGAACTGACGCCCGAGTAAATAATAACGTAGCGATTCCAAGGCCCACTTAATAGCCAAACACTCCTTCTCTACCATGCTATAGTTTTTCTCTGCCGGGACAAGTTTTCTACTCAAGTAGGTGACCGGGTGCTCTTCACCATTCACTTTCTGTGACAATACCGCCCCTAGGCCTACCTCTGAGGCATCTGTCTGTACAATGAAGGTTTCCTTGAAGTTGGGGCTGATGAGGACCGGCTGTCCACACAGGGCCAATTTCATGGACTGAAAAGCTTCTTCTGCCTGAGGGTTCCACCGAACCATTACCGATTTTTTTCCCTTCAAGAGATCGGTCAGGGCCGCCGTTCGCCCAGCAAAATTAGGTATAAACCGGCGGTAATACCCAAGGATGCCAAGGAACGCCCTCACCTGTTTTGTACTTGACGGTTTAGGCCAGTTTTTTTATAGCCTCAACTTTATTGATTTGGGGCTTGATAGCTCCTCGGCCAATCACATACCCCAAATATTGGGCTTCCTCTAGCCCTATCGCACATTTTTTGGGGTTTGCCGTTAACCCTGCGGCTCTGAGAGAATCCAGCACTGCCTGTACCTGTGATAGGTGCGTATGCCAGTTAGTGCTAAAGATGATAATATCATCTAGATACGCGGACGCGTACTCCTGATGAGGCTTGAGCACTATGTCCATCAACCTCTGAAATGTAGCCGGGGCCCCATGTAACCCAAAAGGTAAGACCACATAGTGGTATAGACCCTCTGGAGTTACGAAGGCGGTCTTTTCCTTCGCCGATTCCATGAGAGGTACCTGCCAGTAACCCTTGGTGAGATCGAGCGTGGTAAAGTACTGGGCCTGCCCCAGTCTCTCAATCAGCTCGTCCACCCGGGGCATTGGATAAAGGTCGAACTTTGACACTTCATTCAATTTCCGGAAATCGTTACAGAAGCGTAATGATCCGTCTGGTTTTGGAATCAGTACGATGGGGCTAGCCCACTCACTCCGTGATTCCTCTATGACGCCTAACTGAAGCATTTGTTTTACCTCAGCCATGATGGCTTGCCTCCGGGCCTCGGGTTCCCGGTACGGTCTTATTCGTACCCGTACCCCAGGTTCGGTGACAATGTCATGTTGGATAACCGTAGTCCTACCTGGTAGCTCTGAGAACACGTCGGTATTGTGCTGCAACAGCGAGCGAGCCTCCCGTCGCTGCTGTTTAGTGAGGGCATCACTTATCCTGACCTCCCCCTCGGAGGCTTCCCTGGCTGAAGGTGGAGAATTCTCTGGTGATATGCCCGGGGTGACGTCTGTAACTAAACACTCTCGATCTTTCCAAGGCTTTAGCAGGTTTACATGGTAAAGCTGCTCAGGTTTCCTCCTTCCGGGCTGATACACCCGGTAATTTACCTCCCCCACTTTTTCTCGAATCTCATATGGTCCTTGCCACTTGGCCATGAACTTACTCTCGGCTGTGGGTACCAGTACTAACACTCGATGACCCTTGTTAAAAGTTCTGACTCTGGCTCTTTTATTATATGTGCGCCTCTGAGCTGCCTGGGCATCTAACAGATGCTCTTTCACGATGGGCATGACCGCCGCGATCCGGTCCTGCATACTAGCCACGTGTTCAATTATACTCCTATGCGGAGTTGGCTCTTATTCCCATGTCTCTTTGGCTACGTCCAACAGACCCCTAGGGTGTCTGCCGTACAATAACTCAAAGGGAGAACCCTGTGGAAGCCTGGGGTACCTCACGGACGGCGAACATCAAATAGGGTAACAACATGTCCCAATCCCTTCCATCCTTAGAAACCACCCTTTTTAACATGGACTTGAGGGTTTTATTGAACCGTTCAACTAGCCCGTCGGATTGAGGGTGGTACACCGAGGTGCGCAATTGTTTAATTTTTAGCAATTTGCATAGTTCCTTTGTCACTTTGGACATAAAGGGGGTCCCCTGATCCATCAGGATCTCCTTGGGTAGTCCAAGGCGACAGAACATGGCAAACAGCTCCCGTGCAATCAGTTTTGCCGAGGTGTGGCGTAGTGGTATAGCTTCCGGGTACCGAGTGGCATAGTCGACGACTACCAGTATATGTTGGTGTCCACGGGCGGATTTTACAATGGGTCCAACCAAGTCCATTGCAATTCGTTCAAAAGGTACCTCTATCACCGGCAGGGGTACCAATGAGCTACGGAAACTTGCAGTGGGTGTGGTCAACGGACATTCGGGGCAGGATTCGCAGTACCTTTTGACCTCCGCGTAAACCCCAGGCCAAAAGAACCGCTGCAAGATACGTTCTAGCGTCTTTTTTACCCCTAAGTGTCCACCCAGCAGGTGTGAGTGTGCCATCTCGAGAATCGCCCGACGGTACGACTGAGGTGCCACTAACTGATCCACAACCTCGTCCCTGATCTTATCTATCCTATAGAGCAACTCACTGTTGATTACCATGCGTGGAAATACAGTATCGGCACCGGGCTGTTGAGCTACGCCATTTACCTCTAACACCCTTTCCCGCGCCTGAGCCAGGGTGGGATCCTGTAGCTGAGCCGTCCCAAACGTGGCCCGGGACACATCCAGCTCGGGGATCGATGGGATCTCCTCGACCTCTCCTGCCAGCACCTCTAAGGGAAACCTATCGGGGTCACACTCTGTCTCTAGGTTGGACACCCCTACGGCAGGTTCCCCTGGCTCCGGTTCGTCGGGTACAACGCCTGTAATACATTTTACCGGGGGAGAGTGGATTTTGTTTTTCCACAGAGTCCAGAATAGGGGCAAGTCTCCTCCCAACACAGTCCCATAGGGAAGAGTTTTTACCACCCCTACCACATGTTTTATTTCTCCACACGGCGTGGACAGGACTACCTCCTCAGTTGGGTACTCTCGGAGGTCCCCATGGATACACACAACCCCAACGGGCCATTCACCGGAGTTGTCTCCTGCCACCAACGACCCATGTACCAAAGTCACAAGGCTCCCTGAGTCCAGGAGGGCCTCCGTGGGGTACCCATTAACCAGTACCTGGCATAGTTGGAGTTCACTGTCCCGGGTTTCGGCGCTCGCTGTGCAGACGGTCTGGGCGTACATTGAGACCCGGCGGTTATATCCGCAGTCCATGGGTTCCGTAGTTAGGGGACAATTAGCAATCACATGTCCCAGCCCCTGACACCGCCAGCACCTAAGGGTGGTGGTACTGTTAGGTCTTATGACAGTTTGAGAGGGAATCGGTCTCCTGCCACTCTCACTCCGGGGTTCCCCTTCAGCACGAGTACGGTGCTGACTGTCCCCAGCAGAGGGAAGCGACCCCCTAGCCGAGTAGCACTCGACCAAACTGACCACCTGGTCGAGGGTGCCGGGGTCCCCTTGCCCCACCCAACGTTGGATAGCGACTGGCAGAGTCCTCACCAGCCGGTCAACCACCACCCTCTCCACTATCTGGGCTGGGGACAAAGTCTCAGGTTGGAGCCACCTCTTTACCAGCTGCAGGAGGTCATAAGCCTGAGACCGGGCAGGTCGGGTCTCCACATAGGCCCACGAAAACACATGCTGAGCCCTCACGTATGTATTGACCCCCAGCCGGGCAAGGATCTCACCTTTGAGCCTCTGGTAGTCCCGGGCGTCCTCCTGACTGAGGTCGAAACAGGCCTTCTGGGCATCGCCAACCAAAAACGGAGCCACCACTTCCGCCCACTGGTCGGCTGGCAGGTTTTCCCGCTCTGCTGTGCGTTCATAGATGGTAAGGAAGGCTTCCACGTCGTCCTCCAGTCCCATGTTCCTCAACGCTGATCGAACCTTGTCCTGGGCGTCTCGACGTTCCGGGGCTGATGTCGTCGGCGTCTTCCGCAGGGCAGCAATCTGTTGCATCATCAGTTCATTTGTTTTTTGCTGCTGCCTTTGGAGATCCTGGTGCAGCTCCTGCTGTTGCCGTTGGAGACTCAGGTATTGCTCCTGCTGTTGCCGTTCCCTCTCCTGCTGTTGCCGTTGGAGACTCAGATACTGCTCCTGCTGTTGCCGCTGAGACTGCATCTGCTGCTGCTGGGTGAGTACCAGCTGCTTAAACAGCTCCTCCATTTTGTCCATGGGGTGGAACTGAAAGGTGGCAGGCCGAATTGTGGTCATGCAGCGGCCGGTGGGGTATGCCTCAGTCACTATGCCCGCATTCTCCACCAATCTGTAAGGCGGTTTTGTTCACACCGTGCAGTAACTGAGGCAGTGACCCAAGCAAGTCCAACATAAACAGCTTTCATTTCAGCAACTCACGGGTTAACAGAAAGTCCTCCGGTTCGCAGCCGGGTTACCAGAAAGTCCATACACAATGGTTGCCGGGGACAACAGCCGTGCAGGCCGCTCCGAGCCTGACAAGTGCAGAGCCTTCCCAGGCGGTGGTTCAGCCACACTCAGTCCTGCTGAGTTTTCCTGCTGTGCTCTTAGCAGGTTCCAACATAGAACAACACTAATAGTTAGTGCAGGAGTTTTAAAGGACCTGTGGCAAGAGCTACTGGAAAACCCGGGTTGGAGGGAGGAGGCCGCCCCACTGCCTCCTGTGACCTCCTCCAAGAAATGAAGGCCCTGCCGGGGTTTACTTAATCTGCCTTAGCCAGGTATCCTGACCAAGTCAATGCTCACCTTCATTCCTGCATTGCAGCCGCAGCTGTGTGTGTGACTGCAATGCACTCCAATGGATTTAATAGGTCTCTGTACACATTCTGGGGGATATATAACGTCCCTCGTATACGATCCCGGTCACTGCCTCACAATAGATAGATATATAATAGATAGATAATAGATAGATGATAGATAGATAAATGGATATGAGATGATAGATATGAGATAGATAATAGATAGATGATAGATAATAGATAGATATATAATAGATAGATAATAGATAGATAATAGATAGATGATAGATAGATAATAGATAGATAATAGATAGATGATAGATAGATAATAGATAGATGATAGATAATAGATAGATAAGAGATTGATAGATAGATAGATAATAGATAGATAATAGATACATAGATAATAGATAGATAATAGATAGATAGATAATAGATAGATAGATAATAGACAGATGATAGATAGATAGATGGATATGAGATGATAGATATGAGATAGATAGAAGCACAGTTGTGTACAGACACCTATATGATATACTCATTTGTAGGAGCCTATAGCACTATAAAAGGTAACACATCAGCAGAAAGAAGTGCATGGCCAGTAACTTAGATAATACCACATCTTTATTCATACATCTAAAATAAAATATAGAGATAACACAAGATCACCAGAATACAGATAAAACACCTGAATAAGAACAGCATGGAGCCATGGATCCATTACACTGGACACGTGTTTCGCTTGGAAAGCTTCATCCGGGGGACAGCGCTTTCCAAGAGAAACTCCTGATGAGTCCTTATGTTACTCATGTACCTGCTTCAAGGATTGTTTACTTTTTACCTTTCTAGGAGGCTTACTTTTGGACCCCAGGCGAGATTGTTGAGTTGGTTAGCGCCTTATATCCCTTGGCTTTACTTTGGTGGGCACTCCCATCCTGTTTGCCTTGCTCAGATATTGGCCGCGCACTTCTTTCTCTTGACTTGTGCCGCACAGTCGTGCACAGTGAGATATAAGAGCTGATAGCGGTGACATCTGCGCCTTGTTGTCGGCAGGTGGTGACGGGCTCAGGTCTTGACAGCCAGAAGTCGGATGAAGAGTACAGAGAGTTGTTTGACCTGGCCCTGAGGGGTCTTCAGCTTCTGTCTAAGTGGAGTGCCCACGTCATGGAAGTGGTGAGTGTGGTACTGGTACACAGATCTGGGAAACCCATCATGTATAATCAGCCATCGCTTCTTATATACATCCCACTTGCCCTATAGTGTCACGCAAGGTGTAAGAAAGACTAAGTGCATCACAAAGGGAAAGGGGAAAAGGGAGCCCAGACTCTAGGGAAAGGGGGTAATGGAGATCTCCTAGGCTGACCTTATATCACACTGTCTCCCCTAACATCCCTATATTGGTTCCGCACCAATCACCGCACAGGAACCTCGCCCTGTCGTTCCCTGGTGTTTGCCCCTGGCTAGGGAAGGGAGGTGATGAGCGCTAGTCGATCCACACTGACAACTAAAGACAACAAGGGGGAACAAACAAGTGAACATAGCTTAGCTTTAATCGTCTTCAGAGAGATGAACACACGTCCTCTTAGCACCAGAGAGGAAGAAGTACTGCACTTGCTCCAAGCCTTCACAGGGAGTCATGTGAGTATCGCCGGCACCACCCTCTAGCAGACAGCAGGTATTTATACACCCAAGTCAGGGTGTTAATTAGCAAGAGGAAGGTAGCCGCTGGGTCCTAGAGAGACAGCTTCTAAGAAGGTGTCTGTAATGCTAAACAAAGAGATCTCCTGCAACCAACTCCAGGGCGATTGTTTTGTCACTTCTGACACACCCGTGACATATAGAGCATATAGCACTGACTTCCCGTATCTGCTGTTCTCCGTCTTGCAGTATTCTTGGAAGTTGGTTCATCCTACAGACAAGTTCTGTAACAAGGACTGTCCGGGCACGGCCGAGGAGTACGAGCGCGCTACAAGGTATAACTACACCAGTGAGGAGAAATTCGCTTTTGTGGAGGTAAGTCGTACATCGCTATAGATCTTATATTTTAGTATCTAATGGTCCAAGATGAGGTTTCCTTTGATCGGAGATAAGCGGCACCATAATTGTTCTTCTCCATGAAATAACATGCAAATTTGTGCCGAAATCTAACTGAATGGAGACATATACACATTCAGAAGTGTCGTCTTTACCTTTTCTTCAAGATATTTCCCAAGATATAATAGTTTACGCTCTGTGTGGCCACCTGGTGGTGATGATGTGAATTGCAGCCTTTTGTTCTCTATGTTGCCACCCAGTGGTTAAAGTGTGAACTGCAGCCTCACAAATGTTTTGGCATTCCTCCCAACAGAGCCAGATTCAGCAAGACAGGCCCAGGGTTAAGGACATTTTTTTAGCGCGTAGGTATATTGAATGTAGTGGTGGAGTGGAGGGCGTTAACCTATCCACCATTCACATGTGCCTTCTGTCTGAAGCTCGGCGCGGGAGGCGTGATGATGTCACTATATTGTGCCTACTGAATCGGTTACAGACACAGATCTGCTCCAGTCATCATGGGGTTGGGGCTAGTTGAATATTTTTTTTTTAATTTCAGGTGGGGTAGAGTGGCACCTTACTGGGGGAAAAGGGGTATCAAACTATGTATGGTAGGGGAATCATAATGTGTGTGGGGGCATCATACTGTGTATGGTAGGGGAATAATAATGTGTGGGGGCATCATACTGTGTTTGGTAGGGGAATCATAATATGTGGGGGCATCATACTGTGTATGGTAGGGGAATCATAATGTGTGGGGGCATCATACTGTGTATGGTAGGGGAATCATAATGTGTAGGGTCTTCATACTGTGTGTGGGGACGACATACTGTGTATGGTAGGGGAATCATAATGTGTGGGGGCATCATACTGTGTATGGTAGGGGAATCATAATGTGTAGGTACATCATACTATGTGTGGGGGCATCATACTGTGCATGGTATGGGAATCAAAATGTGTGGGGGCATCATACTGTGTTTGCTAGGGGAATCTTAATGTGTAGGGGCATCGTTCTATGTATGGAAGGGGAATTATAATGTGTAGAGGCATCATATTATGTATGGGGGCTTCATACTGTGTATGATAGGGCAATCTTGTGTGGGGGCATCATACTTTGTATGGTAGGGGAGTCATAATATGTAGGGGCATCATACTGTGTATGGTAGTGGATTCATAATGTGTAGGGGCATCATACTGTATATGGTAGGAGAATTACAATGTGTGGGGGCATCATACTGTGTATGGTAGGGGAATCAAAGTGTAGGGGCATCATACTGTGTATGGTAGTGGAATCATAATGTGTGATGACTTCATACTGTGTATGGGGGCATCATACGTGGAAGAGGAATCATAATGTTTGGAGGCATCATATTGTGTATGTTAGGGGAATCATAATGTGTGGGGTCATAATACTGTGTGTGGGGCATCATACTGTGTATGGTAGGGAAATAATGTGTAGGGGCATCATACTGTATGTGAGGGCATCATATTGTGTATGGCAGAGGAATCATGTGTAGGGGCATCATACTGTGTATGGTAGAGAAATCAATGTATGGAGGCATCATACTGTGGGGAGGGGACACTGGGCCATCATTAGGGCATCACACTGTGTGTGGGGAGACTATGGGGGCACCATTGTCACACAAGGTGTGGGAAAGACTAAGTGCAACACGAAGGGAAGAGGGGAGGAAGCCCAAACACTAGGGAAAGGGGGAGTGGAGACCCCTAGGCAGATCTAATATCTCCCTGCCTACCCTATCGTCCCTATATAGGTTCCACACCTATATAGCCGAGCAGGACCCTAAAGCCCTGGATGACCCTAGAGATTGGCCCTAAATAGGGAGGGGGAGAGGTGAACACTACCCAGGCCCCACTACAAACTAAAGACAACAAGGTAGACAAACAAAGGGGATAAACTTAGCTTGAGCAGACACCAGAGGATTAACGCCAACTGTCCTCCAAGGGCACCAGAGGAGAAGCCAGCCCACTGCTAGTGCTCCAAGCCTGCACAAAAGTACATAGAAGTATCACCGGCAATTCGCTGGAGCAAACTGAGTGTTTTTACCTACCGGGCAAGGGTGTGTCAACCATCAGCAGGAGGGAGGTGGCCGCTGGGTCCTAAAGGCAGAAGGATTAAGACGGCGTCTGTAATGCCAAGCGCAGTGACCTTCTACAGCCAGATCCAGAGCGACTGTCTATTACACGTGACATACCCGTGACAATCATACTGTGATGGGAGCATCATTATGTTCAGGGCACTGGGGGCAATATGAATGTGTATGGGGGGCATAATACTGTGTGTGTGTCATCATACTGTGTGTGTGTAAGGTGGCAATTTGGGAGCATAGTTGGGGCATCATACTGCTTGGAGGCCAACATGTTCAGAAGGTGTCCCTCTTTTCTGGTCTTGACAGCTGGGAAGTTTGATTTTGCGAAACGTTTCAGCCCTTGAAGACATCTGCAGAAAGTTAAGGGCTGCATCCATCTGTGCCCATTCATTCCCTGTCTGGATGTGGTGGCATATTCTGTGACTTGCCATCATGTCTGTGATGGGCAAAGTCTATGAAGCTAGACATATACATAAAATGATGCAATATGAGTTACAATTTACACTCGGGAAGATATTTTCCACAATATCAATCATTTCTCTTATGATATCTTTCAGGTGATTGCCATGGTAAAGGGTCTGCAAGTGCTAATGGGCCGCATGGAAAGTGTGTTCAATCAAGCCATAAGGAATACCATCTACGCTGCCCTACAAGACTTTGCTCAGAGTACCCTACGAGAACCGCTCCGCCAGGCCGTGCGCAAAAAGAAGAACGTGCTGATAAGGTGAGAGTATTAGGAGATACAATAATATTAGGGTCGCCGCTCAGAAACCTTTAGGTATAAAAATGCCTGGGACTAAATAATTAATTAGATAAGATGTATTATAGCTACATCACATCTATAAAAGTACAAAATAACACACAGTGCCCCATAGAGTAATTATTGCTATAGCTGAGGAGGTGCCGCCCTAGGCGTGGGCCTCTTGTTCTTAATGGCTCTATTCACAGCACCAGTGGCAACATGAGTAAGCAGACATGTGTGTGACCTGTCAATGATTTCCTTGGAATAAATGTGTCTCTGCTTCTCTTTAGTGTTTTGCAGGCCATTCGTAAGACTATCTGTGACTGGGAAGCAGGTCGCGAGCCCCCCAATGACCCATGTCTGAGAGGAGAGAAGGACCCCAAGGGTGGCTTTGACATCAAAGTTCCTCGAAGGGCAGTGGGACCCTCAAGCACTCAGGTCTGGATGACATTTAGATGAATTTCTACAATACAGATTCCTTTTTTACTTTTATTTTTATGAAAAGTCATTCCCCATTAGGGATAGGGTCAATGGCACCAAGGGGGGAGGTATCAGCGCCCCAGATGTAGATGAACTGTTTAAAGTTAATTTTAAAGGGCTTTTCTGTGTTTCGGTGGCCTCTGTTGCACTTGTTCGCTGCACCCACGTTTAGTGGCGATTATTTAGGAGTGTTTGTTTAGTTAATGACTGGCTTCTCCTCCGTAGCTGTACATGGTGCGCACAATGCTGGAATCCCTCATTGCCGACAAGAGCGGCTCCAAAAAGACGTTACGCAGCAGCCTGGACGGTCCGATTGTACAAGCGATCGAGGAGTTCCACAAACAGTCTTTCTTCTTCACTCATCTGCTCAACTTCAGTGGCGAGTAACAGGCAGAAAAATACGGTGACCGCTGCAGCCAGTCAGTGGCCATTGATCGGCTTCAGTCTAGACAGTTTTGTTCGAGTGGAAGAACTGTGTTTCTTCCGCTCAGACTTAATTCTAAAGCCTGCAGCCGATCAATGGCTGCTGATTGGTTGCAGTGATCCCCAGTAAATATGCAATGACATGATATTAAAGCGCCATGACCCAAGTATCAATCAGATGAAAGATTATTCATTCTTTTGTGGTCCGGTCTCATTACAGAGGCGCTGCAGCAGTGTTGCGATCTGTCGCAGCTCTGGTTTCGAGAATTCTTCCTTGAACTGACCATGGGACGGCGCATTCAGTTCCCCATCGAGATGTCCATGCCTTGGATCCTCACCGACCACATCCTGGAGACCAAGGAGCCTTCTATGATGGAGTAAGAGATCACTGAGATAAGGGTTATGGGGTCTCCTGGCACCAGATGAGGGGGGGTGTAACATCTTCCTCGTCTCTACATTTATGCCCGGATGTAGCAGAATTGAATTTGCCAAACTCAGCTCTGCTTCTATGTCAAACATAGCTCTGCTACATCAGACAAGTTCTCCGCTACTGCCTCCGACAAATACAACTCTGCTACATCAGACAAGTTCTCCTCTACTGCCTCTAACAAACACAACTATGCAACCAACAAGTTCTCCTCTACTGTTTCCGACAAACACAACTCTGCTACATCAGAATAGTTCTCCACTGCCTTCATGAAACACATCTCTGCTACATCAGACAAGTTCTCCTCTACTGCCTCTGACAAACACAGCTCTGCTACATTAGACAAGTTCTCCTCTACTGCCTCCGACAAACACAGCTTTGCTACATCAGACAAATTCTCCTCTACTTCCTCTGACTAACACAACTCTGCTACATCAGACATGTTCTCCTCTAATTCCTCTGACAAACACAATGCTGCTACATCAGACAAGTTCTCCTCTACTGCCTCCAACAAACACAACTCTGTTACATCAGACAAGTTCTCCTCTACTGCCTCCAACAAACACAACTCTTTTACATCAGACAAGTTCTCCTCTACTGCCTCCAACAAACACAATTCTGTTACATCAGACAAGTTCTCCTCTACTGCCTCCAACAAACACAACTCTTTTACATCAGACAAGTTCTCCTCTACTGCCTCCAACAAACACAACTCTGTTACATCAGACAAGTTCTCCTCTACTGCCTCCAACAAACACAACTCTGTTACATCAGACAAGTTCTCCTCTACTGCCTCCAACAAACACAACTCTGTTACATCAGACAAGTTCTCCTCTACTGCCTCCGAAAAACCCGACTCTGCTACATCAGACAAGTTCTCTACTGCCTCCGACAAACACAGCTCTGCTACATTAGACAAGTTCTCCTCTACTGCCTCCGACAAACACAGCTTTGCTACATCAGACAAATTCTCCTCTACTTCCTCTGACAAACACAACTCTGCTACATCAGACATGTTCTCCTCTACTTCCTCTGACAAACACAATGCTGCTACATCAGACAAGTTCTCCTCTACTGCCTCCTACAAACCCGACTCTGCTACATCAGACAAGTTCTCCTCTACTGTCTCCGAGAAACACATTTCTGCTATATCAGACAAGTTCTCTACTGCCTCCGACAAACACAGCTCTGCTACATTAGACAAACTTTTCTCTACTAAAACCTATAATAGAAGGAATCACCCAATGATAATGCCCATTAAAAGAAGAAAATTAATAGAAATGATCAGGTATAAACACAGAAGGATACTGGCCCAAATTCATGGTGAGATACATTTCCGGCCCCCTACACTAAAAACTGTTTTCTACTGCCTCGTATTCTGACAAACACAGCTCTACTACATCAGAAAAAACTTTTCCTCTGGTTCTTCGGACAAACACAGTTCTAGATAAGCCTTCCTTTACTGCCTGTGACAACACAGCTCTGCTACATCAGACAAGCCTTACTCTACTGCCTCTGACAAACACAGCTCTGCTACATCAGACAAGCCTTACTCTACTGCCTCTGACATACACAGCTCTGCTACATCAGACATACTTTCCTCTACTGCCTCTGACAAACACAGCTCTAGACAAATTCTCTTACACTACTGACAAACACAGCTTTAGACAAGATTTCCACTACTGCCTTTAAACAAATACAGCTCTGCTCTGTTATCCTCCTCACAAACAAAACTCTGCGACATCAGACAAGCCTTCCACTACTTCCTCTGACAAACGCTGCTCTGCTACATCAGACAAACATATCTCCACTGCCTCTGACAAACACAGCTCTGCTACATCAGACAAGCCTTCCTCTATTGCCTCTGACAAACAGAGCTCTGCTACATCAGACAAACTTTCCTCCACTGCCTCGCTCTCTGACAAACACAATTATGCTACATCAGACAAACATTTCTCTATGGCCTTTGACCAACCCAGCTCTGCTACATCTGGTAAGTAATTTTTTTTCTAAATTTTCAAAGTCACACAATATTAGCTCTGCTACATCTGAATAGGTCAGCTGTGGAAACAATAAATGTGCATGGCTAGACTGCCCTTTTATCTTAAGGAATGTAAGGAAAGATAAGCCTTACTATTTGCAGGAATCCCAGCTTTTTTTTTTTTTCAATAAACAAACTCAGCTCTACTATCAAACAACCTCCGCTCAGCTGCATCTCTTCTTTTTTTTTATCCCTTCATTATATAACTCTATTGGTTTCAGCTTCCTTTTCCAGAACACCTGCATAGATAAAAGATAATATAGTAAAAACCTGGCTGTCTCCACCAGAGGGCGCTCATTGCATACATTGAAGTCAATATGCAATATGCTCCTGTGCTCCCTCTAGTGGATACTGTAGGTATTACACGAAAAAAAAAAATTATTAGTAAAAATAATTAAGTAATGTTCCTAATTTATGAAAGTGGGTTCTACTTACATAAAATGAAAGAGTAGAGCAGTCAGATGACCTATATAATGCGTTCTTCCCCAGGTACGTCCTCTATCCTCTTGACCTGTATAATGATAGTGCCTACTATGCTTTAACCAAGTTTAAGAAGCAGTTCCTCTATGATGAAATTGAAGCCGAGGTAAGAGGGTCACCGAGCGTAAGGCCTTATTCACACGTCATTAATTAATGGGTTAATCACAAGGTGTATAATTTTGTCTAATTCTTCTCTTCCAGGTGAATCTGTGCTTTGACCAGTTTGTGTACAAGTTATCAGACCAGATCTTCGCCTACTACAAGGCCATGTCCGGCAGGTACAGATAAATACTGCCCCCTATAGATAAGATAATTTTGTAAAACCGTCACTAACACAGTGGCCATAATTTTTGCCAAACCTTTCGATTTCAGCTGGACTGTCTTCCTCAGATGTCAAAAGATAAAATGATGGGGCAGTTGAATTTCAACATGCCCGATCCTTTTGTTCTCCTGATAGCAGCCTATTACCCTCACCCTCAAAAGGAACACATACATGCTCCATCTAGCTGAGCGTGCAAGTACTGTATATGGGGGGAAGGGTCAGAGAGTGAGAGCTGTCAACCAACAGGTATCTAATGAGTCCAGCCAGTGTTAAAGGGGTTTTTCGGTCTTTTTAAAAGGTCAACCTTTTGCCAATATGAGACTGATATTATTAAGGACCTTGATATTTGGGGGTCCTGTCGAACATTTTGCATCAGGGCCCACAAGCGTCACGTTTTAACACCGCTGATGCCCTGCTGTTTATAGGACAAAAGATCAGACGATCGCAGCTTTAAGTCCCCTAAGGGGACTAAGAAATACAGTAAAAAGTGAAAAAAAAGTTTTTAAAAATATTGAAAAAAAACACAAAAGTTTAAATATAACAATAAAGAAAATATAAAAAATACACATATTTGGTATCGTAAAAGTCCGATCTATCAAAATATAAAAGAAATGAATCCGATCGGTAAACGGCGTAAAGAGAAAAAGAATAGAAACGCCGGAATTACGTTTTTTTTGCCGCCTCCACATTGCAATAAGAGGCTATCAAAACATTGTATCTACCCTAAAATGGTATCAGTAAAAACGTCAGCTCGGGGTGCAAAAAATAAGCCATCACTCAGCTCGAAAATCGGAAGCGTTACAGTTCTCGAAAAATGGTGACACAACCAAAAAATTTTTTTACTAATTTTCCAAAAAAATGTCACCAGTTAAATAAAAGAAAAACTATACATATTTGGTATCTGCGTTCTCGTACTGACCTTAGGTATCATATTGGCAGGTCAGTTTTACCATAGAGTGAACATGGTAAATAAAAAAATAAAAAAACAATTGTGAAATTGCACTTTTTTTTGCAATTTCAATGCACTTGGATTTTTTTTCCTGCTTTCCAGTGCGTCACATGATAAAATGAATGATGTCATTCAAAAAAATACAACTTGTCCTGCAAAAAAAAAAAACAAGCCCTCATATGGTTATGTGGACTGAAAATTTTAAAAAAAGTTATGGCTCTTGAAAGAATGGGAGGAAAAAACTAAATTTCTGCAACTGTCCCACTCAAATTTTGGCCACGTATGAAGTTACCCTTCACCTAAGGGTTATTTTCTGTTTTCGTTCAGGAACTGATTTTCAGTTGTGGACATTTCTGCAGCAGATTGGCCACTTGTGCCCTTAGTGGTAGTTATACATTATACATATTCTTCTTCCAGCGTTCTGTTGGATAAACGCTTCCGGGCAGAATGTAAGAACTATGGAGTGATCATTCCTTACCCACCATCCAATCGCTATGAGACGTTGCTGAAGCAGCGACACGTGCAGGTGCGGAATCCTTCTTCTTTATATTGATCGTCTTCGTTGTTCTGAAGATGATACATTTTCCATAATCTTATATTGATCTTTCCTATAGTTGCTTGGCAGATCTATTGACCTGAACAGGCTGATCACTCAGCGGATCTCAGCCGCCATGTACAAATCTCTGGATCAGGCGATCAGTCGCTTTGAGAGTGAAGATCTGACCTCCATAGTGGTGAGTGCCACCTGTACAGCAGTAATACCAGGGGATGTCCTGGTGTCTGAGTATGGATCGCAATGTCTGGTCCAGCCACAGGTCCCTTGACCTGAACTCAACTAAATCATAGGTACATATGAGGCTCTTGAGTTCGGATCAGTCAGGCCAGACATGGCGGGGTTCCATTATTGAGACAGATGTGGGACCCCGGTCCTGCGACTAATCCGTCATCATTGGCAGAACCTTTTTCCTTTCTTCCATCTTTCCTAACCATCACTCATCCCTCACCCGTTGTCCATGTCTCCAGGAACTAGAATGGCTCCTTGACATCAACCGCCTGACGCACCGACTCCTTTCCAAGCACTTAACATTGGACAGTTTTGACGCCATGTTCCGAGAAGCCAATCACAATGTGTCTGCTCCATATGGAAGAAACACCCTGCACGTCTTCTGGGAGCTCAACTTCGACTTCTTGCCCAACTATTGCTACAACGGCTCAACCAACCGGTGGGTGCAACCATTTCCATAAAATTTCACAATGTGAATATACACTAAAGCCATTATTACCTTGTGGGTGTCATGGGTCTTAAGACAATTATGAAGTTTAGTTCAGTGAATCGGTTTGTCTTTTTTCTCTAACCCTTTTCATCTCCTTCTTCAGGTTCGTCCGTACAGCCATCCCATTCACACAGGAGCCACAGAGAGACAAGCCTGCCAATGTACAGCCTTATTATCTGTATGGATCCAAGGTCAGTGTCTTCCAGTATTGAGACTGCCATGACAGATGCCTTCTCTATATATTGTTCCATTTCTGAACTTCAACATTCAAGGATTAATTTCAATGAGATTTTACAACCTGTCACACAATTTTCTTCTTCCATGTCAAGTGCTAGTAGATTCCTGCCTTCTTAAAGACGACATGACACCAAATCAAAAGTGACCAGTTTTTGCTTTTATTTTGTTCCCGTTGATTTCCTGAATATTATGTTTTTTATTCTTTTAAAATCCGCCATACGGTTTCAGAGATATGGGCCTTTTTAATTAATGCTACTTTATTGGAGACTTTACAAAGGGGTGTGGCATACAGTGTATTTATGCAGACACGCCTCCAAAGAATACTGTGAGCCACGCCTCTTAGTAAATAACATAAAAATTAGCACTGAATAAAAAAGTTTATATCTCTGAGACCATTTGGCGGATTTTAAAAAAACAAAAAACGCAATACTCAGGGGAGCTGCAGGAATAAAATAAGAACAAAAACTGGACACTTGTCCTGGTGACAGGTTCTCTTAAACTGAATTTACACTGTTTTCTAGTGTCCAATTGTGTATGCACTAGGATTGCTCATGGTTAGGGATGAGCGAACCCAAACTGTAAAGTTCGGTGTTCATCTGGACACGGACTTCTTGCTGTGTGTCCATGTTACTGTTCGGGTTTGGCAGCCTAATAAAGCTTGTTGAACGGCTGCAGCGCCTTCCTAACCTATTAATATCAGTCCCCAGCTGTCTGCTTTGCCTTAGCTGGTTATTAAAAATGGGGGAACCCTAAAAAAATGACTTGTCGTCCCTCCTTTTTTTAATAACCAGCGCAAAGCTGACAGCTGGAGGCTGATATTAATAGTCTGGGAAGGGTCATGGATATTGGTCCCTTCCCAGCATAATAAGACCAGCTCACAGCTCTCTGCTTTCCCTTGGCTGGTTATTAAAAATATGAAGGGACTCGACATCATTTTTTTCATTTATTTATTATCAAGTACAGTAAAATACACACACAAGACACTGCCCCAATTGGACCTCTGCCTCCTGATTCACGATTATTATTTTTTATTTTGTTTAATTCTGTTATTTTAAGTCATTTTCCTATCCTCCTATCCACATTTGTTTGCAGGGCAATTGTCCTGCTCTTACCCCTATTTTGCTTCCTTTTTCAGCCCCTTAGACCTTACTACGGCCATTTTAGAGCCATTTTACAGCACCAAAGTCTGGGTCCCCATTGACTTATATGGTTTCGAACTTTGGACCCAAGTTCGGCCGAACCCGGACATCCATGGGTCCGATCATCCCCACTCATGAAGTATATATCAAATCCTTTCATTCTTTTGGCCTCCATTGAGCTAGTACACTACAAGCACGGTGTGATTTGACTCTTTATTTCTTTATGGACCAGTTTTTACTCTTTTTCTTTTGTTTTTAACACTTTTCCATAGCCTCTAAATATAGCCTACAGCCACATCTATAGCTCCTACCGAAATTTTGTGGGTCCGCCACATTTCAAAACTATCTGCCGCCTGCTGGGATATCAGGGCATCGCAGTGGTGATGGAGGAACTACTGAAGATTGTCAAAAGTCTGGTAGGTGCCTAGACTGCTGTAAGTTCTGCTGGGTGTTGTTGTCTTGAAACAGTCAAAGGATTACAAGTTAGATAATATATAATAATCGGTTTCGAAGATCGTAGGCAGCTCTGTCTTTCAGATGAGTCTATAAAGAGCCAATTTCGACAGGCCGACCATAGACGTTAAACGACCGCCAATTTCGACAGGTCGTAATGTTTGATTTTGACGGTCCGACTATACTTCCAAAACAATAGTTTATTTGAAGCATGCACATGGAAGATTATGTTCTCGGCAGCACGTCTTATTTACACAGGACAATGTGCTGCCGAGAATGATAATTTTTAAGCCTGCTTAAAAATTATCTCAACTCCGTCACAATTGTCAACCTGTTTACACTGCCTGATTAACGGGAACGAGCTCTTGATTACCGGTCCTAATGCAGTTACTTTCTGGTGTATTTTATTTATCTTGCTGTCTTCTGTTTAAAGTTACAGGGTACCATATTGCAGTATGTGAAGACTCTCATTGAGGTCATGCCAAAAATCTGTCGCCTGCCTCGCCATGAGTATGGATCTCCAGGTAAAGTCAGATTGAATATAAGGTGCAGGGGAAGGGATCCTGTAAAAAAAGAGGCTCCTGCAACCATTTCTCCCTGTCGCATATACAGTACATAACGCACATCTCAACTCATGAAGCCTATTAGCAATCAAAATGTAGGGGTTTTTTCAAACCGAATGATTTAGATAGTGTTAAAGGGGTCTTCTTAAATTGCTTTAATTAGTTAGCATGAAAATAAGTAAGTTTGCAATTGACTTGCTTTTTCTTTCTGCTGTCATTTTCATGCTTTTATCTTATATAGTGCACAGCTGGTTTTCATAGAGCTTGGCTTCCAAACCCAGTCCAAGAGTGCACAGTAGTTACATTCCAGGAGAAGAGTGAACTCTTAACACCCCAGTCAACTCTCTCTTGCCCATTGATTTCTATACAGCAGTTATTTTCTCACCTCCCTCGCTGACCTTCTCATCTTCTGAAGAGATGCAGTTATAAATCACCAGCTGGCAGCTTTCAGAGCAGTTCTGCTAATCTTGGCTCTCTGCTCTTGCTGTCCAGAGCTGTATGTTTGTTCAAAAGCCTTGTTATCTCATGCACACTCCAGAACAAACCACTGAGGGCTGAATGTGTGACAGCAGAACTCCTGCTGAGCTTTATAGTTCTACTAATACTACAGTTCTACTATTCACCAGAGCTGTCACTCAAAGATGAGACCCTGCCCTGCCAGGAACCAGGAAGTAAGGAGACTGCTTCACTCGGAGCTGCTTGAGACAACTTGAGAATACCCCTTTAAGGCCATATCCAAAAAAATACATGCTTTTCCACAGCGATTTGCCACAGATTTACAATGCGGTAATTGGCCGCACTGCTTTTATAGGTGAAACACATTTAGGGTATGTTCAGACTGAGTTTATTTTTGCATTTTTGGAGTGGAAACTGAGCAGAAACTCCAAGTTTATGAGGTGTTTTCAGTATTTGAAGAGGATTTCCGCTTAGTTTCTGCTCCAAAAACGCAGCAAAAAGTCCCATTGTGAACACACCCTTATTTTATATGTTTTATCTGAATAAATTGTGCAGATGATTCTGGCATCATAAACACACACACGCATTTTCTTCCCATGTAGTTTGACTTATAAAGTGTTAGTCTAGGTGCACGCAGAGTCTTTTTGTAGAGGTTTCGGAGCAGAAACTGAGCAGAACCTCAACATTTTTGAGTTTTCTGAGAAGGATTTGGAGAGTTTACGCTCTGTGTACATGTAGCCTTTAAAGATTGGAAGTTTGATGGTCTGAATTTATTCATGACTTGTAGGCATCTTGGAGTTCTTCCACCATCAGCTGAAGGACATCATTGAGTACGCTGAGCTGAAGACAGATGTCTTCCAGAGCCTGAGAGAAGTTGGTAACGCGGTGCTCTTCTGTCTGCTCATCGAGCAAGCTTTGGTACGAATATCACAAACCTTATTAGTTCTTCATGACTATCTACAAAAGATCCCAAAACCTTGAGGAACTGATATAGAAAGCGAAGAGCACATGGTAGAGATGAGCAATAAGATTTGCAGGACTGGTTGGTAGTCCTACTACTTACGGCATACCCGTTTTCTCTTCCCATTAGTAGACCCCATAGTGTCATTATTTTGACGTAAGCCAAGATGTCATGGGGGCTTCCTAATCAGAAGAGGCGCTGGAGATACCGCAAGTAGGAGGAGGTTCCCAGTGCTCTGGTTCGGTAGCCACGGACTACAACAAGGATCCTGCGACTTGTTTTCTCAACTCAATTAGTGCACTTTCGATAAGTCTTTTATAAGAATAGGATTTTATTCACCGTATTATATATTTTTTTTGCTACAAACATTTTTTTTCTTGTTTCCTCTCCCAGTCCCAGGAGGAGGTTTGTGATCTCCTTCATGCTGCGCCGTTCCAGAACATCCTACCTCGGGTGTTCATCAAAGGTGAGTCCAGCCTGGTAACATATAGATGGGCAAGTAGAAAGAATTTAGGATTAAAGGGGTTGTCTGGTCTGGTTGCAGACTTGTGAATCCTCCCAGCGCACACACTGTGCGCTGCGAGGTTTCTCCGGTGTCTGCTCAGGGAACGGCGGTCATGTATGCAATATGCATACTCCCGGGTCGAAGCTGTCTGGTGGACGTGATCTCGCTCAATACACTTGACGGTACCCTGTCCAGTGGCCAGGAGTATGCATATCGCATATTCCTTGCGATGACACCGGCGAAACCTTGCAAGTCTGCAGTCACACAGAGTGATTCTAGACTGGACAACCCCTTTAAGGTCTATGAAATATATCCAAGTGCTGACCATTGTCCTGAGGACACTTGGATTTGCTGGCTGTAGACATGAAATAACATCCGGCTCGGCCGACCGGGGAGAGATGAGAAGCCACCTGACAACTAAAGGATTGGCCAATAAAATACCCAATCAGATGGTCAACTGGCCCAACAAAATCGACAGATTCAGATAGAATTAATTTAATGGGTATGAGAATCTTTGATTGTCAAGATACAGTACAGACCAAAAGTTTGGACACACCTTCTCATTTAAAGATTTTTCTGTATTTTCATGACTATGAAAATTGTACATTCACATTGAAGGCATCAAAACTATGAATTAACACATGTGGAATTATATACTTAACAAAAAAGTGTGAAACAACTGAAAATATGTCTTATAGTCAAGGTTCTTCAAAGTAGCCACCTTTTGCTTTGACGACTGCTTTGCACACTCTTGGCATTCTCTTGATGAGCTTCAAGAGGTAGTCACCGGAAATGGTCTTCCAACAATCTTGAAGGAGTTCCCAGAGATGCTTAGCACTTGTTGGCCCTTTTGCCTTCACTCTGCGGTCCAGCTCACCCCAAACCATCTCGATTGGGTTCAGGTCTGGTGACTGTGGAGGCCAGGTCATCTGGTGTAGCACCCCATCACTCTCCTTCTTGGTCAAATAGCCCTTACACAGCCTGGAGGTGTGTTTGGGGTCATTGTCCTGTTGAAAAATAAATGATGGTCCAACTAAACGCAAACCGGATGGAATAGCATGCAACTGCAAGATGCTGTGGAAGCCATGCTGGTTCAGTATGCCTTCAATTTTGAATAAATCCCCAACAGTGTCACAAGCAAAGCACCCCCACACCATCACACCTCCTCCTCCAGGCTTCACGGTGGGAACCAGGCATGTAGAGTCCATCCGTTCACCTTTTCTGCGTCGCACAAAGACACGGTGGTTGGAACCAAAGATCTCAAATTTAGACTCATCAGACCAAAGCACAGATTTCCACTGGTCTAATGTCCATTCCTTGTGTTCTTTAGCCCAAACAAGTCTCTTCTGCTTGTTGTCTGTCCTTAGCAGTGGTTTCCTAGCTGCTATTTTACCATGAAGGCCTGCTGCACAAAGTCTCCTCTTAACAGTTGTTGTAGAGATGTGTCTGCTGCTAGAACTCTGTGTGGCATTGACCTGGTCTCTAATCTGAGCTGCTGTTAACCTGCGATTTCTGAGGCTGGCGACTCGGATAAACTTATCCTCAGAAGCAGAGGTGACTCTTGGTCTTCCTTTCCTGGGGCGGTCCTCATGTGAGCCAGTTTCTTTGTAGCGCTTGATGGTTTTTGCTGCTGCACTTGGGGACACTTTCAAAGTTTTCCCAATTTTTCGCACTGACTGACCTTCATTTCTTAAAGTAATGATGGCCACTCGTTTTTCTTTACTTAGCTGCTTTTTTCTTGCCATAATACAAATTCTAACAGTCTATTCAGTAGGACTATCAGCTGTGTATCCACCAGACTTCTGCACAACACAAGTCATGGTCCCAACCCCATTTATAAGGCAAGAAATCCCACTTATTAAACCTGACAGGGCACATCTGTGAAGTGAAAACCATTTCCGGTGACTACCTCTTGAAGCTCATCAAGAGAATGCCAAGAGTGTGCAAAGCAGTCATCAAAGCAAAAGGTGGCTACTGTGAAGAACCTAGAATATAAGACATATTTTCAGTTGTTTCACACTTTTTTGTTAAGTATATAATTCCACATGTGTTAATTCATAGTTTTGATGCCTTCAGTGTGAATGTACAATTTTCATAGTCATGAAAATACAGAAAAATCTTTAAATGAGAAGGTGTGTCCAAACTTTTGGTCTGTACTGTATGCAATCACTTCATGAGCTGTGGTTTTTCTTTTCCTCCATTAGAGGGGGAACGTCTGGAGGTGAGGATGAAGCGGCTCGAAGCCAAATATGCTCCACTGCATCTTGTCCCATTGATTGAACGACTGGGCACACCACAGGTATGGAAGTTGTCAGCTGGGGGTAGTTGATGGCAATGGCGATACTGACAGTGCGCCTGTTGAAAAGTGGCCGACAGCCATGGGCCACTGAGTCACCACTGAGGTGTTACCTGCAAACCTATGCTTTCATTTGCCCCTACAAAGGGTAACACATCTTGTGAATGCAGCCTTAGGATAAAAACTTTAAAGAAATACCCTCTCAGGTCTCCATACATCCACCCATGAGGAGCACTAGAGCTTCTAAAGGTCGAGTGAGGACTCCAGAAATGTCCAGTAGACCTATACAAATCCAGAAGAATCATCTGAAGGCTGTAGCTCCAGCTAATCAATGTTATCATCATGAATGCTTTCAAAGTGTTTTGTAAAAAAACTAAAGGGTAACGTTTCTCCTTGTGGCAAGTGACAAGCCAAGCCTGGCATGTCAGATTGAGGAGACTTATAAGCCATACATGCTCCTCTGGGAAGTTAAATATGCATATTGTCTCTTCAGAGAGGAAGAGGACTAGAACTCAATCGCCACCTGAAGGTCAATATTGACCCTTTAACAAGCCTTGCAATATAACTTGGGATAAAAGCCAAACAGAAGCTCAATTTGCAGACACGTTGTTTTGGGGTATTGCCTCTCATCAGTGCAAAGCATGGGATCTGATTTGGCTATTAATTTCCCAGAGGAGCATGCATGGCTTATAAGTCTCCTCACTCTGACATGCCAGGCTTGGCTTGTCACTCTCTGCAAGGAGAAACTTACCCCTTAGAGCCCAGTCCAGAACCTCTCACCTAGCCAAATCAGGCAATGTGTCTCCTTGTGGAGAGTGCCAAGCCTGGCATGCCAGACTGAGGAGACTTATAAGCCATGCAATGCTCCTCTGGGAAATTAATAGCCAAATCAGATCTCATACTTTGCACTGATGAGGGGCAAACACCCCAAAACATCATGTTTGCAAAGTGAGATTCTGGTTTGGCTTTTATCCTAAGTAACATTGCAAGGCTCGTTAAAGAGTCGATATTGACTTTTAGGATCGCTGGTTCCAATAGGCGCTAGAGGCAATTTGCATATGTAAAAAATAAATGCAAAAAAAAATTTCTCTATCGCTTAGAGTTTGATCCAAGCAGCACATGCAACCTACTAAAATAAAATTTTAGGCTATGCAGAGTTCATACATGACACTTATTTTTATGTCACAGAACTAAATATACCAAAAAAGTTGACCACAGAGTTGACAGATGTCCAGATTAGATGTAAGGATTGTTTAGAGCTTTAACTGATTTTCATTACAATCCTAAAGTAGAAATAAAAAAAAAATAACACTCTATATACGTGACCGAGAGAAGACACTTATACTCCCTGATCGGTAAGAGGGTGATAACAAGAAGAAAACTTCCTATAATTTCATCCCATTGGCAGGACACTGGAAAACTGTACAGGGGAGAGTTGACAGTGATGGGCTGTGAGTGCTAAGAGAGGGTGATAAATTGAAGAAATGGTCCTGAATTTATCCCTGGAGGCTCCATGGAAAAAGAGTTGACCTTTCTTCTTGTTATCACTTCTCCCACAGATCCATAAATTTTTCTGTAAGTCTTCCTGGAATATTTCTCCAAACCTGGTATCTAAGACAGATAAAATTAAGGATTTTAATATGATACTGAGATCTGCTATCCTAATATGTCTGACTTCTCGTTCAACAGCAAATCGCCATCGCCAGGGAAGGAGACCTGCTGACTAAGGAGAGACTGTGCTGTGGTCTGTCCATGTTTGAAGTGATCCTGACCCGGATACGCAGTTACCTGCAGGACCCGATATGGCGCGGTCCCCCGCCCACTAACGGGGTGATGCATGTAGATGAATGTGTGGAGTTTCACCGACTCTGGAGCGCCATGCAGTTCGTTTATTGTATTCCTGTGGGCACCAATGAATTTACAGCAGAGTGAGTAACAGGTGGTATTTACCATATGGTCGATAGTAGCCCCCCACCACCCGGAGGAGGCGACCCAAGTGTCAAAGCAAAGTTGCAAAAATTTAAAAAATGTTTTTATAATTTTTTGATTAATACTTTTTTTTTTTCTTCCATCCAGGCAGTGCTTCGGAGATGGCTTGAATTGGGCAGGTTGTGCCATCATTGTGCTGCTCGGGCAGCAACGCCGCTTCGATCTATTTGACTTCTGCTATCACCTTCTGAAAGTGCAAAGGCAGGATGGGAAGGACGAAATTATCAAAAATGTGGTAAGTACAATCTCCAGGAACAAGGCACATAATGGAGAACAAGGAACCGCGTTATATCTGGTGCAGGTCATGACACCAGAGACCAAAAAAATAATGCGGAATATTCCGCCCTCCCTGCACCAGGTATAATGCAGTGTATGTCTTACATTAATTCTCTATTCCAGTCACATACATCCGGCCCCTCCCTCCAGTGTATAACATCCGGCCCCTCGACCCTGGTGTATAACATCCGGCCCCTCCCCCAGTGTATAACATCCGTCCCCTTGCCCCTGGTGTATAACATCTGGTTCCTCGCCCCCGGTGTATAACATCTGTCCCCTTGCCCCTGGTGTATAACATCTGTCCCCTTGCCCCTGGTGTATAACATCTGTCCCCTTGCCCCTGGTGTATAAGATCCAGCACCTCCCCCCCAGTGTATAACATCCGGCCTTTCGCCCTCAATGTATAACATCCAGCACCTCCCCCCAGTGTATAATATCCGGCCCCTCAACCCCCCAGTGTATGACATCCGGCCCCTCGCCCCCCAGTGTATAACATCCGGCCCTTCGCCCCCAGTGTATAACATTTGGCCCCTCGCCCCCGGTGTATAACATCCAGCCCCTTGCCCCTAGTGTATAACATCCGGCCCATTGCCCCCGGTGTATAACATCCGGCCCATTGCCCCCGGTGTATAACATCCGGCCCCTTGCTCCCTGTGTATAACATCCAGCCCCTCGCCCTCAGTGTATAACATCCGGCCCCTCGCCCTCAGTGTATAACATCCAGCCCCTCTCCCCCAGTGTATAACATCCAGCCCATTGCCCCCGGTGTATAACATCCGGCCCCTCGTCCCCGATGTACAGTGGTGGCCAAAAGTATTGGCACCCCTGCAATTTTGTCAGATAATACTCAGTTTCTTCCTGATAATGATTGCAATCACAAATTCTTTGGCCTTATTATCTTCATTTAATTTGTCTTCAATGAAAAAACACAAAAAGAATTGTCCTAAAGCCAAATTGGATATAATTCCACACCAAACCTAAAAAAGGGGGTGGACAAAAGTATTGGCACTGTTTGAAAAATCATGTGATGCTTCTCTAATTCGTGTAATTAACAGCACCTGTAACTTACCTGTGGCACCTAACAGGTGTTGGCAATAACTAAATCACACTTGCAGCCAGTTAACATGGATTAAAGTTGACTCAACCTCTGTCCTGTGTCCTTGTGTGTACCACATTGAGCATGGAGAAAAGAAAGAAGACCAAAGAACTGTCTGAGGACTTGAGAAACCAAATTGTGAGGAAGCATTAGCAATCTCAAGGCTACAAGTCCATCTCCAAAGACCTGAATGTTCCTGTGTCTTCCGTGCGCAGTGTCATCAAGAAGTTTAAAGCCCCTGGCACTGTGGCCAACCTCCCTAGATGTGGACGGAAAAGAAAAATTGACGAGAGATTTCAACGCAAGATTGTGCGGATGGTGGATAAAGAACCTCGACTAACATCCAAACAAGTTCAAGCTGCCCTGCAGTCCGAGGGTACAACAGTGTCAACCTGTACTATCCGTCGGTGTCTGAATGAAAAGGGACTGTATGGTAGGATACCCAGGAAGACCCTACTTCTTACCCCGAGACATAAAAAAGCCAGGCTGGAGTTTGCCAAAACTTACCTGAGAAAGCCTAAAACGTTTTGGAAGAATGTTCTCTGGTCAGATGAGACAAAAGTAGAGCTTTTTGGGAAAAAGCATCAACATAGAGTGTACAGGAAAAAAAAAGAGGCATTCAAAGAAAAGAACACGGTCCCTACAGTCAAACATGGCGGAGGTTCCCTGATGTTTTGGGGTTGCTTTGCTGCCTCTGGCACTGGACTGCTTGACCGTGTGCATGGCATTATGAAGTCTGAAGACTACCAACAAATTTTGCAGCATAATGTAGGGCCCAGTGTGAGAAAGCTGGGTCTCCCTCAGAGGTCATGGGTCTTCCAGCAGGACAATGACCCAAAACACACTTCCAAAAGCACTATAAAATGGTTTGAGAGAAAGCACTGGAGACTTCTAAGGTGGCCAGCAATGAGTCCCGACCTGAATCCCATAGAACACCTGTGGAGAGATCTCAAAATGGCAGTCTGGAGAAGGCACCCTTCAAATATCAGGGACCTGGAGCAGTTTGCCAAAGAAGAATGGTCTACAATTCCAGCAGAGCATTGTAAGAAACTCATTGATGGTTACCGGAAGCGGTTGTTCGCAGTTATTTTGGCTAAAGGTTGTGCAACCAAGTATTAGGCTGAGGGTGCCAATACTTTTGTCCGGCCCATTTTTGGAGTTTTGTGTGAAATGATCAATGATTTGATTTTTGCTTCATTCTCTTTTGTGTTTTTTCCTTGCAAGCAAATTAAATGAAGATAATAAGACCAAAGAATTTGTGATTGCAATCATTTTCAGGAAGAAACAGAGTATTATCTGACAGAATTGCAGGGGTGTCAATACTTTTGGCCCCCACTGTATAACATCCAGCCCCTCGTCCCCAGTGTATAACATCCGGCCCCTCGCCCACTGTGTATAACATCTGACCCCCCGCTGTGCCCTCTGCCTTTACTCACATGTGACACCGCTCTGCTGACTCCATAACTGCAGAGTCCAGACCTCCTCTGGTATCAGCACAAACACTGCGCCCCCACCAGGAGCTTCATGACCGAGCAGCTGCATGCAGCCTTACATCACCAGGCACAATGTTGAGATCATATCACCTGATCTTTTGTCTTTCCTCCAGCCACTGAAGAAAATGGCAGACCGAATACGAAAGTACCAGATCCTGAACAACGAAATCTTTGCAGTCCTGAACAAATACATGAAATCTGTGGAGAGCGACAGTTCCACGGTGGAACATGTACGGTGCTTCCAGCCCCCCATCCATCAGTCACTGGCTACCACCTGCTGAAGGGAATGCAAGGGGTGAAACGTTCTGGACGATTTTGACAAATTCCATGTTGTGGTGCATGTTCGTCCTTTACACCGTCATGATGCTGTGGAAACAACAGGACTGTACAGGATGTAGCCATGTAACGGGGTGTGCGTTGACTATCACTCCTATCAGGGTCTGTGGTGGTTAATTACCGATCACCGCCGGAGTTTGCCGAGGTCTTGTGACGACAGAGCAGTATCAATGGGGTTTTTTTTTAACTGGTTTGAACCAAGTTTTAAGTATTTTTTTGATCTACTAATCATAGACTGCCTCTTCGAGGGATTGTCCAGAATTGTGACAGAAAGGACTATTTGTGCTGGAAATTGTGCTTAAACCTTGTAATATACGTCCTGTAGATGGTCCTAGTAATTAAAGGGGTCGCCTGCCACTGCACCCTTCAAGGGGTCCCATATATGGTACTGCACAAGCGGTTATACGGACCCCAAAGATTAGATTTCGGAGATCACTGTGGAGAGCACGAATGAGGTTATGTATATGGACCGGCTGTGGTCATATCAGCACCCATAGCCGCGGCCCCCGAGATCTGCCCCCCTATATTACTGTGAGACATAAGCACATCCTAGCTATAGTTGTAAATTGCAGAGGACCCCTTTAATCGTCGGTGTCTAGCCACAAACTTGTTACCGGCTCTATTTATTGTGACTGTACAGTGTTGTGCAATTTTCATCTGCGCTTGAAGAAGATTTTGCCAATTTATGGACTTCTACATGTTATCGGTGGGTTCAGCTTACCAGTGAGGGGACGAGAAAGGCCGACGAATGTCGCCCACTAGCCGCCCATCACACACAGTCATATTGTATCACGGATATATAGGTTTTTTTTAATTATCATTGTATTGATGTATTGTAGTAACTTCATTTTTTATAGTTTTTTTTGGTCTTTTATTTGACTTAGTTCTTCGTTATAAATTATTTTGCTTTCTTGCTTGTGAATAAAAAGAAAGATAAATTCTCATAAATGGACGTGTGACTAATTTTTATTCTATTATTTTATCCTATTTATTTTAATGATACTTTCAATAAAGCTTCATTCAGGCGTTCGATTTTTTTCGCGTACAAGAAAAGCAGACGTTTGACCCAAGTGTAGTACGAGTGTCATCCGATTTTCGCGTACTTGGAGAAATTTTAAAAAGAATAAAATTCTCCACCTTCTCCTTTCTGACAGTCCTTGAAAATCGGACCACACTTGGATGTCATCCGAGTGCGGTCTGATCTTTTTTCATGGACCCATTGACCCTTGGATCAAAATGTCTCCGATATTTTCCGCATACCTCTCGGTCCGAGGATCAAAGATCGGACATGTGAACGGCGCCATAAGCTATCACAGGTACGAGTGCTATCCATGAAAAAACGCAGATAGCACTCGTACTCGAAAATCGGACGTCTGGGGTTAAATGACAACTTTGCCCGTGACATAGGTCATGTGCCCAAAGATCACTGTATAGCCACAGCACAGTGCAAATGAATGGGGTCGCATTGAGACACACAATGTGTTGCGTAAAGTTGTAATCTTTTGGATTTTTTCGACTTCATGTAGCGCAGTCTATTCATCATGTTCATAAGATCCAAACTAACTTGGACAAACTGAGTATTTGGACATCCACTAGGCAGATTAGGTTCAATGAGGATAAATGTAAAGTAATGCATCTGCCACAGCCGCAACTCTGACTTCCTCCGAATATCAGTTACATCCGAAGGAGGGGTGAGTGATTGTCTGCAGTGCTCACATT
Source organism: Phyllobates terribilis (assembly GCF_046119375.1). Lineage (NCBI taxonomy): Eukaryota > Metazoa > Chordata > Amphibia > Anura > Dendrobatidae > Phyllobates > Phyllobates terribilis. The sequence goes on from NW_027362770.1 coordinate 143,951,965, forward strand.
GTTACTTCGGGAGAGTCAATGCCGATGCTGCTGGAACAGGTCCCGCACCGAAGGTGAGTATAGCTGTCATTATTTTATAAGAGGGGAACTTGGAGATTGAGAAGGGTTTGTCCAAGTAGTGAACAATCCCTTTAAAAGGGTTGTCTGGGACTTTAAGATTGATGGCCTATCCTTAGGATAGGTCATTAATGTCTGATTGGTGGGGGTGCAACACCTAGCACCCTCGCCGATCAGCTGTTCTCGGTGTCGGCAGCGTCTGGAACTGCTCAGTTACGAAGCTGCACAGCTCTGTCAAAGGAATAGTGGTCGCGGACGACCATACCCTATTCAAATCAATAGGCCATCAATGTTAAAGTCCCAAACAACCCCTTTAATGTACCATGCAATTTTCTTGTGCCCAGATCCTTGGTACGCTTGGCTTTATCTACTAAAATGAGCTGTAGGGTATTAGAGAAGGGACTTTGTGTAGTAAACAATTACCTATGGACAGTATATGTGATAAGTGTCTGATCGTTGGGACACCCGCTGATCATTAGAATAGGGCTCTGGGGTCAACTTTTTGAATGGAGTGGTGGCCCTGCATGTGTCCTACCACATGAAAAAAATCGGGAGGAACAACGAGTATATATGGCATAAAATAGATTTTTTATTTATAATTTATTTAATACATATGTAAACATTCAATGAAATATTTAATCACAAAGTTTATATCATAATAAGAAAAAAGTGCAATGTGCTGGGAAGAAAAGTTGCATCATCCTACCATATATCCCCCAGTAGTATTTATTGCAGCAGAGCAGAAAAGTATGAGGCCAGTTAAAGACTAGAGTACCAATCATCAAATAATATAGGTCAATACTGCATTGTATAGATCAAGTAGGCACTACTTACCACTAAGTGTGATGGGGGAGAATGTGGGGGATCGCAGAAGATAGTATCCCGGCAGAAACAGAGAAAGCCAGCAGCTTGAGAAAGCCAGCAGCTTCAGCGGTGAAACGCGCGTCGGGGCTCTGTTTCTGCCGGGATACTATCTACTGCGATCCCCCACATTCTCCCCCATCACACTTAGTGGTAAGTAGTGCCTACTTGATCTATACGATGCAGCATTGACCTATATTATTTCATGATTGGCACTCTAGTCTTTAACTGGCCTCATACTTTTCAGCTCTGCTGCAATAAATACTACTGGGGGATATATGGTAGGGTGATTGTCAGGAAAACACACTTGGTCAGACCTTGCAGCCCTCTGGCGCCCCCTTATCCTGCTGGTCAAACATGGTATTGACCGAGGATAAGCACAGGCGCAACTGCTCTAATTTATGTCGACTATTGTGGCACGTGATGTGACAGGACGTATATATACCACCAGTTCCTTCCAGGAACGTATATATACCTCCGTCCAGCCACCCTCAACCTCAATATCACATAAATACTGGTATACTGCCACCACCGATCGCTTAACAGGTGGATCGGGTACCCGTTAGGTAACGTGAATTAGCGGGTGAGGAACGTGTTTGCTCGACATAGGACAAGAAGAACGAAGCTGGTAAATAATAATGATTTACTCCCGAAAGTGGGCAGTGTTTACAAAAGATATACAAGATATTATAAAAGAGACAATTTACATATATGCATAAACAGTTATTAATATAAAAGGGATAAGTAATAGCAAAACCTGCGCCACGAGGTGATGGTCTCAGATTCTGTGGGGGGGACGGCTCCCCGGAAATTAGATGTGATTCTTCAATGCAGCGAGGTATGCATGCGTCTGACGTCCCTGGCAAGAATCTGCTGGTTTATGGCCGTTCTGGTTTTTAGTAATGGGCCGAAACACCAGGAGACACCCATGTCGCTTACCTCACAAAAGGGCTCGGTTTTGTGAACCCACCCAGCTGCATAAGACATAAAAATCCTGCATCTTTCATATCTTGGTGTGGGGGGGGGGGGTCCAACACCCAAGATGGAGACATCATGTTTGCCGTCACTAATATTCATGCAGATGGATATCAAATATGATATCTCTATGACGCTCAGAAGCTCAGAACCCATTTCCCGGTCTTCCGGCGGTTTCCCAGCCATGCAAGATATACCATTGTAACCGGAAAAAGGTGAGCATTCCAAAAATGTGGTCCCTGGGTTTGTGACAGTCATGTGCCTTATTAAATTCTACATTAACTGTACTAACTTTTAAACAATAGGATTTTGGAGGGAAAGACCAGTTTAGACTAGAAGGTTTGCTCTTCGCTGAGATTTTATGGCAGTAATAAAAATTCCTGATGTGGGGGAAAGCACTGGACAGGGGGCGAAATTTAGGACATCTCTCATTTTTAATCTCGGACAAAAATACATTTTGCCTGACAGTGATGCAACTTTTTTTTTTTATGGGGCACCTCTCCCCCACTCAAGAGCCCCATAACAGCTGCAAGGTTTGCACTATGAACTCTCCTGAAGGAGAACTCAGGGCCCACCGGAGAATTCTCCGGTTCTCTGGAGGGTCAGTCCAACCCTGCTTGTGAATAGAGTTCTCACTAGCTACCACCGTACGGACGTGCCCCAGCGTAGCTAAACCTGTATTCCTTCACTGCGGACCTCCAGGTCTGCTAACACTTAAGACTTTCTTAGAACTTTTCTGCTTAGGTGCCCCAACTTGACTGCTATGAGGAAGATCGCCACCACTGTAGATTGCTGAATAACTTGCTCCCTTGCCGGTCTGTTGCTTCACACACACACCCAATGATGACAGAACTTCTCGGATGGTGTCGTCCCTTCTCTCCAGCTCAACTCCTAAAAAAAGCAGGAACTAAACACTAGTGTCCATTACTCCTCCCCAACTCTGGGCTGACCCTATAGTTAACTCTGTCCCCCTTGACTAACAGTAACTGCACACTTCAGGAGGATAAAACATGCAATAAAATACACAATAACACAACAGGGGTCTTCAGAGGGGGTGCTACTTCATCTTTTCCAGCTTTACACTCACACAGAAACCAGTCATGTGAGGCATCATCTCCATAACTACAGATCCACCATCCTGAAGCAGCTTCTGCAGATTTACATAGACAGCTCAATTCTTCTCCTCTGAGATAAATTTCCCTCTAATCTCTTTGAGAGAGGAGCAGAAACTCAAGAAACTTCCTGTTACTTTCATATTAATGAAGAGGTATCCAGATCTGACTGAGATGAGGCCTGTAGTGTCAATATCAGCTCATTAATATGATAAGGACTTGGACACAAGTACATTGTGAATGAAAAGATCTGTCCCTTATGGCCTCCATACACATTAGGTGGCCATCAGCCGAATGATGATTCGGTCGATCATTCTGCCGAAAGCCATCCCGGCCGACTCCCCCATACATAGGAGCACTTGTTTAGCCGAGCGCTGTCCTTGTTCTCTATGAGACACATCTAAGGAAGAACAATGCAATCAGCAGTCCAAAATCAGACACGCGCGATCAACGTCTTTCCCGACCATCAGTTGACTGGCTCTACCATAGACAGTAGACCATCTGCCAAAGTCTTTGATATTGGTGGTTTCAACTGACATTAGATAATGGGTGTGGGGGCCTCTACAGTAAAATGGGTATGAGAGCTCCTAACTGGTAATGTAGAGGAAGATAAGGATCCAACATGTCCGACTTCGGACTTTTGTTCCCTTTAGTTCTCGGGAAAAAAAGCCACCACCAGAGGAGTCTGTCAGTGGCTCTTTCATAGGGAAGACATTTTTTGACACCCATTAAGCAATACATGAAACGCTAACATTTTTTTTTAAGCCAAGACACTGATAAAATGTTCAAAAAGATGCCTGGGCGTCTTCCAGGCATGTTTTTATCCTCCCCATTGACTAAAAAAGGCCTGAAAAATGGACTTATCACTGCTTTGAAACTCTTGGAGTCTTTGAACACCTGAGGCAGGTAAAAGATGGTGAAATCCTGAACATACTAACAACAAGTCACTTTTAAATACAAATGAACTGGAAGATTCTTTTGAGCATTTTCTGAGCGCTTTTTCAGGGGGTTTTAGAACAGGGCCTCCCAACAGGGCTAGAAAACACATAGTGTAAACATACAGTAGGGCCATGCGCATATGGCGTCTTTTAGACACTGGCGCAGCCACTGAGTTTGTCCAGACGAAGCCGCTTATCATCGTTTTTCTGAGGTGACTTTGCTTATGTTCATGTGGCAGTTCCGCCGCCTGCTTCTTTCACTATATACCGTGAAGTATAGAGAGCTGAATCCACCCCAAGAATGAACATGTCACTTCTTTTAACCCATAGTAGATCAAAACAACAAAAGTGCATAGTGCCAAGAGGTGTGGTGCCACATAGACAACCAATTAAAGGCAGATGTCTTATGCAGACGCGTGTTTCGATAGGGGTGGAATTGCTTGAAACCAGCCTCTTGAAAAAGCAATACCACCCCTATCGAAACGCGCGTCGAGGCTCTCCCCTGCCATCATTTTTATCTGTGCGGTGTTCCACAGTTCTTCTGACCCATTTTTGATAAGACTCTGTGTTGGATTTGCTGCCATCATATTATTTCTGTGTGGCTTACCGTGGCCTTGTATATATTTCTATTATGTGGCATCCTCCACAGGATATCTTATGTTTAACTTATCTACATAAGACATCTACCTGTAATTGGTTGTCTATGTGGTGATTGGTTGTTTTGATCTACTATCATATGTATTTATATAGTATATTGCTGTAATTAATAAAATTTTACCTTTTATGCATGTTATACTCAGTTCCTTCTCCTTTTCGTCTTTATATATGTGTATTTTTTTTTTCAAATAAGACCACGGGCAAAAATGATGTAAAATTCACTGCACCATCTGGAAGTTTTACGTGCAAATCTTGCAGCATATTTCACTTTGGAAAGCCCCATTGTTGCTGGGAAATGACCCAAGCTGTCTGCTAAGTGTGAGAAGTGTCACCTTTCTATGTGCACAAGGGCTTTGTGTGCACAGATCAGTTAGTAGGTGGTGAGAATAAGCAAAATGATCATGGGTCCCATTGTTTGCATTTTTTGCGGATCTTGTCATATTGCGGGGACTTGTACAATTCGGTGCTTTCTGATACAATTATATAGTGAGTGGAGACAGGGTTATAACACATGGGTATAACAAATAAGGGGAGCGTGTGACATCCTACACATCCACATGGAGTCCTTGGAAGTAACTGGTGCGAGAGAAAAATGCACATATTCCATGGCAATAGGAATACAACCTAGATCTCTTGCAGAAGGAATAAAACTGTCTCTTAAAGGGGTTGTCCAGATAGGTGGGGGTCTGACCGCTGGGATCGGTAGAACGGGATTTTTTTTCCCTATTATAAAATGGAGCAGCAGCTCGGATACCCAACCGATTTTTTATTAATTCTTTATGAGGCTGTCGGAAAATGCCGAGTACAGCCCTATAGGGAATGAATGTACAGGTGGTCAACCATGTACACAGCCGCTCCATTGTAAAGGGGATAAAAGTGCCCTATTCTACTGATCGGTGCGGATCCCAGCAATCGAACCTCCACAGATCAGTAAGCTGTCATCTACCCTTTGGATAGGTAATAACTTGTTTTTACTGAACATCCCCTTTAAGGACTACCTATAGGAGGTGGGTAGGCTGTATGTCAGTGCTTCGGGGGCTGATCGCTGCCATATTTATAAGTATTGATGATAAAGAAAGAGCACTCATACACAATCTACAGTGGTGGCCAAAAGTATTGGCACCCCTGCAATTCTGTCAGATAATACTCTGTTTCTTCCTGAAAATGATTGCAATCACAAATTCTTTGGTATTATTATCTTCATTTAATTTGCTTGCAAGGAAAAAACACAAAAGAGAATGAAGCAAAAATCAAACTATTGATCATTTCACACAAAACTCCAAAAAAGGGCCGGACAAAAGTATTGGCACCCTCAGCCTAATACTTGGTTGCACAACCTTTAGCCAAAATAACTGCGAACAACCGCTTCTGGTAACCATCAATGAGTTTCTTACAATGCTCTGCTGGAATTGTAGACCATTCTTCTTTGGCAAACTGCTCCAGGTCCCTGATATTTGAAGGGTGCCTTCTCCAAACTGCCATTTTGAGATCTCTCCACAGGTGTTCTATGGGATTCAGGTCTGGACTCATTGCTGGCCACCTTAGAAGTCTCCAGCGCTTTCTCTCAAACCATTTTATAGTGCTTTTGGAAGTGTGTTTTGGGTCATTGTCCTGCTGGAAGACCCATGACCTCTGAGGGAGACCCAGCTTTCTCACACTGGGCCCTACATTATGCTGCAAAATTTGTTGGTAGTCTTCAGACTTCATAATGCCATGCACACGGTCAAGCAGTCCAGTGCCAGAGGCAGCAAAGCAACCCCAAAACATCAGGGAACCTCCGCCATGTTTGACTGTAGGGACCGTGTTCTTTTCTTTGAATGCCTCTTTTTTTTTCCTGTACACTCTATGTTGATGCTTTTTCCCAAAAAGCTCTACTTTTGTCTCATCTGACCAGAGAACATTCTTCCAAAACGTTTTAGGCTTTCTCAGGTAAGTTTTGGCAAACTCCAGCCTGGCTTTTTTATGTCTCGGGGTAAGAAGTGGGGTCTTCCTGGGTATCCTACCATACAGTCCCTTTTCATTCAGACGCCGACGGATAGTACGGGTTGACACTGTTGTACCCTCGGACTGCAGGGCAGCTTGAACTTGTTTGGATGTTAGTCGAGGTTCTTTATCCACCATCCGCACAATCTTGCGTTGAAATCTCTCGTCAATTTTTCTTTTCCGTCCACATCTAGGGAGGTTAGCCACAGTGCCATGGGCTTTACACTTCTTGATGACACTGCGCACGGAAGACACAGGAACATTCAGGTCTTTGGAGATGGACTTGTAGCCTTGAGATTGCTCATGCTTCCTCACAATTTGGTTTCTCAAGTCCTCAGACAGTTCTTTGGTCTTCTTTCTTTTCTCCATGCTCAATGTGGTTCACACAAGGACACAGGACAGAGGTTGAGTCAACTTTAATCCATGTTAACTGGCTGCAAGTGTGATTTAGTTATTGCCGACACCTGTTAGGTGCCACAGGTAAGTTACAGGTGCTGTTAATTACACGAATTAGAGAAGCATCACATGATTTTTCAAACAGTGCCAATACTTTTGTCCACCCCCTTTTTTAGGTTTGGTGTGGAATTATATCCAATTTGGCTTTAGGACAATTCTTTTTGTGTTTTTTCATTGAAGACAAATTAAATGAAGATAATAAGACCAAAGAATTTGTGATTGCAATCATTTTCAGGAAGAAACTGAGTATTATCTGACAGAATTTCAGGGGTGCCAATACTTTTGGCCATCACTGTATATTCTTTTTGTTCATATGCAAATAAGCTGCTCAGAGCACTATGGGCGGGGCCAGCAGTCCAGAGCACTTTTCATCCCACAGTTAAGCGATGTCAATCAATGTAGAAGGGGGCAGAGGAAATCAGCAAAAAAAAAGAGGAACCATGCAACCGAGCCCCCTCTAAATGTAACCCAAGTCCTGAAGAATGTTATAAATCACATCCAAAAGTTATTCGGAGGAGCAGGTAAACAAGTTCTGTATCTGTATGCATCTCAACCGCAGTACGACCTCAGCTCCCAGGCATGTGGTCACTCCTGAAATACCTGCCCAACTGGTCTGGAACGGACAGGCTAATGAAGCATAAAGCATTTAGTGGGACCTGCTCTGAGTCACTTGCTCCTGACCCACAAAAGCAATAAAATGTACAAAGTAACAAACGCCGCTCCAAAAGACACCTGAAAAGTCAAACAAAGGATGTTCACATGGAGTGTTTCGAGGAGTTGTTGCAGAAACTGAACGGAAACTCTCCAAATCCTCCTCAAAAATGCAAAGCTTCTAAAAAAAATTGGAGTTTTTGCTAAGGTTCCTCTCAAAAAACTCAGCAAAAAATCTCCATAGCCTGAGGCTATGTGCACATGGAGCCTTTTTGAAGAGTTTTTGGAGCAGAAACTCGTATTTTTGAGGAGGATTTGGAGAGTTTACACTCACTTTCCGCTCCAAAAACTCCTCGAAAAACTCCAAAGAATGCTTGAAATACCCCTCCTGTTTATTTTCATGGTAAAACCAATTTACTGCTCAGATTTTCAGTCTTTTGAGCGTTTTTCTTACTTCTCAGATTTTGAAAAACACCTGATGGGACAAAAGAAAGTGCATTTCACTTTTTTGAAGCAGCCCCTAATTGAAAACATTCCAAACTGGGCACTGTCCAATCAAAAGGCTTCAAAAAACAAAAAAAACACTTAAGGAAAAAAATTCTCCAAAAACAAGTGAAAAACTCTTTAAATCCACTTCAGGAAATGAAAAACTGCTCCACAAACTCCCCAACTTGAAGCAGTTTCCACTAGAAAACTCATAATTTTTGACCATTTTGGGGTATGCGCACATGACGTCTTCTTTCCAGCAACCAAGATTCCAAGTTTTTCTAGGAGGAGCCGCTTCGTGGAAACGACGATGGTCTTTTTCTGAAGTGGCGTCTTTGCCATAGTTTTTTTGCGATGTTTTTTTTCTGTACTTACCAAATATAAAGCCTGTCTGAAGCCACTGAAAAATTATGTCACTTTTAACCGCTTCATAGTTTCCGAACCCTGAGACCTTTAAAAGAAGCAACAAAAAGTTGAACATGTGCACAGCAATGTCACTTTTATGTTGCTGTGCATTATTTTTATTTTTTGCAGCAGAATTCGCCTGAAAAATATGTCGTTTCGCTGACTTTTCTTACTAGTGCACCTCTCAGTCTACGTTCCCGTGGTGCAGATTTGGTGGCGTTTTGATGCTGCGGATTTTAAGCAGCACTTCTGCACCAATTAGTCATTTTAGGTTACTTGTGTTTTTTTTTATTGCAGTTTTTTAACTTTTTTTTTTTTTTGATGCGGTTATTATCTCTTTTTGCTATGTGAAGTTTCAACTGAAACTAGTTTTTTTTTAAACTTCCTATTTGCTCAGTAACTTTGTTGATAGAATCTCGAGCAGATTTTATGCATTTTACTCAATTTCCACAGCAGAAACGCAATAAAAAGACATCTGAAATTTCCGCCACTTTTTCAAGTCTATGGGGAAAATCCGCTTATAAAATGTGGATTTACAGCAGTAGGGACTGACTCACCGCGGATTTTGAAATTATTCGAATTATTCGAAATTATTATTCAGTGTTAAGGATCCGTTCCCACGATGAGTTTTTTTACACTCTGTTTTTTCATAAAAAGCCAAGTAACCTGAGAAAGCAACAATGAATGAAACCAAGAGGGAAAGGGGCCATACTACAGGAACAAGAGGTGTGTGCATGGAATTTAAGAGGAGGAGGCTTATACTAGAGCCTGATTACCAGCCCACCTCACTGATCAGGTGAGAGGAGGCAGATAGTCACTGACTCTCAACTTGTGAGAACGACATGGCAGCGCCAGCCAACCACAACTGCGCCAATGGTGAGGGCAAAGTGCTGCCATTCCTAACAATATTGTGTGTATGTGACTAGTATAAACTTTGTAACTTATTTTACATATAGTGGAATTCACTAGATATTTCACAGACATTTAGGGGGCATCAATGTGTTTGGTATATTTCTAGCTATGTTTTTTTTTTTTCTTTTTGCCTTATATTTTTGCTGTGCATATATTATTATTATTATTATTATTATTATTATTATATATATATATTTTTTTTTAGGAAGGTAGTGTTTTATATCCTGCAACTGTTAAAAAAATGTTTTGCGCAAGAGCACTCCACCTACGTAGTGGTACACAAAGATTAAATAGGGGATATCTGGGTAATTTTGCTGTGATTTGGAGGTGTGTGTGTATATATATGTATAATATATATATATATATATATATATATATATATATATATATATATATATATATATATATATATATATATATATATATATATATATATATATATATATATATATATAAAATACAGGGTGGTCCAAAAGTAGGTGGACAGAAAATAATAACATTTATTTTGATTTATATATAAAATTATATTTACTAACACAAGCATAGCATTGATAATTAAATTTTATTCTGAACAATAATACAAAAGCCCTTAAATTTCATCACCGCAGGCGCTCAACCTGTTTTCCATTACAATTTGCACAGCTTTGGAGTCGCCTCTTGCACTTCAACAAACTTTTTTGCACAAGTCTCTTTGGGTATTAATTTCTTATGTAATTTTTCAAATCACTGACACTTTTTGGCTTTCAACTCTAAGCTTTGTCCTTGAGTACTCCCCAAAAGAAAAAACCCATTGGGGTCAAGTCTGGTGAACGCGCCGGCCAATCAAGTGGGCCTCTTCGGCCAATCCATTTATTAGGAAATGTTTCATCAAGATACTCGCAGAATACTCTTGAATAGTGTGGAGGGGCCCCATCTTGTTGGAAATAAAGGTCATGTGAATTAGGCTGTTGCTGTAACTGGGGAACAACTTGATTCATTAGAATTTCAAGATACTTATCTCCTGTGACTGTTCCATCAAAAAATATTGGTCCTAAAACACCAAAACTTGAAATACCCCAAACATTGACACCAGGCTCATTTATTTGTTGCTCTAATGTTAAATGCATGTTCTCATTATACCAGTAACATACAATTATGTCTGTTAATATGGCCGGATAATGTGAAAGAAGCTTCATCACTCCACATTATGTTATCTAAAATTACTGGATTTCGTTTGATAAATCTCCCCCTTCATAACCTTATTACACTTTCTGTCCACCTACTTTTGGACCACCCTGTGTGTATGTATGTATGTATGTATATATGTGTGTGTTATGGAAAAAAAATGTATATAACTGGTTTCGCAAAAAAAATTTATGGCACCTCAAGTGCACCATTAATTAAAAAAAAAAAAAAAAAAATGCAAGGAACTCGCCATAAGTTTGTGGGAACGTAGCATTGGGGTTTTTTTGTGCTTATTTTTGAAAAAAAATGCAAGTAGCCTATTTTACTCAATGGGTGCAGAAATGCTGCACCATCAAAATCTCATTATGAGAACGTAGTTTTGGGGCATCTTCAGGGGCTCTGGATATTTCCGGCATCCATGTTTCATGGTAAACGAAGGAAGGACTGGCCTTGGGTCACCTGCAGCCGATCTGTGCTTCGGCATTGAGGCTGCAAAACGAGGATGTGTGAAACTTGTCTAAGGGTCTGTGTCCACGATGCGTTTTTGCTGCGGAATTTTTGCAGCGTAAACGCTTGAAAAACGCTTGGTAAGCCTTCTCTCATGGTCCCCAATGTAAATCCACAATTTCAATGCCCATGCTGAGGAATTTTCCGCAGTGTTTTTGATGTGCGGAAAATTCTGCAGCATGTCCATTATTTGTGCGTTTACGCATGCGGAATTACCATCTTCAATGCATTAGAAAAACGCAAGGCAATTCCGCATGTGCAAAACGCTTCAAAAAAGCATGAAAAACGCTTGGCAAATTCCGCATGTGTTTTTCCGGGCAAGGACACGCGGAAATTTTCCGCTTCATTTCTGCATCGTGGGCACATAGCCTAAGGATGGAAATGAAATTATGGGTCCAATTACCGTTTTAGAATGGGTTAAAACTGATTCCGCACCCTTGAGTCTTTGGCACCCCTGAGGGCGGAGTGCCATCTTGTACATTTCTGTAATTATGATTGTGCATGTATGAAATTTGGAGTGGGGATATAACCCTTTTAGAAATCACCATATTCAGTACACGTTGAATGGAAATGTTTCACCCTCCTCCAAATAAAAAGGCGCAACTTAAAAGGAGAATTTGGCGCTGGACAACAAAAATAGTAGCAGGTGCAATAATGAATGGGGTCCGAGGCCTGATGAATGGACGGGTCGGATGGGTCGTTCTTGGTTGCTCTATATGTTTACTTGGAGCAGTCATTAGCTGATGTCCTCTGGATAGGGAGAACTTGTTGGGTGGTGATCATTGCTGGAAGTTTTAGGAATATATATATTTTCCTACAGTGGTGGCTGCTGGTAACCCGGGCCAGCCTGGATGTCTTTGAGATACATTGGGTTCTGGAGCATCTTTGGCTCCAAAATCTACTTCAAATACACTTTGAGCTTTTTATTGATATCAATGGACCCTGATTAATCACGTTTTGACTAGAACCAAATCCAATGAACATTGTGAATTTCAATTTTTATTTTTTCTCCTTTTTTTTTTTTTTTTTTTTCCCTGTTTTGGTGAAATTAGCACAAGGTCCACCAGTGCAAAAAAAAAAACAAACCAGAAGAGAAAATTTACTTAAACACAGAGACACAATGGGTGAATTTGGGAGTTAGTGCTAAGAATACTTTTCTTTATTTTTTTCTTCTTTCCATGCTTGAGGAAGGGGCTAGGACACTGAAAAAAAAGCAAGATCTCAATTCTTGCAATATTTCTGCCTGGGGCAAAAAAGTAAATTGTAATAATAAAAAAATCAAAATCTGGCCAATGAATGAATTAAAAGTAATAATTTTTAACTAGCAAAATAAATGTAAAAAATACCTCCATGTGATCATACATCTGTGTGCTCCGTACACATGGGGAGGGACAGAACACGATCCTTTGTTGCATACCAGAATTCATTGCCTGTTACAAATCTCCACCTCAATAGGGGATTATATCCCTTACAATAGTAAGTGGAAATGGTCGGTGTTTGTTCTGTTTTATGGCTTTATTGTTCTTCATCCTTGCTAATCCCATAGTCACTGATCCTAAATGACCCCATTTACCTTGAGGAATAGTCAACCACTATGAACATACAAACCTGCAAGAATGACTGTTTTATTTACAAAAGACCTGTCATTTGCCATAAATGTGCATATATATTTTTTGACCTGGTGTAAATGCCGCTGTTCTCCTGAATCCGACGTTTTTTTCCTTTTTGTTCCTGGGCCTCTCTGTTGCCAAGATAGGGGCCATATCTCAGGAATGGAGAGGCCCAGGAACAAAAGTAAAAATGGTGCCAAATTCAGGAGAACAGGGGCAATTGCAATATATAAAATTTAAATATCTATGACCAGTCCTCTTTTTTTTCTAATATCAGTTTCTACACCAGGTAAGCTGCTTTGCTGGTTTTCATTCACCCAAAGTATATAAAATCTTCTCGGAAATGAAGATCTATGCACTAAAGTAGTGATTGTGGGGGCATATATTTTTCTGGCCTTTTTCATTCATTTACTGGGAACAATATCCCAGAGAAGAGGATGATGACTTGTCGGTTTTATGTTTTGTGACCCTCTGATTGTTACGATACTGGTGTTGTACTGCTGGAAACCAGTGGCCAAAGGAGCACAAGCAGGAACAGCAAGCGGTAATAGAAGTTCTTGGAGTTAGCAAAAGGAGTTGTAGGAAACAATCCATAGATAGGTGAGAACAATCTAAGTAAGCATGTCCAGGAGCTTGGAGACTGGAAACTAGGCTAACAGCTAGACACAATACTCAAGCAATGAATGAGAGATCCATGCTGCTTTAAGTAGGCTCAAACAGGAAACAAGATGAATCCCACAGGTTCACAATCTGCCATCTTAGTAAAAGGCAATTGCAGAACACAACAGCAGCCTCCAGTGGTAAGGAGTGGGATTGCAACACAATTAAGGTGAACAATAGCAGCCACTAGTGGTCAAACTGTAGAAGGACAACTGGAATCCTGACACTCATTTGTATTCTGAAACACCACACACTAATATTATTAATACGCTCTCTCTCTATAGGGACACTGGTCATGCTAACCTGCCCTTCACGTCGGGTCACCTGTCAGATTTTAGGGGATGTTGACTTGTCAGTCTACATTTATCAGAACCTGACCCTGGATGAAAGTTGGTCCTCTTCGGTGCAGTCCAAACATGACTTTGTCATCGGATTGGCCCTGGCGGTCTTCTCCAGCATCCTCATTGGGAGCAGTGTTATCCTGAAAAAGAAAGGTCTTCTTCATCTGTCAGTGCAAGGACAGACACGTGCAGGTATGGAAACTGGGGTCCTCTGGTCTAGATGGACTTGGGTTGGATAGACGAGAGGGAAATGTGACTATCCACAGGATAGGATTATTGGAGAACTGACCGCTAGTTCTTGAAATCTGTGGAGGTCCCTTGTGAAAATGTAGAGGCAGCTCACCACTACTAATCCATTCTCGTCTATGGGTCCATGGGTGGTGTCATCTGCCGAATTCCATTGTAAAGGTGCATTCCTGATTGATTATTTATTTTGTCTAGGTGCTGGTGGACACGGCTACTTGAAAGACTGGTTATGGTGGGCTGGGCTTCTTACAAGTAAGCTTTTAAAGGGGTAAAAAAGCAATTTTGAAGACCCTATTAGGGATTTCTGAGTTAATAAAAGAGGGTCTTCTCTATAATTGAAACTCACAATGCAATGCAAGGACAGCCCATTGAATATATATTGTGTGTGTGTGTGTATTAACGGTATTTGAAAAAAACAAAATATACAACCCAAAACTAAAACTTTAAAACATTTTTTATATAATACATATGGAAATCCACTTTTTCCCAGCAGGAAAAACAAACAAAGACCCCAAAACCAATAGGAAAAGTAAATAAAAATAAAAAAAATTATATATATATATAATTTGTATTGTTTTTCCTGCCGGGGGAAAAAACCTCATATGAACAGCAAAGTTTTTCAGTAGGATTTTGAAGCTGATTTTTTTTATTTTTTTTTTTTACATTCCCAGCTGAAAAAGTTATGCCATTTTCTATATTTCTTTCACTAAAAGATTTCATTTTGCTGCTACAGTGTCTATAAGTCTAAGTTATCTGCAAAAAACATTACAAATCCATCAGAGCTCCTGGTTCTGATGGCTCTTTCTGCTCCCTTCTCTCTGTTAAAGATAGAAGCAGGGAGAGGGTTGTACATGGATTTCTAGTGTGGCGAGGGAATAAAGCATGTAGTGTCTCAGGGAGGTCAAAGAAAATAGCCAGAGGAAAGCATGAAGAAGAAATCTGTGCAGTATATGAGCTAATGAAGATGGCATCACTCTGGATACACCCATAAACCTCACATCCAGCCTACATTGCTGGGAGAGACACTCCCACAAGAAAAATCTGAAACTTGCATTAGGCTACAAAATGCATATCAGTGGGTCTGAAAATGATGAATAAAGATTGCAGACTGACACTGAGGTTACTTGTACCTAATATATATTTTATACATTTAATATGTTATTTTTTGCCATGTAAAGGGTGTCCATAGTCTTTAATGATTTCAGACATTGTGACACCATTTTTAATTCATGTCTATACCTACCGTTTTGATCTGCTTACACCTGGTGGGTATCAGTGGTATTGCAGGTGGATGGGTACCCAATATGTAATAGTTGGATCATATGTCTTGATTTCTTATTACAGTGGGAGGTGGAGAAGTTGCCAACTTTGCCGCATATGCCTTTGCTCCG
The DNA here is from genome assembly GCF_046119375.1 of Phyllobates terribilis. Taxonomy (NCBI): domain Eukaryota; kingdom Metazoa; phylum Chordata; class Amphibia; order Anura; family Dendrobatidae; genus Phyllobates; species Phyllobates terribilis. The sequence goes on from NW_027362770.1 coordinate 143,967,377, forward strand.
GCCACCATTGTCACACCACTTGGTGCTCTCAGTGTCCTGATAAGGTAAATGTAATTTAATCTATGACTACATACTAAAAAAGCAAATTGTCAATTTGGGACGCTCAGGGGATGGGGTGGTAAGATAGTCATTTAGCCCAAGCCATGAAAGAGCCATAATTTTCTGTTAGTTTGCACACTTTAGGGGCTAAAATTAATTTGCGCTATTGGGTTTCATTAAAAATTTTGCACTGTTTGCCTTCTATAGCCGCTGTATTGAACAGTCTATTGCTGGCAGCGGAATGAGTTAACTGAGATTCCATCAGTGAGTTAATTGTTCTGACAGGAGCGTTTGTAACACTTCTATCTGTCTCTTTCTGAGCTCTTCTCAGCTGATTTATGACCATAGAGCACATCAAAGTTGAATGTGCAGGGAAACAAAGAGCCTGTAAAGGCCAAAAGGTGCAATATTTGTAATGAAACTCAATTAAAAAAATATATATTTTAGCCATACATACAGTACAGACCAAAAGTTTGGACACACCTTCTCATTTAAAGATTGTTCTGTATTTTCATGACTATGAAAATTGTACATTCACACTGAAGGCATCAAAACTATGAATTAACACATGTGGAATTATATACTTAACAAAAAAGTGTGAAACAACTGAAAATATGTCTTATATTCTAGGTTCTTCAAAGTAGCCACCTTTTGCTTTGATGACTGCTTTGCACACTCTTGGCATTCTCTTGATGAGCTTCAAGAGGTAGTCACCAGAAATGGTTTTCACTTCACAGGTGTGCCCTGTCAGGTTTAATAAGTGGGATTTCTTGCCTTATAAATGGGGTTGGGACCATCAGTTGTGTTGTGCAGAAGTCTGGTGGATACACAGCTGATAGTCCTACTGAATAGACTGTTAGAATTTGTATTATGGCAAGAAAAAAGCAGCTAAGTAAAGAAAAACGAGTGGCCATCACTACTTTAAGAAATGAAGGTCAGTCAGTCCGAAAAATTGGGAAAACTTTGAATGTGTCCCCAAGTGCAGTTGCAAAAACCATCAAGCGCTACAAAGAAACTGGCTCACATGAGGACCGCCCCAGGAAAGCAAGACCATGAGTCTCCTCTGCTTCTGAGGATAAGTTTATCCGAGTCACCGGCCTCAGAAATCGCAGGTTAACAGCAGCTCAGATTAGAGACCAGGTCAATGCCACACAGAGTTCTAGCAGCAGACACATCTCTTCAACAAGTGTTAAGAGGAGACTTTGTGCAGCAGGCCTTCATAGTAAAATAGCTGCTAGAAAACCACTGCTAAGGACAGGCAACAAGCAGAAAAGACTTGTTTGGGCTAAAGAACACAAGGAATGGACATTAGACCAGTGGAAATCTGTGCTTTGGTCTGATGAGTCCAAATTTGAGATCTTTGGTTCCAACCACCGCGTCTTTGTGCGATGCAGAAAAGGTGAACGGATGGACTCTACATGCCTGGTTCCCACCGTGAAGCATGGAGGAGGAGGTGTGATGGTGCTTTTCTGGTGACTCTGTTGGGGATTTATTCAAAATTGAAGGCATACTGAACCAGCATGGCTACCACAGCATCTTGCAGCGGCATGCTATTCCATCCGGTTTGCGTTTAGTTGGACCATCATTTATTTTTCAACAGGACAATGACCCCAAACACACCTCCAGGCTGTGTAAGGGCTATTTGACCAAGAAGGAGAGTGATGGGGTGCTACGCCAGATGACCTGGCCTCCACAGTCACCAGACCAGAACCCAATCGAGATGGTTTGGGGTGAGCTGGACCGCAGAGTGAAGGCAAAAGGGCCAACAAGTGCTAAGCATCTCTGGGAACTCCTTCAAGATTGTTGGAAGACCATTTCCGGTGACTACCTCTTGAAGCTCATCAAGAGAATGCCAAGAGTGTGCAAAGCAGTCATCAAAGCAAAAGGTGGCTACTTTGAAGAACCTAGAATATAAGACATATTTTCAGTTGTTTCACACTTTTTTGTTAAGTATATAATTCCACATGTGTTAATTCATAGTTTTGATGCCTTCAGTGTGAATGTACAATTTTCATAGTCATGAAAATACAGAAAAATCTTTAAATGAGAAGGTGTGTCCAAACGTTTGGTCTGTACTGTACATACATACATACATACATACATACATACATACATTTTTTTTTTAAACTTAAAAATGTAATAAATTTTTTCTTTGTAGCGCTGTGATGTCCTCCTATCTACTGGGTGAAAGGCTGAACCTTTTAGGGAAGTTGGGGTGTGCGCTCAGTGTGTTGGGAAGCACTGTTCTGGTAATACACTCCCCAGAGGAACAAGAAGTGACCACATTAGAAGAGATGACTTCAAAGCTTAAAGACCCAGGTACATGGGGTGTCCAGTGGGAAATGAATGTAATGGAGTACACACAGTTTTTGAAGAAACTCGCAAGGGAGATTGTTCTAATTATCTTGCAGAACCAACCACAGATCTTCTGTGGATGTCACTTGTGTAACTCCTTCTGTCTCTTCATATGATGTCAAACAAACTGGATGATGTGAGATCAGGGCTCTGTGGATGTCGGATCATCACTTCCAGGACTCCTTGTTCTTCTTTACACTAAAGATAGTTCTTAATGTCATTGGCTGTATGTTTTGGGGTCATTGTCCTGCTGCAGAATAAAGTTGGAGTCAGACACCTCAGTGATGGTATTACATGATGGATAAATATCTACCTGTATTTCTCAGCATTGAGCACACCAAAAAAAAATGGCAACCTTGAGGACCGTAGATGCAGTGGGTGGTCAAGGAAACTTAGTGCAGCAGATGTAAGACACCATGCTTGCTTTTTTTTGGAAGATGTCCAGCAGTGCCATCAATTCAGAATGGGACCCAGCTACACCCATCTACTGTTCAGAGAAGTATGGCCCTGGGTTGGAAGAGTTGTGGCCAAAAAACATATCTGTGACATGGATATAGGGCACTTGACTCTACTATCCATGAAAACATAGGAACCAGGATGCAGAAAACTGGCAGCAGCTGCTCTGGAAAGAGATGTGAAATGTTTAGCTGTTTGTTTAAGGGCTGTAAAGCGGCACAATAATGACTGTCTGCAGGAAGAGTGAAGCATGGTGGAGGTTTCTACAAGTTTGCGGCTGCATTTCTGCAAATGGAGTAGAGGATTTGGTCTTGTCTAGAGATGAGTGAACATAAATTGTAAAGTTCGGGGTTATTACTGGACACCTAGTGTCTGGTGCTGAACTCAGAGTTTGGAATTCGTGACTCTCTGTGGGGGTACTCTTCTTTGGCAGCCCCCTAGCCCTCACTATGACAATTTTACAGCACCAAAGTTTGGGTCCCAAATAACTCCAGGGGGTTCTGTTAACTGAACTTTGAACTCAAGTTCGGTGAACCCTAACATCCACCCATGGGTCCACTCAGCCCTAGTCATGACTAATTATGTCTTCACGGCAGAGAAATACAGGCAGATATGTCATGTAACACCATCAGGAGGCATCTGATCAGCTCCAAGTTTATTCTGCAGAAGGACAACGACCCCAAACATACGGCCAGTGTCACTAATACTATCTTCAGCATAAAAAGGTGTCCTGGAAGTGGTGATACGACCCCCACAGAGCCCTGATCTCAACATCATCTAGCCTGTCAGGGATTACATGGAGAGACAAAAGATCTATGGCTACTTCTCCAAGACGTTTAGATCAGCCTCTCCGCCAAGTACCTCTACACTAAGTTCCTTCAAAAATAATGTGTGTACCTAGAAGAATGGATGCTGTTTTGAAGGCAAAAGTTAGTCACACCAAATATAGACTTTGCTTTCTCTTTTGTACATTCGCTTTTACATTTTCTTAATTGATAGTTTATTTTTGAATGCTTCTTAGATTCCAGATATGACTGTGGATTTTACACTTTTTGTAATGGATTGGGTGAAATGTGTAGCAAATCCTCTGCAGGAGAAAGCCGAAAGGACCTGTGTGCACAAAATACCCTAAGGAAAAGTTTTGTATCGATTTGTCTACACAATGGTTATTTTTGTTTCTTTTTAACCAATAGGTTTCATTGTCTACATCAGCGTGCTGCTCATCTTCTCCCTGGTCCTGATTTTCATTCTCTCGCCCCGTTATGGCCATCAAAACATCCTTGTTTACCTGGCAATATGTTCTCTCTTGGGTGCCTTCTCCGTGTCTTCTGTGAAAGGTCTGGGCATCGCTGTGAAGGGTCTTCTCACCAGTCTACCAGTTGTCCAACATCCTC